>NC_134102.1:93022765-93647765 GCF_000715075.1 Nicotiana tabacum
AAATTAAAACCATCGAGGACATTCCAGACCAGCTGGCAAATGTGAAAGAAGTCCAAAGACTAACCGAAAGACTAGCCCTTCTAAGAAGGTTCATTTCTCGGTCTTCGAAAAAATGCCATCACTTCTTCTTTCTTTTGAAGAAGAAGAAGAACTTTGAGTGGACTCCAGAATGCCAATAGGCTCTAAAAGACCTGAAACAGTATCTATCAAGCCCTCCGTTACTATCAAAGCTAGAGGAAGGCGAACAATTGCTAATATATTTAGCGATCTCGGAGGTAGCGGTAAGTGCCATTCTAGTCCGGAAAGATGAAGGTACGCAATCTCCTATCTATTATGTTAACAAACTTTTATCGGGAGCGCAATGTCCTTCACAAACCTTTCCCCTGCAGAATGTCCTTCACAAACCTGAGTTGTCAGGTTGACTGGCCAATGGGGCAGTTAAAATTAGTGAATTTTATATTAAATATAAGTCAATGACTGCGATCAAATCACAAGTCTTGGCCGACTTTGTGACCGATTTTAGTCCCGGGCTACTACCTTTGGCCACAAAATAAGCGGTGATGGTGTCGAAAATGACGTCACGAGTTTGGACCTTATTCATGGATGGAGCTTCCAACATAAAAGGGTCCGAGCTTGGGGTGGTCTTAATCACGCCCTCGGGAGAAGTGCTGAGGTAGGCCATAGAAATTTTTCGCTTGACTAACAATGAAGCCGATAATGAGGCTTTGATTGCAGGACTTGAATTGGCCCGGGGACTAGACTCTAAGGTCATTGTAATCAAATGCGATTCTCAACTGGTGGTAAATCAAGTATATGGAATCTTTGACACCAAGGAGGCACGCATGCAACAATATATGGTGGAAGTTAAAATTTTGCTTGCACAGTTTAGTGAATGGTCAATCACCCACCTCCCAAGAGAAGAAAACGCAGAAGCAGATGCATTGGCCAATCTAGGCTAGTCCACGTAAATGAAGGGATCAGATTCTGGTACGGTCGTAGAACTAATGCACTCGGTACTGGTATGGGATTGGTGAAATAAAATCATCGACTACCTTGAGCACGACAAGCTGCCTGAAGACCCGAAGGCATCTTGGGCACTCCGCACCAAAGCAGCTCGTTACATCTTCTGGGGAGGACAGTTATATATAGAAGGTCGTTCCAAGACCCGTTGGCACGATGCTTAGGAGCCTCTGAGGCTATTTACGCCATGAGAGAGGTTCATGAAAGAATTTATGGAAATCATTCGGGTGCAGACTCATTGGTGTTAAATTTAGTTAGGGCAGGATACTACTGGCCCCGGATAGAACAAGACGTAAGGCATTCGTTCAGAAATGCAACAAATGTCAACGCCATGCATCGTTAGTACACCAACCGGTAGAACTCCTGCAGTCGGTATTATACCCATGGTCATTCATGAAATGGAGGATGGATATAGTCGGACTACTACCACCGGCTCCCGGGAAGGCAAGGTTTCTTTTAATCTTAACAAATTACTTCACTAAGTGGGTTGAAGCATGTCCTTACTAGAAAATCGGCGAGCGCAAAGTGGTTAATTTCCTATAGGAAAATATAATCTGCCGGTTCGGAATACCAAAGGAGATTGCCTGCGACAACATGCCACAGTTCATAGGCTCAAAGGTCACAAAATTCCTTTAAGACTTGAAGATTAAAAGAATCACATCTTCGTCATACCATCCGAGCGCAAATGGGCAGGCAGAATCAACCAATAAGGTGATTATTCAAAACCTCAAAAAGAGGTTGGAAGCAGCCAAAGGCAAGTGGCCCGAAGAGTTATCGGAAGCGTTGTAGGTATACTGGACGATGACCAAGTCAAGCACGAGAGAGACACCTTTCTCTCTCGTATGCGGAGCAAAAGCTCTGGTCCCGGTGGAAGTAGGAGAACTGACCTTGCAATACTTCTAGGAAAAAGAAGAAACAAATAATGAAGCATTGCTAGTCAAATTGGAATTGCTCGACGAATACAGGGACGTGGCGCACATAAAGATGGTGGCCCAGAATCAAAGAATGGAAAGGTACTATAATTGAAGGGCCAATCTCCGTTATGTCAAAGTGGGAGACTTAGTTTTAAGAAAAGTGACTCAAAATACACGGGAGCTCAACGCAGGAAAGCAGGGTCCGACGTGGGAAGACCCCTACGGAATTTCAGTTGTCACCGAGAAAGGATCATATGAACTAGAAAACCAAGATAGAGTCAAATTGCCAAGCAACTGGAATGTGACGTACCTCAAAAGGTATTATTGCTGATGAGCACCGCTTCTACTGGAAGTATGTGTTGCACTCTTTTTTCTTTCGTCCAGTTTGTCCCAATTGGGTTTTTCTGGAAAGTTTTTAACGAGGCAGCAACGGAAAACATACTACGAAGAAAACACCATCAGCAGAAATAAGACCTTTAAATGACAAGGCATGGAAATAACAAACCACTGCGGGATGGTTAGATAGTCTTTGGCTCGATGGAAAATTCCTAACGGGAAGAAAAACTTAACATCGGACCAAAGGCTATTCAACCGTTCACGAGTGCTCTCTCCTATAAGCCACTAGGGATGGTTAGATAATCTTTTGCTCGATAGCAAAGTTCCTAACGGGAAACGAAGCTTGCTATAAAATAAAAGAATATCCAACCATTCACTAGTGGGATCCCCAAAAGGAGCAAGACTTCCGGTGTTCCAATTCGCATTCTTCGCATTCAAACACTGGGGGGAATAATATGAGAATACGGCAATCTAATTACCATAGAAACCGGGACTACGAAGTCTAGGAACAAAAATGTCTCATCCGGACCTGGGATTGCACAGTCAGTCCTGTAGAAACAAGTTGTACAAATTAGCCACATGTAATGGCAATTTCTTTTTTTTTTTTCCAGCAAAACGAATGCTTATGTACTTTTGAAGATAGAAGGAATAAAACAAAATTCTTTTATTTTTATCTTGTTTCTTGTCCAAACGATGAATTGATTTTATCATTTGAAAGTTAATCAAGTACTTCAAATGTTAGTGCTGGAATGAATAGGAGACGTCCTCTTTAAGAGAAATCGTAAACATAAGTGGGCCCTATCTTATGAAACCCTCACAATAAAGGGTTGGGTCCAGAAGAGTTTATACCCGGAACCCAAATACTATCAGGGGAAAATGCACCCAAAGCCTTGCATAATTCAATGAAAAAAGATAAACTTTGTGCAATGCTTAAACAAAAAACACTTTTATTTATCAAAAGTGCCAAGTACAAAAATACAAAAAGAAAACAACAAAGGAAAAGAAAGCAAAAAATTAAGCTACGTCACCACCGGAACTCAGGGGAAGAGAATCATCAGCACCCCCAGGAGAAGTAGGCAGATCTGTCATCGGCTCAGGATCTTGGCCTTCATCGTTATTCTCTTAAAATTCCTCCTTGTTTCTTGAAAACTCACAACCGGAACTAGAAGAGTTAGTTGCATCATGCTGAGCCGGGAGGCATCTTCGAGTAGTTAACTCTAGCTCTCGGGCCTTGGCGATTTCATCGTTAATATCAATGACGCCTGTTTTGGCCTCTTCCAAGGTTTTTCTCCTCATGCTATACATAGAATATGTTTTTTCGATGATGAGGGAATCTGCTCGGCGCTGGAGTTCTGATTTAAATCGATCAACCTCAGTCAAAAGGCCCTCCCTCTCGGATCTCATGGCGCTAAGGCTAATATCAAGATCACGGATAGTAGTTATATGAACCTTATTATGTTTCATGATCCTCTTATATTTATCCTCCATCTGGGCACGCTTCTCCTCGGTAGCAGCAACCTCTTCAGCTTTGGAGTTCAAGGCTTTCTCCAAGTTATTCACTCTCTCAATGGAGGAAGATTCACGCTTGACAGTAGCGAGCACAGCATATTGGACCTAAGCTCCGGAAGGCGAGCTGCAATTTGGTCCCTCTCGGCCAATAACTGATCCCGCTCGGACTGGAATCCTTCTTTATCAAGGATCAATTTTTGAAGGCCCTCGAAAGCAAGGAAGTTGTCCTGCGAAACAAATACCAAAGTTAAAAACCCTGTCACGACAAATCAAGGAGAAAACAAGCAATAAACAAGCAAGTTCGGTATCGTTACCGCATTGTGTATGGAATTATTTAACAAACACTCTCCCGAAAAAGAGTGTATTTTCTTCTTATCCTTTTCTGAAGCCATCGGCTTCAGATAATTGGCGGGGACACCAGGTGGCACTCACTAGACATCGAGAGGGAGACACTCCTCCTCCTCTGAAGATCTGTAGAAGGGGAGGAGTAGTTATGCCCCAAATTCCCATGGTCTGGAGACTAGGGAGGAGGGACATCCTCCTCTCGGGCATTTGCAGTCGGTGGGGGTAATGTAGCAGTTATTGGTGATGAAGGTATAGTCGGCGTGGAAGGAGATGAAGCTGACGGTGTTGTGGGTTGAGAAGCAGTTATGGTAGAGGCAATGCTGTTTGTTGGTTGCTCACCAACTGAAGGCGGAAGAGGCCTGGTACTCGGCCTCATAGTATCGGGGGCAGCAACTGGGACTAGAAAGGGAGAATTGGCATTCTCCACCAAGTCAAATTCTCCCTAGAGCGCTTGAGCATCACCCTCGGTTGAGGTTATAAGATCTAATGATTGAGCATTCTATTGAGCTGATGAAGGTCGTTGTCTCCTAAATCACTGGCTTCCCCATCACCGTCAATAACCACAGTGTTGCAGCTGGCTCGGGTGCGACTTTCTTCACTTTTTTATTCTTGCCCTCGGCCGAGGAAGAACGTCGCCTTTAGTGTTGCTTGTTCTCCGGTCGGGGACTCCGAGAGGAAGCGCTTGCCCCAGAAGCAGATACGACGACGCCTGTTCGGGTAAGAGCCTCTTTCAAAAACCTCACAGCCTCTGTGGAATCAACCAAAACATCCTTCTCAAGGATGGTAACAGATCCATACGGGAGACCTGAATCCAACAAAAAAGTGAGGTTAACCAGTTTTATTATGTACAAAGATGAAATGAAGGCAGAATCAGTTTCACAAGTCAGCTTACCATGATTCTTGGCCCTACATCCGTATTTGGGGGTAACTATTTACACCGGCAGGTCTTAGGCATGGTAATGTCCAGTATCTTTTGAACTCACCGGTCCTGTCCTTCAATCCTCGGTGGTGTCCACTGAGTTGCTGAAATAATGGAAAAAAAAGGATCAACAACAACATGAAACAACCTCTTTTTAGGAAACAAAATATAGACTTTGAACTTGTGTGTATGAGTCCAGGATTCAGGGAAAGGCGGAGTTGTAGCTGGGATGATGTCCCTGGTGGAAATAATGGCAAATCGCTCAATCCACCCACAGTTGTTGTCGTCATCCATGCTGGTGAGAAAAGAATGGTGGTCACGTTTGCTAAAGTTTATTACTCCCCCGCAAAAAATCTTGGGGGAGTAGAGGTTCATCATAAGAGCCAATGTGAGGTCCTCCTTCATTTCTTGGCACAACCCGTTCGCCATACCGAAGAGCCCACCTGTGCCAAATAAACCTGGTTGGTGTCATAGCTCCAAAATCACGGGGTGAAGGCCGTTCAAAGAAAACGCACCCAAAGTGAATGGGTACATGTAAACGTACGTAAAGCCCTTCTTAGTGAAGGTTACTCACTCCACCAGATCGGGAGCAATGATGTTCAGGTCGTGGCATCACAGTCCTCCTTCACAGCGGGAATACTGGAAGGACGAATAGAAGAAGGGTATTTGATAACAGCGCAAGTGCGAGATCTTGAAGAAGGGAACTTCTCTTCGAAGTCGTTGGTTGTGTTGAGTTGTTTAGGGATGATGGTTTCTCACCGTTAGAGGGTCAGCATCAACGTCGATTTACTTGTCTTTGCTCCTCTTTGGGCCTCCACCGAAGAGAAGACCGGAGTTCTTGGAAGAGTTAGTTAAAGAAGCCATGATCAGCACAAGGTGATAAGAGTTCTTTGAAGATGATTAAAGAGAGATGAAAGCAGAAAAGAGTTGAATTCAAAGAAGTTGAGAGAGTTCATAAAATTGTTAAGTGTAAAAATGGAAGAATGAGCCGTATACGTAAAGGAATAAGCGGCTACAACTGTGGTCATGATTACCTCGAGAATCGGCGAAAATATTTCTAAATCATGGAGTAACACGTATTTGGGGTATTAAATGTGTAGAGACGTGCATCTTATAAAGCGTCAGAAACTTTTCAGAAGGGTTCAAAAACTTTCCCGCCAAGAAAGGAATCTTCACCAACTTCCCGATGACACAAAGATATGCCACCAGAAAGCAGGGGGACAATCTGTATAGGGTAAAATCGGTCACATTAAATACTCGAATAACAGAGTGACACGTGGAACCGGAGGGGAGGGAGACAGAAGATGAAGCGAGTGGAAACCAAGACCGAGGACAATAACTTCGGTTGGCATCGGATAGACCCCGAAGGGAATATTATCAACGAGAGTAAATAAATATTTGCCATCAGATGACATTCAGTGAAGAATATTCCTCAGTGTTAAATACACATCTTTTATAGAGAATTTTGGCATTTGTGACCTACCGTTACATATTCATCAATGGCCCCCATTATTATCATTTAAGAGGGGCTTGATCTTAGAACCTTGTTCCCTAGGTATAACTATAAATAGTGACTTCAATAGCCATTGTAACACACGAAAAATCTGACAAACTTATGCTACACATTATTCCAAGCTAAATAATACTTTATTTTCTGTCTAACGTTATTCTTATTGCTGCCTTCGGAAGCCTTTCTCCCGGAACCAAGCTATCTGCTATTCAATCTCGATTTCAACGCCAAGTCTTGCATTTTATTTAATTTATTTATTATTTTGGGATCAAATCGAATATTGTTGTTAATGAAAATCTATACATGCAACCTCGTGCCTTTTCCACCACCAAGCCTTTCTTAATGCGCACCGTAACCTTGTTACCATACTACAATCTTGTGTAGGTTTTACACATACCAAAAGTTTCTAAACACATCATTAAGCATGTACTTAGCTGAAAATAAAATTGTAAAATTTATGGGGCTTTACAAAGAGTTTTTCTGAACTCTCATCGTCAGAAAATACATAAAAGTCAATTTTTTATTGGTACATATTTATATATATTAGCGACGTTATTGGTTCCAAAAATTTATTTTGCATTAGAGAAGTGATTAGAAACGCCATAGTCAAGATAGGAAATGTTGAGCTGTATCTCCCAAGTAAACGTGTTCCCTATCACCCCTTCGATTGGTAGAAAGAGCGATTTTAGTGACGTTATTGGTTCCAATAATTTAATTTGCATTAGAGAAGTGATTAAAAATGCCATAGTCAAGATAGGAAATGTTGAGCTGTATCTCCGAAGTAAACGTGTAAATAATACGAAAATTAAGAAGTCTTAAATAGTAACATCCAACCATGAGCTCCTCTTTCTCGTCTTTTTGCTACTTTGTAAACCATGACAGTGAGCCTCTACCACTCCTCATTGGTAGAAGGATGGATTGTTGGTCTCCATCATTTCATTATGCATTGACTTCCCATCAAGATTTGTACCTTTCTAAAGTGGCGAATGGATCTTTTCAAAGTGCCAATGTTTCAAAAGACCTCTTTTATAGCCAAAATAATATCTCGAGTTTCGCCTTTTGAAGCTGTCAAAGAAATAGGAATTGTCGAGTTTCGCTTTAGTGTCTACATGAGATATCCACAGCTATATTCACCAGAGATCATGAATTAGTGCAGATGTTCGGTATATGACTGGTTACAGTAAAACCATTGGTGGTTTTGGCAAATGAGCATCTCCAAGGAGAGAAAAAGTGAAGATGCAGAATCTCCTATGCAAATCTTTTTTTGGTGATAATCTCGAACAAAACATTAATTGATAGGTGACTACTTGGAAACTGCTCTTTCTACTCAGAAATAGTACTCAAAACATGGGACAAGCATGAAGCGAGCGATTAACAATACATTCTCAGATAGTACATTGACCTTATATGAATACTGGGAACGACTAGCTACTGAAGTCCAATATTAGATGGAAGGAACAAAATCTTCAGCAAGAGCATAGCAAATGAAGCTAAAATAGAAGCTGTAAGTAAGTAGTAGTTACAGGCATTCATGAGATTCTCTGCAATTGTACAATTTGCTAGACCATAGAGCTGAATAGCGAAGCATCTTTTTCTCTGTGCAGCGCATAGCATGGGATACTAACAGGAGAAGACCATACTTCCACGTGCCATCGAGGGTCTACATGCAATTCTTGCTACCCAAAAAGATAAAATGCTCAAATGTATATTTCTACTGAGGAATGAAAAGGCAACTACACCTCTGTATTTGTGGCAATTTTGCACAGCGCATATGCATTCATCTGGCCCGTCTTCTCTCCCTGGATTTCTCTCTATCATGATCATCTCTCTCCCTGCTTCCACTCTTCCTTTCCCTCTCACGGCGCTTTTCCCTTTCCCTATCACTATCACGGTCTCGGCCGGAAGATTTCCACTGAGGGCTTCCACTTCTGCTGCGGCTCCGTTGGCGCTTCCTTGAAGCTTCACGAGAATCGTCTCTTTTCTCTCTCCGCTCCAAAGATGACCTACCTGCTGTTTGTTATGAAAGCAGAAGTATGAGACAATTTGTTCACAACCATAAAAACAATTACATAATAAAGCAAGAAGTGACAATAATTCTTTTACTTTGATAGATTACGTGACAAAAGTCTTCCACGAAACATTTCTTACCCATGAAAAGAGTGATGACAATGTATAGAAGGGAGGCAGTCAAGTGGCCTTTCTATGCGCAATATTTACAGCTAATAAAAGCTTCCCTGTCCAGTATCCTGCTCAACCAGATACCTAATCTTCTCTTCTTTTTCTTTTCATTTTTTCCAATAACCGAGCAATCTCCGAGAATCAGCTAGCGCTTGGTTCAAATTACTCTAATGTTCTCCACTTAAACACCAAGCTTTAGTCTGTGGCAGAGCATGAGCTCATTATATGTGCCTAATCCATGCCTCAAGCTATGCTCTTACCACCGAACCAAAACCCTAGGGGCACCAGATACCTAATCTTCTCGTAAATATGAAGATAACCAACTTTATCCAGCAAAGAGTGATACATCTCATAGATGCCAAGAAAAAGTATTATCAAAAGGTTATTGCATCTACAACAGATTACTGAAATAGCTAAATTCTCACTTAAGTGCTAACATGTCTGATGTGTCATTTGCCTCATTCCACTACAATTTCTTGAACTAACAGACACAGTTTAGGAAAAATACAGTCTCCTAAGCAGCAGCTCAGTAACATGTAATCCAGAGAATGTCTGATAGCGCTGTTGAAAACAGTAAATATAATTTGAGCAATTAAACCACCGTCCTGCTTCAGCTATTGTTTACCATAAAGTTCAGATATATATCAACCCCAAAGCATCCGAGAACTGGTCAAAGGGAGGACAGGGGCATAAGGCAAAAACAAAAATTGGGAAAAGATAATTGTCAACAAAAAATATAAGATTAGAGGAGTATGATACTGCAGTATAGACATAAGATCTGAACCTGCACACGCAATTAAATACACAGACATCTCAAACTACTGACAGATTTAGAGCTTTACCTTTTTTGGAATTATCTTCACTGAAATTCAATAAACCAAATTCAGATTGTAGAAGTTGCCGATGGATTTCAACTTTCCTCTCAATTTCATCTGAACTTTTTATTCCTCGCTCTTCTAGAGATTCACGATATTCAATCAATGCAACCTCTAGACGCCTCAGCTTTTGTCTGATAAATTAGTTATGGACCATATCAAAATCCGAGCAGAAGAAAAATGGAGGACTGTGAGTAATAAATCCACAACCATATCAAAATTCAACATACAAGAGAAATTTGACGATTGGCTATATCAAATCTACATGCAAATTGAAAGAAACAGATTTGACGTTTGAGGTATAGAATCCCACAAAAAGTTGAAAAAGAAAGAGAATTTGCCTCCAAATATTAGGAAAATAGGATAGTAGCCTCAGCTTACAAAACTCCGCATATTAACATCCCTGCTATTAAGAATATTGTGAAAGTTAACATGCACAAACTTTCACTTATTAGATTTGCACCCTCTTATCTTTCCATGGAAAAACTAGTAAAATCAAAATGAAGAAACCAGACATCCATTTGCTGGCCTCGAGAAGGTGCTAGAGTAGTTTCTTACCTTTTAAAACTTTTCCTTCAACGATTTGAGATACAAAAGTTAGCAAGTAAATTATAGTAATTTTCATTAAGTTACTAATCCCTTGAGCAAAGGAAGCTTAATCTGAGAGCAATTTCACACCAAAGTTTGTTCATATCTTCCTGAACTAGGAAAGTATTGAAAGTCAAAAAGGATGTCATGACAACAAAATAACACCAATCTCGGAAATAATTCCACTAGGAATGTTTAACTGCATATACCTCAATTCTTCGTTCATTCCACTTTCCGGGTATGCTGAATTGCTTGTGTCTGTTGTAAGCTCTGTATCCTTGATCTTGCTAAGGCCATCACCAGCGTTCTCACTTCCAGATGATGAATATGTCAACCCCAGGTCCCTCGAACTTCTCTTTTGTTCATCATCACTTTCGTCATCCTCCCTGGCCCATTTAGATGTAGGCAAAATTGTGTCATTTTTGCCCTCACTGGAAAAGTCAATTGAATTATGCTGTAGAACAGAAATAGTTGGGGGTGAAGATACAGAGTCTCTTTGTTTGAGTTGCACGTCATAATCCACTTGACTATTCCATGCAGAAGGAGCACTTCTATCCAACTCAAGGTTGCTATCTTTCCGGCTGCTTGGGAACCTAACAGAACTTGAATGGCCCACAAATTTCAAATCTTCATCTAGTTCATGACCTCTCAGCTTTTCAGCCTCTTCCAGATAAAGTAACCGAGCAACCATCATTTCCCTACCGCCTACAATAGACAAACCATTGTGCCTGCATCGTCTTTCTAGCTCAGTAAGGGGAAGGCTCAACAGTTCCTTCGTTGCAGCTCCTTTCCCAATTGCCAAAGCACCATCCGGGTTAATCTTACCGCCATCACCTGCATCATCAGAACTGGTCTTTTGTTCTACTTCAGGTGCATCACCACACAGAGAATGAAATGGGATCACACCAGAGTTCCCGGTTCGAAGAAAGGTTGCTCGTAAACCATTAACATAGGCATCAGAAAACAAAAACCAATCAGCCCACACTTGAAGCACTTTCAGCACTCTTTCCTGCAACAGGAACGGAAAAACTTAACCACACATCAAGGTGGAGCAACAAAAAGAAAAGGTATGAAAAATGCAGCAAGGCAAAGCAAATGTAGGTGACTGGCACAGCTTACTTTAAGTGCCTCGGCAGTTATTCGTCCTGTTATACTTCGGTATAGATCATTGAAGCTTTCCATTATGTCTGGTAAAGAGGCTTCAAATTTGGTGCGATAAGCAGATGCATTCTTCACAGGAGCACTACTATTATGAAGAATATCAGAGACAAGCATGAGCCTAGAAACTTTTGTTGGTATTGGAGTTTCCTTGAGGGTCAAAGACTCTGTCAAAACTTCAACAACCTGCAAAATATCATCAGCAGGCAACCGCGTTAGAATATGTTCAAGAACAAGAACTATCCAAAGCGTATGTGTAACAGACTACGGCAAATTTTCATTTTAAAGCTAAAACACGAAAAATCAGCCGAAACAGATGCAAGTGCAAGTTGTGCAACAAGAAGCATTATGAACATTGACACAACAAAAAGTGAATCAGCAGCTTTGCCTCTGAAAGGTTAAATATGAAAGAAAAGCTTCACGCACAAGTGAGCTCTTTAACTGCTGCATGAAACCATCTTAAAGGTTACCTCTCCAGCAGCATCAGCATTGTCCAAAGCAAAACCCATCGCTTCTTTTATTTGACTTCTTTCTAGTGTCAATGACCGGAGCATATCCTCAAATTCATCCCTCTGAGCATCAGTCAATGTCCTTTCAACCTCCACACGCTGAACAAGGTATAGAAACAAACATCAATTGCAAAGAAATTTATTTAAGTTTCAGAGTCAACATGCAAACTCTTAAATTCCTTGGAATGGAAAGCTAGCAAAAGGGCATACCCTGCTTCTTCCAGCAGCAAATGTGCTCCCAGATTCTTTTTCATGCTCAGCTCCTTTAGGTGTTGGTAGAGGTGGTGGTATCCACCTGCACATGTAAATTAGTTATATTTGAAGAAAGAGTACAATTTTCAGGAGAACTTTTCAAAAGGTTGCAGGACTTCATCAAAGCCTTGCAGAACGCTGCAACCTTTGCAAAAACTGAATGATTAATTCTATTTAGATGATTTCTTTCGTCCACAGCAAGCATATACTGCAGGAGAATATTGGTAAAAGCATCCTACGAAACAGTGGTGACTTAAAGAGTGATGCATTCAGGAATATGCACATGCATCAACTATCTGATTCTTCAGCAAAAGGAAAGGTGCATATGAAATGTGTAACAAAAGATTACATAAGTTAGAACAATGTCTTACCTCCCACTACCAGTTATCATGATGAAAGGCACTGTGCGCCAACGTTGAAGAGTATCTCCCTGTTTTTAACAAATAAGAAAGAAAAATATTTTAGGGAGAGAATAATATAAAAGGACAAGATGTCCTAATCCTGTAAAGGGATGACATCAGATAAACCAGTCTTTCCAATTTACTGATTGACTATGTCATAAGTACCATTAGTCATATTGCTTTACATAACATGGAAAGAGATACAAGTGGACAAGAACCAAATTCTCTTGAGCTACAATTGCATGAAACTATTGGCTTTCCGCCATTGAAGCGTAATTTGAAGTATCCACATGGATTCTAAAAGTGATCGATGAAGTTCTGTCATAAGTATTATTAGTTCCATTTAACAAGAAAAACATAATTTTAATAATACTTCATTCAGATTTTAGAGCTGCAGCAAGTTACCTGAGCAAAAGAATAAAGCCTCCAAACGTAGTAAGTATGCTCCTTTGAGCCAAGCTCAAACAAGAAACTGAAGAGAGGATTTCCACGGCCTCGCTCCATTATGGCTTGTTCAAAAGCACAACCTCCATCAAGAACATACAGAGCCATTGTATCAATAACGTGGCGAAGGTGATCATCCTCGGGTGGAACAACCATAATATCTGGTACATTTGGAGTGAGAACCTGCAGAACCAAAAAAGGTATCAGATAATCATAAATAGGATAAAAGGTGCTTAATAAACATCTTCATTACAGATTGGATATACTCGGGGTATAGTAAATGTGCACAAAAGGACGCATCAGAAGACAGGTTGATCGTTCTATCGATCAAGTTTATGTGGCTAACTTAAGGCCCTACAACTTATCCCACTATTGATTGAGAGTAGCACATACCATCCCAGCATACTACCTGTGTCTCTTACACACTCTTTTTCGAGAGAAGGTAAAAATAGAACTAAAATAGTACAAAGAAATATGTACATCAGTAATCAGTTTCCAAAAGAAAAGCTGAATGTGTATCCCTATCCTATTCTTGTAGAGCATCTATAAGATCTAAAACCATGTACACTGTGTCTCTTACAAACTCTTATGCTGTTATGCATGTTTCCATATTTTGAACGTAAACATTCTATCACCTTAGTTGGACTTAGTTATCCATACCACATAAATAGACACTTTTGTTGAAATATACTTATCTTCTTTTCATGTCCTGGGAATCTTAAATATCCATACCACATAGTAAGAAAACTTCCTGCCAATATTTTTTCTTTTAAATGTAACAAAAGTTTTATTAAAGGATAGCACCCAGAGAGTGCAATGAATGAGTAGTACAACCATATGCAATATGCATCTCAGTACACCTAGTTACATGTGAAAAGAACTAAGGACATTAACCATCCTGTATATTTTCATTCTTACACCAAAAGGCTAAGAGAGCTAAACTTCTGTGCTTTAAGTTATAAATTTTCGTTTTCACTGTCAGATTATCTCTGATTTCTTTCCTTCCACAGAGTCCAACATATAGCTGCAGATATAGTGCTCCACAACTTTTTGTAGTCCTCTTCTGTTCCAACAATGTAGCATGCTATGTTGCACGATACAGGTTTGGGCACCCAACACAGGTGCGGATCTAGAAGTTGGATTCATCACCACCGGGTTTTTTTGTGCTCATCATTTCCCAGATTTTAGTATACTTTTGTACTTATCAGTACAAAATGTTGCATCGTTCACCCATTCAACAGTATGGTACACTCTCCTCGATGTTACTTGCCAAACAAGGAAAAGAGTATTGGGCCTCTTTGAGATAATAAGTGCCAAGCTTCCTCCTGTCTCCTTTTTTATTCCAATAACAACCCATAGCAATTAAAATGCCTATTCTATAGATCAAGTATAAGGCAAAAAATCCAATTTATAAATGAAGCTGACAAAAACCCTTTCAATCTACTCCAATAGACCTAAGCTCTCTGAACATTTTGCTTCACTCAATCATGATATCTTTCAATAACACCGTAAATAAGAGCTATAGAGATCAGATACTTATCCCAAAAAACAAAAAAGAACAAGGAAATGTACAAAGATCAACTAATTATCATACCAACTCAGAGTTCTGGCCTGAAACAGTAGTAACCGGAGGACCTGATGGACCAGATAAGATAACAGTTGCACCCTGAAAACCACAGAAGATAATATCTAGAATAAGTATATGTGCACAAGCTGATATCATTAAGAGAAACAGAGGTGACAATAGAATGCATCTCTAGCTTACTGAACTGCAGTTTTAACAGAAAGCTATTACATGGGAAACATTTCCGAGGTTGAGATACACCACTACAGGATGTCTATACATATCAAAACAACAAATAAGCATGCAATACACGCAACTTAGTTCAACATGAACACCTATGCTTCATCCATTGTCTTTGTTTGTAACATGTTTTCAACTGATCATGCAATATTTTGACATGATATAACTCATTAAATCGTACACTATCACATATTGATTATTAAAAGACAAACTCCTCGACCTGACATTTGTCAAATTAATATGTATATAACAGGGCATTGTTCTCTAAAGAATAGACAAACCTCCTTACTCCTGATAGCCATATGTCCTGGAGGGGGAGCAGGAAGCGCTTGAGAAGGCAGAGAGACAGATTTACCCCACCCAATCTTCAACTCATATTCATAAACAATAACTCCTGGATAAGAATAACATGGTTTTAGATATCAGAAATCCATTGCTTAAAATCAGATTTACTTGGGATATTGCAGAAGATACAGAATATAAAGCAATAAAACGAGTACACAAGGAATTAGAACACGTGCTAGCATCCCCATGCAAGACTATATGACTTCTTAATGACTTTAGTCCAGCTTGAGATGTTCTCCTGGCATGCTAGCATCCCCATGCAAGACCGTATGACTATTTAATTTCCTTCAAAAAGACACACTTCTGGAATGAGTACATATCTGAAACTAGAGGAAGCACCACCTAAGAAGCAAAGTTATTAAAGGCTCGCTTGAGGCGCTTAAGCCTGAAGCTCAGTTAAAGCCAGCTTACGTACTTTTCCACGCTTAGGCAGCGTTTTAGTCTCAACGCTACCGCGCTAAGGCACGCACAGTTGTTAAAATAACATCACGAATAAATTTTAGTGATCAGCAATGAGAGATTAGAAATTTGGTATAAGAAAACTAGCCCAAATAAACATTACACTACATTTCCATCTAAATGAGAAATTCAAAATGGTTTTAAAACATCATGGACATGATTTTTACTTCATATATTTCGCTTAATTATAGGTTTTTCAATTCTTTGTCCAAATAATTGTTGTTCGTGTTTGTAGATCGTTTTCCTCGCATTACATATATATTTCTAGTTTTTTCTTCATTAGCTCCTCTTTGCCAAAGCCCATGCTCTTTTTCTGCTTAGCGCTTAAACCCCAATGAACTTGGGCGCTTTTCTGTGCTTCATTGACTACTCTGTGATGAAGACTATTGACAAAACAAAGGATAATAACTGATCGAAAACCTTGTTCCTTGTGAATATCCTTCTGCTACCAATATATATCTCAAGCGAAACAAGAATCAGAATAGACACAGCAAACAAGGAGAGGAAACCCAAGAAAAGGATAAGGTGGTGGGAGTCACCTGAAACCAATAACTAAATAAGCAAATAAGATCATGAAGCAACAATTGATTGCTTGTGTTAGTACAAAATATAACAGCCTTGGCTATCAGAAGTTTTTTCCTTTTCTCTTCATATGTTTATGGATTGTAAACTCCACATGTATGTTTTTCTTTTCTGTTTTCTTATAAACCGAGAAATCCCCAAGGGCCAATGGCACACAGTTCAAAATTTGGTGGATAATGGGCCCATTCATCTACCCATTCCACTTAAATACCAGGCTTTTGTTTTGCCGCAAGGTTCCAAACTCGTGACATGAGCCTACTCCACACATCACACATTATGCTCTTACCACTAGACCAAAGACTTGGGGGCAACTCCAAATGTATGTTTTTAAACAGAAATATATCCTATTTATCTACTTTCTTTCTGATTGAGGCTACTGATCCCTAGTCATTGAGGATCCTATAACTCCGTACATAAATAGAAACTTAAAGTTAACTTGGTTTAGCACTAAAAACCTATTGAACAATTCCTAGGCATCTTGAGGGGGATAGAAGTGTTCTACAGAGAGCAACACAAATCACAATTATCAAACAAAAAAGACTAGATAAAGAGATTAGAATCCATTCAAATGAAGAAGCTGAAGCTAACCTTCCATCTCATCTTTTGCAGCCTGAGCATCAGCTCTATTCATGAAAGCTACAAAACCACAATTCCTCTGTCGCCTTCTTTCTTCTTCTGTCCTTGGCCACATTATCTTTACACTTGCAATGGGGCCAAATCTCCCAAATGTGCGCAAAAGAAAATTCTCATCAACCTGTAAGTAAATAAAACAAATGGGAACCACATAGAGGACGCCTAAAGCAGCAAACAACTAATTCAAAATTAAGCGCAAAAACCTTACCTGAGGTGATAGGTTTCCTACATAGAGATTTGTCGTTTGTGGATCGCCATCATCAAATGATCCAGGCCTTCCACTAGGATCAAAGTCATCAGGCAGCTCATCAAACCGACTAGATGGCTGAGGAAAGAGTAAGATTTAAAGATTTACAAATATCATTATAAAACACAACAAGATGCCAAATCAAACCTCCATTTGGTTAGGCATAAAATATTTTCAATCACTATTTTTCCACGTCAATGTTTGACGAATGTATCACTTCCAGAAACATTTTCAGGTGTAATCCAGATGCATATATTGGAGGCATGTTCATGTGGTAGAGGGTTTGGGATAGGCCATTGGGGTAGTGTTTGGTGATCCAATGAGTAGCAAAGAGTGAGAAGGAGTCTTATATTTTGTGAACGAAAATGATACAGTTAAAGGATCATTAAGGATGCAATCATTTTTCTCCGTTCGATATGTAACATATCCATAAACAAAAATTAAACTTAACGTGACCAGATTGAAGACAGGAAAATGGATCATAGATGCAAATAGCATGACAATCTGTAATCACCTGATAATATCAGAAATTCATAGCTATTAAACTGTTGCTCTATTTCAGAGAAAAATGATAATCCGTACTCATAGCACATCAGCAATTACAACAAGATGTGTACATGTAAGATTCTGTGCAAACTGTGTCTACTCCAGATGAGGTAAAAGTAATCTTCTAAGTAATATAAATAACTTCTCCAGTTCATACAAAAGATTCAGATCCAGATATGATTGAGAGATGCAACTTTTCCTAGTGCAGCCAAAACTCTTAAGTTTTAACATGTTCATTCTGAATAGAAGCTATTACATCACAAGTTATCTTGATTTTTGTCAAATCCCCTCAGATCTGATACATGAATTCAAGAATAAAAACAGAAGATTAAAACCAACAATCTGGACAGTTTCTCTTCGCCGATTGTAAATCCACTTACAGTAGAATTTTCAGTATGACGATCACGCCACTGTTCACGGTCTTGGTTACGCCTTTCCCTCATTTCTTGTTCATGCTTCAATTCCTCCATGAAATTGTCGATGTTCCTAGACTTGCCCTTCTCTTTTTCCCTCGGCTTATCCTCCTTCTGCAATAGAAGTAACCAACATATTTAGATATCTACTAGTTACAAGTTTACTACTCTTGCACCAAAGAACTTCCAAACACCCACTGACCTTCTTCTCATAATCTCTGCCCTTTGTTGCCATAGGAGGCGGCAAGAAAGAAGGCACATACCTGCAGTACACAAGATACACTCCAGAATCTGTGCTACCAATAACCTTATTCTTGAATAGTGACAGGATCAATAATTTAAAAGGAGAAGATGGTAAAAGATAAAGGATCAATGAGACATGATATAAGCTGAATTATACATACATACAAGTAAATCATAAGTAGCAAAACATGGTTACCACCCATGAGTAAGTATTAGTATTGATGTACAGAGCAGCAATAAAGATGAGTATATATTGATTTACACCTATATAAACAATTAAAGAAGGAAGAAGCCGGTGATCCGCACATTTAATAACAAGCAAAACCACTTGATTTTAATCAATTCATTGTGTTTCCTCCAATGGGCACAGACACTTTATTGCTTTTAACCTGTTCTTACTACTGGTTCTTTGACGTAGTGTCTTCCCAAATCTCTCATAAATATTCGAAATTATTGACCAAGTATACCTCTATTTAGAAGATAGCCTAACCTACCACAGTATCCTATAATTTGCCTGGTCTCTTTTCAAATACACAAACAAAAGAATTCGAAGAGGCAAAAAATGTCATAATAAGGACAACATGGATCTATCTCCAGCTTTTGGAGTCAGCTAGCCTCCTCAGACGAAATGACTCGGTGAATGCTCTACTATGAACCAAATACACTAACGGACCATTCTGTAGCCAGACAAGGGACCAAATCGTGTGAACAATAGGTCACCGGTTCGAGCTGTGGAATCAGCCACTTTTTTTACAAGGGACCAAATCGTAGCCAAATGAACTCAAAATTGGACTAGATTTCAGATGCTAATTTGTTCATTTTTAAATTAGTTGTAGAAAATGGGGCGACAATCCAAGGTGTGGATTAAGTCTTAAGAGACCATAATGTTTCTCCTGCAGATATAGAAATAGGCACACACATGGGTGTGGCCTAGTGGTCGTGGGTGCAAACCTTTGAGACACGGTTTAAATTGCAGCAAAGACAAAACACTAGATGATTTCTTCCCATCTACCTAAGCCTTGGTCCGCAGAGTTATCCACTACCTATGCTAGTGGGAAGTAGCAAGTACCCGGCGGAATAGCTGAGGTGCACCCAAGTTGACCCGGATACCGTTTTCAAAAAAATTGGAAGCAGGCAAGCCCTAGCCCATTCTTCCTTCTTTGTCCTTTCTTTTGCAACACAACACTAGCCTGCTTTTTTCTTTCTTCTTTGTCCTCTCTTTCTTCATTCCTTTTTTTTGGGATAAGGTTAGATATTTTCATTAAATAAAGTACCAAGGAGGTATTACAAAATATAAAAAAGATATCAGCAGTTGCATTGTTACATCATTTGCCCATATCTTCCAGAAAGTCAAAAAGACAATCAAGCCCTCTATGTAACTATTCTTACACCAGTAATATAAACTTTGTAAGCATCTATCTTTTACAGAATATTATGTTGCTTTCTTTCTTCAAAGCATCTGTTATTTCATTCCAACCAAACAGTCCACATGATGCACAATATAACAGTTGGCCAATTGTTTTCTTCTCCTTCCAATTTCCTGGCCGTGCCAACTTAACAGCGAACTCCTCACATTTGAAACCCACTGGAAACATTCAACAAGAGCATCCAAATCTGCCAGACATAGTAACAGTTCCATAAGAGATAGTTGTTGATTCCTAGGATCTCTCACACAAAAGACATATGATGCATAAGGAGAAACCCCTTATTTGCAAAGCATCTTGCATAAGACATGCATTATGAATAGCCAACCATCCAAAACATGTAGCTCTTGATTTCCATAGTATTTTCCAAGGACATTCAACATCCCTTTCCCCTGATTGTTTCAGTAATAGAGAAAAGCAACTCTTTACTAACAAATTGCATACTTGCTAGTAGCCAGACCAGTGAGTCCATTTTTGCTTTCATCAGGAATTGTTGGTTCTAAGATATTTAAAAACTGACAAAAACCCCAACTTCCCAATGGCTAATATTTCTTTGAAATCGCACCTGCCACCCTGATTTAGAATAGCATCAGCAACCAAACAATCGTTATCTGTAGTCGGTCCGTACAAAGAAGGAAATGTACCCTTCAACCCACCACCATCTAACCATATATCAGTCCAAAATCTATTAAAAACCCATTTCCAACTCTTAGAATGATAAATAGCCGAATTCATTCCATAATCTGCATATTTGCTTCCAAACAGCTCAGTCGTTAGGTAGTAACATAGGATTGGGGCACCAATTACTATATTTGCCATATCAATGTTAACAACCTCCTTTCACGATTCTCTGCCCTTATCATTTAACCTCTATAACCACTTGAAAAGCAAGCTCTTGTTATGTCGCTTTAGATTTTTGTCCCCCAGTCCCCTACTTCTTTTATCCAACATTACTATTTGTCATTTCACCATATGAAACTTTCTCCTTTCAGCACTTCCCATAAAAAGTTGCTCCTTAAAGAGTTTATCCTCTTTTCAACTTTATTGGAAATAGGAATAAGTAACATCATATAAGTTGAGATCCCATCCGAAATGTTATTCACCAGTGTAAGAAAGAAACTGTTTGTTCCAACGGACCAGCTTCCTAACACATTCATCAATCACACCCTGCCACACCTTATTTTTATATTTGGCACTTAGAGTAAGCCCCAAATAAACACTGAGAAAAATATCAATTTTACAACCCATAATACTTCAAAAGCAATGTTATACAGTTACTGGCATTGATAGAAAAAATACTGCTTTTTCTAATGTTAATTTGTAGACCAACAACTGCTTAAAAAGCAAGGAGTATTACTCTTAATGCAAAAACTGCAACTTGTCAGTCTCACATAACAATAGTGTGTCATACCCATTACAAATCCATCCAAGGTTTTCAGCTTTTCTGAGCATCAAACCTAAAACCTCCATCACAATGACAAACGAATAAGGAGACAAAGGATCTCGTTGTTTCTTAAACAAACCCTCAGGGTTCACATTCATCAAAACTGAGAGTTTAACCGTAGAGATGCAGAAGGAGATCTATTTCCCCAAAGTTCGTTTTCTTCGACACATCCAGGAGAAAAACCCAACTCTCATGATCATAGGCCTTCTCCAAGTCTAATTTGCGTGCTGCACAAGTTATCCCCTTTCTTAAATGATGATCAATGCACTCAATTGCTACCAAAGAAGCATCAATAACCTATCATCTACCCTTAATAAAAGCATTATGAAATCAGCTTGTTAATTACAGTCTTCAGCCTTTATGTTAAAAGCTTTGCAATTATTCTGTATACACTGCCCAGCAAACTAATAGGTTAGTAGTCTTTAATTCCTACAGTCCTACTGCACCCATCTTCTTAGTGACTAAAGCTATAAAAGTAGTATCAAATTGTTCAACCGTTCTCATAATATCTCTTTTAGTACATGCCAGCATCTTTTGAAAAATAACATGTTGAAACTATCAGGGCCTGGAGCTTTATCACCATCAAAGGGTTTCACAGTAGCTTCAACTTCTTCCTCTCTAAATGGGCTTTGAAGCCAAATCTTTTCCTGCTCAGTAATTCTTGCCAGGTTATTATCCTTCCATTTAGGCCCCCACATTTCTTTTTCAGTAAACAAACTTCATAGAAGTCCAATATATGCTTTCTGATTAATCTTTTATCTTCCACTGATTTCCCACCAGTCTCCAATCCATTTTGTACATGGGCATTTGCAAGCTTGTGAAAAACTGTGTTTTATCACCCTGCTTAATGCCTTAATCGATAAAAATCTTGATTTTGCCTCCAACTTATTTCTTCTGCTTTGTCTATTTCCTCCAGTTCACTGGTGAGAAGTTCTTATTCTTCTTTCAGCTTCATATCATATTGTCATGATCCTGCAGTATGAATTTTTCCAGCATTTCTTTCTTTCTTCAAGCCTTTCGTACACGTCATTGTTCCATTTTTTAATGTCAGCCTTCAACACCTTAGTTTTTAGAGCAGCACCAACCTTGTCCTTCACCTCATAAGACAGCCACCATTTCTTTGTCTTCTCTTTCTACCACAACATCAACTTGTTACCCCCCTCCCATATACCCCTCCATTGACCGTTTGTATAACCAACCTCCGGAAATTCCCGCTCCCAAGAGTAGATTTATTCCCGGCTCCGTAATCTGCGTCAACGACTTCGGCCTGCAATTTATCACATTGCTATGTCACTCCTACCATGCAACATCATTTTTCCCTCCCTTGCCCCACAACATCCCATCCGTCCTAATAACAGTCTTATATTTTGCTAAGTCTACATGGATCCCCATAAATTGTAGGTCCTTCGAGCCAACTTCCTTTTATGTAAGTTTAGGTCTACCTCGTCCTTTTTTAACACTTCACTCACCATGGTTCCACACCTACAGACTGGTGCTTCTGGAGGTTGATGCAGGACATGAATAAACCATCAAAAGCGGCATTCTTTTATTTTACTCTCGATGTGTGTTACTTAAACCTTCTCGCGAATGTGATTATTTCTGATCTTGTCTAATTTTGTACGATCACATATACATCTTAACATCTGCATCTCTGCAATATTCTTCTTGTGTATGTGTTAAACTTTAGAGGCCCAACATTCAACCCTATATAGCATTGTTGGTCTTATAACAGTCGATGGAACTTACCTTTCACTTTGGGAGGAATCCTTCTATCACATAACACTCATGTAAAACTTCTCCATTTCAACCATCCGATTTTGATTCTATGTGTAACATCTTCAACTATCATTCCATTCTCCTAGAACGAGCGTAAATACCTGAATTGTCTGCATTTAGGCATTACAATCCCATCTATTTCACTCTTCTTATGTTGACTAAACTTGCAGCGCATATATCCGGTCTTACTTTTACTTATCCTAAAACCCTTATTCTTTAGAATGCTTCTCCATTGTTCCAACTTTTGGGTTGACACCCTCATTGTTTTCGTCAACTAGCACATCTTCTTTAATTCTAATTATATGTATTTTTTGAAATGGAATGGATTTCAATTATATGCTTTAAATTCAAATTACATGTATTAGACTATTAGCAGCATTATTTAAGGCGTGCTATTAAGCTAGGTGCATCACAAGCTGGAGCTTGACCTCACTTAGATCACACCTCTTCAGTGCAAGCGCTAAGTTGATAGATGTGCACCTCAACATCAATAGGCTCTGCCCCAAAGATGGCGCAATAAACAACAAATATAGATGACAACTACAACTACTATTGTGCTTCAATTCCAAGCTAGATAGGGTCGGCTATATGAATGCTCACTATCCATTTCGCTCCATTTGAATTCATTTCATCACAATATTCAATAAATTGCGATTCTCCGATACTAGAAGTTCTCCACAGTTTATACAAATGCTTGAATGGATACGACGACTCCAAACAAACATAAATGACAAGGTGACACAAATATTTTCAAGACTGATAAAGCAATATAATAAATGTAAAAGAAACATCATTCATGAATATGCTAGTAATGGAAGATTGTCCCACCCTGCATTTGGTGGATAATTTGGAATGAGAGAAATCAGCTTTTGGTGTAAACAAGAATACTTTTAAGAAGTTGAGTCTATTTTTGAGATCTTAGATTATATATGAGATAGGTAAGGATAGGAACTCAGTGCTCTCCTTGTAACTATGAAGGACTACACTGCTTTGTGTAGTTCCTGTTTAAATATATCCTTCTAAAAAAATCAAAAAAACAAAAAAAAATGCTAGTAATTAGTAGTTAGAAATTAGCACAAGAAAGTTACACAGTAAATCCAAAATTAGAAACTTGAAATTGCAGTTGTTTTTTCAATAAGAAATTTAAATTTACTTTTTAACTTGATTGACATGATTTTTACTTCATACATTTCTTAATTACAAGTTTTTCAAAGATTGAACGTCAACATTGATTGGAGTTTTTCAAATCCTCTCCCATATAATTGTTGTTTCTTTTGGAATTTGTTTTTATTGAATTATACTTGTTTTTCTTCATTAGCGCCCTAATCGCTAAAGAGTAAAGACTGAGTGCACTTCAATTATGCTACGCTCTTGAACACCTAATTTCTTATTTCCTTCGACAAAACTTGCATATTATATTTTCTAAAAGAATAAAGAATAATTAAGTAATCAAACTCCTAATGCAATAGTCAAAGGTAGATACACAGAATCTATAATTGACTTTTTTCATAAGAAATTATCATATACGGTAGTAGATAAAGGAGGCACCAAGCTCTCTCTCCATAATACACATTTAGCAACATAGTTACCATTTGCAGGTAAGTCAAAGCAAGACTGAATTTGCAAAATTCAAATTTTTAAGAAGACAAGCTGACACAAATCAATCTGGAAACAAGTAAACATATAAAAGCCTAATAAGAACAGTGATATCGTCATGAAAAACTTGGTATTCAGTATCCTAAATTACAATAACATTGTAACATGGTCAATCAAAAGTATTAGTTTACCTACTCCCCTTCTTTAAACCTGAACCCTCATCTTTAGAATTTCCACCTGCCATCCTCGAATGAATAGAAAAGGTCCATATGTTTAATAATTTGTTCGTGTAAGAGAAAAATCATTTTATTTGTAAGAATTAATAGAAAAAAACTTTTAGGTAATCAAAGAAAGAACGATAGAGAAACACAATATAGATTCTTGCAACTGACCTTCAGAATCAGTCTTCACTTTATCATTCGGATTGATAGTTCCCCCTCTAACAAATGCCTTGGAACCTGGCGCATTATCCACTGAAAACGACTCCACAAATTCTTGATACAGACGAGCTGTTTCATCCTCTGCCCTCTGCCAAAAGAAGGCATACATAGTGAGCAAAAAGGACAATCACCCTTCCAATTTCCACTAGAAATCAAACTTGCTACACTCATACCTTTTTCTTTGCCTCTTCCTCTTCCCTATGCTTCTGGAAAGGTGTCTTCTTCCGAGCACTCATCTTCTTACCAGATATTTCAACTTGAAAACAAAATTATTTGGTAAACATCCTTTGGTTCAGAAAAAACATTATCAACAAAATAATATTCCAACAACTAACTTGGAAAACACATTTATTCCCCCTTGCTCTTCGAAAGTTTGTACTAGCATAATGCCCACAAGGGCACTTAATTATGCTACCCGTACTAGAACCACCATCCAAACACTACTTGATATGCTCATGGAATTTTGTTATAGACATCAACAACTAAGAATCAAAAGAAAGCTCTGAATTTCATTCTAAACTAAAAATTGCCAATGAGGCCTTAGTTTAGTGATTAGCGGGTTAAGCTGAACACGCTAAGACCAGAACATCCCGCGTTAAACTGCAAGGCAGAAGTAACTAAATCCAACTCCCAGTATCATTGATTTGTACTACTGACTTGTCCATTTAAATGAATGAAACAACAAAAGATGCTGGCTTTTAGCTAAGATTCGACCAAGAAAGTACACTTTTCAAACTTAATCAGCAATACCAACGAAACCCAGAAAGCAATCCATAAAATAACATAGAAAACAGTCAAATTCACAGTGCAAAAGAAACAGCATAAAAACCACTCAAACCACAAAAATGTTCCAAGAAAATATTGAGAAATTGAAGAAAAAATTAGGGAGATTACTTAGGAGCTCAGAGAAATGAATTCAGGCTCGCCGGAAAGAATCCACTAACTCTAAACTCTTCTGAAGTGAAAGATGTTGGCCGTCACGTCGTTCATTAGCTTTCCGATTAGCCCTGCGGCTTTTCCTCTTTCTCCTGTCTGCTGCGTGAGTCGTGACGAATCAGGAATGGGCTCCCAAGCAGTGGGCTGCTCTAAATTTGGGCTAGTCTTTTTTGGGCTTACGAACTGGTGATCTCTAATTGCCCAACTTTCCCCATGACCCGGTCCACTTCAAACCGGGTCGACCCAGTCCGCTCCATTAACCCAACACCCCTTCTTCATTTTTGTCCAACACAAAACAAAACCAAAAAAATAAAAAATAAAAGGTGAATTATCACTATTAATAGTTTTATTTTTTGTTTTTTTATATATATAAAAAATCCAAAAATATTTTATTTTATTTTTATTTTTATTTTTATTTTTATTTTTTTTAAAAAAAATATAATAATTTCGGGAATGATTTTTAAAAAAAAAAATAAGAAAAAGGGAAGTATTGAATAAAAAACTGCTTGTAGTAGTAGTATGACAAAGCTTAATCTTTTTTTCCTTAAGATGGCGTGAGCGAAATCCATAGTTGTAATTGTAATAGGAATGAAGTGGGCTGCAAAGATATTCCCATGGTTTTTAGTGCTTGAACATAAGAAAAAATTTTTAAGGCACAAATCAGCCAGTTTGGATTGGCTTAAAAAAAAAATTGTGCTTAAAAGCACTTTTAAATCCTGAAGCTTATTTTATAAATAAGCAGTTATGTGTTTGGATAAAAGTATTGAAACTGAAAAAAAATTGTTAAAGTGTTTGGTAAACAAGTGATAGTAAGCACTTTTTTCTGTTAAAGTGGCTGAAATATCCTTAAAGCTGGTAACACTAAAAAGTAGCTAATTATTACAAGTTTTTAATGCTAAATTGATTATTATACAAATTGATTTATGTCTTTTCATTAAGTTCTCAATGATTAGGTAAAATTATTTTTAATATATATAAAATATTTATTTAAATAACATATAATAATAATAATTTGACTAAAGAAAGAAGTGTGAGGGGAAGGGAGCAGCACTGGGAAGAAAGAAAGGAAAGAAAAAATTTGGGAAAATAATGAATGAAAGAGTAAAGAAAGAAATGAAAGGAAAATAGAGGAAAGTTATGGAAGAAAGGAAAGGAAAAATTTGAGAAAATAATGAATGAAAGAGTAAAGAAAGAAATGAAAGGAAAATAGAGGAAAGTTATGGAAGAAGAGGAAGAAGAAAGTCGAGGCTGCAACAAGACCGGAGAAAAGAAAAGGATAGTATGTTTTAAGGTTTTCTATTGGGGTAATTTCGGGATTAAGAAAAATTATAAGGATAAGAATGTAATATCATTGGTCAAAGCAATATGGCTTTTAAGCCAATTTGAAAAAGTTAAGATTACCCAACTTATTGGTTTTGGCTTTTTTTAAACAGATTTTAACTTTTTTTAAGCCCTTTTTTGATTGTCAAACACTTCCACAAATTAAAAAGGGTCATCCAAACAGGCTCATAGTCTTTCGTATCGTCATCATAGAAAACAAATATAGTATTACTCACCAAGCGAAAATCAGTATTATCATGTATGTTACTTGAAAATCTAATTCCCGAACAGTCACCGGTAAACTAAATTTGGTTTGTTAATTACGTTCATTTATACCTAGTCATGTTTATCCGACCTTGTAGTTTTTATCTTCAAGCAATAGTTAAATATATTCTTCGATAACATCTGTGTGTCCTTTGTGGACGCTGGATTCTGCAATTGCCCTTACTAACAAACTTTTTTTAAACTTAGAGCGAAATCTTAGTGTCGTTCTAAGATTTATGTTCTTTTATCCTTTAATCTCGATTGATAATCTCACTTAACCTTGTAAATTATCACTTAGCATATGTTGTATTTACTTTGCACATTAGAAGCCATCTCTGACGTTGTTGTGCAATATACCAATCGATGATCAATTGATTATGGAGGTTTTTAGCAAGGGTCTGCTTTTTAAATTTAATCATTTTCATGGCAATCTTCGGCTATTCTTTCCAACTTCAGATTAATTTTTTTAATAACTCATACACATTGGTTAATATGGATGTGCAATAGTTAAAAGTTATATATTCATGACTATAGAGTACCTTTGCGCGCGTATCCTAAGATTAGTTAAATAAAAAGAGAAAGAAACACAGAGGGGAAATAAGATTAGGCCTAAACCTCTACAAAAGGCTAATTTCAGAAGAAGGAAAGTATGCTTTTAATTCTCTGTACATGTTGAATAAGAGAAATATACTTACAATAGCTCAAAAAAATGACCTTGTACCGTTGTACGTGCAAATCTCCAAATTTTTCTCCTTTCAGCTCTTAAGTGCAATTGAAATATTCCTAGCACGACTAGATACGAACTAATTATAACAACCCTATACCTCTTGAGTTATATTTTTCTTTTCCTCTTGCCATCTTTATTTATATATTGAAATGTTTTCAAACCTATTTCATGTGTGCAATTTGTTGGCATTCAAATGGGGTTTGAGGTTACCACATTTGGTGAATTATCTACCTTTCATAGTTTGAAGTGTAGGGTTCAACGTAATTTTTCTCTTCATTTTTTTTTTAAATTACTCCACTCACCTAGGTTTTTACCTCGCATTGTGGCAAGGAATTTTGACATTGACCTCGACCTTTGTTTAAAAATAAAAATAGAGGGCAGAATGGAGGGGAGATAACAACCTTAATCAGTATACATAATTTCAACCTTACACATAGTTCCTTCTCCTTCCATTGATGTAATGAATTTTTTTTAAAGGCTAAGCATAGTATTTGTAGATATCGAAATTTTAACGGATCAAGCCCATATAAAATTTGGGCTAAATCCAAGTCTATTAGGGTTTCCTTGGAGGCTACTCTATCCTAACTCTAGATCACTCCTATTAAAAGGGTTACATATCCCCTTAAAAGGGAGATCTCAAAAAATGGAGATCATCTCGAATATCGGATAATTCTTGATAATCAAATACTTCAAGAAGATCTACACCATACTTTCATGGATATCATATACATCCAATAAAGTTTGAATCATCCTACGTTCGAGAAACACGCTGATTCAGCCCTCGAATCACGGAGATAATCAGGAGAGAAGAATCAAAGGAACAAATAGAATTGTACCCGCATCATTTTATCAATAAAACTATGTTTCTTCATATTTATATTGTGATTACAATTTATTTTTGTATCACAAATAATTTGTTGCAAACAATATCAACAACTAAGTGACTCCATATCGACATGGGTCTCTCTTCTTGCCTTCCCCTTTCTTCCAAGTTCCAAGTATAGATTTTTTTTTTTCTTTATCTGTGTACAAAGGTAGACCATCCTCATGATTAGGAACATAAGCATATAATCTGCATATATAAGAGCTCCCATCTTCTCCAAGATTAGCATATAATCTGCCTATATAAGAGCTCCCATCTTCTCCAAGATTAGCAATATGCACGATCATAAAATTTCGTTATCTATTTTGATAGCATAATATGTCAGTACGTCAAGAGACTTAAAGGTTAAACTTCCTACCTTAAAACCTATGTCTTAGCTATAGGAAAAGGGCCAAATATTTCCAGCTACTTTCGAATATTGTTTACATTTACTATCTGATCAAAATTATCTCTACCATCAGCAAACTTTTAAAATTATCCCTTGATCTGTTAGGTAATCTAAAATCTCCCAATTTCCTTTTATTTAAATCACTTATTGTTCTTCTTGCTTCACTATTTTTAGATTTTACTATTGATGTGAATGCTAAATGTACTAGACTATACAAATTATTCATGGATATTTTCAATTACCATTGCACCCACGTATCTTCTTGTGATAATGGGTTTGGAATTGGTTTAAAATTTTATTTATTTTTTAATCATATATACACCGTAAAATTCAATAGGTCTATTTATTATATGCAGTTGCTCATCAAATATATACATGTATATTCGAATATATTTTGTTATTGTCTTATT
Source organism: Nicotiana tabacum (assembly GCF_000715075.1). Taxonomy (NCBI): domain Eukaryota; kingdom Viridiplantae; phylum Streptophyta; class Magnoliopsida; order Solanales; family Solanaceae; genus Nicotiana; species Nicotiana tabacum. Next base: position 93,052,604 of record NC_134102.1, read on the forward strand.
AGTATAGAGTTCGATCGACTAACTTAAGAGTGCACAATGCGTAGGCATTTGATTAAAGCAAAGTTGAATTCGACAATATAAAGTCCCCCAGGAAGTTTAACTTCTATCACAAATACTTGCAAAGTATCCATACCTTTGGTGCAACGAATTTATTAAAGTTGGGGTGTTAGTAAATACTTTTAAAATTTAGACAAACTACCTAATTTAGATTTTTTAATTTACTATACTTTGTTTACTAACCATTGTATTATTTAATATTTCTTTCTCTTATTTTTTTCAATTAAGAAAGTAGGTAAATATCAACTATTTCGAAAATAGTAAATCAAGAAGAAGAATAAATGACTTAATTAAAATAATTTGGGAGATTCTGGGTCACCTGAGGGGTAATTTTTAAAAGTTTGCTGATGGTAAGAATAAATTTGGCGGGATAGTATAACGATAGGGGTAAATTTGACCGAATAATATAACGAAGGTTAAATATAGACAATATTAGAAAATAGAGAGGTAAATTTGGACCTTTTCCCATATAAGTTAGTGATGGGCAAGGTTAGAAGGGATGAGAAAGTGCAATGTCCTTCCTGATTATCAAAGACTAAAGAGTATAATTTTGCCGTTTCAATTCAAAATTAGCATATTAATCAAGACTAAAGGACATTCTTTTAGCTTTCATGACATTACAATATTACAAATTTACTAGTTACAGAAACACAAAATTGTTCCCTTATCCAAGCAAAACAAAATTATAGTATTTAACCTTTAATAACTCCAAATTAGAGTAATGGTGAATTTAACCCATCTTTGATAATTCAATGGGCCATACCATTATGTCATTTATCTTGTCCAGTGGCTAGCCTCCAACACTTTCCGCACTAAAAAGTCTGTCAAACCAGCCCATTGTTTAATAATAATGGGGTAATAATCACTAAGGTCAAATGAACAACAAAGTGGAAGATGCTTATTCCCTTCCTCTTCAACTAGAGCATCGTCTCATAATCCATTAGTTTTAGCTCTTTAATTTGCTGTGTCGCATTAATTAGGATTTAGGAAATGCTCTTAAACAGACAGCAAATTACTGTCATTGTAATTAGTATTTGGATGAGGGTGTGCGGCCCGAGGTAAGAAATTACCTCCTAATTACCCGTCCATTGCATTTTATGTGTACCTTAGACATAAAATTTAAGAAAGAAATGATGACTTTTGAATTTTATTACTCCCTTCAATCCAAATTAATTGATGTTTTAGCCTCTACAAGCTAGTCCAAAATAATATATGTCATAACATTAGTGTAACTATAAGACTTTTGAAATTTGTAATTTTAAATATGCCATAATATTTGTGTGATTATAAAAATCGTTATTAAAGATAGAGAAGGAAGTTTAATTTAGATTTTTTCAAATTTAGAATGGATCATTCTTTTTAAACAGATTAAGAAAAAAAAATATGATTGTATAAATTTGAAGGGAGGGAGTAGTTTATTGGGAAAACTCGCAAAATAATTCATTTACACAACACAAATATATACTTATCTTGTATACACCGACAGTATAAAGAAATTTTATATTATCAAAAAAATTTAACAATGGGTAAGGTAATTAGAAGGATGAAAAATTGGACAATCCTACCCCATTAGCGGCTTAGCTCTTTGTAGTGTTGCATCATTTTGATTCTTTGTCCACTTTCGTTTCAGTAAGGAACATAATCTGTTATTTTCTTGACTTTTGCTAAATCCTTGGAAAAAATCAAGAATCTCAATCGTAGTCTTAATCCTAATAAAAATCAAAACTGATTACACGTAAGTTTATAATCATCAAAACGATATAATAGCGAATCAAACAAGTTGTCAAAGTGACACCTGAGTGCAACATGGGACCACTTACCTAATCATGATTTTAGGGAATTTATACTCCATAGATTAAATAAAATGTTCAATAATGAGCTGAAGTAATTTTTTATTTTGAACTTATTGTTGTGGTCTTTTGCGGGGAAACCCTTATTTTGTCTGCCACAATTAAGAAATTCCATGATTTTTTGCTTAATATTTGTGGGAATCAATGGAGGCATGAACGGATGGAAGCAAATGAAAAGGGAAGAAATTTGCATTAATATAAGTTTACTACTATTTTACAGTGCTAGTCAGACATGATATTAATTAAATTCATAGCACTTTAGGTCAAGTGGGTCACTTACTGTTTCATTTCCATATTTTTTAGTCCCTCAACGTGTTGGAGTTCCCATCAAATTGAAGTTTATTAAATTCCTCAATCTTCTCCACATTGCTTATATTAGGTGTAAATCACAAATGCCATTCAATATTTGAAGACGTATTGTATTTCGAAGGAATCTTTGATGTACTATAGGTAAAAATGATTTACTATGAGTCAATCATGATTAAACGGAAATAAGATCTTTGTATTACTATTATGCATTACCTATCCAATCCAAAAACAAAGTTTTATTATATGTGTGACTGTAGGGGTGTACATATGCCGGGTTGGTTCGAGTTTTTAAATTATCAAATCAAATCAATTGTCTCAAATTTTTAAATCTATAAACCAAACCAACAAAAATCGAATTTTCAATCTCGATTTTTTTCGGGTTTTCGGATTTCTCGGGTTTTTGGATTTTTTTCCGATAAAATCTTCATACCATAAAATATATAATGTGTGCTCTAATATAATTCTTAGGTCCTAGCAGGATAAAACTATATAAGATGTTTTTTAATAAAATAATACAAAATAATATGAGATGAGTCATGATTATACTAAAATACTCAACAAGTCGCATAAAATAAATATTGTTAACTAATAAGACATAATGAAAATAAACATAATCTAAAATTACTAAGTCATGCTAAAATAAGTATTAAGTATTAATTACATGACTAAATAATGATAAAAATAAATTATATGCATTTTCACTATCTAAACCAATGCAAAACTAAAAGAATAAATATACAATACTATTGTCATTCCTACTTCCTGGTATTGATTGATATTTTTTAGCATTAGTATTGATTTATTTTGCTTTGCGCTTTATTTGAGTTACTAACTTTTACGGGCTATAAAATATTTTTGACCATTCAAAAATTCTAAGTCCTAGTTTGAAATAATACATTAAAAGAGTGAATTATGAAAAAGTTTAAAAAGTATTTATAAATTACATTACAATAATTATTTTTATGTATAAAATATTTTTAAAACTTGTATACATGTAATGTCGGGTTGGTTTGGTTTCGGTTTGACTTTTTCTAGTTAAAATCAAACCAATTAAGGTCGATTTGTTTTTCTAACACCAAACCAAATCAAACCAAACCATAGTCGAATTTTATTTCCGGTTTGACTCGAATCATAAATTTGATGCGATTTATCGTTTCTTTCGTACACCCCTATGTGTTAGAACTCGCGACTAAATATCTAGATCTTTCACTATATATAAATAAAAATTTAACTAATAACCAATTCAAACATATATGGTTTAGCCCATGAAACATATAACTTCTCTCTCCCTTCCCCCCTCCCCACTCCCAAAACCAGGAAAAAAAAAGTATTTTCTCTATATACGTACCAGACAAATATCTTAGACTAACTTTATAAACAAGTTTCCAGACACACTTGTCCATGGCCCTATGAATTAAAACCCACAGAGATAATAATACTCAATAATTATATATGTATCACTTTTTCTTCTGTGGCAACAACTAAACTAGAATTAAAAAAATTCAAGTTGGAGAAAAAGAAATAGGAGGAATTGGAGCAAAATAATGTGTTGTTTGCCACTTAAACGTTGAACGTCAGTTTTTAGATTCATGAAATTAAGAGAGAACTTTGTGAAGAGAAGGAAACAATCTTTAGGTGGCAGACAACATATGCCCCAGATGGAAATTCTTAGCAACTTGACACGTCCGCTAATAATAGTAATATAATTAAAAGTAATAATATAATAAAAAAAACTTTCCCAAAGAGGCAAGGACTAAGAAAGAATGCAGGAAAATTATTCAAGGGATGGCATTATCAATGCCTTGGACTTGAATTGGACCAACAAGAATGCTCGTCTCTTAACCACATTGGACGGCTAGATATTTATGTACGCTTTTCCTTTTATGTCATTTCCATCGTTCGTTTTCTTCGTTTAGCTTGAAATATAAAGAGATCTAAGTTCGACTGCTAGTGAAGCTATACATTTACACGGTTACACCTAGCCAAGGATTTGTGGATTCAATATAACTTTGTATATTTGAACAAGATACTTGTTTACCGGTAAAACGGTATAATTGAATTTATACGTAGTTTATAGACAAGTGAATCGATTTGATCCTAAAATGATAAATAAATTAGGAACTCAGTAGCATTCCTTGGCCATGTGATATCTGATGAGGGTATTAGTGTCGACACTCAGAAGATCGATGCAGTGAAGAATTGGCCGAGACCTACAACACCGTCAGAAGTCCGCAGCTTCCTGGGGCTAGCAGGATATTATAGGCGGTTTGTAGAAGGGTTTTCCTCTATATCAGCACCATTGACTAAGTTAACACAGAAAGCTACCAAGTTCCAGTGGTCTGATTCTTGTGAACATAGTTTTCAGGAGCTAAAGAATCGATTGACATCTGCGCCAGTGCTCACTCTCCCAGAAGGAACAGAAGGTTATGTGGTATATTGTGATGCCTCAGGTATAGGTTTGGGGTGCGTATTGATGCAACGTGGGAAGGTGATTGCTTATGCATCACGACAATTGAAGAAGCATGAAAAGAATTACCCGACTCATGATTTGGAATTGGCTGCAGTAATATATGCTTTGAAGATATGGCGGCACTACTTATACGGCGTCCATATTGACATCTACACAGATCACAAAAGTTTACAATACATCTTCAAGCAGAAGGAGTTGAATTTGAGGCAGCGTAGGTGGCTTGAATTACTGAAAGACTATGACGTCGAGATATTGTACCATCCTGGTAAAGCCAATGTTGTGGCAGACGCTCTCAGCCGTAAGTCAATGGGAAGCTTAATACATATTGAGGCAGGTAGACAAGGGTTGACCAAAGAGCTTCACCAGCTGGCCAATATGAGAATCAGATTGTTGGACTCTGATGACGGAGGTGTTACTGTACAGAATACAGCAGAATCATCTTTGGTAGCCGAGGTAAAAGCACGGCAATATGAAGATCCTACCTTAGTAAGATTGAGAGAGGGAATTCAGCAGTGTAAGATTACAGCTTTCAAGATCGGAGGAGATGGGACACTGAGATACCAGGGCCGATTATGTGTGCCTAGTGTGGCAGGGTTGCGAGAGAAGATTATGATTGAGATTCATCAGTCCCGATATTCTATCCATCCTGGCTCGACAAAGATGTATCATGACGTTAAGGAGCAGTATTGGTGGGACAACATGAAGAAGTCTATTGCAGAATTTGTAGCCCAGTGTCCTAATTGTCAACAAGTAAAGATCGAGCATCAGAAACCCAGTGGATTGATTCAGAATATAGAGATTCCGACCTGGAAATGGGAGGTGATTAATATGGACTTCATTATTGGATTACCTCGCTCTTATCATAAGTTTGACTCCATTTGGGTGATAGTTGATCGACTTACAAAATCTGCCCATTTTCTACCAGTTAAGACAACTTACACGGCTGAAGATTATGCGAAGTTGTATATCTAGGAGATTGTTAGGCTTCATGGTGTGCCGGTATCTATTATATCAGACCGAGGAGCTCAATTTACGGCTAACTTTTGGAGGTCTTTTCAGAAGGGTTTAGGCACACAAGTAAATCTCAGCACTGCATTCCATCCGCAGACTGACGGACAGGCTGAACGTACCATCCAGACGCTGGAAGATATGCTACGAGCATGTGTTCTAGATTTTAAGGGGAATTGGGATGACCATCTGGCACTTATAGAATTTGCCTACAATAATAGCTACCATTCCAGTATTAAAATGGCCCCGTATGAGGCACTGTACGGGAGGAGATGTAGATCACCAGTTGGATGGTTCGAAGTCGGTGAGACAGAATTATATGGGCCAGATTTGATTCACCAAGCCATTGAGAAGGTGAAAGTGATACAAGAGAGACTGAGGACGGCACAAAGCAGGCAAAAGTCTTATTCCGACGTCCGACGTCGTGATCTGGAATTTGAGGTTGGTGATTGGGTTTTCCTGAAGATCTCGCCGATGAAGGGTGTTATGCGTTTTGGGAAGAAGGGTAAGTTGAGTCCACGGTATATTGGGCCGTACAAAATTCTTCGACGAATTGGACAGGTTGCTTACGAGTTAGAATTGCCATCTGAATTGGAATTTGTCCACCCGGTATTCCATGTATCTATGTTGAGGAAATGTATTGGAGACCCTTCTCGGGTCATCCCTATCAAAGATGTACAAGTTACAAAGGATCTATCATATGATGAACTGCCAGTGGCTATATTAGATCGACAAGTCCGCAAGCTGAGAACAAAGGATGTAGCTTCCGTGAAAGTATTATGGAGGAACAAGAATATAGAAGAAATGACATGGGAAGCAGAAGAGGAGATAAAGTCTAAATACCCTTACCTATTCCAGAGTGAAAATAACGAGGATACCGGGGGAAAGAAGGACGCATTATAAGGTGAAACGGCTCTATGAGGTAAGCAATAGCTTGTGAATACTCTTTTTTTAAATACAAAATGGTGATATGCAGATAATGTACATATCCATAATGCTTTGTATAGTCTTGTATGGCCATAGGTTGGGTTTAACTGCTTGCAAGTTTGGCTAGTGTCCATTTTATGGGGGAAACTCAGCCGGAAATCTCCGTCGGAATCCACGATGAGTTAGACACCCCATAAACCCTTACATTCGAGGACGAATGTTCCTAAGGGGGAGAGGATGTTACAACCCAAATTCGCATATCATAGATCACGCCGTAAGGTAGTCGACGTAAATCCAAGAAGAGATTATCTTTGAGATGATAATAAGTTAATCCTATTGGTCTTAAACGATACAAGGGTGTATAAGAGTGGTTAACAAGTATTTGAAGTTAAGCTAATCAAGGATGTTGTAACCCGTATTTTCGGATAACACTAGAGGTGATTAACTGTCCCAAGAGGTCTTGTTTTAATGTATTTGAATCATATAATATCCGCATCATAAGTCTTGAAGTCAAGCGAGTTATGAAATAAAAGTCGATAAAAGTTGTCGCAACTTAGGTTTATAATTTTACTTAAACTTTAGGTCAAATGTTACTGCATTTTACTCCCAATGTGCTTGGAATTATGGGGTGATCTACCTATCAAATTGAATATCTATGAGTCTAGTTTCCAACGCATTAAACCGTTCGTCGATACGATCTCGGAATAGAGAGATATTCGCGTTTTCGCGAGAGTGTGCCAAGCTGCTCTCTATGGGGCCCACAAAGGCGGTTTAAGACATTTGGACATATATAAGATAACTCAACCCCGTTTTAAGTCATTATTTTTTCAGTATATTCAGACCTTATAACCCTAAAAACAGTCTCTCAAGGTTTTCTCATGATCCAAGATCCAAACAAAGGGCAAACAACACAAATCAAATATCGGGAATCCCGTGGCGCTAGTAAGTTTCTTGTTCTTCTTGTTGTTGCTGATTTTTGTGTTGTTCCAGCTCGTGTGGGAGGTTGTTTTAAGTGCTTTATGTTCTGTAAATACACCTTCAAGTTTTTAATATCAACCCTAGGTGATTTCAAGTCTTCTAAAGTAATTCTAGTGCCGAAAAACCCGAATTAATTGCTAGTTTCGCTTCCTTGTTCTTGTGGCAGAATTGAAGGGATATTTCGTGGAAAATTAAGGTCAAATTGGAGTTGTTCTTTCTGTTTAAAGGTAATGAACCTCTTACTCTATATATATTTAAGATTATCCAAGTTGTGGCTAAGTCGTTGATGCTAGAACTTGTGAAATATATATCGAAAGGCTTGGTAGTAACGTTGTTAGTTGGTGGACTGTTTTGGAGGCTCAATATGATTATTAATGATGTTGTTTGGGCTGTTTGGTGATTGTATTGACTTGTGTGAAGTCATATAAATAGGGGAGGTGCTGTCCGTTTCATCGTAAAATAGGTTGCGGTCGATACATAATAGTTACGACGCTTAAACGATAATGATAGTGTCATTTCTTTTATTGTAGACTAAGGAGTCGTGATATTTGCATAGCTTGAGGTTGGGCAGTATATACAAGGTATGTGAGGCTATCCCCTTCATTCTTTTGCACGACTCCAATTGTACATAATGTAATGAACGAGCTCCCAAAGATACTCTACTCTTAGAAGCTAGCAGTACTTACATTGCTGCCCTTCTTATGAAACGATTGATATTGATGTTACTTCTCTTATTCTTATATTATCAATGTTGTTGGTAGTTCCTGATTCTTATAAGATTCTTGATGAAGAGTTAATCCTAATAACGTGTACGAAGGATACCGACCTTACGTCACTCTGAAAGGTTCAAAATGTGATTCCAATGAGTCCAGCATGCATCATATATATGTATCTATTTTACTCTACCGAGCCGCGCTATAGTTGGCCGGGTATGGCACCTATTGTGCAACCACTGATCAGTTGGGTTTTACCGAGCTCCACGTGGCCGGGTACGATTCTACCGAGCCCTATGATGGCCGGGTACGTTTTACCGAGCCTATTATGGCCGGGTACGATATGATGATGATGATGCCCACAAAGGCATATGTTTTAAACGTTTATGTATATATATATGTATGTATCATGTATTTCATGTCAGTAGCCCTCAGAGGTACCCAGATGTCATAGGTTGTATATTCCCTATCACTGTTTACATTATTGTTCTTACTTATGCTATTCTGCCTTACATACTCAGTACTTTATTCGTACTGACGTCCTTTTTATTTGTGGATGCTGCATGTCGTGCTGCAGGTCCTGATAGACGGGTAGACGCAGCTCCCCCATCACAGTAGGCTATCCGGTTCAGCGTTATTGGCAAGATCCTTTCTCCGGACTTGCCGTGGTCTTGGTATGCATTTTTGTTATAGACATTATGGGTATGTCGGGGCCCTGTTCCGGCAATGTTGTAGCACTTATGTTCTTTTAGAGGCTCATAGACAGGTGTCGACTCATGTATGGTCTGGAATGCCTTGTCGGCTGATTTTTGTTGTATAGTCTTTCATGGCACCATGGTAGCTCGTACCTTATATATAGTTTCTTGACAGTCTTGTCGTCCCATGTTACGTATGTTCATGACATTATCTTTCATTGTTGGATGTTCATGATCCATGTCTTTCATTTATATTGGTCTTGTCGGCCCTTAAAGATAATAAGGAAGGTTAGATAAAATGTACGTTGGTGCTCGGCAAGTATGGCCCGGGTGCTAGTCATGACCCTCCAGTTGGGTCGTGACAAACTTGGTATCAGAGCAAGTCTATCCTAGGGGTTGTCTATGAGCCGTGTCTAGTAGAGTTTTGATTATGGATGTGTAGCGCGCCACATTTATAATCAGGAGGCTACATGACATCTAGGGTTGTTACCTTCTTCCTAAATCTAGATCGTGCGTAGAGTTGAGTTGTAAGTGTTCATATCTAATATTCACATTGTTTTCTTTCAGCGATGCCTTCGACTAGGAAGCAAGCGATTAGTAAACGGCTTGATACAGCTGTGGGCGAGGGTAACATTCAGGTCCCTCCAGCCAGAGCAGGCCAAAGTGAGGCTCAGAGTGAGATGCCGTCTCATACCTCTCCGTCTCCTCCAGAGGATATTAGGAGGCACCCAGTACATCCAGTTCCACCGTCTGGCACTACAGACCACGATATGCGCAGTGCAGTGCAGTTGTTGACTAGCTTGGTAGCTAGTCAGGCTCAGAGGCAGAATACCGGTGTTGCTGATAAACCGGTTAGTGCGAGAGTTCGTGATTTTATTAATCTAGACCCTCCAGTGTTTACCGGATCAGATCCCAAGGAGGACCCACAAACATTTATTGATCAGGTTCATCGTACATTGCGGGTTATGCATGCTAGTGATACGGAGGCAGTAGAGTTGGCTTCTTATCGGTTACGGGATTTAGCGGTTTTCTGGTATGATAGTTGGGAGAGATCTAGGGGTCCGAACGCTCCTCTAGCCGTGTGGAAGGAATTTTCTGAGGCCTTTCTTCGTCACTACTTACCAGTTGAGATACGACGAGCAAGAGCTGATAAGTTCTTGAACCTTCGACAGGGTAATATGAGTGTACGAGAGTATAGTATACAGTTTGATTCTTTAGCAAGGTATGCTCCCCATATGGTGTCAGAGATGAGTGATAGGGTGCATCTGTTCGTGAACGGGTTGGGACCACATCTGATAAATGAGTGCACAACAGCCTCCTTGGTAGAGGGCATGGATATTTCCCGTATTCAGGCTTATGCCCAGACCCTAGAGGATCGTAAGCGCCAGCAAAGGGCAGATAGGGAGCAGGATAGGGGCCAGCATAAGAGGGCAAGATTTGCAGGGTATTCTGATGAGTTCAGAGGCAGTATCAGGCCCCAATCTTCGAGGAGTTCGGCGCCACCTGTAGCTAGTGCTCCTCCACAGTTTCAGAGGCCTCGGTATGATCGATTTACCTATTCTGGTTCAGGTCAGAGTTCGAGGGCATCAGGCTCACAATTTCATAGAGATACTAGTCAGACGAGACCCCCAACACCTCGTTGTGATCAGTGCGGCAAGGCCCACTTTGGACTGTGCCGTCGAGGTTCCGATGCGTGCTATTCTTGCGGACAGCGTGGCCATATGATGCGGGATTGTCCTAACAGAGGAGGTGGTGGTATGGCTCAACCGACTGGATCTGTGTCTGGTTCTTCCTCATCAGTTCGACCTCCAGCACAAGGTTTTCAACAGTCGACAGGTCGTGGTAGAGGTAGAGGTTCAGTGCCGAGTTCGAGTGGTGCTCAAAATCGAACCTATGCTCTAGTAGGTCGACAAGATCTCGAATCGTCTCCGGATGTTGTTACAGGTATATTGTCTGTGTTTTCTTATGATGTATATGCGCTAATTGATCCAGGATCTACCTTATCATATGTTACACCCTTTGTGGCTAATAAGTTTGGCATTGAACCTGAATTGATAAGTAAACCACTTGCGGTATCCACTCCGTTAGGAGATTCTGTGATTGCTAGAAGGGTATATAAAGGTTGCACTGTGATGATTTGTAGTCGTCAAACCTCGGCAAATTTATTTGAGTTAGAAATGGTTGATTTCGATGTGATAATGGGAATGGACTGGTTGGCCTCATGCTATGCAACTGTTGACTGTCGTACGAAGATGGTTAGGTTTCAGTTTCCGGGTGAACCCACCATTGAATGGAAGGGGAACATTGCTATGCCGAAAGGTAGGTTTATTTCCTATCTTAAGGCAAGGAAGATGATCTCAAAAGGTTACATTTATCATCTTGTTCGTGTTAGGGATGTGGAGGCGAAGCCGCATACTCTACAATCCATCCCCGTGGTCAATGAATTTCCAGATGTTTTCCCAGATGAACTCCCAGGCCTTCCTCCTGAAAGGGAGATTGAGTTTAGCATTGATGCGTTGCCTGACACTCAACCGATCTCTATCCCTCCATACAGGATGGCCCCGGCAGAGTTGCGAGAGTTGAAGGTTCAGTTGAAGGACTTGCTGGATAAGGGTTTCATTAGGCCTAGCACTTCACCTTGGGGTGCACCAGTCTTGTTCGTACGGAAGAAAGATGGGTCGTTAAGGATGTGTATCGATTATCGACAGTTGAATAAGTTTACAATAAAGAACAAGTATCCACTTCCAAGAATTGATGACCTATTTGACCAACTCCAGGGTGCCAAGTATTTCTCCAAGATTGACTTGCGTTCAGGGTATCATCAGGTGAGGGTTAAGGAGAAGGATATTCCAAAGACGGCCTTCCGGACAAGATATGGGCATTTTGAGTTCTTGGTGATGTCGTTCGGGCTAACAAATGCCCCAGCAGCTTTTATGGATCTCATGAATAGTGTATTCAGGCCCTATCTTGATGTGTTCGTGATCGTATTCATTGATGACATTCTGGTGTATTCTCGTTCGGAGGCGGAACATGCGGGCCACTTGCGGATAGTATTACAGACCCTTCAGGATCATAAGTTATATGCTAAGCTCTCTAAATGTGAATTCTGGCTGAACTCAGTAGCATTCCTTGGCCATGTGATATCTGATGAGGGTATTAGTGTCGACACTCAGAAGATCGATGCAGTGAAGAATTGGCCGAGACCTACAACACCGTCAGAAGTCCGCAGCTTCCTGGGGCTAGCAGGATATTATAGGCGGTTTGTAGAAGGGTTTTCCTCTATATCAGCACCATTGACTAAGTTAACACAGAAAGCTACCAAGTTCCAGTGGTCTGATTCTTGTGAACATAGTTTTCAGGAGCTAAAGAATCGATTGACATCTGCGCCAGTGCTCACTCTCCCAGAAGGAACAGAAGGTTATGTGGTATATTGTGATGCCTCAGGTATAGGTTTGGGGTGCGTATTGATGCAACGTGGGAAGGTGATTGCTTATGCATCACGACAATTGAAGAAGCATGAAAAGAATTACCCGACTCATGATTTGGAATTGGCTGCAGTAATATATGCTTTGAAGATATGGCGGCACTACTTATACGGCGTCCATATTGACATCTACACAGATCACAAAAGTTTACAATACATCTTCAAGCAGAAGGAGTTGAATTTGAGGCAGCGTAGGTGGCTTGAATTACTGAAAGACTATGACGTCGAGATATTGTACCATCCTGGTAAAGCCAATGTTGTGGCAGACGCTCTCAGCCGTAAGTCAATGGGAAGCTTAATACATATTGAGGCAGGTAGACAAGGGTTGACCAAAGAGCTTCACCAGCTGGCCAATATGAGAATCAGATTGTTGGACTCTGATGACGGAGGTGTTACTGTACAGAATACAGCAGAATCATCTTTGGTAGCCGAGGTAAAAGCACGGCAATATGAAGATCCTACCTTAGTAAGATTGAGAGAGGGAATTCAGCAGTGTAAGATTACAGCTTTCAAGATCGGAGGAGATGGGACACTGAGATACCAGGGCCGATTATGTGTGCCTAGTGTGGCAGGGTTGCGAGAGAAGATTATGATTGAGATTCATCAGTCCCGATATTCTATCCATCCTGGCTCGACAAAGATGTATCATGACGTTAAGGAGCAGTATTGGTGGGACAACATGAAGAAGTCTATTGCAGAATTTGTAGCCCAGTGTCCTAATTGTCAACAAGTAAAGATCGAGCATCAGAAACCCAGTGGATTGATTCAGAATATAGAGATTCCGACCTGGAAATGGGAGGTGATTAATATGGACTTCATTATTGGATTACCTCGCTCTTATCATAAGTTTGACTCCATTTGGGTGATAGTTGATCGACTTACAAAATCTGCCCATTTTCTACCAGTTAAGACAACTTACACGGCTGAAGATTATGCGAAGTTGTATATCTAGGAGATTGTTAGGCTTCATGGTGTGCCGGTATCTATTATATCAGACCGAGGAGCTCAATTTACGGCTAACTTTTGGAGGTCTTTTCAGAAGGGTTTAGGCACACAAGTAAATCTCAGCACTGCATTCCATCCGCAGACTGACGGACAGGCTGAACGTACCATCCAGACGCTGGAAGATATGCTACGAGCATGTGTTCTAGATTTTAAGGGGAATTGGGATGACCATCTGGCACTTATAGAATTTGCCTACAATAATAGCTACCATTCCAGTATTAAAATGGCCCCGTATGAGGCACTGTACGGGAGGAGATGTAGATCACCAGTTGGATGGTTCGAAGTCGGTGAGACAGAATTATATGGGCCAGATTTGATTCACCAAGCCATTGAGAAGGTGAAAGTGATACAAGAGAGACTGAGGACGGCACAAAGCAGGCAAAAGTCTTATTCCGACGTCCGACGTCGTGATCTGGAATTTGAGGTTGGTGATTGGGTTTTCCTGAAGATCTCGCCGATGAAGGGTGTTATGCGTTTTGGGAAGAAGGGTAAGTTGAGTCCACGGTATATTGGGCCGTACAAAATTCTTCGACGAATTGGACAGGTTGCTTACGAGTTAGAATTGCCATCTGAATTGGAATTTGTCCACCCGGTATTCCATGTATCTATGTTGAGGAAATGTATTGGAGACCCTTCTCGGGTCATCCCTATCAAAGATGTACAAGTTACAAAGGATCTATCATATGATGAACTGCCAGTGGCTATATTAGATCGACAAGTCCGCAAGCTGAGAACAAAGGATGTAGCTTCCGTGAAAGTATTATGGAGGAACAAGAATATAGAAGAAATGACATGGGAAGCAGAAGAGGAGATAAAGTCTAAATACCCTTACCTATTCCAGAGTGAAAATAACGAGGATACCGGGGGAAAGAAGGACGCATTATAAGGTGAAACGGCTCTATGAGGTAAGCAATAGCTTGTGAATACTCTTTTTTTAAATACAAAATGGTGATATGCAGATAATGTACATATCCATAATGCTTTGTATAGTCTTGTATGGCCATAGGTTGGGTTTAACTGCTTGCAAGTTTGGCTAGTGTCCATTTTATGGGGGAAACTCAGCCGGAAATCTCCGTCGGAATCCACGATGAGTTAGACACCCCATAAACCCTTACATTCGAGGACGAATGTTCCTAAGGGGGAGAGGATGTTACAACCCAAATTCGCATATCATAGATCACGCCGTAAGGTAGTCGACGTAAATCCAAGAAGAGATTATCTTTGAGATGATAATAAGTTAATCCTATTGGTCTTAAACGATACAAGGGTGTATAAGAGTGGTTAACAAGTATTTGAAGTTAAGCTAATCAAGGATGTTGTAACCCGTATTTTCGGATAACACTAGAGGTGATTAACTGTCCCAAGAGGTCTTGTTTTAATGTATTTGAATCATATAATATCCGCATCATAAGTCTTGAAGTCAAGCGAGTTATGAAATAAAAGTCGATAAAAGTTGTCGCAACTTAGGTTTATAATTTTACTTAAACTTTAGGTCAAATGTTACTGCATTTTACTCCCAATGTGCTTGGAATTATGGGGTGATCTACCTATCAAATTGAATATCTATGAGTCTAGTTTCCAACGCATTAAACCGTTCGTCGATACGATCTCGGAATAGAGAGATATTCGCGTTTTCGCGAGAGTGTGCCAAGCTGCTCTCTATGGGGCCCACAAAGGCGGTTTAAGACATTTGGACATATATAAGATAACTCAACCCCGTTTTAAGTCATTATTTTTCAGTATATTCAGACCTTATAACCCTAAAAACAGTCTCTCAAGGTTTTCTCATGATCCAAGATCCAAACAAAG
Organism: Nicotiana tabacum; assembly: GCF_000715075.1. Lineage (NCBI taxonomy): Eukaryota > Viridiplantae > Streptophyta > Magnoliopsida > Solanales > Solanaceae > Nicotiana > Nicotiana tabacum. The sequence continues at coordinate 93,067,909 of NC_134102.1, forward strand.
GGCAAACAACACAAATCAAATATCGGGAATCCCGTGGCGCTAGTAAGTTTCTTGTTCTTCTTGTTGTTGCTGATTTTTGTGTTGTTCCAGCTCGTGTGGGAGGTTGTTTTAAGTGCTTTATGTTCTGTAAATACACCTTCAAGTTTTTAATATCAACCCTAGGTGATTTCAAGTCTTCTAAAGTAATTCTAGTGCCGAAAAACCCGAATTAATTGCTAGTTTCGCTTCCTTGTTCTTGTGGCAGAATTGAAGGGATATTTCGTGGAAAATTAAGGTCAAATTGGAGTTGTTCTTTCTGTTTAAAGGTAATGAACCTCTTACTCTATATATATTTAAGATTATCCAAGTTGTGGCTAAGTCGTTGATGCTAGAACTTGTGAAATATATATCGAAAGGCTTGGTAGTAACGTTGTTAGTTGGTGGACTGTTTTGGAGGCTCAATATGATTATTAATGATGTTGTTTGGGCTGTTTGGTGATTGTATTGACTTGTGTGAAGTCATATAAATAGGGGAGGTGCTGTCCGTTTCATCGTAAAATAGGTTGCGGTCGATACATAATAGTTACGACGCTTAAACGATAATGATAGTGTCATTTCTTTTATTGTAGACTAAGGAGTCGTGATATTTGCATAGCTTGAGGTTGGGCAGTATATACAAGGTATGTGAGGCTATCCCCTTCATTCTTTTGCACGACTCCAATTGTACATAATGTAATGAACGAGCTCCCAAAGATACTCTACTCTTAGAAGCTAGCAGTACTTACATTGCTGCCCTTCTTATGAAACGATTGATATTGATGTTACTTCTCTTATTCTTATATTATCAATGTTGTTGGTAGTTCCTGATTCTTATAAGATTCTTGATGAAGAGTTAATCCTAATAACGTGTACGAAGGATACCGACCTTACGTCACTCTGAAAGGTTCAAAATGTGATTCCAATGAGTCCAGCATGCATCATATATATGTATCTATTTTACTCTACCGAGCCGCGCTATAGTTGGCCGGGTATGGCACCTATTGTGCAACCACTGATCAGTTGGGTTTTACCGAGCTCCACGTGGCCGGGTACGATTCTACCGAGCCCTATGATGGCCGGGTACGTTTTACCGAGCCTATTATGGCCGGGTACGATATGATGATGATGATGCCCACAAAGGCATATGTTTTAAACGTTTATGTATATATATATATGTATGTATCATGTATTTCATGTCAGTAGCCCTCAGAGGTACCCAGATGTCATAGGTTGTATATTCCCTATCACTGTTTACATTATTGTTCTTACTTATGCTATTCTGCCTTACATACTCAGTACTTTATTCGTACTGACGTCCTTTTTATTTGTGGATGCTGCATGTCGTGCTGCAGGTCCTGATAGACGGGTAGACGCAGCTCCCCCATCACAGTAGGCTATCCGGTTCAGCGTTATTGGCAAGATCCTTTCTCCGGACTTGCCGTGGTCTTGGTATGCATTTTTGTTATAGACATTATGGGTATGTCGGGGCCCTGTTCCGGCAATGTTGTAGCACTTATGTTCTTTTAGAGGCTCATAGACAGGTGTCGACTCATGTATGGTCTGGAATGCCTTGTCGGCTGATTTTTGTTGTATAGTCTTTCATGGCACCATGGTAGCTCGTACCTTATATATAGTTTCTTGACAGTCTTGTCGTCCCATGTTACGTATGTTCATGACATTATCTTTCATTGTTGGATGTTCATGATCCATGTCTTTCATTTATATTGGTCTTGTCGGCCCTTAAAGATAATAAGGAAGGTTAGATAAAATGTACGTTGGTGCTCGGCAAGTATGGCCCGGGTGCTAGTCATGACCCTCCAGTTGGGTCGTGACAATGCTAATCCTCCTACGGTGAGCACCATCATCCCAAGAAGCCTTGTCACAACTAAAGACTTCGAAGAGAAGTATCCTTCCGCTAACCCTCGTGCGTGGGTCGTTGGCATATATCCTCTTCCATCTGCCCTTCCAGTATTTTTGCTATAAAGGAAGACTGTCATTGCCAAGATTTAGACACTATCGTTCCTGATCTGTCGGAATGGATAACCTTACCCAAGAAGGGTTTCACGTATTTTTATATGTATCCCTTCACTTTGGGACCGTTCTCTTTGAGTGGGGAGCTTGACTCTATTATTTTGGAGTTCTGCATCCGTTACTAGGTATGCCTGACACAAGTAAGTCCTTTTATATGGAGGAAAATCACTTGTCTTAGGCTTCTGTGCTAGGTGACGGGAGAGGATCTAACCCTAGCTTGATTAATGAACCTTTATTCCCCCAAGATATTTCGCGAGGGAATGATAAATTTTAGCAAACATGGCCACTATGCTTTGCTAGCCAGTATGGATGATGACAACAATTGTGCGTGGATGGAACGTGTCGCTGTAGTTGCCACCGGGGGCATCATTCCAGCCACGGCTTCATCCTTTCCGGAATTATGGAACCATACTCGTAAGTTCATCGTTTGTTTCTTCTTCTAGCTAAAGATCATCCCATGTTGTTACTAATTCCTCTTCTTTCACTTGTTTCAGCAACTCAGTGGGTTCCACCAAGGGTCGAAGGCTTGGACAAGAGGGTCTAGAAGATTTTGGATTTCACTACGCCTGAGACCCGTACGTGGAAAGTACTGGCCCTTAAATATGGGTGGAAAGACAAAAATAATGGTAAGTTGGACTCATCTTGTTTTTACCTTTCATATAGGGAAGTTGATTAACCTTTCTCTCATGTTAAATTCAGGTCTACCCAGGCTCAGTTGTCGTCCTCGAGGAAGATGTTTTGGCTAGTCCTGCTGACACGGCGAAGATGCTACAGGAGGCTATTACCCGAACAGGTGTCTCCGGGCCTGCTTCTGGCGTAAGTTCTTCTTCTCGGAGTCCCCGGCCGGAGAACAAGCAACCAAAAAGGAGACGTTCCTCCGCGGCCAGGGGAAAAAATAAAAAGGCAAAGAATGCCGCGCCCGAGTCATCTTCGGATGTTGTGGTTATGAGCCTTGTGCCCGAGCCGACCATAGATACTGTGATGATAGATGATAATGGAGAAGCCAGTGAGGAGGGGGATTCTCTACATAGAAGACGACGGCCATCCTCAGCTCAACAGAAAACTCAATCTGTTGATTTAGTTACACCAAGCGAGGACGATGCCTCGACACTCTAGGGGGAGTATGATATGGTGGAAAATGCTAACTCCCATTTCGAGTCCCAGCCATCGTGCCCAGTACCTTGAGGCTGAGTACTGAGTCCTTGTCGTCTTCGTTTGATGAGCAACCAACAACCAGCACTACATTTGTCGCAGCTACTTCGCTATTAGCTTCATCTCCTTATTCACCAACTCTACCTTCGCCACCAGTAATTGCTACATCATCTCCACCGACCGTAGTTTCCCGAGAGGATCAACTTTTGGCCGAGCGAGACCAAACTGCTACTTGCCTCTCAAAGATGGAAGCATGAGCCGCTCAGGCCATTGAGGTTGAGGTTCGGCTGTAGCAAAGCGAGCAAGAAGTAGTGACTCTTAGCCAGGAGGTCGCCCCCGTTAAGTGCACAATTTGAAGAAACTAAGGCCAAATGGGTTGAGGTCCATCATGTCTTTCTTGCTGCATCCGATTGCGAGGCTGTCGCTGCAGAAAGATTGAATAATTTAGAGACAACCTTAAGCTCCAAAACTAAAGAAGTTACTGTTGTCGAGGTGAAGTATGCCCGGTTGGAGGAGAAGTATAAGAGGATCATCGAGCACAATAGAGTTTTCAGCTCCACTATCCGCGAGCTTGATGTCAGCCTCTGGTCTGCCAGATCCACGTGGGATAACCTTTCTGTCGAGGTCGACCGACTTAAAGAAGAATTCCAACATCAAGTGGCTTCCCTCGTTGCTGAAAAAACATATGCTATGTATAGTATGAGGAGAAAAACCTTGGAAGAGGCCAAAGAGAGTGTCATTGACTATGATGCCTAAATCGCTAAGGCCCGTGAGCTGGAGTCAACTACCAAAAGTGGGCTTCCAGACCAACCTGGTGCTACCGATTCTTCTGATTCTGGCTCCGAGTTCTTGGGACCTGAAGAAGAGCCAGAATGTGATGATTCTGAAGGCCAAAATGATGAAAGCCATGGTATTGAGCCGGCGACGGATCCTTCTACTTCCCTTGGGGGTGCAGATGCTTCTCTTCCTTCGGGTTCCAGAGATGTAGTAACTTAGTTTTTTGTTTTCTTTTCTTTCTCATATTTTTGTAATTATGCTATTTGGTATGTTTATTGTTAATAGAAACATTTTTTCTTTCAAGTAACATGCAAGTTTTTCTCTTTGCGTACTTTTCGTTTAAGTATTTGCACAAGTTTTGCTCTTTGCGTCTTTTTCTTTTAAGTATTCTCATCAGTTTTCCGCGTTGAGATATGCGAGGCTTCAGGTGTGTTTTTCCCCGGTAGTATTTTGATTTCGGGCATAGGTTCTTCCGAAATCAACCATTTATCGTGAGGGTTTCATAAGAGAGGGCCCTCTTATATTTACGGTGCTCTTGAAGAGGACGTCTCCTGTTCATTACGGCACTGGCATTTGAAGTACTTGTTTAACTTTCAAATGATAAAATCAATTCATCATTCAGACAAGAAACAAGATAAAATTAAAGGACTTTAGTTTATTCATTCCATTTTCAAAAGTACATAAGCATTCATTGTGCTAAAAATAAATTGCTATTTCTTGTGGCTAAGTTATACAACTTGTTTCTACGAGGCTGGTTGCGCAGTCCCCAGTCTCGATGATACAACTATGTTTCCAGTTTTCGTATTCCGGTCGATGTGGCAGTCATTGTTGTCGTATCCTCATATCATTCCCCCTCAGTGTTCGAATGCAAATAATGCGAATTTAAACACTGGAAGTTTTACACCTTCGAGGATTCCACTAGTGAATTGCTAGATAATCTTCAGTTCGATAACAAACTTCACTTCCCCTTAGGAATTTATGCTATCGAGCCAAAAATTATCTAACAATCCCCTAGTGGATTGCACTTGTGAACGATCGGGTAATCTCTATTCGACAACAAACTTTACTTCCCGGTAGGAACTTTGCTATCGAGCAAAAGACTATCTAACCGCTCCGTAGTGGTTCTTTGCTTGTGTGCCTTGTCACTTAAAGGTCTTATTGCTGCTACTGAAGCTTCCTTCATAGTATGCTTTTCGTTGCTGCCTCGTTAAAAACCTTGCCAGAAAAACCCAATTGGGACAAAAACTGGATGAAGGAAAAAAGAGTGCAGCATATACTTTCAGTATAGGCGAGGCTCATCAACAATAGTATCTCTTGAGGTGTGCCACATTCCAGTTGCTTGGTAAGTTTTCTCCATCTTGATTTTCTAACTTGTATGACCCTTTCCCAGTGACAATTGAAACCCGGTAGGGGCCTTCCCATGTTACACCTAGCTTCCCCGCATTGAGCTCCCGGGTATTCTGAGTTACTTTCCTTAAAAATCAAGTCTCCTACTTTGAAATAATGGAGGTTGACTCTTCGATTATAATATCTCTCTATTCTCTGCTTTTGGGCTGCCATCCTTATATGTGACAAGTCCCTGCTTTCATCGAGCAACTCCAAATTGACTAACATCGCTTCATTATTTATTTCTTCGTCTGCCCGGAAATATCTCAGGGTAGGCTCTCCTACTTCCACCGAGATCAGGGCTTCTGCCCCGTACACAAGAGATAAAGGAGTCTCCCCTATGCTCGATTTGGTCATTGTTTGGTACACCCATAGTACACCTGGAAGCTCTTCGGGCAATTTACCTTTAGCTGCTTCAAATCTCTTTTTGAGATTTTGTATAATCACCCTGTTTGTTAATTCTGCTTGACCGTTTGCGCTCGGATGATAGGGTGATGATGTGATCCCTTTGATTTTCAAGTCTTCAAGGAACTTCGTGACCTTTGTACCTATAAATTGTTGCTCGTTGTTGCAGGCTATCTCTTTTGGTATCCCAAATCTGCATATTATATTCACCCACAAGAAATCTACCACTTCACGTTCGCCGATCTTCTTATAAGGGCATGCTTCAACCCACTTAAAAAATAGTCAGTTAAAATCAAAAGAAATCTTACCTTACCGGGGGCCGGTGGCAGTGGTCCGACGATATCGATACCCCACTTCATGAATGGCCAAGGTGACAAAATGGAGTGCAACGTCTCTGTCGGTTGATGTACCAACGGTGCGTAGCGTTGACATTTATCACATTTTTGAACATAAGCTTTGGTGTCTTGTTCCATCCGGGGCTAATAGTATCCTGCCCTAATTAATTTTAACACTAAGGAATCCGCGCCTGAGTGATTTACGTAGATCCATTTGTGGACTTCTCGCATAACGTAATTAGCTTCGGAGGCTCCCAAACATCAAGCCAACGGACCTTGGAAAGATCTTCTGTACAATTGACCCCCTTGAAGCTGTATCGAGCTGCTTTAGTGCGGAATGCCCGAGATGCCTTAGGATCTTCAGGCAATGTTCCGTGCTCGAGATAGTCAATAATCTCGTTTCTCCATTCCCAGACCAAATTGGTCGCGTTTACCTCGTAATAGCTATCCGCGTCCAATACCGAGTGCATAAGCTGTACCATCATGCCAGAGTCCGATCCCTTCATTTTTGTGGACGATCTAAGGTTGGCTAGTGCATCTACTTCCACATTCTCTTCCCTTGAGATATACGTAATTGACCATCCCCAGAACCGAGCGAGCAGAGCCTGGACTTTCATTACGTATTATTGCATGTGTTCCTCTTTGTCTTCGAAGATCCCATAGACCTGATTTACTACCAATTGGGAGTCGTATTTGATTTTTATGACCTCGGAGCCTAGTCCACGGTCCAATTCGAGCCCTGCAATCAAAGCTTCGTACTCCGCTTCATTGTTAGTTAGAGGAACAATTCTTATGTCCTGCCTTAGGGTTTCTCCCGAGGGCGTGGGTAACACTATGCCAAGCCCAGAACCTTTCACATTGGAAGCTCCGTCCGTGAACAAAGTCCAAACTCCTGATGTCGATTCCGACACCATTACTGTTTCTTTGGTAGCCAAAGGTAAAAGTCCCAGACTGAAATCGGCCACAAAGTCGGTCAAAACTTGTGACTTAATTACACTCATGGGTTTATATTCAATGTCAAATTCGCTCATTTCGACGGCCCATATGGCCAACCTACCTGAGAGTTTAGGTTTATGAAGAATATTCCACAGGGGAAAAGTAGTCACCACATCTATCAGGTGACATTGGAAATAAGGCCTTAACTCTCGAGCGACGACTACGAGGGCTAAGGCCAAATAGGGAAATAGGTCATTCTTTTTGGCATGGACTAAAAAGGAAATAGGTTCATATAAATTGAAACGGAGGGAGTAGAAGATTGTGCTCCTTCTTCCTCGCGGACTAAAACAGCACTTATCGCTACCTCCGAGACTACTAAGTAGATCAGTAGTTGTTCGCCTTCCTCCGCCTTTGACAATAATGGAGGACTTGACAAATACCTTTTCATATCCTTCAAATCTTGCTGACATTCCGGTGTCCATTCAAAGTTATTCTTCTTTCGAGAAGTGCGAAGAAATGATGGTATTTTTTCGAAGACCGGAAAATGAATCTGCTCAAAGCAACCAGTCTCCCCGTTAGCCTTTGAACCTCTTTTATGCTTGATATCTGGTCCGGAATGTCTTTGATGGATTTAATTTTATTGGGGTTAACCTCGATCCCCCTTTGCGACACGAGAAATCTCAGGAACTTACCGGAACTAACCCCGAATGCACACTTGTCGGGGTTAAGCTTCATGTTGTGTTTCCTTAAGATATCAAAGGTCTCTTGCAGGTGTTTCAGATGGTAACCTACGTTCAAAGACTTAAACAACATATTATCTATGTAAACTTTCATAGTTTTCACTATTTGTTTCGCAAACATTTTGTTTACGAGCCGTTGATAAGTGGCTCCGGTGTTCTTTAGCCCGAAAGGCATCACATTCTAACAATATATGCTAAAATTCATTATGAACGAAGTTTTTTCATGATCCTCTGGGTTCATCTTGATTTGGTTGTACCCGAAGTAAGCATTGAGGAAACTCATTAAACTAAATAAAACAATAATGTGAAATTGAAGCATACCAGATAGAATGAGTGTAATGAGTGAATTATCAAAGTGGCTGTGTATGTGGATAGATGAAATCTCCAAGAAAATTCAACAGAGCACAAATTTGTTTTTAGTTCAAAGACTGAAAAACATAAAAATGGCCATGTTCCTCTATTTATACCAATTGTCTTCTAAGGGTAAAAAAGGACGAGTGAGGCCACACATTTTCATGTGCGGCCGCAAATTTCATGTGCGATCGCAGATCGACCTCCGCACTGACAGGCAAAACTTCAAAGAGTTTATATTTTCAACATCTCAATTGTGCGGTTCATAAGCTAAATGTGTGGCCGCAATGTTCTTCTGCTATAGCACCATCAAATGTGCGAATCGCACAATTCAAATGCGGTCCGCATCCCTTAGAACACTTAGCCATATTTTCGTCCACAATTCATGTACGTCACACTTACCCTGTAGCACACTTCAAATCAAGTTAGAACAAAAATAACACCTAACTACAAAAGAAAAAGGAAACGAAACATAGATTGCCTCTCAAGAAGCACCTGATTTAAAGTCACAACATGACATAGAATACCCTCAAGTGAAATGAATGACCGCCACGACGTGGCTATCTCTAACTTTTCCAAGTAGTGCTTCATCATGTGACCATTGACTGAGAATACTTCATTGTTTTTGTTCTTCAAGTGTAATGCACCAAAAGGTGTCACACCCACAATTTCAAAAGGACCACTCCATTTAAATTTTAGCTTCCCGGAAAACATCCTCAACCTTGAGTTAAACAATAATACAAGATCGCCCACCTTGAACTCTTTGTTCCAAATTTATTTGTTATGAAGATATTTCATCTTTTCTATGTACAAGGACGGACTTGCATAATCATGATACTAGAACTCATCCAATTCATTCAAGTGTGACACCCTCAAGTTAGCGGCTACATCCCAATCAAGATTCAACTTCTTTAGAGCCCACATGGCCTTGTGCTCTAGTTCCACCAGAAGATGACAAGCTTTTCCGAACACCAACCGGTATGGCGATATTCCGATAGGTATTTTGTAAGCCGTCCGATAAGCTCATAATGCATCATCAAGCTCCTTGGACCAATCCATCCAATTAACATTTACCGTTTTGGACAAGATACTCTTTATCTCCCGGTTGTAGACTTTCACTTGCCCACTAGCTTGTGGGTGATAAGGAATTTTGACTTTGTGAGTAACACCATACTTGCCAAGTAAAGTGTCTGTAACGACCCGACTGGTCATTTTGAGCTCTAGCACGTCGTTCAGTGGTTTGAGGCTTTGAGTGGCTTCTTCAGGTATTATGACTTGTACGTGTGGTCGGAATTGAATTTCAAGGAGGTTAAGAGTTTATTTGGAAAGAAAATTCTAAATTCGGAAGCTTTAAGTTGGAAGAGTTGACCAAGGTTTTACCATTAGGTAAACGACCTCAGAATCAGGATTTAAAGGTTCCAATAGGTTCTTTGGATGATTTCAAACTTGGGCGTATGTTCGGGTTGAGTATCGGGTGGTCCGGAAGCATTTTGGCGCTTATTATGGAAGATTGGCATTTTGAAGGTTTAAGAATTTCCTAAGTTCGGTCTGAAGTAGGCTTTGGTGTTATCGATGTACGTTTGGGGTTTCGAGCCTTGAAATAGGTTCGTATCATGATTTGTGACTTGTACGTAAAGTTTGGCGTCATTCTAGAATGTTTTGATATGATTCGGATGCGTTAGTCGAAGTTTGGAAGTTTGAAAGTTTAAAGAAGGTTTCGATCGTTAGTTCGTAGATTTGATGTTGTTAGGGTGCAGAAGCGATGTGCTTCTAGCAGTGGACTTCTGTAGGAGCGAGATTTATTCTCACAGAAGCGAGCTCGCAGGCGCGCAAATGGGTCCGCAGATGCGAGCTAGCGCTGGGCAGACTTGATTTTTATACGAGATTTGGCCAATTTTCTTTCATTCTCTCTTGGCTTGGGCAAATTTTGTAGAGCTTCAAGGGGTCATTTTCATCAACCATTACAAGATAAGTAATTCCCACATATTGTGTGTTAAGTACATGGTTTATATATAGATTTGAACATGGAAATTAGTAGAAATTTGGGATTTTGGTAGAAAACCTAGAAATTGGTATTTTTGGATTTTGGCCACGAAATTGGACATGTAATTTCAAATAAATTATATATTTGAGTTCGTGTTATTATGGGTAAAGTTTATCTTCGAAAATATTCGGTATCCGGGCACGTGGGCCCGAGGGTCAACTTTATTGACTTTTTGAGTAAAGTTGGGAATTGTTATAAATTATAAAATTGTAAGCATTGAGTGTATTTTGATTGATTTACACGTTGTTTGACTAGTTTCGGGACATTTGGTTTTGAGTTGAGGTGTTAGAGAGGCGTTGGAGCCAATTATGAAATTTCTGTAACGACCCGACCGGTCGTTTTGATAATTTAAGCTCCGTTAGGCGGCATAAGACCTTGAGCAGCTTCATATTATGAATATCGACCTGCACGCATGGTTGGATTCAGTTACCGGATGATTCTGAGTCGAATTGGAAGAAGGATTCTAGTTTTGGAAGCTTAAGCGATGAGAATTTGACCGGAATTTAACTTTTTGTGTAAACGGCTCCGAAATGAGTTATGGATGATGTCAGCAGCTTCGTATGGTGATTTTGGGCTTAGGAGCGCATCCAGAATTTGTTTTGGAGGTCCGTAGTAGATTTAGGCTTGAATTGGCAAAAATGGATTTTTGGCGATTTTGGTCGGTAGTGAAAATTTTGATATCGAGCCCAGAATTGAATTCCGGAAGTGGCTGTAGTTTCGTAGTGTCATTTGTGACCAATGTGTGAAATTTGAAGTCATTCGAACTAGGTTTGATATGTTTCGGCATCATTTGTAGAATTTGGAAAAAATTCAAAGTTCCTTAGGCTTGAATCCGTGCTCCATTCATGTTTTTGATGTTGTTCAATGTGGTTTGAAGGCTCGACTAAGATAGTATGGTGTTATAGGATTGGTTCGTATGTTTGATTTAGGTCCCGGGGGACTCGGGTGTATTTCGGATGCTTAACGAATGAATTTTTTGACTTAGGCCATTGATGTAGTTTTTATGGTGTCTGGTGTTTCACTTCTGCGGAGTGGGAACAGCAGGTGCGGACTCGCACGTGCGGAGATGGAAGCGCAGATGCGAGAATTGAGAGTTGGCCTAAGGTCGCAGGTGCGAGGAGGTTCCGCATCTGCGATGCCCGCAGATGCACAGAAGGCTCGCAGGTGCGAAGATTGTGGGAGTTAGTGACTTCTGCATGTGCGACTAATCAGACCGCAGGTGCGGTAGGCGCAGGTGCGAGAAATGGTCGCAGGTGCGAGGATCGCTGGGCAGAAAAAGGGCTAGAATCGAGGGTTAGTTCATTTTCACTCTATTTTTGATTTCGAGCTCGGGAGAAGGCGATTCTTTGAGGGATTTTCAGAGGAATCTTGTGGGTAACGATTTCTTACTCGAATTTGATTTTATTGCATTAATCTATTGTAGTTTTTCTCATTTAATCAAGGTAATTGGGTGAGAAATGTAAGAAATGGGGGAAAAAGTTCCCCAATCGAAATTCTGAGTTTTGATCGAGTTCTAGGCATCAGATTTAGATGATTGTTTTTTGTATGAGTGGTCTCGTGAGTGAATGGGTGTTCTAAATTGGTAACTTTTATCCGATTTCGAGTCATGGGCCCGGGGAGACGTTTTGGGCATTTTCCCTATTTTTTGCCTTAGCTTCGAATTCATTAGCTAAAGTAGTTACTTGTAGTATTATTTACATTATGCTATTGATTTGATTAGGTTTGGGCTATTCTGAGTTGGATACTCGTGGCAAGAGCGTGGTTTCGGATTGAGTCGAGTGATTCGAGGTAAATATCTTGCCTAACCTTGTGTTGGGGAACTACCCCTTAGGATTTGAGTCATCTATGGTAATTGTAGTCTGTGTACGCGAGATGACGAGTGCGTGCTCGAACTTATTTGTAGAAAGTTGGCCTTTTAGGGTTCTTATGTCCCTATATTCACCGTGTATGATGTTGTTCTTGATACGCTTGAATTCCTATTTACAAGTTTCACCTCTACATGCTTTGATTAGAGATCATTGCTTTAGGATTCACTCTTACTGTCTATTTGACCCTTATTCGACTTAACAAAAGATTTTACCTCTTCTATCGCCGTGCTATATTTTTTTTTACTGTTTATCTTTAATTGAAATCATTATTTTCTCATCCTATAATTATTTAGTATTAATTGGAGTTATGATTATCTTTCGCTGCTTATCCTTACTTAAATTATTGAATATTCCTCGTAATTGCTCAAACTCAAAAGGATTTAGATAACCTATATCTTAGTTGACTTGCCATTATTTGGAACTATTTGACTTGTGTTGGCTTCTTAAAGTTGACTTGAATATTGTGGAATCGTTGCTACATTTTATTTTATTTTCCCTTGTTAAGCTATTCTCCTTGTGCCTAGCATTCTTTACTGTGGTTATTCCTTGTGAATGAGTTCTACCGTTCTTGTGATTTAAGTTCTTGAGTTGATTTGCTCGTCGTACATTGCATCTCTGTCATTGTCGCTTTTGTACTTGTTGTGGTGATATATAAGGTTTCTGTCGTGTTATAGTTGTTATCTCTATTGTTTGCGCTGCATATTTAAATTGGGACCACAGACGTATTCCGTGAGATCCTCCTGTCTTGCATATTTATTTTGGGACTACGGACGTATTCTGGGAGATCCCCCCAGCACTGCATATTTAAATTGGGACTACGGACGTATTTCGGGAGATCCCCCCTGTCTTGCATATTTACTTTGGGACTACGGACGTATTCCGGGAGATCCCCCTCGTACTGCATAATTAATTCGGGACTACGGGACGGTATCCCGGTAGATTCCCCTGTGGTTATATCTGTGTTCGGAGCTGCTAATCTTCCATGCTTAGGTGTCACAGGGTGACTTATACTCGAAGGATATTACTTGAAAAGTTTATATTTGAAAAGTATTTATCTTGAAGGAACTATGTTTGAAGGATATTTATTTGAAAGTGTTATACTTGAAAAGTATTTATCTTGAAAGAACTATGTTTGAAGGCTAATTATTTGAAAAGTTTATATTTGAAAGGTTTTTATCTTGAAAGAACTATGTTTGAAAGATATTTATTTGAAGGAAGTATATTTCAAAAATAATTTCTTATTGGAAAGGATTATATTCTAAAGACCTCAATTTAAAAACTTACGGGTGAAAGTTTACACTTGAAGGATTTGACTAATTTATTGGGGTTGTTGGCTGAGACCTGATGTGAAAACTATTGCAGCTGCTGAGTTACTACTTGCCTTTACTGTATTGTGATTTTCGGATTTGGGTTGTGTTTCCGTTCATTCTTCTGTGTCTTATTCTGGTGTTCCGCTGTTACTTGTTGTTTTTCCTTCCTTATTGCAGTTGCTATGTCATTAGCCATATCGCAGGGTCCTTAGATAGATGTCATGTTCTGTCATCCCTATACTTATGCTTGTTCAGTTTATTAAACCAATGGGTGTCTTAACTAGTCCTCGTCACTTCTTCACTGAGGTTAGTCTTGATACTTACTGGGCACCATTATGGTGTGCTCATACTACACTTCTGCACATTTTGTGCAGATCCAGCTGTCGATCGTTAGTAGCTGTGCGGATCCTTGCTGAGGAGACTCAAGGTAAACCTGCCAATGCGTTCGCAGGCTTTGGAGTCACCTTCCTATTTTGTATTTACACTATTTTTACTTACTTTTGAACAGTTGTATTTAGAAGTTGTAGTAAACTCTGTAGAGCTTATGACTTGTACTACCGGTTTTGGAAAATTGTAATTTTTGTAAAGATTTCTATATCGAGACTGTTAGATTTCCATTGTTATTGTTGTTACTCAGTAAATGTTAGTATTACCTAATCCCTAAGTCTAGGTGCCATCACGATACCCAACAGAGGAAAAGTTGGGTCGTGACAAGTTGGTATCAGAGCTCTAGGTTCATAGGTGCTACGAGACATAAGCGAGTTTAGTAAAGTCTTGCGGATCGGTACGGAGACGTCTGTACTTATCTTCGAGAGGTTACAGAACTATTAGAACAATTTCACTTCCTTAATTCTTATCGTGCGAGTTCATTGATCTTGAAGTTTGAAATTTACCATTCCATTCTCTCACAAATGGTGAGGACACGAGTTGCGGTTCCTGATGATGTTACCCCCGGAATAGATGCCTCTATGGTTAGAGGCGCAGGCCGACGAGGAGCGCGTGCCGCAGCTAGGGCACCTACCAGAGTAGCAGTTGGGGAGCCACCAGTAGTTCCAGTCGGGGGGAAAGTACCGGAGGCGCCTGCTGTTACCCCCGGACTTCAGGAGACTTTACCACAGTTCCTGAGCATGTTTGGTATATTGGCTCTGGCGGGGTTATTTCCAGTGGCACCAGTTACTTTACAGACCAGGGGAGGATCCCAGACTCCTGCCGCCCATACTCTAGAGCAGCGAGTTTACGTTAGTCAGGTTCCAGGTGTCATGGTGACACAGGCTATGGTTCCAGTTTAGCTTATGGTCAGAGCAGCAACATTCGAGGAATGGCAGCTTAGATTTGCAAGGTTCATGAGATATAACCTTCCTACATTCAGCGGTTTGGCTTTAGAGAGTGCACATGGTTTTCCGGAGGAGTGCCATAGCATCCTCCACACTATGAATATTGTTGAGACGAGTGAGGTTGCTTTTACTACGTTCCAGCTTAAGGGAGCAGCTCATCAGTGGTGGCAGGCATATGAGTTGGGTAGCCCGACCGATGTAGCTTCACTTACATGGGTTCAGTTTTCAGAGATGTTTTTCAGAAAGTTTATACCTCATTCCCTTCAGGATGCATGGTGTGCGGAGTTTGAGTAGTTGCGTCTGGGCACTATGTCAGTATTAGGGTATGCCGTCAGATTCAGTGATTTGGCCAGGCATGCACCTGCCTTGGTCGCTTCAGTTAGAGGGCAAGTCCATAGATTCATTGAGGGGCTCAGGCATGATATTCGGTTCAGCATGGCTCGAGAGTTGGAGTTATATGTTTCATTTCAGCAAGTGGTAGGGATCGCTTGCCGGTTAGAGGGCATGTGGGACCGGGAGTGAGAGAACAGATGAGATCAAGAGAGAGAGAGAGTACAGGGAGGCGAGGAGGCCTTGTAGACCGGAGAAATCTACAGGTCTTTATTTTGGAGGCAGGGTACGACATGGTAGGAGTTTGGTGGGTCAGCCAGTTCAGTTGCACTTCCGGCTTCGCGCAGTGTTTCAGGTGCTCATGGGTCTCAGAGTACTCGTACTACTCAGTTTCCACAGCCACGATAGCAGAGAGGTTTCTTTGAGTGTGGAGATATCAGCCACATGGTGAGAGATTGTCCTAGGCTTCTGGCAGGTGTGTCACAACGAGTTATTCAGGTTAGTAGAGGGCGCCCAAGAGGGGGAGGCCCGACCCGTTGATGTGTTTCATATAGTAGGCTAGAGGCCGTTGTGCCAGATATTATCATACATGTATTTTTTGATCTGTTACAGAGGGGCACTATTTGTATTTCATTATTGTTCTGCTGGTCGGGACGAATCCCTTATTTGTTGCTTCATTTATTAGCGAGTTTCATGCTTTGCACTCTATTTTCATGTTTGCTCCTATTAGGAGATTCTATGAGTGGTAGCCCGTGTCTATCATTGTTTTTATTCATCATTGAGAGTGGTGAGACTAGAAGTGAGTCCTTGTTGTTCATCATGGTAAGCTTGATGTGATTTTTCCTGAGTATTTTGGTTACGAGCTGTGATTTGATACTCTACCAGGGTAAGAGTTCATCGAGTGTTGTGATTTATTGGCAGAGCTGAGTTAGTGAAAGATTTCAATTGGTATGGTATATATTCGATATGTGATTTAGATTTGAGGGAGAGACCCTCGTGATCTCTTGTGATTCGATATGTTTGAACCGGGCTAAGTACAGCGGTGGAAGTTATATCAGGATGGGGCCCTTGTGATTGTTCATATGCTTTAAATCTTTCCTTGTTATATTGTTTTGTAGGTTAGTATTGATAGAGAGTTGTGACTGTCGGGCTTGTTTGGTAGTTTCCTTATGTGTTTCTCTTTTCATATTCAATCAATTTCGTTCTGTGCTTCTTGAGTTTTAGCTTGCGGGGTGTGTGCCCGGTGGTGTTAGTTGTGGCTTGGTGATTCGGGTATCAAATTATGAGGTCTTTGTGTTTCTTGCATTATTATCAGTGTTATGGAGGTTTTAAACAGAGTTTTATCGGATATGAGGCTATTTGCCGGTGCTAGGTTGATTTCGGGTAGCTATTGGGATCAGAAGTGTTATTAAGGGCCTATGTGTGGTGTGTTAAGTTGTGTGGTCGTACCTTGTGGGTGTAGGCATGAGTTGGTGCAGCTGGTTGAGACTGATACCAGATATGGAGTTAGAATCGGGTCTTTTGTAAATGAATAGAGGGTGAGAATTTGGGGTATGAGGCTTATCGGTGTTGGTAGAAAGGCTAAATTACAGTTGATATGGTGTCGTCAGGCTTATGTAGATTGGGGTGACGTGGGATCACCCGCGTGTGTATGTTGGATGTGTGCTTTCAGTGATTTGATGAGTTCTAGGCGAATCTTGGCACGTTCGAGGACGAACGTTTATTTTAAGAGGGGGATAATGTAACTACCTGACCGGTCGTTTTGATAATTTAAGCTCTGTTCGGCGGCATAAGGCCTTGAGCAGCTTCACATTATGTATATCGACCTGTGTGCATGGTTGGATTTAGTTGCTGGATGATTCAGAGTCGAATTCGAAGAATGATTATAGTTTTGGAAGCTTAAGCGGTGAGAATTTGACCGAAATTTGAATTTTTGTGTAAACGGCTCCGGAATGAGTTATGGATGATGTCATCAGCTTCATATGGTGATTTGGGCTTAGGAGCGTGTCCGAAATGTGTTTTGGAGGTCCGTACTAGATTTAGGCTTGAATTGGCAAAAGTAGATTTTTGGCGATTTCGGTTGGCAGTGGAAATTTTAATATCGAACCCAGAATAGAATTTCGGAAGTGGTTGTAGTTTCGTAGTGTCATTTGTGACCTGTGTGTGAAATTTGAAGTCATTCGGACTAGGTTTGATATGTTTCGGCGTCATTTGTAGAATTTGGAAAAATTCAAAGTCCCTTAGGCTTGAATCCGTGCTCCATTCATGTTTTTGATGTTGTTCAATGTGGTTTGAAGGCTTGACAAAGATCGTATGGTGTTATAGGATTGGTTGGTATGTTTGGTTGAGGTCCCGGGGGCCTCGGGTGTATTTCTGATGCTTAACGGATGAACTTTAGGACTTAGGCCATTGCTGTAGTTTTTCTGGTGTTTGGTGTTTCGCAGGTGGAAACGCAGATGCAATAATTGAGTGTTGGCCTGGGGTCGCAGGTGCGAGGAGGTCCCGCATCTATGATGCCCGCAGATGCGCAGAAGGCTCGCAGGTGCGGAGACTGTAGGAGTTATTGACTTCCGCAAGTGCGACTGGTTAGACCGCATGTGTAGTTGGTGCAAGTGGGAGAAATGGTCGCATGTGCGAGGATCGCTGGGCAGAAAAGGGGTTGGAATCGAGGGTTAGTTCATTTTCACTCCATTTTTGATTTTGAGCTCGGGAGAAGGCGATTCTTTGAGGGATTTTCAGAGGAATCTTGTGGGTAACGATTTCTTACTCGAATTTGGTTTTATTGCATTAATATATTGTAGTTTTCCTCATTTAATCAAGGTAATTGGGTGAGAAATATAAGAAATGGGGGGAAAAGTTCCCCAATCGAAATTCTGAGTTTTGATCGAGTTCTAGGCATCGGATTTAGATGATTATTTTTGTACGAGTGGTCTCGTGAGTGAATGGGTGTTCTAAATTAGTAACTTTTACCCGATTCCGAGTTGTGGGCCCGGGGAGACTTTTTGGGCGTTTTTCCTATTTTCTTGCCTTAGCTTCGAATTCATTAGCTAAAGTAGTGTTTGTAGTATTATTTACATTATGCCATTGATTTGATTAGATTTGGGCTATTCGGAGTTGGATACTCGTGGCAAGAGCGTGGTTTCAGATTGAGTTGGCCTTTTAGGATTCTTATGTCCTTATATTCACCGTGTATGATGTTGTTCTTGATACGCTTGAATTCCTATTTGCTAGTTTCACCTCTACATGCTTTGATTAGAGATAATTGCTTTAGGATTTACTCTTACTATCTATTTGACCCTTATTCGACTTAACAAAATATTTTACCTCTTCTATCGTCGTGCTATATTTTTCATAACTGCTTATCTTTAATTGAAATCATTATTCTCTCATCCTATAATTGTTTAGTCTTAATTGGAGTTATGATTATCTTCCGCTACTTATCCTTACTTGAATTGTTGAATATTTCTCGTAATTGCTCAACCTCAAAAGGAGTTTAGATAACCTATATCTTTGTTGACTTGCCATTATTTGGAACTATTTAACTCGTGTTGGCTTCTTAATGTTGACTTGAATATTGTGGAATCGTTGCTACATTTTGTTTTGTTTTCCCTTGTTAAGCTGTTCTCCTTGTGCCTAGCATTTTTTACTGTGGTTATTCCTTGTGAATGAGTTCTACCGTTCTTGTGATTTATGTTCTTGAGTTGATTTTCTCGCCGTACCTTGCATCTCTGTCATTGTTGCTTTTGTACTTGTTGTGGTGATGTACAAGGTTTCTGTCGTGTTATAGTTGTTATCTCTATTGTTTGCGCTGCATATTAAATTGGGACTACGGACGTATTTCGGGAGATCCTCCTGTCTTGCATATTTATTTTG
Source organism: Nicotiana tabacum (assembly GCF_000715075.1). Lineage (NCBI taxonomy): Eukaryota > Viridiplantae > Streptophyta > Magnoliopsida > Solanales > Solanaceae > Nicotiana > Nicotiana tabacum. Next base: position 93,086,799 of record NC_134102.1, read on the forward strand.
GGACTACAAACGTATTCCGGGAGATCCTCGTGCACTGCATATTTAAATTGGGACTACGGACATATTCCGGGAGATCCCATTGTCTTGGATATTTACTTTGGGACTACGGACGTATTCCGGGAGATTTTCCAACACTGCATATTTATTTTGGGACTACAGAACGGTATCTCGGTACATTCCCCTGTGGTTGTATCTGTGTTTGTAGATGCTAATCTTCCATGTTTAAGTGTCACAGGGTGACCTATACTCGAAGGATATTACTTGAAAAGTTTATATTTGAAAGGTATTTATCTTGAAGGAACTATGTTTGAATGATATTTATTTAAAAGAGTTATACTTGAAAAGTATTTATCTTGAAACTATGTTTGAAGGCTAATTATTTGAAAAGTTTATATTTGAAAGGTTTTTATCTTGAAAGAACTATGTTTGAAAGATATTTGTTTGAAGGAAGTATATTTCAAAAATAATTTCTTATTGGAAAGGATTATATTCTAAAGACCTCAATTTAAAAACTTACGGGTGAAAGTTTACACTTGAAGGATTAGACTAATTTATTGGGGTTTGTTGGCTGAGATCTGAATTGAAGACTATTGAAGTTGCTGAGTTAATACTTGCCTTTACTGTATTGTGATTTTTGAATTTGGGTTGTGTTTCCGTTTATTCTTCTGTGTCTTATTCTGGTGTTCCGCTATTACTTGCTGTTTTTCCTTCCTTATTGCAGTTGCTATGTCGTTAGCCATATCGCGGGGTCCTTAGATAGATGTCATGTTCTGTCATCCCTATACTTATGCTTGTTCAGTTTACTAGAACAGTGGGTGTCTTAACTATTCCTCGTCACTTCTTCACTAAGGTTAGTCTTGATACTTACTGAGAACCGTTGTGGTGTGCTCATACTACACTTCTGCACATTTTGTGCAGATCCAGGTGTCGAGCGTTAGTAGCTCTGCGGATCCTTGCTGAGGAGACTCATGATAAATCTGCCGCTGCGTTCGTAGGCTTCGGAGTCACCTTCCTATTTTGTATTTACACTGTTTGTACTTACTTCCGATTAATTGTATTTAGAAGTTGTAGTAAACTCTGTAGAACTTATGACTTGTACTACTGGTTTTGGGAAATTATAAATTTTTTAAAGATTTCTATATCGAGACTGTTAGATTTCCTTTGTTATTGTTGTTACTCAGTAAATGTTAGGCTTACTTAGTCCCTAAGTCTAGGTGTCGTCACGATACCCAACAGAGGGGAAATTGGGTCGTGACAAGTTGGTATCAGAGCTCTAGGTTCATAGGTGCTACGAGTCATAAGCGAGTTTAGTAGAGTCTTGCGGATCGGTACGGAGACGTCTGTACTTATCTTCGAGAGGCTACGGAACTATTAGGACAATTTCACTTCCTTCATTCCTATCGTGCGAGTACACTGATCTTGAAGTTTTAAATTTACCATTCCATTCTCTCACAAATGGTGAGGACACGAGTTGTGGTTCCTAATGATGTTACCCCCGGAATAGATGCCTCTATGGTTAGAGGCGCAGGCCGACGAGGAGCACGTGCCGCAGCTAGGGCACCTACCAGAGCAGCAGTTGGGGAGCCACCAGTAGTTCCAGTCAGGGAGCAAGTACCGGAGGTGCCTGCGGTTACCCCCGGACTTCAGGAGACTTTACCACAGTTCCTGAGCATGTTTGGTATATTGGCTCAGGCAGGGTTATTTACAGTTGCACTAGTTACTTCACACACCGGGGTAGGATCCAAGACTCCTGCCGCCCACACTCCAGAGCAGCGAGTTCATGTTGGTCAGGTTCCAGGTGTCATGATGACATAGGCTGTGGTTCCGGTTTAGCTTATGGTCAGAGCAGCAGCATCCGAGGAAGCTCAACTTAGATTTGCAAGGTTCAAGAGATATAACCTTCATACTTTTAACGGTTTGGCTTCAGAGAGTGCACATGGTTTTCTGGAGGAGTGTCCTAGCATCCTCCGCACTATGGATATTGTTGAGATGAGTGGGGTTGCTTTTACTACATTCCAGCTTAAGGGAGCAACTCATCAATGGTGGAGGGCATTTGAGTTGGGTAGCCCGACCGATGCAGCTTCACTTACATGGGTTCAGTTTTCATAGATGTTTTTCAGAAAGTTTGTACCTCATTCCTTTCAGGATGCATGGTGCGCAGAGTTTGAGCAGTTGCGTCTGGGCACTATATCAGTATTTGGGTATGCCATCAGATTAAGTGATTTGGCCAGGCATGCACCTGCCTTGGTCGCTTCAGTTAGAGGTCGAGTCCATAGATTCATTGAGGGGCTCAGGCATGATATTCGGTTCAGTATGGCTCGAGAGTTGGAGTCATATGTTTCGTTTCTGCAGGTGGTATGGATCGCTCACCGGTTAGAGGGCGTGGGATCGGGAGTGAGAGAACAAACAAGATCAGGAGAGGGAGTACAGGGAGGCGAAGAGGCCTCATAGACCGGAGAAATCTACCGGTCCTTATTTTGGAGGCAGGGTACGACATGGTAGGAGTTTGGTGGGTCAGCCAGTTCAGTTGCACTTCCGGTTTTCGCGCAGTGTTTCAGGTGCTCATGGGTCTCAGAGTACTTGTACTACTCAGTTTCCACAGCCACGATAGCAGAGAGGTTGCTTTGAGTGTGGAGATTTCAGCCACATGGTGAGAGATTGTCCTAGGCTTCGGGCAGGTGTGTCACATCGAGTTATTCGGGTGAGTAAAGGGAACCGAAGGGGGGAGGCCCGACCCGTTGATGTGTTTCATATAGTAGGCTGGAGGCCGTTGTGCCAGATTTTATCATACATGTATATTTTGATCTGTTACAGAGGCGCACTATTTGTATTTCATTATAGTTCTGCTGGTCGGGACGAATCCCTTATTTGTTGCTTCATTTATGAGCGAGTTTCAGGCTTTGCACTCTATTTTCAAGTTTGCTCCTGTTGGGAGATTCTATGAGTGGTAGACCATGTCTATCATTGTTTTTATTCATCATTGAGAGTGGTGAGACTAGAAGTGAGTCCTTGTTGTTCATCATGGTAAGCTTGATGTGATTTTTCCTGAGTATTTTAGTTACGAGCTGTGATTTGATACTCTACCGGGGTGAGAGTTCATCGAGTGTTGTGATTTATTGGCAGAGCTGAGTTAGTGGAAGATTTCAATTGGTATGGTATATATTCGATATGTGATTTAGATTTGAGGGAGAGACCTTCGTGATCTCTTGTGATTCGATATGTTTGAACCGGGCTGAGTACAGCGGTGGAAGTTATATCAGGATGGGGCCCTTGTGATTGTTCATATGCTTTAAATCTTTCCTTGTTATATTGTTTTGTAGGTTAGTATTGATAGAGAGTTGTGACTGTCGGGCTTGTTTGGTAGTTTCCTTATGTGTTTCTCTTTTCATATTCAATCAATTTCGTTCTGTGCTTCTTGAGTTTTAGCTTGCGGAGTGTGTGCCCGGTGGTGTTAGTTGTGGCTTGGTGATTCGGGTATCAAATTATGAGGTCTTTGTGTTTCTTGCATTATTATCAGTGTTATGGAGGTTTTAAACAGAGTTTTATCGGATATGAGGCTATTTGCCGGTGCTAGGTTGATTTCGGGCAGCTATTGGGATCAGAAGTGTTATTAAGGGCCTAAGTGTGGTGTGTTATGTTGTGTGGTCGTACCTTGTGGGTGTAGGCATGAGTTGGTACATCTGGTTGAGACTGATACCGGATATGGATTTAGAATCGGGTCTTTTGTAAATGAATAGAAGGTGAGAATTTGGGGTATGTGGCTTATCAGTGTTGGTAGAAAGGCTAAATTATAGTTGATATGGTGTCGTCAGGCTTATGTAGATTGGAGTGACATGGGATCACCCGCGTGTGTATATTGGATGTGTGCTTTCAGTGATTTGATGAGTTCAAGGCGAATCTTGGCACGTTCGAGGACGAACATTTATTTTAAGAGGGGGATAATGTAACTATCGGACCGGTCATTTTGATAATTTAAGCTCCGTTCGGCGGCATAAGGCCTTGAGCAGCTTCACATTATGCATATCGACCTGCGTGCATGGTTGGATTCAGTTGCTGGATGATTCAGAGTCGAATTGGAAGAATGATTATAGTTTTGGAAGCTTAAGCGGTGAGAATTAGACCGAAATTTGAATTTTTGTGTAAACAGCTCCGGAATAAGTTATGGATGATGTCATCAGCTTTGTATGGTGATTTGGGCTTAGGAGCGTGTCCGAAATGTGTTTTGGAGGTCCGTACTAGATTTAGGCTTGAATTGGCAAAAGTGGATTTTTGGCGATTTCGGTTGGCAGTGGAAATTTTAATATCGAACCCAGAATAGAATTCCTGAAGTGGTTGTAGTTTTGTAGTGTCATTTGTGACCTGTGTGTGAAATTTGAAGTCATTCGGACTAGGTTTGATATGTTTCGGCGTCATTTGTAGAATTTGGAAAAATTCAAAGTTCCTTAGGCTTGAATCCGTGCTCCATTCATGTTTTTGATGTTGTTCAATTTTGTTTGAAGGCTCGACAAAGATCGTATGGTGTTATAGGATTGGTTGGTATGTTTGGTTGAGGTCCCAGGGGCCTCGGGTGTATTTCTGATGCTTAACGGATGAACTTTAGGACTTAGGCCATTGCTGTAGTTTTTCTGGTGTCTGGTGTTTCGCACCTGTGGATTGGGAACCGCAGGTACTGAATCGCACATGCGGAGATGGAAACGCAGATGCAATAATTGAGTGTTGGCCTGGGGTAGCAGGTGCGAGGAGGTCCGGCATCTGCGATGCCCGCAGATGCGCAGAAGGCTCGCAGGTGCGGAGACTGTGGGAGTTATTGACTTCCGCAAGTGCGACTGGTTAGACCGCATGTGTAGTTGGTGCAAGTGGGAGAAACGGTCGCAGGTGCGAGGATCGCTGGGCAGAAAAGGGGTTGGAATCGAGGGTTAGTTCATTTTCACTCCATTTTTGATTTTGAGCTTGGGAGAAGGCGATTCTTTGAGGGATTTTCAGAGGAATCTTGTGGGTAACGATTTCTTACTCGAATTTGGTTTTATTGCACTAATCTATTGTAGTTATCCTCATTTAATCAAGGTAATTGGGTGAGAAATGTAAAAAATGGGGGGAAAAGTTCCCCAATCGAAATTCTGAGTTTTGATCGAGTTCTAGGCATCGGATTTAGATGATTATTTTTGTACGAGTGGTCTCGTGAGTGAATGGGTGTTCTAAATTAGTAACTTTTACCCGATTCCGAGTCGTGGGCCCGGGGAGACTTTTTGGGCGTTTTTCCTATTTTTTTGCCTTAGCTTCGAAATCATTAGCTAAAGTAGTTTTTGTAGTATTATTTACATTATGCCATTGATTTGATTAGATTTGGGCTATTCGGAGTTGGATACTCGTGGCAAGAGCGTGGTTTCAGATTGAGTCGAGCGATTCGAGGTAAGTATCTTGCCTAACCTTGTGTTGGGGAACTACCTCTTAGGATTTGAGTCATCTATGCTGATTGTATCTGTGTACGCGAGGTGACGAGTGCGTGCCCGGACCTATTTTGGGAAAGTTGGCCTTTTAGGATTCTTATGTCCTTATATTCACCGTGTATGATGTTGTTCTTGATACGCTTGAATTCCTATTTGCTAGTTTCACCTCTACATGCTTTGATTAGAGATAATTGCTTTAGGATTCACTCTTACTATCTATTTGACCCTTATCCGACTTAACAAAAGATTTTACCTCTTCTATCGTCGTGCTATATTTTTCATAACTGCTTATCTTTAATTGAAATCATTATTCTCTCATCCTATAATTGTTTAGTCTTAATTGGAGTTATGATTATCTTCCGCTACTTGTCCTTACTTGAATTGTTGAATATTTCTCGTAATTGCTCAACCTCAAAAGGAGTTTAGATAACCTATATCTTTGTTGACTTGCCATTATTTGGAACTATTTAACTCGTGTTGGCTTCTTAATGTTGACTTGAATATTGTGGAATCGTTGCTACATTTTGTTTTGTTTTCCCTTGTTAAGCTGTTCTCCTTATGCCTAGCATTTTTTACTGTGGTTATTCCTTGTGAATGAGTTCTACCGTTCTTGTGATTTATGTTCTTGAGTTGATTTTCTCGCCGTACCTTACATCTCTGTCATTGTTGCTTTTGTACTTGTTGTGGTGATGTACGAGGTTTCTGTCGTGTTATAGTTGTTATCTCTATTGTTTGCGCTGCATATTAAATTGGGACTACGGACGTATTCCGGGAGATCCTCCTGTCTTGCATATTTATTTTGGGACTACAAACGTATTCCGGGAGATCCTCGTGCACTGCATATTTAAATTGGGACTACGGACATATTCCGAGAGATCCCATTGTCTTGGATATTTACTTTGGGACTACGGACGTATTCCGGGAGATCCCCCAGCACTGCATATTTATTTTGGGACTACAGAACGGTATCTCGGTACATTCCCCTGTGGTTGTATCTGTGTTCGTAGATGCTAATCTTCCATGTTTAGGTGTCACAGGGTGACCTATACTCGAAGGATATTACTTGAAAATATTATATTTGAAAGGTATTTATCTTGAAGGAACTATGTTTGAATGATATTTATTTAAAAGGGTTATACTTGAAAAGTATTTATCTTGAAAGAACTATGTTTGAAGGCTAATTATTTGAAAAGTTTATATTTGAAAGGTTTTTATCTTGAAAGAACTATGTTTGAAAGATATTTGTTTGAAGGAAGTATATTTCAAAAATAATTTCTTATTGGAAAGGATTATATTCTAAAGACCTCAATTTAAAAACTTACGGGTGAAAGTTTACACTTGAAGGATTAGACTAATTTATCGCGGTATGTTGGCTGAGATCTGATGTAAAGACTATTGCAGTTGCTGAGTTAATACTTGCCTTTACTGTATTGTGATTTTTGAATTTGGGTTGTGTTTTCGTTTATTCTTCTGTGTCTTATTCTGGTGTTCCGCTGTTACTTGTTGTTTTTCCTTCCTTATTGCAGTTGCTATGTCGTTAGCCATATCGCGGGGTCCTTAGATAGATGTCATGTTCTGTCATCCCTATACTTATGCTTGTTCAGTTTATTAGACCAGTGGGTGTCTTGACTAGTCCTCGTCACTACTTCACCGAGGTTAGTCTTGATACTTACTGAGAACCGTTGTGGTGTGCTCATACTACACTTCTGCACATTTTGTGCAGATCCAGGTGTCGATCGTTAGTAGCTCTGTGGATCCTTGCTGAGGAGACTCAAGGTAAATCTGCCGCTGCGTTCGTAGGCTTCGGAGTCACCTTCCTGTTTTGTATTTACACTGTTTGTACTTACTTCCGAACAATTGTATTTAGAAGTTGTAGTGAACTCTGTAGAACTTATGACTTGAACTACCGGTTTTGGGAAATTGTAAATTTTGTAAAGATTTCTATATCGAGACTGTTAGATTTCCTTTGTTATTGTTGTTACTCAGTAAATGTTAGGCTTACTTAGTCCCTAAGCCTAGGTGCCGTCACGATACCCAACAGAGGGGAAATTGGGTCGTGACAAGTTGGTATCAGAGCTCTAGGTTCATAGGTGCTACGAGTCATAAGCGAGTTTAGTAGAGTCTTGCGGATCGGTTCGGAGACGTCTGTACTTACCTTCGAGAGGCTACGGAACTATTAGGACAATTTCACTTCCTTCATTCCTATCGTGTGAGTTCACTGATCTTGAATTTTGAAATTTACCATTCCATTCTCTCACAAATGGTGAGGACACGAATTGCGGTTCCTAATGATGTTACCCCCGGAATAGATGCCTCTATGGTTAGAGGCGCAGGCCGACGAGGAGCACGTGCCGCAGCTAGGGCACCTACCAGAGCAGCAGTTGGGGAGCCACCAGTAGTTCCAGTCAGGGAGCAAGTACCGGAGGTGCCTGTGGTTACCCCCGGACTTCAGGAGACTTTACCACAGTTCCTGAGCATGTTTGGTATATTGGCTCAGGCAGGGTTATTTACAGTTGCACTAGTTACTTCACACACCGGGGTAGGATCCCAGACTCCTGCCGCCCACACTCCAGAGCAGCGAGTTCATGTTGGTCAGGTTCCAGGTGTCATGGTGACACAGGCAGTGGTTCCGGTTTAGCTTAAGGTCAGAGCAGCAGCATCCGAGGAAGCTCAACTTAGATTTGCAAGGTTCAAGAGATATAACCTTCATACTTTTAACGGTTTGGCTTCAGAGAGTGCACATGGTTTTCTGGAGGAGTGTCCTAGCATCCTCCGCACTATGGATATTGTTGAGATGAGTGGGGTTGCTTTTACTACATTCCAGCTTAAGGGAGCAGCTCATCAGTGGTGGAGGGCATTTGAGTTGGGTAGCCCGACCGATGCAGCTTCACTTACATGGGTTCAGTTTTCATAGATATTTTTCAGAAAGTTTGTACCTCATTCCTTTCAGGATGCATGGTGCACGGAGTTTGAGCAGTTGCGTCTGGGCACTATGTCAGTATTTGGGTATGCCATCAGATTAAGTGATTTGGCCAGGCATGCACCTGCCTTGGTCGCTTCAGTTAGAGGTCGAGTCCATAGATTCATTGAGGGGCTCAGGCATGATATTCGGTTCAGTATGGCTCGAGAGTTAGAGTCATATATTTCGTTTCTGCAGGTGGTATGGATCGCTCACCGGTTAGAGGGCATGTGGGATCGGGAGTGAGAGAACAAACGAGATCAGGAGAGGGAGTACAGGGAGGCGAGGAGGCCTCGTAGACCGGAGAAATCTATCAGTCCTTATTTTGGAGGCAGGGTACGACATGGTAGGAGTTTGGTGGGTCAGCCAGTTCAGTTGCACTTCCGATTTTCGTGCAGTATTTCAGGTGCTCATGGGTCTCAGAGTACTTGTACTACTCAGTTTCCACAGCCACGATAGCAGAGAGGTTGCTTTGAGTGTGGAGATTTCAGCCACATGGTGAGAGATTGTCCTAGGCTTCGGGCAGGTGTGTCACATCGAGTTATTCGGGTGAGTAAAGGGAACCGAAGGGGGGAGGCCCGACCCGTTGATGTGTTTCATATAGTAGGCTGGAGGCCGTTGTGCCAGATTTTATCATACATGTATATTTTGATCTATTATAGAGGCGCACTATTTGTATTTCATTATAGTTCTGCTGGTCGGGACGAATCCCTTATTTGTTGCTTCATTTATGAGTGAGTTTCAGGCTTTGCACTCTATTTTCAAGTTTGCTCCTGTTGGGAGATTCTATGAGTGGTAGACCATGTCTATCATTGTTTTTATTCATCATTGAGAGTGGTGAGACTAGAAGTGAGTCCTTGTTGTTCATCATGGTAAGCTTGATATGATTTTTCCTGAGTATTTTGGTTACGAGCTGTGATTTGATACTCTACCGGGGTGAGAGTTCATCGAGTGTTGTGATTTATTGGCAGAGCTGAGTTAGTGGAAGATTTCAATTGGTATGATATATATTCGATATGTGATTTAGATTTGAGGGAGAGACCCTCGTGATCTCTTGTGATTCGATATGTTTGAACCGGGCTGAGTACAGCGGTGGAAGTTATATCAGGATGGGGCCCTTGTGATTGTTCATATGCTTTAAATCTTTCCTTGTTATATTGTTTTGTAGGTTAGTATTGATAGAGAGTTGTGACTGTCGGGCTTGTTTGGTAGTTTCCTTATGTGTTTCTCTTTTCATATTCAATCAATTTCGTTCTGTGCTTCTTGAGTTTTAGCTTGCGGGGTGTGTGCCCGGTGGTGTTAGTTGTGGCTTGGTGATTCGGGTATCAAATTATGAGGTCTTTGTGTTTCTTGCATTATTATCAGTGTTATGGAGGTTTTAAACAGAGTTTTATCGGATATGAGGCTATTTGCCGGTGCTAGGTTGATTTCGGGCAGCTATTGGGATCAGAAGTGTTATTAAGGGCCTAAGTGTGGTGTGTTATGTTGTGTGGTCGTACCTTGTGGGTGTAGGCATGAGTTGGTACATCTGGTTGAGACTGATACCGGATATGGATTTAGAATCGGGTCTTTTGTAAATGAATAGAAGGTGAGAATTTGGGGTATGTGGCTTATCAGTGTTGGTAGAAAGGCTAAATTATAGTTGATATGGTGTCGTCAGGCTTATGTAGATTGGAGTGACATGGGATCACCCGCGTGTGTATATTGGATGTGTGCTTTCAGTGATTTGATGAGTTCAAGACGAATCTTGGCACGTTCGAGGACGAACATTTATTTTAAGAGGGGGATAATGTAACTACCGGACCGGTCATTTTGATAATTTAAGCTCCGTTCGGCGGCATAAGGCCTTGAGCAGCTTCACATTATGCATATCGACCTGCGTGCATGGTTGGATTCAGTTGCTGGATGATTCAGAGTCGAATTGGAAGAATGATTATAGTTTTGGAAGCTTAAGCGGTGAGAATTAGACCGAAATTTGAATTTTTGTGTAAACAGCTCCGGAATAAGTTATGGATGATGTCATCAGCTTTGTATGGTGATTTGGGCTTAGGAGCATGTCCGAAATGTGTTTTGGAGGTCCGTACTAGATTTAGGCTTGAATTGGCAAAAGTGGATTTTTGGCGATTTCGGTTGGCAGTGGAAATTTTAATATCGAACCCAGAATAGAATTCCTGAAGTGGTTGTAGTTTTGTAGTGTCATTTGTGACCTGTGTGTGAAATTTGAAGTCATTCGGACTAGGTTTGATATGTTTCGGCGTCATTTGTAGAATTTGGAAAAATTCAAAGTTCCTTAGGCTTGAATCCGTGCTCCATTCATGTTTTTGATGTTGTTCAATTTTGTTTGAAGGCTCGACAAAGATCGTATGGTGTTATAGGATTGGTTGGTATATTTGGTTGAGGTCCCGGGGGCCTCGGGTGTATTTCTGATGCTTAACGGATGAACTTTAGGACTTAGGCCATTGCTGTAGTTTTTCTGGTGTCTGGTGTTTCGCACCTGCGGATTGGGAACCGCAGGTGCTGAATCGCATGTGCGGAGATGGAAACGCAGATGCAATAATTGAGTGTTGGCCTGGGGTAGCAGGTGCGAGGAGGTCCCGCATCTGCGATGCCCGCAGATGCGCAGAAGGCTCGCAGGTGCGGAGACTGTGGGAGTTATTGACTTCCGCAAGTGCGACTGGTTAGACCGCATGTGTAGTTGGTGCAAGTGGGAGAAATAGTCGCAGGTGCGAGGATCGCTGGGCAGAAAAGAGGTTGGAATCGAGGGTAAGTTCATTTTCACTCCATTTTTGATTTTGAGCTCGGGAGAAGGCGATTCTTTGAGGGATTTTCAGCGGAATCTTGTGGGTAACGATTTCTTACTCGAATTTGGTTTTATTGCATTAATCTATTGTAGTTTTCCTCATTTAATCAAGGTAATTGGGTGAGAAATGTAAGAAATGGGGGGAAAAGTTCCCCAATCGAAATTCTGAGTTTTGATCGAGTTCTAGGCATCAGATTTAGATGATTATTTTTGTACGAGTGGTCTCGTGAGTGAATGGGTGTTCTAAATTAGTAACTTTTACCCGATTCCGAGTCGTGGGCCCGGGGAGACTTTTTGGGCGTTTTTCCTATTTTTTTGCCTTAGCTTCGAATTCATTAGCTAAAGTAGTTTTTGTAGTATTATTTACATTATGCCATTGATTTGATTAGATTTGGGCTATTCGGAGTTGGATACTCGTGGCAAGAGCGTGGTTTCAGATTGAGTCGAGCGATTCGAGGTAAGTATCTTGCCTAACCTTGTGTTGGGGAACTACCTCTTAGGATTTGAGTCATCTATGCTGATTGTAGTCTGTGTACGCGAGGTGACGAGTGCGTGCCCGGACTTATTTTGGGAAAGTTGGCCTTTTAGGATTCTTATGTCCTTATATTCACCGTGTATGATGTTGTTCTTGATGCGCTTGAATTCCTATTTGCTAGTTTCACCTCTACATGCTTTGATTAGAGATAATTGCTTTAGGATTCACTCTTACTATCTATTTGACCCTTATTTGACTTAACAAAAGATTTTACCTCTTCTATCGTCGTGCTATATTTTTCATAACTGCTTATCTTTAATTGAAATCATTATTCTCTCATCCTATAATTGTTTAGTCTTAATTGGAGTTATGATTATCTTCCGCTACTTATCCTTACTTGAATTATTGAATATTTCTCGTAATTGCTCAACCTCAAAAGGAGTTTAGATAACCTATATCTTAGTTGACTTGCCATTATTTGGAACTATTTAACTCGTGTTGGCTTCTTAATGTTGATTTGAATATTGTGGAATCGTTGCTACATTTTGTTTTGTTTTACCTTGTTAAGTTGTTCTCCTTGTGCCTAGCATTTTTTACTGTGGTTATTCCTTGTGAATGAGTTCTACCGTTCTTGTGATTTATGTTCTTGAGTTGATTTTCTCGCCGTACCTTGCATCTCTGTCATTGTTGCTTTTGTACTTGTTGTGGTGATGTACGAGGTTTCTGTCGTGTTATAGTTGTTATCTCTATTGTTTGCGCTGCATATTAAATTGGGACTACGGACGTATTCCGGGAGATCCTCCTGTCTTGCATATTTATTTTGGGACTACAAACGTATTCCGGGAGATCCTCGTGCACTGCATATTTAAATTGGGACTACGGACATATTCCGAGAGATCCCATTGTCTTGGATATTTACTTTGGGACTACGGACGTATTCCGGGAGATCCCCCAGCACTGCATATTTATTTTGGGACTACAGAACGGTATCTCGGTACATTCCCCTGTGGTTGTATCTGTGTTCGTAGATGCTAATCTTCCATGTTTAGGTGTCACAGGGTGACCTATACTCGAAGGATATTACTTGAAAATTTTATATTTGAAAGGTATTTATCTTGAAGGAACTATGTTTGAATGATATTTATTTAAAAGGGTTATACTTGAAAAGTATTTATCTTGAAAGAACTATGTTTGAAGGCTAATTATTTGAAAAGTTTATATTTGAAAGGTTTTTATCTTGAAAGAACTATGTTTGAAAGATATTTGTTTGAAGGAAGTATATTTCAAAAATAATTTCTTATTGGGAAGGATTATATTCTAAAGACCTCAATTTAAAAACTTACGGGTGAAAGTTTACACTTGAAGGATTAGACTAATTTATTGCGGTATGTTGGCTGAGATCTGATGTGAAGACTATTGCAGTTGCTGAGTTAATACTTGCCTTTACTGTATTGTGATTTTTGAATTTGGGTTGTGTTTCCGTTTATTCTTCTGTGTCTTATTCTGGTGTTCCGCTGTTACTTGCTGTTTTTCCTTCCTTATTGCAGTTGCTATGTCGTTAGCCATATCGCGGGGTCCTTAGATAGATGTCATGTTCTGTCATCCCTATACTTATGCTTGTTCAGTTTATTAGACCAGTGGGTGTCTTGACTAGTCCTCGTCACTACTTCACCGAGGTTAGTCTTGATACTTACTGGGCACCGTTGTGGTGTGCTCATACTACACTTCTGCACATTTTGTGCAGATCCAGGTGTCGATCATTAATAGCTCTGCGGATCCTTGCTGAGGAGACTCAAGGTAAATCTGCCGCTGCGTTCGTAGGCTTCGGAGTCACCTTCCTATTTTGTATTTACACTGTCACCTCTACATGCTTTGATTAGAGATAATTACTTTAGGATTCACTTTTACTGTCTATTTGACCCTTATTCGACTTAACAAAAGATTTTACCTCTTCTATCGTCGTGCTATATTTTTCATAACTGCTTATCTTTAATTGAAATCATTATTTTCTCATCATATAATTGTTTAGTCTTAATTGGAGTTATGATTATCTTCCGCTACTTATCCTTACTTGAATTGTTGAATATTTCTCGTAATTGCTCAACCTCAAAAGGAGTTTAGATAACCTATATCTTAGTTGACTTGCCATTATTTGGAACTATTTGACTCGTGTTGGCTTCTTAATGTTGACGTGAATATTGTGGAATCGTTGCTACATTTTTGTTTTGTTTTCCCTTGTTAAGTTGTTCTCCTTGTGCCTAGCATTTTTTACTGTGGTTATTCCTTGTGAATGAGTTCTACCGTTCTTGTGATTTAAGTTCTTGAGTTGATTTGCTCGTCGTACCTTGCATCTCTGTCATTGTTGCTTTTGTACTTGTTGTGGTGATGTAAGAGGTTTCTGTCGTGTTATAGTTGTTATCTCTATTGTTTGCGCTGCATATTTAAATTGGGACTACGAACGTATTCCGGGAGATCCTCCTATCTTGCATATTTATTTTTGGACTACGGACGTATTCCGGGAGATCCCCCAGCACTGCATATTTAAATTGGGACTACAGACGTATTCCGAGAGATCCCACTGTCTTGGACAATTACTTTGGGACTACGGACGTATTCTGGGATATCCCCCAGCACTGCATATTTGTTTTGGGACTACGGAACGGTATCCCGGTAGATTCCCCTGTGGTTATATCTGTGTTTGGAGCTGCTAATCTTCCATGCTTAGGTGTTACATGGTGACTTATACTCAAAGGATATTACTTGAAAAGTTTATATTTGAAAAGTATTTATCTTGAAGGAACTATGTTTGAAGGATATTTATTTGAAAGAGTTATACTTGAAAAGTATTTATCTTGAAAGCACTATGTTTGAAGGCTAATTATTTGAAAAGTTTATATTTGAAAGGTTTTTATCTTGAAAGAACTATGTTTGAAAGATATTTGTTTGAAGGAAGTATATTTCAAAAATAATTTCTTATTGGAAAGGATTATATTCTAAAGACCTCAATTTAAAAACTTAAGGGTGAAAGTTTACACTTGAAGGATTTGACTAATTTATCGGGGTTTGTTGGCTGAGACCTGATGTGAAGACTATTGCAGTTGCTGAGTTACTACTTGCCTTTACTGTATTGTGATTTTCGGATTTGGATTGTGTTTCCGTTCATTCTTCTGTGTCTTATTCTGGTGTTCCGCTGTTACTTGCTGTTTTTCCTTCCTTATTGCAGTTTCTATGTCGTTAGCCATATCGCGGGGTCCTTAGATAGATGTCATGTTCTATCATCCCTATACTTATGCTTGTTCAGTTTATTAGACCAGTGGGTATCTTGACTAGTCCTCGTCAGTACTTCACCGAAGTTAGTCTTGATACTTATTGGGCACCGCTGTGGGGTGTACTCATACTACACTTCTGCACATTTTGTGCAGATCCAGGTGTCGATCGTTAGTAGCTGTGCGGATCCTTGCTGAGGACACTCAAGGTAAACTTGCCGCTGCGTTCGCAGGCTTCGGAGTCACCTTCCTATTTTGTATTTACACTATTTTTACTTACTTCCGAACAGTTGTATTTAGAAGTTGTAGTAAACTCTGTAGAGCTTATGATTTGTACTACTGGTTTTGGAAAATTATAAATTTTGTAAAGATTTCTATATCTAGACTGTTAGATTTCCTTTGTTATTGTTGTTATTCAGTAAATGTTAGACTTACCTAGTCCCTAAGATAAGGTGCCATCACGATACCCAACGGAGGGGAAATTGTGTCGTGACAATTTCGTAGCGAGGTAAGTCTCCTGTCTAACCTTGTGAGGGGGAAACTACCCCTAGGTGATATTTATTGTTATGTGCAACTAGTTGTGGGTGCTACGTACGCACGAGATGATGAGAGTCCGTACGTAGCTAAAGCATGTTTATGTCTGGGTAGACTTAGGACTTTATCATGTAATATTTGAATCATTTACACTCATATTTTTTTCTTGCTTAATTAAGGGAATTTATAAATGAAATTGATTTTGGAATATATTAGGCCATGTTTTATCACCCACACATTAGTGAAATGACCCGGCCGGTCATTTTAAGTGTATTAGCCCCGATCCCCTATTTACTGCTTCCCCCGTATCTTTTTCTGTTTATGAGACTTGCCGGGAGGTTTTGTTGTGGTTTCAGAGTGATTTGGGACACTTAGTCCCAAAAACGGAAGCTTAAGTCTTAGGATTTTGTCCGTAATCGGAACTATGTGAAGACGACTCCGGAATGGAGTTTCGTCGGTTCCGTTAGCTCCGTTGGGTAATTTTGGACTTAGAAATACGCCCAGAATGTGATTTGGAGGTCCGTAGTAAAATTATGCTTGAAATGGCGAAAGTCAATTTTTTGGGGATTTTGACCGGAAGTGGAATTTTTGATATCGGGGTCGGATTCCGATTCCGGAAGTTGGAGTAGGTTCAGAATGTTGAATATGACATGTGTGCAAAATTTGAGGTCAATCGGACGTGGTTTAATTCGTTTCGGCATCAATTGTAGAAATTTGAAGTTTCAAGTTAATTAAGTTTGGATCAAAGGGTCATTCATGTTTTGTTGCTGTTTGATGTGATTTGAGGGCTCGACTAAGTTCGTATGGTATTTTAGGACTGGTTGGTATGTTTGGTTGAGGTCCTGATGGCCTCTGGTGAGTTTCAGATGCTTAACGGATCATTTTGGACTTGTGAAAGATAGCAGATTTTCTGGTTGCTAGTTTCCTTCTTCGCGTTCGCGAAGAGGAGCTGGAGGCAGTAGGAAGATTGTTCTTCACGTTCGCGAAGTGGGAGTCGCGTTTGCGAAGGGGTTGTTAGGCGGTGCATCGCGAATGCGAGATGGGCATCGCATTCGCGCAGAGAAAGTTGAGCGGCTGGGACCCATGCCTTTTTTCCTACGCGTTCGCGATGTTGGTCCTGCGTTCGCGTAACATTGAGATGAGTTGTCTTCGCGTTAGCAACAAGGGTATCGCGTTCGCGAAGAAGGGTTTTCCTGGGCAGAATATAAGATTTCAAAAATGAGGGTTTGGCCATTTTTATCATAACTTGAGTTTGAGAGCTTGGATTTGGGCGAGATTTTGAGGGATTTTTAGAGACATCAATTGGGTAACGATTCTTCACTTGATTTTGGTTATATCCCAATAATCTATCACTAATTTCATCTTTTAATTTTGCATTTGGGTGAAAAATTTGGGAAAAATGGGAAGAAGTTCTTCAACTAAGATTTTGGGTTTTGATTGAGATTTTGGTATCGGATTTGGATAATTTTGGTACGAATGAACTCGTGAGTGAATGTGCTTTCGGGTTTTGTGACTTTCATAGGATTTTGAGATGTGACCCGAGCACCGGGTCGAGCCTATTTCGAATTTTGGATTATAATTTCGTGTTTTTCTTGTGGTATTGATTCCTTTAGCCTATATTAATTATATCGTACTGCTTGTGGCTAGATTCAGAGCATTTGAAGACTGATTCAAGGGGAAACGGCATTTTGGAGTAGGATTTTATGCGGTTTGAGGTAAGTAACAGTCTTAAATCTGGTCCTGAGGGTATGAAACCCCGGATGTTGGTATGATGTGATTATTTTGGAGGTGACGCACATGATAGGTGACAGGCGTGTGGGCGTGCACCGTGGGGGATTGTGACTTGGTCCGTCCTGTGAGACTGTAAAGTCGAATAGTTCATTGTTAATTACATGTTTCCTCTGTCTTCTAGAAATTTGACTGCCACTCATGTTAGAAACCATGCTTAGGCCATATGATATCACTGTCGGGACCCGCAGTGGTCGGGTACTTATTGAATTAGCTGCTATTTACTGTCTTATACTCAGTTACAGTTTTACTTGCATGCCATATCTCTGTTTCCTCTTGTTTTCTTATTGATACTTGTTATTACCTCTTTTGGACTGGTTTGTATGATTTCTGAGAGCCCGAGAGGCTGGAGAGGTTAGTGACTGAGATAGGGCCTGAGTGTCGAGCTGTGAGCTATGTGAGTGTATATGGATCGAGTTGCACGCCGCAACGAGCCTGAGGGCTGAATGTATATGGATCGGGTTGCACTCCGCAACGAGCCCTATGGCTATTTATGGATTGTGTATCGGGTTGCACGCCACAACGAGCCTTATGGCTACTTATATAATAAGATCAGGCTACACGCCGCAACGATATAGCGCTTGGGCTGAAGGAGCCCCTCCAGAGTCCGTACACCCCAGTGAGCGCAGGTACCTATTGAGTGTGATTATTGAGGGCTGAGAGCAGAGTGTCTGAGCTATTAAGAGCTTGAGTGATTGTTACTCTGAAAGGTTGCATTTATGTCCTTTGTTGCTACACTTAGTTAAACTATGTCATTGTTCTGAACTTCTGGGAAGAAATATTGTATCCGGTTTATCTGAATTGAGTAAATGTACAACTGACTTAATTTATATTGCTGGAAATTGAATCATGTCTACTTTCATTACTGAAACTACTGAAGTGAACCGTAATTGTATAGCTTGTCACTACTTCTCAGTTCCTTATTTATTTTTGTTAATTACTGAGTTGGTTGTACTCACACTACACCCTGCACTTCATGTGCAGATCCAGGTGTATCTGGTCTTGGAGGATGTTGATCTCATGCGTGGTTGAGTATCGGAGATTCATGAGGTTGCTGTCAGCGTTCACAGTCCTTGTCTTTCCTTTCTTGTTATCTTTGTTTTCTGTATTGGCATTTAGATACAGACTCTTATGGACACTGTTTCTTAGATTGGTTGTTTAGATGCTCATGACTTGGTGACACTCCGATGTTTGGGGCTATTTTCCGCGTTGTATTTTGAGTTTAACTACTGTCTTTATGAAAACTCTTTCATATCAAGCTTTTGGTTTATTTTTGTGAAACAATTGAAGTATTTTTTATAACATTTGGCTTGCCTAGTACCATCGATAGGCGCCATCACGACAGGTTAGGGTTTTGGGTCGTGACAAGTTGGTATTAGAGCCTAGGTTACATAGGTCTCACGAGTCATGAGCAGGTTAGTAAAGTTTTGCGGATCGGTACAGAGACGTCTGTACTTATCTTCTAGAGGCTGCTGAACCCTTAGGAAATTTCACATTCTTGAATTCTTATCGTGCTAATCGTTTGATTCTGGTAACTGAATTTCTGTTGTAGAGATGGTGAGGACGCATGTAACGGGACAGGATGTACAACCACCAGTCAGGACCGCGATAGGCCGAGGTCGCAGTAGAGGCCGCGGTAGGGGCAAAGGTGCAGCTCGCACCACAGCTAGGGTAGCACCTACAGATCCACCAGTTGCCCCAGGTCAGGAGCAGGCTCCAGTTGTGGATGAGCCCGTGGGACCAGCTCAGGCACCACTTGTGCCCATTGTGATTCCAGGACTTTAGGAGGCCTTAGCTCATATTCTGACCATGTGCACCAGTCTTGCTCAGGCGGTCTCCATTCCGGCCGCTGCAACCACTTCTCAGGTCGGAAGAGGTGCTCAGACTCCTGCCGCCCGCACACCAGAGAAGGTTGTACAGGGAATCTAGACATCGGGGGCACCACCAGCCTAACCGGTTGTAGCTGTTTAGGACTATATGGTTCCTATCATGCCCGGTGATGAGCAGCGTCGATTGGAGAGGTTTGGGAGACTCCAGCGTCCATCGTTCAGTGGTACCGAGGGAGAGGATACACATGGATTCTTGGATAGGTGTCAGAGGATACTCCGTACAATAGGTATTCTAGAGACCAGTGGGGTCTCGTTCACTACTTTTCATTTCTCTGGGGCTGCCTTCAGTTGGTGGGAGGCTTACGAGAGGCGTAGGCCGGTCGGTGTAGCACCCTTTACCTGACAGCAGTTCTCCGGTCTATTCCTGGAGAAGTTTGTACCTCAGTCCCGCAGAGAGGAGCCACGCAAGCAGTCCGAGTAGCTTCGTCAGGGTGATGTGTCCGTGATGAGGTATGAGATGAGATTTTTTGAGTTGGCCGTCATGTTATCTGGTTGGTTCCCACAGACAGGGAGAGGATTAAGAGGTTAATAGATGGCCTCACATTTCATCTGCGATTGCTTATGACTAGAGAGAAAGTGCCTGATGCTACTTTTGATGAGGTTGTCGACAATGCTCGTCGGATTGAGATGGTTCGCAGCCAGGAGCGGGTTGAGAAGGAGACCAAGAGGCCTCGTGGACATGGTGGATTTAGCAGTGGGGGTCAGTTCCACCACGGTAGGGGTCGTCCTTTCAGACATGCTCAGACAGCTTTCCAGTTCACTGTGGTGCATCATCTGGCCATCATTCATACAATTATCATCAAGGCCATTCATCTCTCAGTGCTCTCCCAGCTTAGAGTTTGTCCCGTGCTCCATCGTGTCAGGGCTCGTCTATGCCAGGTCCTCTTACCAGTTATCCCGGTGCTCGGGGCTCCCTTCAGTCCCCAGCACCAGCACCGAGGAGTTGCTATGAGTGTGGATAGTTTGGTCACATGAGGAGGCAGTGTCCCCGCCTAGTGGGAGGTCCAGCTTAGAAGAGGAGCCAGTCTACGACATCAACACTAGTTTCTTCACCACCCGCTCAGCCAGCTCGGCGTGGGGCTTAGTCATCTTGGGGCCGTCCGAGAGGGGGGTGGTCAGCCCGTTTCTATGCTCTCCCTGCTAGACCAGATGCCATTGCTTCGGATGCTGTGATTATAGGTATTGTCTCAGTTTTCCATAAAGATTCCTCTGTATTATTTGGCCCTGGTTCCACTTATTCATATGTGTCCTCGTATTTTATTCATTATCTGGATATGCCCCGTGAGTCTCTAGTTTCATCTGTTCATGTATCCATTCCCGTGGGCGATACTATTATTGTGGATCGTGTATATCGGTCATGTGTGGCAACTATTGGGAGTCTGGAGACTATAGTGGATCTCTTGTTGCTTAGTATGGTCGATTTTGATGTGATTTTGGGTATGGATTGGTTGTCTCCATGTCATGCCATTCTAGATTGTCATGCTAAGACCATGACGTTGGCGATGCCGGGGTTGCCGAGGGTTAAGTGCAGCGGCTCTATAGACTATGTTCCCAATAGAGTGATTTCATGCTTGAAGGCTCAGCGGATGGTTGAGAAGGGTTGTTTATCTTATCTGGCCTTTGTGAGCGATGTTAGTGCAGAGCCCTGCTATTGATTCTGTTCCGATGGTGCGAGATTTCCCGGATGTGTTTCATGCAGACCTGCCGAGCATGTCGCTCGACAGGGATATTGATTTCGGTATTGATTTAGTGCCGGGAACTCAGCCCATTTATTATCCGGCCTAGCGCGTCACCTTGGGGGTGCACCAGTTCTATTTGTAAAGAAGAAGGATAGTCTTTGAGAATGTGCATTGATTACAGGCAGTTGAACAAGGTCACAATCAAGAACAACTATCCTTTGCCATGTATTGATGATCTGTTTGACCATCTTCAGGGAGCGATGGTGTTCTCCAAGATTGATTTGAGGTCAGGGTATCACCAGCTGAATATTTGGGACTCAGATATTCTTAAGACAACTTTTAGGACCCGATATGGCCATTATGAGTTCCTTGTGATGTCTTTTGGGCTGACCAACGCCCCAATAGCATTCATGTATATGATGAACAGTGTGTTTCAGCCTTATCTTGACTCATTCGTTATTGTATTCATTGATGACATTCTGGTGTACTCTCGTAGCCAGGAGGAGCATGCCCAACATCTGAGGATCGTGTTACAGCGGTTGAGGGAGGAGACGCTTTATGCAAAGTTCTCCAAGTATGAGTTTTGGCTCAGTTCAGTGGCGTTCTTGGGGCACGTGGTGTCCAGTGAGGGTATTCAGGTAGATCCTAAGAAGATAGAGGCGGTTCAGAATTGGCCCAGACCGTCCTCAGCCACGGAGATTCGGAGTTTTCTCAGTTTGGCTGGTTATTACCGTCATTTTGTAGAGGGCTTCTCATCTATTGCATCGCCCTTGACTAAATTGACCCAAAAGGGTACTCCTTTCAGGTGATCGGAGGAGTGCAAGGAGAGCTTTCAGAAGCTCAAGATTGCTTTGACCACGACTCCAGTTCTAGTTCTACCATCAGTTTCTGGTTCTTACACAGTGTATTGTGATGCCTTCTCGGATCGGTATTGGGTGTGTTCTGATGCAGGAGGGCATAGTGATTGCTTATGTTTCGCTCTAGTTGAAGCCCCATGAAAAGAACTATCCTGTCCATGACCTTGAGTTAGCAGCTATTTTCACGCCTTGAAGATCTGGCAGCACTATTTGTACGGTGTCTATGTGAATTTTACACTGATCACCAGAGTTTACAGCATATGTTCAAACAGAAGGATCTTAACTTGCGTCAGCGGAGGTGGTTGGAGCTTCTTAAGGACTACGATATCACCATTTTGTACCATCCCAGAAAGGCCAATATGGTGGCCGATGACTTGAGTCGCCGGGCGAAGAGTTTGGGGAGCTTAGCATATTTTCCAGCAGCAGAGAGACCATTGACATTGGATGTTCAGGCCTTAGCCAACCAGTTTGTTAGATTGGATATTTCTGATCTGAGTCGAGTATTGGCTTGTGTGGTCACTCGGCCTTCTCTTTATGATCGTATCAGGGAGAGTCAGTATGATGACCCCCATCTGCTTGTCTTTAAGCACACGGTCCAGCATGGTGATACTAAGAATTTCACTATTGGGGATGATGGCGCATTGAGGATGCATGGTAGGTTGTGTGTGCCCAATGTAGATGGTTTGCGTGAGCTGATTCCCCAGGAGGCTCATAGTTTGCGGTATTCTATTTATCCGAGTGCCGTGAAGATGTATTAGGACTTGAGACAACATTACTGGTGGAGGAGAATGAAGAAGGACATTGCCAGCATTACTGGTCGGTGCCTAAATTGCCAGCAGGTGAACTATGAGCATCAACGACCCGGTGGGTTGCTTCAGAAGTTAGAGATTCCGGAGTGGAAGTGGGAGCGGATCACTATGGATTTCGTTGTTGGACTCCCACGGACTCAGCAGAGGTTTGATGCAGTTTGGGTAATTGTTGATAGGCTGACCAAGTCAGCTCATTTCATTCCTGTGATGACTACCTATTCTTCCGAGCAGCTAGCTCGAGTGTATATCCGCGAGATCATCAGGTTTCATGTCGTACCGGTATCTATCATCTCTGACCAGGGTACGCAGTTTACATCATAGTTCTGGAGGACTGTACAACATGAGTTGGGTACTCGAGTGGAGTTGAGTACATCATTTCACCCTCAGACGGACGGACAGTCCGAGCGCACTATACAGATATTAGAGGATATGCTTCGTGCGTGTATGATGGAGTTTTGGGGTTCATGGGATTAGTTCTTGCCTCTAGTGGAGTTTTCTTATAACAACATTTACTAGTCGAGCATCCAGATGGCACCGTATGAGGCTCTGTAAGTGTCACGACCCAAACCGATGGGCCGCGACGGGCACCCGATACCTTACTCAACCGAGTACCAACATAACGTATCTTTTTGTATCATACTATCATAGATAACTGAGCCAGAGAGGCTGCCGTGAGATAGGTGGAATACAACATGTAATACCAACTTATACATAAGACATATGGGCCTATAAGACCAAAATAACCACTCATACACTGAACATAGGGCGACAAGGCCATACAATCTTTTACGTACATGACATCTGTCTACAAGCCTTTAAGAATGCATAATTGTCATAAAGGTCGGGACAGAGCCCACCATACCAAACAATACACATCTAAATCATACTAACCAAACAAGCAACTCCGGAGCAAATGGAGTGCACCAACATCTTACGCTGAGCTGATCGCCTACTTGGAGGACTCTCGACCTGTCTATCGAGACCTGCGGGCATGAAATGCAGCGTCCCCGGGAAAAAGGGCGTCAGTACAAATAATGTACCGAGTATGTAAGGAATGAAAATCAGTAAATAATAGACATGAGAGAAACATGGAGTAAAAGACTTGACATGTACGTCTGCATAGCTCTGTGAATCATTTCATTTTTATAATGTCATGCCTATGCATATAAATGTCATACCATGCATAGGTATATGCGTTCATAACATCATCAAGCTTCTGAGGGCATCCCATCATATCATTTCGGCCACTGTGGGCAAATCATCAACGTATACTAGCTGATCAGGTGGTGGTGCGTATATAACGCCGTAACCTTTTCCCATATCCCGTATACATATAATATACGCGTATATAATGACATATGGTCATGGGTCAATGTACATGTATAAATGCATGAAATGCATAAGAAATACGTTACTAAGATTTCTCAGAATATCATAAAATCAATATGCCTTTTCGATAAACTTTATCAAATACGTATTTTTCTGCTACCCATGAATAGAAGATATAATAATAATTCACATGGAAAATCAAGAATATAGACACCCATAGTACTTCTATGAATAGAGTCATTTATGGAAGTTGCGTATTTTGCTCGTTTCATTTGTATTATTTGGATCATGCCATATTTCATAGCCATATTTCATAGCATCTCAATGTGATTTTCCTCACGTGAGTATTTTAATCATGTACAATTCATGAAATCATTACTCAATCAAAGGCCCAAACGTCATCTTTCATTTATCACAATTACACCCTCATTCTACTACCAGGGCAGCATTCCATCTCTTCTAAATGCTACTAGTCTTAGACTTATTTAAGTTCACTCAGGCTATACTGAGCTTTCTATAACTTAGAGAGACCATTAGCTCCCTTATTTTCATGGGCTTAATCGTGAGGACTTATCCATTCTCCTCACCTTCTCACTCGCCCTTTCTTATCCTTACTCCTGCCTTCCTAAAACCTTGTCGCTTTACCATACTTTAGCTTGCGACCTACACATATATATTTATACTACTCGCAACCTTCCTTCAACTTGCTTGCACCATAGATTTCCTCTGGAACATCAAGCGAGACATCACATTGTCTCTAATTTTCTTTACTCTTTTAACTAGACCTCTCGATACATAGAAACCATAGGCTGGAAAATATGCCACTGACAATGTCGTTATCATTCCTGGATACTGAGTCTCAGCGCTTCTGGCCTTCTATCTAAAGTATGGACTATTCACAACCTTCTGCATTTGAGTATCTCGTACGTTGTGTTCACCTTTACCTTACTTACCTTAAAATCTCGCCTCACATCTTCTATCTCTTTTATGACCTCCCTTCCACATAGGTATAATTCACATCCACGACTTGAAGCTCTATTATAACACTTGCACCTCTGGTGCATACACAATCCGGTGGGAGCTTCATAATGACTTCTTATGAGGCTGGTACTTTTCTAATTGGCTTTATCGTAGAGCCGTTATAGAATATGGTTATTGTACTATCTCTCTTGTACCTCTGATATTAAGAGAAATTCTGCAATGTTCTAAATCATGATGTCTAAAATTTTCTGGGTCCAATAATCAGACTCCTGATTTGTTTCATTGATGTAACTCTTTAGTTTCCTCTTCCTTCTGATCAGCCTTCGTGTAGGCTTAAGTTATCTTCCGATCTGCGGCTCCTGGCATTAGTTATTACTTTAGTCTTTCATAGCTACTATGGAATATCCGTGATACCATCATCTAACAATTCAATCCCTTGTCTATGACCCAGACTCAATTCTTTCTTTTAACTTATACCGGAGTCTTCTACGGCTGTATGAATGTTAATATATATGCTTCATGGATAATACTCTGAAATTTTAAGTGCGTTTATAACTAACTCTGGATCATTGATCGAATAATTCCTTTTGTTCCATCTCAGCTTTCTATAAACATAAGCTATTACTTCTCCTGGCCGTTCTGCCACTTGTTGCGTGCATACTTAGCTTATCTTAGTGCCCACACATATTGGAATTCCATACAACTCATATGATCTTGAATATCACTTCTGATTTTACTCTCCGTTCATTAACCACGGTAGGTGCCACTTTCTTATGGAGTGCATACAATGTTGTTGTGAGACTGTTGTTACACGACCATTTCCTCTTTAGGTCACTATGCTTAGGTTGAGCCTTTTTTTACTTATTTCCTCAGCTAGTCTTTCGTTGTAGTACTTAGGGAGGACCCTCTGACTCTTGTAAATCTACGAGCTTATTACATCAAATTCCTGATAGAATTTTTGATGTTCCTTCTTACTTGTAATTATCCTTACTTACTTACCTTCATGCCCTTGTGCTCATAGGGTTGCTTCTGAGCTGATATTTTAATTGTCTTCCCAATGGCACTCTCTTTTATCTCTGTAACCCTCATACGATACCATTACTACCCCAACTTCTATGTTAATATTTCTCAAGGATCACGATGTCATAACTGCGAGGTTGAATTCACTATATTGAGTTTTAATATGTTTATCTTGCATGATCTGTTGATTCGTCTGTAACCTCCTGTCTAGCCATAACTAGGCTCATCGTGAATCAACTACTAACTACTCATTGGCCCATTCTCGTATTAATATCCTACGTAATCTTTCTTGGGTTATTTCCTTTGTCTTAACTTACGTCTCGCACTAGCTCCTTATCTATTAATAACATCTCGGGCAGGAATCCTTACTTCCTCTCCTTGACGGCGTGTTTGCATAATGTCATGGAATCGTTGCATACTTGTAGGATTTGAATGAGTGCAATCTCATCCCTATCTCATTTTTATCGCATTCTCCCTTTTACCATTCTGTAGTTACTAAAACCACTTGATTCTGACTTAGTGTCACATCATTCCATATTCCCCCATTTTAGGGGAGTACTAATATTCAGAGCTACGACGCCTATAGATGTTTTACCTCTTTATTTTTGGCGTCCTTTCACATCGTCAATGACCCTTACCTGCCTTGCGGTAATCCTTCTGCACCAAGGATAACAAAATTCCTTACTCACGAGGGTGACACCTAGTATAACTGGCACACATAGTCCCTTAAGCTTAACTTTGCTCACATTGCTAGCTTTAGGGAAGCGTCTTCCTAAATGACCATTCTCTAAATTTCTCATGAATCTTTTTCTGTTGTCCATTCTATTATCGTCGGAACGCAATATGAAATCCTCATGATGCCGACCATTATCAATTCACTCAGTCCCTAATTCACGTTTAGTTTATCTTGTTCACTAGCCCATACTGATTTCTATTATTTTGGGGTCTAACTTTTCCTTCTGGTAGTCGTGTTAGAGTCACGAATTTATTTCTCGAAATGAGGATATGACTTTATGGCCTATACGCTTTTGTTGTCTCAAGGCCTGTCACCTCTCGTCTTTTCCTTTACTTGACTATAGACTCTATAATACTGTCATCTTTTTTATCTACCGTTGTCATCCATGTATCACATCTTACTCATAATGCTTCATTAAATCACTTCTTATTTCCCTGCTAACATTTATGCCTATCACTTTATTCTGAAAACTCCAACGGGACATTCTTTTGCTTTTAGCTCCCCTTGCTCCATCCCCTGGCTCTTTGGGTTGCCTAACATTCCCGTTCTACTAGGGATGGGAGCCACACTAAGGTAATATTTATCCCTTCAAGGCTTCCAGTGCCTATCTTTGTAGTACTCATATCTAGTTGTACTATTTTAGAGTGCACCATCTGGGTGTCTCACAAGGAGATCTATTACCACATTTGCAATATCCTTCGGAAATGTCAACTAACACAAACAATCCATTCACCATTTTGGGTTACTCTAACCCCAGCCGGGTCTTGATATCATGTCCTTCTCTTAAACTGCACCTGTCAGCCCTCATAGGGGATAACTAAAATGGGTGTGATCAATTGTATATATCTCCGTTACTGTTGAAAGTAACTCAGAATGCTTATTTTTCTCTACTTGAATTGTAAATACTGTTAACCTTCATTAACTAGGTACCTCGAACCCTCTTTCATTTGCTTCTTTTACTTGCTGAAACTTGTGTCTACCTTCCGATTCTCTTATTCCTTTTTACCGTAAGAGTGGATAGATATTCTTGTCTTAGGGATCCTTATCAAGAACTTACACATATTAGTACACACATGATCAGTTGAATATCTCATATTTATCCATCATAAGCATGATGCAAAAATTGAGTTCCTCTAACTCAACTCTTCCACAGCTACATCTCTTACCAACCGTCTTTCTGGATGGAGGCATCATCGTATTATCAATAAGATAGAGTTTAGGAAATTGAGTTCTTACAACTGAGCTCTACCACACGATCTAGAGTAAGAAGAAAGAGTGACAGTCCTAAATGCCATGTAGACTCCTGCTTATAAGTGTGGTGCACAACACACCCATAAACAAGACTCTACTAGACACGGCTTGTAGACTTCCTAGGACAGAACTGTTCTGATACCACTTTTGTCACGACCCAAACCGATGGGCCGCGACGGGCACCCGATACCTTACTCAATCGAGTACCAACATAACGTATCTTTTCGTATCATACTATCATAGATAACTGAGCCGGAGAGGCTACCATGAGATAGGTGGAATACAACATGTAATACCAACTTATATGGGCCTATAAGACCAAAATAACCACTCGTACACTGAACATAGGCCGACAAGGACATACAATCTTTTACGTACATAACATCTGTCTACAAGCCTTTAAGAATACATAATTGTCATAAAGGTCGGGACAGAGTCCAGCCATACCAAACAATACACGTCTAAATCATACTGACCAAACAAGCAACTCCGGAGCAAATAAAGTGCATTAACATCTTCCGCTGAGCTGATCGCCTACTTGGAGGACTCTCGACCTGTCTATCGAGACCTACGGGCATGAAACGCAGCGTCCCCAGGCAAAAGGGACGTCAGTACAAATAATATACCGAGTATGTAAGGAATGAAAATTAGTAAATAATAAACATGAGAGAAACATGGAGTAAAAGACTCGACATGTACGTTTGCATAGCTCTATGAATCATTTCATTTTTATAATGTCATTCCTATGCGTATAAATGTCATACCATGCATAGATATATGCGTTCATAACATCATCAAGCCTCTGAGGGCATCCCATCATGTCATTTCAGCCACTGTGGGAGAATTATCAACGTATACCAGCTGATCAGGTGGTGGTGTGTATATAACGCCGTAACCTTTTCCCATATCCTGTATACATATAATATACGCGTATATAATGACATATGGACATGGGTCAATGTACATGTATAAATGCATGAAATGCATAAGAAATACGTTACTAAAATTTCTCAAAATATCATAAAATCAATATGCCTTTCGGATAAACTTTATCAAATATGTATTTTTCTGATACCCATGAACAGAAGATAGAATAATAATTCATATGGGGAATCAAGAATATAGACACCCCTAGTACTTCTATGAATAGAGTCATTTATGAAAGTTACATATTTTGCTCGTTTCATTTGTATTATTTGGATCATGCCAAAAAGAAAGAAGGGATAGCCTTAACATACCTGAATCGATCCTCTTGACAATCCCTTTAACACCCGTTGATTGCGATAACACGTAACGGCGGATCGAAGTAGGGAAAAATCCGTATGATATTCTTGAGAAAGATTGCACCGTACTCTCTAAAATAGTAAAATCTCACGTTGCTTAAGATGCTATGAAATCTTGTTGAATTGCTATGAAAATCTCGTTGAAGACGATATGAAAATCTTGTTGAAGATGATATGAAAATCTCACGTTACTAGTAGTCTCGTACAAGTTCTTGTTGCAAATTCCATATAATCACTTTGTGAAATTGATCATAACCTTGTATGATACTTGCTGGAGCAATTACGTTGAAAGACTTTTATGGCTTTAGTGAATTCGTATCTTTGTGAATTAGTCAAAATCCCATGCTATATAGTATAAAATGGTCTTCGTATGAAATATTTTTAAATACTCACGTTGCTATTGCAATTCATGGACCTTGTTGAAGCTTGTTCTTAAGAGATGGGCAATTCAATTGTGAATTTGAAAGGTTATTTAACCTTTAGGTGGGCCCCACATGATAAGATGACTAATCCACTCAAGAGTCATATTTAACCAAGTTTCTTGGCTGCCATGTTGGGGCCCTTACACTTTATTCAAAGACTTTAATTTCTTAGTTAATTATCCCATCAAAATCATTAAGTAACCCAATTATCTACATAATTAAAAATTATCTCAAATTACTTAAAATACTACTTACTTTTAGTACACCTTACTATCATGGTCATGTGGTACCTTGTAGGGCACAAGTCCATAAATACCAGGTATTATAGCTTGGACCGTATTTTATCCCAAAACGTCAAATTTCGACGAAACTTATTTTCTTCTATTCGCTTACCCTTTCACCTTCACGAATTTACTTACCACTTGTTCGAAATAGCATAATACTTATAACCCCAAAATAATCCCATTCCCGAGCTTATGTCGATTAACTTATGACAAAACTTTTAACGTACAAATATGCGGGATGTGACATCTCGTTTTTGAGCTTTCATCAATTTATTTATGACGTACTCTCACGTACGAAAATATGGGGTGTAACAGTATGGTAGGCGGTGTAGGTCTCCAATGGGTTAGTTCGAGCCGGGCGAGGCTAGATTATTAGGTACAGACTTGGTTCAGGATGCTCTGGAGAAGGTTAAGGTGATTCAGGATAGACTACGCACAGCCCAGTCCAGACAGAAGAGTTATGCAGATTGGAAGGTTCGCGATGTTGCATTCATGGTTAGAGAGCGGGTCTTGCTCTGGGTGTCACCCATGAAGGGTGTTATGAGGTTCGGAAAGAAGGGCAAGTCGAGCCTGAGGTTTATCAGCCCATTTGAGGTGTAGCAACGTGTTGGGGAGGTTGCTTATGAGCTTGCCTTGCCTCCCAGTCTAACAGGATTTCATCATGTATTCTATGTTTCTATGCTCCGGAAGTATCACAGTGATCCGTCTCACGTGTTGGATTTCAGCTCAGTCCAGTTGGACAAGGATTTATCTTATGTTGAGGAGCTGGTGGCGATCTTGGATAGGCAGGTTCGGAAGCTGAAGTCGAAGAATATTACTTATGTGAAGGTTCAGTGGAGGGGTCAGCCGGTCGAGGAGGCGACTTGGGAGACCGAGCATGATATGCACAACAATTATCCTCATATTTTCACCACTTCAAGTATATCTCTATACTCGTTTGAGGATGAATGATTGTTTTAAAAGGGGAGGATGTAACGACCCGGCCATTCGTTTTGAGTATATTAGCCCCGATCTCCTATTTACTGCCTCTCCCATATCTTTTTTTGCTTATGAGACTTGCCGTGAGGTTTTGTTGTAGTTTCGGAGTGATTTGGGACACTTAGTCCCTAAAACAGAAGCTGAAGTCTTAGGATTTTAACTGTAGCCGGAACTATGTGAAGACAACTCCGAAATGGAGTTCCGTCGGTTTCGTTAGCTCCATTGGGTGATTTTGGACTTAGGAGCACGTCTGTAATGTGATTTGGAGGTATGTAGTAGAATTAGGCTTGAAATGGCGAAAGTCAAATTTTTGGAGATTTAAACCGGAAGTGGACTTTTTGATATCGGGGTCGGATTCCTATTCCGGAAGTTGGAATAGGTCCATAATGTTGAATATGACTTGTATGCAAAATTTGAGGTCAATTGGACGTTTCAAGTTCATTAAGATTGGATCGAAGGGTGATTCATGTTTTGTTGTTGTTTGATGTGATTTGAGGGCTCGACTAAGTTTGTATGGTGTTTTAGGACTGGTTGGTATATTTGGTTGAGGTCCTGGTGGCCTCGGGTGAGTTTCGGATGCTTAATGGATCATTTTGGACTTGCGAAAGATAGCAGATTTTCTGGTTGCTAGTTTCCTTCTTCGCGTTCGCGAAGAGGAGCTGGAGGCAGGAGGAATATTGTTCTTCACGTTCGCGAAATGGGAGTCGCGTTTGCGAAGGAGTTGTTAAGCAGTGCATCGCGAACGCGAGATGGGCATCACATTCGCATAGAGAAAGTTGAGCGGCTGGAACCCCATGCCTTTTTGCCTATGTGTTCGCGATGTTGGTCCTGTGTTCGCGTAGGGTTGAGATGAGTTGTCTTCACGTTCATGACAAGGGTATTGCATTCGCGAAGAAGGATTTGCCTGGGCAAAATATAAGATTTCAAAAACGAGAGTTTGGCTATTTTTATCAAAACTTGAGTTTGAGAGATCGTATTTGGGCGAGATTTTGAGGGAGTTTCAGAGACATCAATTGGGTAACGATTCTTCACTTGATTTTGGTTATATCCTAGTAATCTATCATCGATTTCTTCTTTTCATTTCGCATTTGGGTGGAAAATTTGGGAAAAATGGGAAGTTCTTCAACTAAGCTTTTGGGTTTTAATTGAGATTTTGATATCGGATTTGGATAATTTTGGTACGAGTGAACTCGTAAGTGAATGGGCTTTCGGGTTTTGGGACTTTCGTCGGATTGCGAGACGTGGGCCCGAGGACCGGGTCGAGCCTATTTCGGATTTTGGCTTATAATTTAGTGTTTTTCTTGTGGAATTGATTCCTTTAGCCTATATTAATTATATCGTACTACTTGTGTCTAGATTCAGAGCATTTGGAGACTGATTCGAGGGGCAAAGGCATTTCGGAGTAGGAGTTTGCACAGTTTGAGGTAAGTAACAGTCTTAAATCTGGTCGTGAGGGTATGCAACCCTGAATTTTGGTATGATGTGATTATTTTGGAGGTGACGCACATGCTAGGTGACGGGCGTGTAGGCATGTATCGTGGGGGATTGTGACTTAGTCCGTCTCGTCAGACTGTAAAGTCAAATAACTTATTGTTAATTACATGTTCCCTTTGTCTTCTAGAAATTTGATTGCCACTCATGTTAGAAAACATGCTTAGGCCATATGATATCATTGTTGGGACCCACAGCGGACGTGTACTTGTTGAATTATCTGCTCTTTATTATCTTGTACTCAGTTACAGTTTTACTTGCGGGCCATATCTCTGTTTCCTCTTGTTTTCTTGTTGATACTTGTTATTACCACTTTTGGACTGGTTTGTACGATTTCTGAGAGCCTGAGAGGTTAGTGAATGAGATAGGGCCTGAGTGTCGAGCTGTGAGCTATGTGAGTGTATATGGATCGGGTTGCATGCTGCAATGAGCCTGAGGGATGAATGTATATGGATCGGGTTGCATGCCGCAACGAGCCTTATGGCTATTTATGGACTGTGGATCGGGTTGCATGCCGCTACGAGCCCTATGGCTACTTATATGATTGAATCGGGCTGCACGCCGCAATGATATAGCGCTTAGACTGAAAGAGCCCCTCTGGAGTCTGTACACCCCAGTAAGCGCAGGTACCTATTGAGTGTGATTATTGAGGGCTGAGAGCCGAGTGTCTGAGCTATTGAGAGCTTGAGTGATTGTTACCTTGAAAGCTTGCATTTGTGTCCTTTGTTGCTGCACTTAGTTGAACTATGTCATTGTTCTGTACTTCTGGGAAGAAATATTGTATCCGGTTTATCTGAACTGAGTAAATATACAACTGACTTAATTTATATTGATGGAAATTGAATCATGTCTACTTTCATTGCTGAAATTACTGAAGTGAACAGTAATTTTATCGCTAGTCACTACTTCTCAGTTCCTTATTTATTTTTGTTACTTACTGAGTTGGTTGTACTCACGCTACACCCTGCACTTCATGTGCAGATCCAGGTGTATCCGGTCACGGAGGACGTTGATCTCGTACGTGGTTGAGTATCGGAGATTCACGAGGTAGTTGTCGGCATTCACAGTCCTTGTCTCTCCTTTCTTGTTATCTTTCTTTTCTGTATTGCCATTTAGACACAGACTCTTGTGGACACTATTTCTTAGACTGGTTATTTAGATACTCATGACTTGGTGACACCCGATGTCTGGGGCTATTTTTCCGCATTGTATTTTGGGTTTAACTCATGTCTTTATGAAAACTCTATCATATCAAGCTTTTGGTTTATTTTTGTGAAACAATTGAATTATTTTGAAAAAAATCGGCTTGCCTAGTACCATCGATAGGCGCCATCACGACAGGTTAGGGTTTGGGTCGTGACAATTAGGCCGAGACTTTTCACATTGAGTTGTTGGCAAGTTATTTGAGAAACTATAATGGTTATATTCACTTTATGCCCATGTACTGTATTGTAAGCACGTGTCTCGTAATTCGATGATTTTCTTCCTTTCTTGTAGAGCAGGCCGAACACCTCGGAAATATAATAGATGCATCTCTGGTTCGTGCCGCTTGACCCTCGGCAGTATACACACTATTCTGGATTGGGCCGAACGACCTCGGCATAATCATGCGTTATATCGCTGATAGTCCAAACATTCACGAGATTATCTTTCCACTGATGCCTTGCATCTTATATAGTACTTCCTTATCCGTTTGATATTGGCACTTGATATTTTTGAGATGTTGAGATAGAATACGAGATTGAGAAATTGATATCGTTTAAAGAAATTTTGGAAGATTGTGTTAGTTACAGTTTTACCTCACTACTACTCTTGTGCTTCTTATCTGTTTATGATTTACCATGTTGATTTATTGGACTACTAGTAAGTGTCGATGTCGATCCCTCGTCACTACTTCTCCGGGGTTAGGCTATATACTTACTAGGTACCCATTAATTTACGTACTCATGCTGCACTTTGCACTAAATATGAAAGATCTTACAGGTTCATTTGGTGATCATCTTAGCGCGTAGGCGCAGCTGTTGAGGAGACTTTATGTGTGCTGCATTCTAGGCTACGCATCACAGTCCACAGAGTCTCTATCGTACTATTTCTTTAATCATGTCTCATTTACATTCTAGACAGATATTGTATTATTATTGCACTCCTTAGTAAATGCTCGCGCACTTCTGAGACCGGGTTTTGGGGTATACTAGTTGATGCTTACGGTTCTGTACATTATTAACGCCTTTCATTTCTCTTATAAACTATAATTTTGTACCTTCACGTGGATTTAAAAGTGTAAATTTTCTTTCTTATTAAAATTTGTGATTCTGAAAGTAATAAAATGAGTAATTAAATTGATCAATCACCGTTGGCTTGCTCACAGTGGCGTTAGGCGCCATCACAACCTATAGTGGACTTTTGGTCGTGACAGCTTGGTATCAGAGCTCTAAGTTCACTTGGGTCTCACGAGTCATGAGCAAGTCTAGTAGAGTCTTGCGGATTGGTACAGAGATGTGTTTACTTGTCTTTGATAGGCTACAGGTCTGTTACGAGCACTTCCCTTCTTGATTCCTCATCGTGCGATTTGATTCCCTTGAGGCTTATGCCTTTATTTCCTTTATACTCAATCTTAAACGACGTGAAGCACTTGTTATCAATTGGGCATCAAGGAGTTGTAGTGGTACTACAGACGTGGTGCAGGATATTTTTCCCTGCGTATTCGGGCAGGCTATTATCATCGCCTTGTGAAAGGATGTTCTGTTGTGTCAGCTCAGTATCTGTATTTCCTATGGTTTCGAGGCTATGCACAACTTATTATGATGTTCATGTATTGTTATCGCACAGTGTTGGTGTGATGGTAGGGTGCTTATTTATGGATCACGACAGTAAATGACTCGAAAGGAGGATTTCTCAGTTTATGGTTTTGAGGATCGACATTTAATTCCAGCAGAGGAAAGGAAATCGGTCTATGGATGTTTAGGCTTGGGTTGATGGAGTAACGATACTTGATATTTTTGGGCATGGTGGAATTCTCAATTGTGATGTGGTGGCGTCGTCCTTGTTGAACGCATTAAGGTTCGTCGGTGTTATGATCTTCTTTGATTTGCCTTCGGGGCAAGGTGTTGTGAAATGGTGCCGTAGAAGCGGTTCTCAGAGATGGCAGTGTGTAGCAGTTTCGAGAACGAATTGGTGTTTCTAATGTTGATGGGTCGAGAAAGATGATCTTCCGGAAGGTTTAGAGTTTGTAGCAATTTATTAGTTCAAGTGCTACCGGTATGGATTTGATTTGAGGCAACATTTGGGCAGCGAAGGATGGGGAAGGACATGGCGGGAGGTGTCTCACAGTGGTTGAATGACTAGCAGGTCAAGTATGAAGATCAGAGGTCGAGAAGTTGCTTAAAGGAGATGGTTTAACCGAAGTGAGAGTGGCAGAGCATCATATGGATTTTGTGGTACGATAACCACATGCCTTGAGAAAAGTTTAGAGTGATTTGGGAATCGTTGTGGGAAGCGACTAGGTCTACGGATTTTATTTGAAATGGAAGCTACTGCATTGAGAAAGATTGAGTATGGCAAAGAAGAGTTTGCTTGAAATTAAGAGGGGTGTGAAAACTTGATTACCGTTTTTGGATGCAATGTGACTTCGAGTTTGGAACATATTGTCTGACTTTCAGTTGATGTCAATAAGGAAAGAACAAACTTGTACAGCTGGTAGACAAGCATGGGTTCAGGAGGGTTTACTGAATGTGTGGTAGTTGTACCCAGTGCAGCGTCGTTGGGAGATGTCGGCATGGAATTCTACAGGTGGGTTATATCCTGTGAGCAAGTTAGCAGTTGTGTGATATTAATGAAGCTCCTACGAAGAATTCTACTTGCTACCCACTAAGAGGTTGAATAAGTGATGGTGGCTGATGATTCGGAATATTCATGAAATATTTAACAAAAGATTTTGAGAAATTTGGCAGGTTAAAGGTGCGAGATCATGGTAATTGAGAAGGAGGAATCCTCGTGGGTTCTAGGTTTATGTAATTGTAGCTTAAAGCTAAGTAGGGGAGACACACCGTATATGATTGGATCGCGTGGTTGTCTGCTTGTGCGATTTTTGGTTATCGGTGTATTGGTGGGTTATTATGACTAAGGAAAGAAAACGTCGAGGGTAATTCAAGCAAAGAAATTGATAATTGTGTGTTATATTCCACCTTATCGATTTATGTGCAGGTTTTGGGAAGACTCAGAGTTTATGCTCCTTGTGGATGTGATGTACAAGGAAAAGAATTCAGCCGATTGCTTCTTTGAGAGGGTGTTCATGTGCTAGTAGAGTATTGGAGTTTGGTTATATTCGGGACCAGGTCAGAGTAGGTGACTCTCAACAACAGTCCTAGTGGGTTCAAGAATTAAAGTGCAGTGCCTAATGATTTCGGGTCCGTTGTGCGGTTAAGGATCGAGTGTTGGTAGTGGATTATGAAAGGGGCTTGGAGTGTTCTATGTTATCATCGGCTCTGCGGTGCAGTATTAGAGCAAAGGGAGAAATAGGTTCAGATTCACGGAAGGTCTTGCAGAATGGGTGTACCAGTTGAAGATGCTATTGTGCGCTTGAGAAGGGTATGAGATGGTTCATGGGTATTGAGACGATGTGGTATCGCGATTCGGGTCACTCGGGGTAAGTGCAGATTGACTTCGTTATGTTTTGAATGGAGCTATTATTATTTCTAAGGCAAGTACAGAGTAAATTGAAAGAAGTTGGGTCGGTTAGTAATGGTTGAATCAGCATGATTGTAGCAATGATCAATTCCTTCGGCGTGTGAAGTTATACATGTGGTTTGTGGTTGTACATGCGGGCTTGACAACCACCATAACTTGATAGATTAGGATGTATTTGATTTAAATGGCCCTGTTGTGTAAATGGATTCCGGAAGAGTCATGGCGGTTTAGATCACGACTTGAGGTTTGTATTTTCTGCGATTTGGGAATTCAATTGCGTGTTGCATTGATTCTTCTGAAATGAGCTAAGTGAAAGGTTTCTAGCCAACGAAGTGTTTATTCTACTAGCAGTTCAGGGTTTATGATGAATTATTGTACTTTCATGTAGCGGCATGATAGGTACAGTGAGCGGCATGGGAATTGAAAGTGGAGGATCAAGGTTGCGGTTCGGTGTTGACAAGAATGTCACTAGCTCGGACGAATAGGGAATTTTTTAGATGTTTAAAGAAAGCTGACACTATCTTAGAGTCACCTAAGAATGGTGTCCGGGGTGAGAGGCAATGTGTATGGATTTGCAAACTCCTGGTTAGCTTTACAGAATTAGTACGGTTAGTGGTATGGAGGTATAGACTTTGCTACCTTGTGCGGAAGGTCGTGGGAGCATGTCCCACGGGGAAATTTGTATAAGTGTGACATATTAGTCATTTGATTTTTAAGGATTGAAACCAAGTATGGAGATTCTGATACTATCGCTAATTTGAGAGTTTATGCCTGAAAGGCGCTCTATTCCTTGGGTTGTGGACTGTGGGAGTTTGTTCCGGATTGGACGTCTGCTCGTGTGTGTCATGAATAGGGCCATTGTGGATCCTTGAAAGGTTGTTGGCCCAATATGGTACGATCAGAATCGGTTTGAGGTCCGTTGGTGGGTCTAATATGAATGTGTGCTCTACGTTAGATTAGATGTGTTCATTCGTCATAACATTGCTTACGGAGTGTTTGGGCGCTGGATGTTATTCCCATCGTCAGCTAATCCATGTAATACTCTATTGTGCCAGGTGGGTTGTGAGACGACTTGATTATTCGCACGTGTGTTGTTATCCCGTGTAGCTTGTGGTGTTATATGAGCAAGATGGCTCTTGAGATACAGGTAATTTATTGCACCTTAGTCGTGCTTGGGTTTTCGAAGCGTATGGTGTTGTCCGTCTCCCCAAAATTGTATTATGCACTTGGCGTGCTTGTGGCTGACATTCTGGCATTTCGTAAGTATAAGAATTTCGGCTTGATGGGTGTTTCCTTATTGATTGTCATGTGCGGATCGGGTGACACGCCGCCACGGGTACATTGTTTGGATTGGGTGGCACGCCGCCATGGGTATGTTGTGTGGATCGGCTTGCGCGCCGCAACGATGTCATGTTTGGATCGGGTTGCACGCTACAACAATGTCATGTTGGATCGGGTTGCACGTTGCAACAGTGAGATGTTGAGTACGGTTCCCTATAGCTATTCTTGTGTATTTTGTTTCTCATTCTCTGAGAAGGTTCACATCATTTATTCGGCCATTTTATTCGTTACACGGGCTGTGTAGTTCTTTTCCAGAGTTCGTTCCTCTTTATGTGTCACATTCGAGTTTGTAGCTTGTTGGCACATTGATGGCGTCATATGAGGTTTTGGCAGTGTTTGAGATGGCTTATTGCCCAAGCAGCTTGTACTGGGTGAGGCGAGGTTATTGGGCCTGGTATCAGTGAGATCAGAGCTATATATGGTATATTAAAGAGCAAATATCATTATTCAGTTCAGAATGAGGTAATGGTTCTTGTCAGGAGAAGAGACTCCATAATTTGTTGATTCGGCAGGTGGTTATTAGTTTCTACACATCTCTTCCATCGTGGCAGTACTGCGAGAATTGGATCAGGGCTTATATGTGTTATGAGGTGTATTACAGGCACCGGGTTCATGGAATTACAACTATTGTTATTGGAGGATGTTATTATGGTCAAGCGACTTATGTGGTGCATGGTGTGATTTTAGCGGAGGAGCATAGTTATGCTAGGTGCAGTGTCTGGTGATTGATGCGATGTTTATATGTTAGAATCGGGTCTCATGGAAAATTTCGGATGTTGGAATTTGATTCTAAAGCTTGTTAGCTAAGGTTATAGGGAGGATCTTCAGCCTGGCTCGAGCTAATGTACTCAACTGGGTTGTGGTGGCCCGGGTAGGTGCACGAGGTGTTAAGCAGTGACTTTGGACAAATCCCAAGCAGCCCTTAGCACGTTCGAGGACGAACGTATGTTTAAGTGGGGGAGAATGTAACGACCTGATCAGTCGTTTTGAGCTCTAACACGTTATTCAGCGGTTTGAGGCTTTGAGTAGCTTCACTTCAGGTATTATGACTTGTACATGTGGTCGGAATTGAATTTCGGGAAGTTTGGAGTTGATTTAGAAAGAAAATTCTAAATTCGAAAGCTTTAAGTTGGAGGAGTTGACCAGGGTTTGACCTTTGAGTAAACGACCTCGGAATCAGGATTTGAAGGTTCCAATAGGTTTGTATGATGATTTTGAACTTGGGGGTAAGTTCAGGTTGAGTATCGGGTGGTCCAGAAGCATTTCGGCGCTTATTATAGAAGGTTGGAATTTTGAAGGTTTAAGAATTTTTTATGTATGGTTTGAAGTAGGCTTTGGTGTTATCGATGTCCGTTTGGGGTTCCTAGTCTTGGAATACATTCGTATTGTGATTTGTGACTTGTATGTAAAGTTTGGCGTCATTCCAGAATGTTTTGATATGATTCAGACGCGTTCGTCGAAGTTTGGAAGTTTGAAAGTTTAAAGAAGGTTTCGATCGTTGGATTCATATTTGATGTTGTCGGGCATGATTCGAGGCTTTGAGTAAGTCCGTATTGTGTTTTGAGTTGTATTGGTACATTTGGATGGAGTCTCAGGGGCCTCGGGTTTGAAATGGATTGAAAACGGATTGAAACTTGGAATTGAGGACCTCGTGATGCTGCTGAAGTCTAGTGCCATCGCACATGCGAAAGGAGTGGTCGCAGGTGCGGTCACGCAGGTGCGCAGGGTCGATCGTAGGTGCGATTTTCATGGAGGAAGTCTGGGAAATTAGGTGCGAGGAAAATTCCGCACCTGCGAAGCCGCAGATGCGGAGAAGATATTGCAGAAGCGTAGGTTGGCCAAGAAGGTCTAGGCCGCAGAAGCGGGCCTGGTCACGCAGGTGCGTGAGCGCAGAAGCGCTTAAGGCCCGCAGAAGCGGAAGCGCGGGTGCACTACTTGGGGTGCAGAAGCTATGTCTTCTAGCAGTGGACTTCCGCAGGAGCGAGATTTATTCTCACAGAAGCGAGCTCGCAGGCGCGCAAATGGGTCAGCAGATGCGAGGTAGCGCTGGGCAGACTTGATTTTTATACGAAATTTGGCCAATTTTCTTTCATTCTCTCTTGGCTTGGGCAAAATTTGTAGAGCTTCAAGGGGCGATTTTCATCAACCATTGCAAGGTAAGTAATTCCCACATATTGTGCATTAAGTACATGGTTTATATATGGATTTGAACATGGAAATTAGTAGAAATTTGAGATTTTGATAGAAAACCTAGAAATTGATATTTTTGGATTTTGACCACGAAATTGGACATGGAATTTGGAATAAATTATATATTTGAGTTCGTGGTATTATGAGTAAAGTTTATCTTCAAAAAGTTTCGAAATCCGGGCACGTGGGCCCGAGGGTCAACTTTATTGACTTTTCGTGTGAAGTTGGAAATTGTTATAAATTGTTAAATTGTAAGCATTGGAGTATATTTTGATTGATTTACACGTTGCTTGACTAGTTTCGGGATGTTTGGCTTTGAGTTGAGGTGCTAGAGAGGCATTGGAGCCGGTTATGGAATTTCGAAGCGAGGTAAGTCTCCTGTCTAACCTTGTGAGGGGAAAGCTTATCCTAGGCAATGTAATTGTTATGTGCTACTAGTTGTGGGTGCTACGTACGCACGAGGTGACGAAAGTCCGTACGTAGCTAAAGCATGTTTATGTCCGGCTAGACTTAGTTGATCTGCGTACTCATGCTGCATTTTTGCACTAAATGTGCAGGATCTGACAGGTTCATTTGGTGATCATCTTGGTGCGTAAGCACAGCTGTTGAGGAGACATTATATGAGCTGCATTCCAGGCTACGCATCGCAGTCCACAGAGTCTCCATCGTTCTATTTATTTTATCCTATCTCATTTATATTCTAGACAGATGTTGTATTATTATTGTACTCCTTAGTAAATGTCCATGCACTTGTGACACCGGATTTTGGGGTATACTAGTTGATGCTTACGGTTCTGTATATTATTATTGCCTTTCATTTCTCTTATAAACTATAATTTTGTACATTCCCGTGGATTTAAAAGTGTAAATTTCCTTTCTTATTAAAATTTGTGATTTCGAAAGTAATAAAACGAGTAACTAAATTGATCAATCACCGTTAACTTGCCTGACGGCAGCGTTAGGCGCTATCACGACCTATAGTGGATTTTGGGTCGTGACAGTGTCGAAAGCCTTGTATCAAAAATGTGACCCCATCGCTTATAATTGCACGTGGAGTACTAAACCTTGTGAAAATATTCTTCTTCAAGAAATCCACCACACTTCTCGCCTCATTGTTGGGTAAATCAATGACCTCAACCCATTTGGACATATAATCCACCACGACCAAGATGTAAGTGTTTCCACAAGAATTCACAAAAGGGCCCATGAAGTCAATACCCCACACATCAAAAATATCAATCTCCAAAATGGTAGTGAGAGGCATTTCATTTTTCTTTGAGATTTTCCCGGCCCGTTGACATTCATCACATCTTTTCACTTACTCACTTGCATCCTTGTAAAGAGTGGGCCAATAGAAGCCACAACTAAGAATTTGGTTGACGTTCTCGCTCCACCATGTTGAACACCATATGGCGAAGAATCACAAGCCCCAAGAATTTCACCTTGCTCTTCTTTTGGTATACATCTTCTAATCACCCCATCCGTGCAAATCCGGAAGAGGTATGGTTCATCCTAATAATAATCTTGACATTCCCGTTTGAGCTTCTTCCTTTGTTTTGTAGAGAACTTATCTAGAATGATTCCACACACAAGAAAATTTGCTAGATCCATGAACCACGGCACCTCCTTCATTGAAATTGCCAAGAGTTGCTCATTGGGGAAGGAGTCATTGATTTTAAGGCCATCATGCGGCCTCCCCTTCTCCTCCATACGAGACAAGTGGTCCGCCACTTGGTTTTCACTCCCTTTTCTATCTTGGATGTCAATATCAAATTCTTGCAACTATAATACCCATCTAATCAACCGAGCTTTGGAGTCCTTTTTGCTCATAAGGTAACGAAGCACCGCATGATCCGTATGGACAATGACTTTTGCACCCATCAAGTATGGGCGGAACTTCTCAATTGCAAAGACAATGGCAATGAGGTCTTTCTATGTAACGGTATAGTTGACTTTGGAACTATTCATGGTCTTACTAGCATCGTAGACAGGATGAAAAATCTTGTTGATAGGTTTCCCCAAAACAGCCCCAACCGTTA
The DNA here is from genome assembly GCF_000715075.1 of Nicotiana tabacum. Lineage (NCBI taxonomy): Eukaryota > Viridiplantae > Streptophyta > Magnoliopsida > Solanales > Solanaceae > Nicotiana > Nicotiana tabacum. The sequence continues at coordinate 93,129,333 of NC_134102.1, forward strand.
CGTCACTTGCATCACACATGAGTTCAAAAGGCACACTCCAATTTGGTGCGGTGATGATGGGTGTAGTTGTCAACTTGAACTTTAACAATTCAAAAACTCTCATGCAATCATCGTTGAAGTTATACTTAGCATCCTTCTCAAGAAGCTTGCACAACTGGTTCACCACCTTAGAGAAACCTTTGATGAAATGCCGGTAAAACCCTACGTGGCCAAAGAAACTCCGCACACCCTTCTCCGAAGTTGGAGGTGGAGGTTTAGCAATCATCTCAATCTTTGCCTTGTCAACTTCAATTCCATTCTTTGAGATTTTGTATCCAAGGACAATGCCTTTCTCGACCATAAAATGACATTTCTCCCAATTGAGCACCAAATTTGTTTCTTCACATTTAGCCAACACTTTATCCAAATTTGCAAGACAATCATCAAACGAATGTCCAACCACCGAGAAGTTATCCATGAAAATTTCAAGGTAGTCCTCCACCATGTCCGTGAAAATAGCCATCATACACATTTGAAAAGTCGTTGGTGCATTTCACAAACCAAATGGTATCCGCTTGAAAGCAAAAGTACCATAGGGATATGTAAAGGTTATTTTCTCTTGATCTTATGGAGCAATGAAAATTTGGTTATAGCCCGAATACCCATCAAGAAAGCAATAGAAAGCACGACCGGCCAATCTATCGAGCATTTGATCTAACCAAGGAAGTGGAAAAAGATCTTTCCTTGTGACTTTGTTGTGCTTTTGATAGTCCATACACACCCTCTAACCGGTCACCGTTCTTGTAAGAATCAACTCATTCTTGTCATTGGTGACCACCGACATGCCCACTTTCTTTGGGACACATTGAATCATAGAAGTCCATAAACTATCGGATATGGGGTTGACAACCCCGACATCCAACCACTTGATAATCTCTTTTTTGACAACTTATTGCATAGCCTCATTGAGTCTCCTTTGATGTTCAATAGATGATTTGGCGCCATCCTCTAATTTGATCTTATGCATGAAAAAGGCGGGGCTTATCCCCCGAATATCCACCAAGGTCCACCTAATAGCCTTCTTCCTATTTTGTAGCACCGCCAATGTGGAATCTACATGCACGTCAAACCAGAGGAAATAACAACCGGTAAGTAGAACAAGGACCAACAAATTCATACCAAAGATGTGAAGGAAATGGCTTCAACTCCAAGGTAGGAGACTCTTTAAAAGAAGACTTTGTAGGAGGAGTTTTCTTATTTTCAAGATCCAAGGACAATTCTGGGGTGCATAGTTGTACGACCCCATTCCTTGCAAAGAGTTCACACATTCCATGAAGCCATCCATCTCGTCATCATCAAAGTTGAGCAAGACGGCCTCCAACATATCACCAACATTTATTGTAGCACTTGTTTCATTAACAATAGCATCGGTCACCTAGTCCACAAAAGAACACACCTCATTTCTATTTGGTTGCCGCATACACTTACACACATGGAATACCACTTTTTCATCACCAACCCGGAATGTAAGTTCTCCGGCTTCAATATCACAAAGAGCCTTACCTGTAGCAAGGAAAGGTCTTCCAAGAATAATCAGTACTTCATAATCAACCTCACAATCTAGAATGACAAAATCCGCCGGAAGAATGAATTTTATCAACACAAACCAAAACATCTTCAATTACACCCAAAGGCCTCTTCATAGTACGATTCAACCATTTGCAATCTCATAGAGGTGGGTCTTGGTTGCCCAATCCCCAAAGTCTTGAAAACCGAATAGGGCATCAAATTGATACTTGCCCCAAGATCACAAAGAGCTTTAGAAAACTCGGCACTTCCAATTGTACATGGAATCGTGAAAGCACCGGGATTCTCCAACTTATGAGGCATTAAGTGCATAATCTCACTTACTCACTTGATGAGTGATTTTAATGGTTTCAAATTTCATTGACCACTTATTTGTCATAAAATCCTTCATAAACTTTGCACAACCGCGTATTTGTTCCAAAGCTTCAACTAATGGCACATTGATTGAGAGACCCTTCATCATTAAAATGAACTTCTTGAATTGATTCTCACCAATTTGATTGGCAAGTCTTTGAGGATATGGAGGTAGAGGCTTAGGCAATGGTGCATTAGACTTTTGCACTACCGACTCCGGTATGTCAATAATTTGGTCCTTGGACGTATTCACCTCCTCTCGAGTCTCTTCCACACTATCATCAATATCAATCCGAACTTCATCATTAGGCTGCACCACATTGTTCAGGAGATTCTCTTCTTGCATCACTTGCTCATCATAAATAAGTTGCCTTTGACTTGAGGTGGGTGCATTCCCACCTCTTCCACTTCTTGTGATAACTACCATGGTATGCCCGTGTTATTTCCACCCTTTGGGTTTACTACCGTGTCACTTGGTAGTGTCCCCTTAGGACGAGAATTTAGAGCTTGAGAGATTTGTCCCATTTGAACTTCTAAGTTGCGGATTGATGTGTTGTGTGAGGCAAGTTGGGCATTCGAATCGGCATTCTTTTCCATCACTTGCTTGAACATTTTTTCAATATGCCTCATCTCATTATTTGAATAACTTGAACCATGGTAAGGATAAGGAGGTAGGTTTCTCGGTTGTTGGTACATCGGGGGCCTTTGAAAATCCGACCCACGGTTGCCTTGGTTGTTATTCAATCCGCCTTAATTGTTACCACCCCCCCCCCCAATTTCCTTGATTATTTCCTCTCCAATTTCATTCATTGTTATTGTTATGCCAATTTTCTTGATTGTTGTTGTTATGCCAATTTCCTTGATTGTTGCCTCCACTCCAATTTCCTTGATTGTTAGAATTCCAATTGCTTTGATTATTTTAAGGTCGTCATTGTTGTTGGTTTGGGCCTTGGAAGTTGTTTCTTTTCCCTTGAAAATTGTTCACATATTGCACTTCATCTTCTTGTTTATTATAGGAATCATCTTGCTCAAAACTACCATCTTCTTGCACATAGTTCTCCACACGATTTTGCTCTTGTGGACCCTTGGTCCTCCTCTTGTTCACCATCATATTCACTCCCTCCTTGGCATTGACTTTCTTGGGATTTTGCACTTGATTCAGTTGGGCCTTTGCTAGTTGCGTCATGGTGGTTGTCAATTCGGCAATGACTTGCCCATGGTCTTGCAATTCTTTGTGAAGGTGGATCATGTTTGTATAACCTTGTGGAATATTGGCCCGGTATTGCTAAGCCGATGACGTTTACGCCATATCATTCAAAATTTCACACACCTCCACATAAGGCATAGTCAGGAAGTTCCCATCGGCAAGTTGATTCACTACACATTGGTTGGTTGTGTTAATCCTACGATAGTAGGTTTGTTGAATCATGTTTTCCGTCATATTGTTGTTGGGACATTCTTTGACCATAGTTCTATAGCATTCCCATATCTCGTGTAGTGGTTCATTCTGCTCTTGCTTGAATGCCAAAATCTCATCTCAAAGTGTAGCCATGTGCCTGGGAGAGAAAAACGTAGAAATGAACTTTTCCTCCAACTCATCTCAGGTGTGAATGGAATGATTTGGTAATCATTCCAACAATCTAAAGCTTTCCCCCGTAGAGAGAAGGGAAAAATCCTTAGCCTCAATGCATGTTCGGAGATATTTGTTTGTTTGCTCCCCCAACAAGTATCCACAAACCCCTTCAAATGTTTATACGCTTTTGAGTTGGAGCACCGGTGAAGGAACCCCGTTGCTCAAGCAAAGTGAGCATCATATTGGTGATTTAAAAGTTGCCCGCCCTAATACGGGGAGGGACTATTGCACTAGCATATCCTTCATTGGGTAATACCCGGTGTGGTGCTGCTCGTGGTGGAGGTGGGGGTGGAGCGGGTACATTTTCATGAGGCACCCGGCCTCTTCGGCTGGCTTGAGGTTCAAGAGTTACCTCCTCAACTTGCTCATCATCGGCGTCCACATCTCCCAAAGGTATATTTCCGAGATTATTTTTTGCCGCCATGGTTGTACTTAAAATTGTTTCACACAAGTTAGTAACACAGAAGGAAAAGAATATATTCCAAAAACAAATCCAAATATATAGCTAACACCGTTTTCACTCCCCGGAAAAGGCGGCAAAAATTGATGACGTCCACAACACACCTCGATAAGAGATATGATACGGTCGTATGCAATATAAATTACCCAACTATGAGTCGGGGTCAAATCCACAGAGAGTTAGGAGTATATATTTGAAGAAAGCGAATGGATTATCTAAATTTGCACTTGTAGAAAGAGTTTTGATTTCTACTTCTACTATCGCTCTAACAATTGTGAGCTAAGGAAAATAAACTAGAAATGAATGTTTTCGGTGTTTTTTCAAATAGTATAAAAGCCTAGGGATGTGACCATGACCTAGATGTTTTCCTAATGGGTTAAATACGTTAATATTTGTTTTGTTGATTGGGGTGTATTTTAGCTCTCAACTCTACGTTACCCACTCAACTCTACGTTACCCACTCAATACCTCTTGGTCAAGGAGTGATTTTGCCCAATTTGGCTTTCTCAAGTCCAAATGGGCATCAAATAAAACAGTTGATATGAGCTCAAGTCGGGTTCTTACTATCTCTAATTTGAACCCTTTAATTAGGTCAATCAATCTCTCAATTAATCCAATTCCTTGTTAGCCAAGTTATCCTAGACTATGTCTCTCTTTCTCAAGTAGAGACTAAGTCAAAAAGGCATGAATTAATGTTTGCAACCATTGATTCTAAAATTGAACCATGAACTAGGCTAAATAATCAACACCCAATCATAAACAACCATTAAATTAAATACCCATAAGGTTTACACACTAAGGTTAGGTCATAACCCTAGTAAAAATCTAGCTACTCATAGTGGGTATTGAAGAAAATAAAGAAGAAATGCAAATAAAACCCATAATCAAAGATTAAATTGATAAAGTATAATATTTAAACACTAAAATAATCAAAAACTTCCTAAAATGGCAAAAGGTAACGGCTACAACAACTTTCTACTTTGAAACTTGACTTAAAATTATGAAACCCGTCAATTTATAGTGGGCCAAAATTCACTGACAAAAATGCCCTTCAGGAGGTTCTGCGGCCGCACAATTCTATGTGCGATACGCAGATTTCTTGAGTTGGCAGGAGATGGAATTATGCACCCACACATTTCTGGATTACGGCTGCAAAGTATCTTCTGCGGCCGCACAATTCTTGTGCGGTCCGCACTTCAGCAAGGCGTCAAGACTTGGTCTTCTGCACACTCTTTGAACTTGAAACTATTTATCAGTGCAGACCCTGTTCTGCGGTCGCACATTGGTCAAAATCCTGTTGGGTTATGTTGCTTAGTTTGCGGCCGCAGATGAAATTTTGTGGTCCGCAATTTCTTATGCGGACCGCACTTCTTTGCCTCTGCGTGCTTTGGAACACTCCTTTTTTAGTCGAATTTCATCATGGTAGACCAAACTTCCAACATTCCTACAATTTGAACAATTGCATTAGTTTCGGGAACGTAAATCAATATTTTCGAACTAAAACAAAAGCAAAAAGATGCTAATTAGTAGTCAAAATCCCCACTTATCATATACATGTTATATCCGCATGTGGCCATGCAAAAAAATTGATATTAAGTTGAAATTCAATAAATCCAGACATGAGCTCGGGGTGTAGTCCTGTCCCCAAGTGGAACTTCATCTCCAAGAATTTCTCGAACAATGCGACTTGTTCAAGTTCTTCCGCCGTGGATTATATTGCGTCTGTTTCTTCTGGTACTTGAAAATATCTTGGTACCTGATAGGATTCCGACGACTCCTTCCCCTGGTTAACTTCGCTCGGCTCGAGAGCAAGCGTCGTTTCCTGTAATTGCTATATCGCATGCCCCTTCCCTTTACTACTGGAAACTGATATCGCATTCATCTCCCTTGTTGCCGGTTGATTGCCTTTTATTTGTTTAATTCCCTCAGGAGTTGGGAATTTCAGCAACTGGTGATATATTGATGGCACAACCTTTATTTCATGCAACCACGGTCTCCCCAGGATAATATTATAGCCCATATCGCTGTCCACCACCTCAAAAAGGGTCGTCTTCATCACCCTATCGGCATTCATGGGCAGCAGGATCTCTCCTCGGGTTGTCACACTTGCTAGATTAAACTCGACGAGGAGTTTTGTGGCCGAAATGATGCTTCCGGTGAGCTTCGGTTGCTCCAACACTCTCCATTGGATGATGTTTGTCGAACTCCTGTGTCTACCAAAACATGTTTAATTTTCAAATCTAAGACATTTAAAGAGATTACCAATGCATCATTGTGCGGCAGCAGCAGTCCATCTGTGTCTTCCTCCGTGAAAGTAATGTCGTCCTCAGTGACTTCTCGGAATCTCTTGCTGTGGGTCACTGAGACCTTTGTATTTTTTGTCGTCGAGAATGTCACCCCATTAATCTTGTTTCCCCCGAAAATCATGTTGATCGTTAAGCCCGGGGGATCTTCTCTTGCTTTTGAAGGTTCTGCATTATCACGATTGCGGTTGTAGTTGTTTTTAGCCTGGCTGCTTAAAAACTCTCTGAGATGACCGTTTTTCAGCGATGTCGCCACCTCATCGCGCAGATGTCGACAATCCCATGTCCGGTGACCGTTGGTCCCATGATATTTGCACCATAAATTAGGATCCCTTTGGCTGGGACTGGATATTCGGGAACCGTGCCTCTTTGATATTTCTCAGAGCTGACACCAGCTCCACCACAGACGTTAAAGTTGTACTCGAAAAGCCTGGGATAGGAGGAATCTCGAGAACCTGATATATCTTTATCCTACAATGACCTATTATTTCGGTCGCGATCGGTTATCCTATCGGTAGCGAATCTATCCACCAATTGAAAAGCTCTGTCGCGTCCGTCGGCCCGTTCATAGGGCAGAAACCGACCCCTTGAAGACCGTCGATCTGAGTCGAAATCATCTCTTGACTACTCTTTATTTTTCTCCCGGTCCTGACCCTTGGTTGATGTCGAGAAACCGAGTTGATCATCCTCAATTCTTATCTTTGATTTGTACCAATTGTAAACATATGCCCATGTTGTTGCCTGGAACTCGAGCAAACTTTCCTTCAATTTTCGGGAAGCATCGGAACTCCTCAGATTCAGACCTTTAGTGAATGCTTCTACTGCCCATTTGTCTAGTATGACCGGTAGCAGCATCCTTTCCTTCTGGAATCTGGTCATCAACTCATGTAGCAATTCAGACTCTCCTTGTGCAATCCTAAATATGTCGGCCATTCGGACATGTACCTTAATGAAAGAATCCACGAGCATCTCGAAGGAGTCTACGGAATGCTCGAGCAAGAGTGAGTACCACGTCAGGGCCCCCTTCGTGAGGGTCTCCCCGAATTTCTTCAATAAAACTAACTCAATCCCGTGCGGAGCTAAATCATTGCCCTTCACTGTCGTTGTATAGGTGGTGATATGCTCTTGGGGATCTTAAGTCCCATTATACGTCGGCACATCTGACATTTTGAACCGCTTTGGGATCAACTCTGGTGTCACACTTGGTTTGAACGACAGCTGGGTGTACTTCTTTGAATCTGGTCCTTTCAGTATGGGTGGTGCGCCCGAAATGTGATACATTCGGCCATTTATTTCCCTCATAAACTGCATGAGTTTAGTTTTAAAGGGATCGTTCTCATTGTTGTTATCGGATCCACCCCCCCCCCCCCCCGGGCCCTATCAAAGCCGACTTTGCCCCACGGGGTGTTGTTATAGACCCTTTACGTTGTTTGATTTGCGGGAACACCGGGAGGAACTGGACCTCGTCCATTTGCGTTGTTGGAAGCACCCGACAATACCTGCCTTAATTCCGTCATGACCTGATCCTGCCGCGAGAGATGGCCCATAATAGCCTTTTGTTGCTCCCTAAGGATCCTTACTGTTTTGACGACGTGCACGTCTTCCGCATCTTTTGGAATTATCTCTCGAACATGTTATAGATATTGCCCATCGTGAACCGGCGTGGCCTCATCCCCCTCGTTATGGGTATCACTGATGGAATCTTCGTATTGAGACTAATATCCTTGGGCCTTAACGTTGTGTGTGATGTTGACATCGTTATCTGCTATTTTTAATGATTTTAACCAAGAACAAAAATCAAACAAGTTAGTAATAGATGTAGGGATCAATTCAATTACACAACTGTCTACGTCCCACGATGGGCGCCAAACTCTTTACCCGTAAAATGGTACAATTTAATTTATATGTGGTTTATAGACAAGTGAATCGATTTGTTCCTAAAATATTAAATGAATTAGACAAAAATGCAAGAATTAGCATTAAAATCGAGATAAGACGATAGAGATCTTGAGCTCGGGAACAGAGCTTTCGGAGGCAGTATAAATAAGCAAGAAAGTAAAATGTTATTGAGCTTTGAACAAAATGTAGTATATGCTTGTTGGAAAATTCATGTCCCTTACAATGATTGTAGAGCTCACTATTTATAATTGTACCTAGGGAACAAGGTCCTAGGATCAAGCCCCTCTTAAATGACAACTATGAGGGCCATTGAAGAATGTGTAACGGTAGGCATTAAATGCCTTATTCTCTGTAACGGACCGTGCACTTAATGCTATATAATATTCTTCATTAAATTCTACTAGGTGGTTGGTATTTACTTCGCCTTTATGAATATCTTTATCTCTGATAACAAGCGATATCATTGCCCTCGGGCCCGACTGTCTTCTATCTTCGGATCCACGTGGCACTTTCTCATGCGAACATTAAATATAAATATATTTTACCCAATATAATACTGACAAGGAGATTAAATATAAATTGAAGAGGATTTGATGATTCAATATGAGAAGCAATACCCACTCAAGCAAGCAAATGAATCACAAGTCTTCTTGTACTTAAAAAGACTCTGAGAAATGTTTTGCCCAAATAGAGACGGACTCATGATTTAAATTTACTTATACTGTTAAAGCTATGAATTCAAATTTAATATTTATTATAATTTTTGGGGGTATACATACACACACACGCACCCCACTACAAAACATGGCCGCACGTGCGAGTTCCACCGCACATGGTTCAAGTGGTGAAGGCCTGCTCTTTCACGCTTAGCAAGTGCTTCATGTAGCCAATACTGCTAGCGTATTGGCTAAAGCCAAGCTTCAACTGCTCTTTTGACTGCCTTAATCCGTCACCCAAGATCCAAGTTATCACCAACAAAGATCTCTTGATTCCTTGCAGCAGGACCAGTTTGGAAGCAAGCTACCTCTTGCCTATCTCACTTTCTTCCTTCAGCTAGTGAGCCTTCGTTATTTGGACCGTCTTCTGTCTAATGTGGTAACCCTATATTTTGGTGTGTGTGTATATATATATATATATATATATATATATATATATATATATATATATATATATATATATATATATATATATATATATAGAGAGAGAGAGAGACACACGCGCACACATACAGACAAGGGAGTACCGAGTAGGATTCATAATATATAAGAACAATCTCAAAATTACTGAGAATTTATGCCCATCAATATCTCTGGCTATAACATAGAATATTTACTCGAAGCTTGAGCGTAAATCTAGAATAATTTATATTAAATAAAGACATGAAATTCTACGCTATAATAGACCTACCAATTTATTTAATTACCTAGAACAAAATAGAAGGAATATTTTAATTTACATGTAAATTAGTTATATTTAGTAGGAAGGTTATTATCATATATGCTAAGTAGAATATAATTTTAGTATTAAAATTAAAATTGGACTGATAATGAAAATTAGACTCCTTATATTAAGATAAACTCATAACCAACGGCTAATTACATCCGCCTCTGAGTTTGTATATCCATCAGTAAGAGAGACAACTTTGTATTGAATTGAAACGGAAATATGAACTATAAAGAATCAACCCTATATATACTCATTTGAAAGAAAAAGCCCAAACGTTTTAGTGTGAGAAAGGTTAGGCAATTGTTGATTGTAGTGAGCAACTTAAAAATATAGTATGTGTTATTTTTGTCGACTTAAGATCAAAGTCAAATGTTCGCGGTGCCCGTGTAAAACTACTCGTTACTTGTTCTCGAGGATAAGATTCTATTGAGATTATTGACAATACATAACATTGTATTAGCATTGTATTAATTAATTCTTTTGTTGATTCTTTGTAGAGTTGTTAGTGAGATATTAGCGGTTAAATGACAGATGTCAGTTGGTTAGATTAGTTAGTGAGTTAGTCAGCATTCAATTATATAAATAGTGACAAATATGATTTTCCTAATAGAGTTGATTTCATTTCCTCTCAGCTCCCCTTCGGGAAGTGTAACGACCCGACCGGTCATTTTGAGTATTACAACCTTGTTTCCTCATTTACTGTTCAAATTGGGTTTTACAGTTATTGTGTCACTTGCCGGGGCAATTGGTTCGGGTCCGGTGAGATTTTGGAATGAATTGGAACACTAAGTTCCAAGGTTTAAAGTTTAAGTTAAAATAGTGACCGAATGTCGACTTATGTGTAAACAACCTCGAAATTTAATTCTGATGATTCCAATAGCTCCGTATGGTGATTTTGGACTTAAGAGCGTGTCCGAAAAATTATTTGGAGGGCCGTAATGGAATTAGGCTTGAAATGCCGAAAGTTAAATTTTTGGAAAGTATGAACGGGGGGTTGACTTTTTGATATCGAGGTCGGAATCCGATTCTGAAAATTGGAATAGCTTTGTTATATCATTTATGACTTATGTGCAAAATTTGAAGTCATTCCAGATTGATTTGATGTATTTCAGCACAAGATATAGAATTTTAAAGTTCAAAATTTATTAGGCTTGAATTGGGGAATGATTCGTGGTTTTAGCATTGTTTGATGTGATTCGAAGCTTCGACTAAGTTCGTATGATATTTTAGGATTTATTGGTATATTTGGTTGAGGTCCTGAGGGGCTCGGGTGAGTTTCAGGGTGGTTTCGTACCATTTCTAGGCCATTCTTAGTTGCTGATTTTTGGCTACAGAGGTATGCATCGCGATCGCGGACAAGAAGTCGCGATCGCGAAGAGCAATTTTGTTGTTTGGGCACTGTGAATCGCGATCGCGGAAGCCTTTTTGCGATCGCATAGAGGAAAATCTTGCTGCACTGACCCGACTTTGGAAGCTTATATCTCGCAATCTATAAGGACTTTGGAGATGATCCAAAAATGAAAGTTGTAGCCCTTGATTTCTATTTTCAGAAATGTAAACCAAATATCATTTGCATTTGTGTACAAAACGTTATGGTGGATATACTATATGCTGTCTGGGAAGAGTTTGGAAATTCTCTGTTGCATAGGGATGCATTTAGAAGCTTATATCTCGAAATGTATAAGGAATTAGGAGATAAGAAACAAATGCAAGTTATAGCCCTTAGTGTCTAGTATTCAGAAAGCTAAACCAATTGCAATTTGGAGTTTTGTACAAAAGGTTATGACCATTATACTAGAGGCTGTCTGAAAGAGTTAGGCATTTGTTCTTCGCGATCGCAGAAGGCAAATTTTGGGCTGCAAATTTTTGTTCTTTATCGATCATGAAGAGTAAATGACTGGGCAGAGTAAATGACTGGGCAGAAGATAAAATCGTGGGTTTTGGTTTCTTTCTTCATTTTCAGATTTTGGAGCTCGGATTGGGCGACTTTGGAGAAGAAATTTTTCACAAAACATGAGGTTAGTGTTCTTGACTCCCTTGTGATTATATTCCATGAATTAATATTCGTTTTCGGTGTTACATTATTGATTTTTTCAAAAGAAATCAGAGGAATTTCTACAATTTTATAAAAATAAATTTTCGAGATTTGAACACCGATTCGGAGTTGGATTTGAGTGAATTTAGTATGGTTGAACTTGTAATTGGATGGGTTGTCGGGTTTTGTGAGTTTCGTCGGATTTTGAGACGTGGGCCCCACGGACGATTTTTTGACTTAAATTTTGGATTTTGATGGAAAATTAGCATTTTCTTATGGAATTAATTCCAATAAATTTTATTGACTGAATCAAATTAATTGTGACTAAATTCGAGCCGTTTGGAAGTTGATACGCGCAGAATGAAATTTCTGGAGCATTGCTTAGCTTGCTCGACATTGGATTTGGCTTGTTCCAGGTAAGTAACTCTTCTAATCTTGGAGTTGAGGGTATGAACCCTGAATATATGTATTTTGTGAATTGTTGAGAGGTGACGCACATACTAGGTGACGGGCGTGTAGGCGTGCACTATAGAAATTGTGACATAATTATTTCTGTGGAATTTTGTAGTTAAATAATTTTGGCATTTTCCATGCAGTTTTATGTGTTAAAAAAATTGAACTGAAAAATATATTAAAAATTATATTGAGGTTATGTGCCAATATTATTGGGACCCACAAAGGTCATATTGATGTGAAATATTTATTTTTAATTGAAAATTCATAATCAGTCATATCCATTTCTTTGCATATCATATCTCAGTCTCTGTTGTTATTTATTGATATATCATATCATCATTTTGGGCTATTCTCATTACATTATGAGCTCATGAGAGAGAGACTGGAGAGATTGATGACTGAGGGAGGCCGAGGGCCTGATTGTGAGGATATTTTTGGGATCAGGCTGCACGCCGCAGCATGCCATGTTGGCTTTATATATATATATTATATTATTGCACGTAAGTTAGCCGTGCGGATCTATATATTATATTATTGCACGTGAGTTGGTCGTGCAGATCTATATATTATACTATTACATGTGAGTTGGCCGTGCGGATCCAGATATTGTTATAGCACGTGAGTTGGCCGTGCGGATCCAGATATTATTATTGTACGTGAGTTGGTCGTGCAGCACGTGAGTTGGACATGCGGATCCTTATATTATTATTGCACGTGAGTTAGCCGTGCAGCACGTGAGTTGGCCGTGCGGATCCAGATATTTATATTATGGCACGTGAATTGTCCGTGCAGTACATGAGTTGTCCGTGCTTATAGCGCTTGTGCTGTAGGAGCCCTCATGAGTCTGTACACCCCCAGTGAGCGCAGTCGACTATAAACAGGGATCGGACTGCACGCTGCAGGAGGTATTGTATAGCGCTGAGTGATTGAGTGTGCTGAGCACAGTGAGAGAGAATGCGAGATAATGAGATTGAGTACTCTGAGAGTGTGAGTACATGAGTGCAATCTTTGAGATACATTGCATTGACATGCACACATGACATATATGCATAGAGATGTATTTTTCTCATGTTGTACGGTATCACATTATTCATGATTTCTCTCACATGTTGACAGATGGGCATAGTGATGCATTTGTTTTACACTGGTTATCTGGGAAAGAAAATAAGACATATTGTTTATTATTGAAAAGATTGTTTTTGAGAAATTTATTATTTTCAAACTTATTCATATTTTTGGTAATCTTCGGTATATGATTCGGGTTTTTATTGATGTACTTGAAAGGCAGAACTATTTTCAGAAGTCATGATTTAGCTGAGCCTTTATTCTTGAGTTACTTCTGGTATTACTTGTTTAATATTGTTATGAACTATTATTGGTTATGGAAGTTGGACTCTGATCTTGGTAGAAGCTCGTTACTACTTTCAACCTACGGCTAGGTTTGTTACTTACTCAGTGCATGGGGTCGGTTGCACTGATACTACACTTCTGCACATTACGTGCAGATATTGGTTGTCGTTATTGCCGTGCTCGATGGTTGCGGGATTTAAAGATATACCTGCATTCCTGTTGTAGCTGCCTCTTGTTCACGGTAGCCTTAGATTTATAGAAGCTTTGTTTATGTATTATTCAAACAGACTATGTATTTATTTCATTTCCGCTTTGTATACTCTATTCTTAGAAACTCATGATTTGTATTACCAGTTCTTGGAAATTGTGTAAGATCAGGATCTTTATTCACTTAAAATGCTTTAATAATTATTAGTGAAATTGATTAGTTGGAAATTGGCTTACCTAACGGGATGGATTAGGTGCCATTACGACTAGTTGCATTTTGGGTCATGACAAGGTGGTATCAGAGCTCTAGGTTCATAGGTTCTACAAGTCATGAGCAAGTGTCTAGTAGAGTCTTGCGGATCAGTATGATGACGTCCATACTTATCTTCGAGAGGCTACAGGGCTTTTAGGATATATACTTCCCATCTTTCTTTTCTTATCATGCGGGATTGATTCAGCTTGGGACATAACTCTTTGAATTCCTTCCACGTATTCGTATCCGCACATGAGCGCTCGGTATCAGTTGTGTATCGTCGGCTTGTGGTTTCAGGGATGATGTGCGAGGTGAGAATTCTATGTTTTGGTGATGGGCTAGTCTGGAGGACTTGAGGCCATGGTTAGACCGCAGTTTAAGCTCGGTAGCTTCAGTTATAACTTGTACAATTGGACTCATATGTCCGGTAATGACCCTACAGTGGAATTTATGGCTCGATGAGCGGTGGAATGGCGGTATGATGGATATGATATGACTGCGGGATGTGTTAAGACGATTTGAATGTGACGAGAAGTGTTTAATTGAAATGTAAAGAAATGGCCATTGGGTGCTTGATTTTCGTTTTAATGTGACGTACAGTCTCGAGTATGAATGTTTTGAAGGATCTTTCATATTGTTAAATTTTGGGGTAAATTAAATTCTTATGTCTGGGTAATGAGTTTGGACTCAGATTGACTAAGTGATTGCATAGTAATTGTGACTGCGAAAAGATATAACAAGATGCCAATTTAAGGCTAGGGATGTGGGTTATATCTGGAGAGTAATGTACGTAGGTGTGTTCCTCATATATGAGCGGAGAGTCACTGTTCCGTCAGCGGGGCATATGTGTGGAGATTTGAATTTGAATCTGGCTGAGAAAGTTGACTTGACTGTCAAGAGAATGATTGCGAGCTTAGCAGATGATTTGGGGTATTTTTATGGTTGGCGTTGTATGAGCTTGAGAAGATTTTTTGTTGAACTGACGGAAGTATTAGGGCAGTAGTAGAGTATGGATATTGTGAGTTATGGAGTGTTTAAATTTATGGCTTGGAGCCAAGTGGGGGAGCCTGATGTAGACGGCTTAATTTCATGATTATATATTAAATTTTAGTTTTGGTCTGAGGCATACTTGTGGATTAGTTATGACTTGTAGAGATGAAGTTCGAGAATGACTTGAGTAAACGAATTCTTGGTTACGGGTCATATTGTACTTTATGAGTATGTGAAAAATCATGGGATGAGTGAGTTGTTATTTTCAAAATATGTAGTACGCACGGAGTATGAATTTGATTGGGGGTATTAAAGTAGAGTTACTTCTTTGAGTGTTGTTGTGCTAATGGGGCAGGTGTCTTTTGACCCATTTGGGCGGTGCAATAAATTTGAGCAAAATGGGTGACTCCAGAGAAAATTCTAGTGGGTTTGAGAATTTTATATAGCAATTGAGAATTTCTCCGGACTTGTGTATGGATAAAACCTGAGATTTACACGGGATGGTGCCTGGACTTGCGACAATTCTGTATGACTATGGATTCTATGTTTTAGTATAAGGAGGGTGAGGAGAACAATTTCAAATTCACATAAGGTATTTTCAGAGCGGGTGTTACCATTGTGGTATTTTTGAAGGTGCTTAAGAAGAATACAGTTGCTTATGGGCCGTTGGGCATTGTGGTTCTATGCTAAGGTTTGTGGGGTGAGTTATGGTTAAAGATTGTGGTGTTTTAGCAAGGAGAAGTATCAATTTCAAGACAAATTCGGAAGGGACTTGGAGAAATAGGACAGCTTGGTAGTAGGTTAGATCAGTATGGTAATGGATATAATCAGTTCTTTAAGTGCTTATGATGTGGGGGTTTTCTACAGGTACTTTGTGGAAATACTCTTGGGTTTGGCAACCTGCATGGCTTGGTTGAGTTAGAGAAATTTAAATTTGATGGAATCAGAAATAGCGATTTGTGTGTTCTATGGATTTGGAGACTAGGAGTTCTCAGGAGTAGATAGTTTTGTGATTGTGGACTATGAAGTCGTGACCGAAGCGAGTCAGATGATATGATGTATTATGAATCAGTCGTGGTGAATTTTCGGAGGGTTATTTATCTATTGTGGTGACGAGAGTTGATTTGGGGTCCATAGGTAGTAACAATTAAGATGTGTATTCTACACCGAACCGAAATGGTTGGCTCCATACTGCTATTGTTGAGGGATGCGTCATTGGTTGATGTTGAACTTATTCGTGTTCTCAAATGATCTGTGAGTTACTCCTTTATGCTACGAGGAGTTGTGATTCATTGGTTATGTGCACAGATGGTGCGGTTCTATTTAAGCTTTATAGCGGAATTTGAGAATATTTGGGTATTGCATGAGCGATTGCGTAATGGTTATGTTCTTTCTGGTTTTGTGTGGCATTTTTGTCCTTTGCCTCTATGTGGTTATTGATTTTGAGCGGGGTGGCTCGAGGTATATATTATGGACCAGCGTTTGGATGGGGTCACGCATTGCAACAGAGTTATGTTTAGGTATGAACCTTGTGTTAGAATCAGGTGATGGTTCTACGGTATATGATGAATTTTCAATGTTTCATTGTGGCGGTACTTGTTAATCTAGCGGGGAAATTCTCTCATTTGAGTCATTTTCCATGACTGGGTATATTTGAATTGTTGCTTATTGGTGCACGGAGTGCACGGGTTATGGCTCTGAGTTATATTGGTACGGTATGTCTATGGAATAGTTGTGTTTAGAAATATAAGGTCATTGGACCTAGAATGGGTAGTATCAGGTTTGATTTTGGTATATTCGGAAGTATAATATTGAGAGTCGGCTCAGTTGTAGTGATTATGGTTCTGGTTGGGACGAGAGAGCTCTGTGACTTGTTGATCTGGTAAGTGGTCATGAAATTTCGCATGTTTCTTTTATTATCAACAGTATACGAAGGTTTTGGGATGAGGTTTGGTTTGATATGGGTTTAATACTAGTATTTGGTTGGTTTTGGAGTAGTCACTGTGGTCAGGAATGGTACTATGAGCATGCGAGTTATGTAATATGCTGGGTGATTATATTTGTGGTTATAGTTATGGCTCGATGCATCTTGTTCGGACTTATACAGAGTGTAGATGTGAGATTTAGGTCTTGAAAAGAATTTTGGATGTTAGAAATTTTGCTCTATGGGTTTTGGGCTAAGGTTAAATTAACGATTTTCGGTTATATTGTGTGGTCAGGCCTATATAGAATAGGGTGACGTGAGATCACCCCGAGAATGTGTGTGGTAAGATGAAACAGTAATTTGATGGCTTGGAAATAACTCTTGGCACGTTTGAGGACGAACGTATGTTTAAGTGGGGGAGAATGTAACGACCCGACCGGTCGTTTTGAGTATTACAACCCCATTTCCCCATTTACTGCTCAAATTGGGCTTTACAATTATTGTGTGACTTGTCGGGGCAATTGGTTCGGATCCAGTGAGGTTTTGAAATGAATTGGAACACTTAGTTCCAAGGTTTAAAGCTTATGTTAAAATAGTGACCGAACGTCGACTTATGTGTAAACGACCTCGAAATTTAATTCTGATGATTCAAATAGCTCCGTATGGTGATTTTGGACTTAGGAGCGTGTCCAGAAAATTATTAGGAGATCCATAGTGGAATTAGGCTTAAAATGCCGAAAGTTGAATTTTTGGGAAGTTTGACCGGGGGTTTGACTTTTTGATATCGAGTTCGGAATCCGATTTTGGAAATTGGAATAGTTTCGTTATGTCATTTATGACTTGTGTGCAAAATTTGAAGTCATTCTGGATTGATTTGATGTATTTCGGCACAAGATATAGAATTTAAAAGTTCAAAGTTCATTAGGCTTGAATTGGGGCATGATTCGTGGTTTTAGCGTTGTTTGATGCGATTCAAGGCTTCGACTAAGTTCGTATGATGTTTTAGGACTTGTTGGTATATTTGGTTGAGGTCCCGAGGGGCTCGGGTGAGTTTCGGGGTAGTTTTGGACCATTTCTAGGCCATTCTTAGTTGCTAGTTTTTGGCCACAGAGGTATGCATCGCGATCGCGGACAAATGGTCGCGATCACAAAGAGTAATTTTGTTGTTTGGGCACTGTGAATCGCGATCGCAGAAGCCTTTTTGCGATCGCGTAGAGGAAAATTCTATTGTACTGGCCCGACTTTGGAAGCTTGTATCTTGCAATCTATAAGGACTTTGGAGATAATCCAAAAATAAAAGTTATAGTCCTTGATGTCTAGTTTTTAGAAATGTAAACCAAATATCATTTGGATTTGTGTACAAAAAGTTATGGTAGATATACTCTAGGGTGTCTGGGAAGAGTTTGGAAATTCTCTGTTGCACAGGGCTGTCTTTAGAAGTTATATCTAGAAATGTATAAGGAATTGGGAAATGACAACAAATGAAAGTTATAGCCCTTGGTGTCTAGTGTTCAGAAAGCTAAACCAATTGCAATTTGAAGTTTTGTACAAAAGGTTAAGACCATTATATTAGAGGATGTCTGGAAGAGTTGGGCATTTGTTCTTTGCGATCGCGGAAGGCAAATTTTGGGCAGGAAAGTTTTGTTCTTCGCGATCGCGAAGAGTAAATGACTGGTCAGAAGATAAAATCGTGGGTTTTAGTTTCTCTCTTCATTTTCGTATTTTGGAGCTCGGATTGGGCGACTTTGGAGAGGAAATTTTTCGCTAAACTTGGGATAAGTGTTCTTGACTCTATTGTAATTATATTCCATGAATTAATATTCGTTTTCGGCGTTAGATTATTGATTTTTTCAAAAGAAATCAGAGGAATTTCTACAATTTCATAAAAATAATTTTTCAAGATTTGAACACCGATTCGGAGTCGGATTTGAGTGAAATTAGTATGGTTGAACTTGTAATTAGATAGGTTGTCGGATTTTGTGAGTTTCGTCGGATTCCGAGATGTGGGCCCCACGGGCGATATTTTGAGCTAAATTTCGGATTTTGACGAAAAATTAGCATTTTCTTATGGAATTAATTTCAATAAATTTTATTGACTGAATCAAATTAATTGTGACTAGATTCGAGCCGTTTGGAAGTTGATACGCGCAGAATGAAATTTCTGGAGCATTGCTTAGCTTGCTCGACATCGGATTTGGCTTGTTCGATGTAAATAACTCTTGTAATCTTGAAGTTGAGGGTATGAACCGTGAATATATGTATTTTGTGAATTGTTGGGAGGTGACGCACATGCTAGGTGACGGGCGTGTGGGCGTGTACTATAGAAATTATGACAAAAAATTTTCTGTGAAATTTTGTAGTTAAATAATCTTGGCATTTTCCATGCAGTTTTATGTGTTAAAGAAATTGAACTGAAAAACATATTAAAAATTATATTGAGGCTATGTGCCAGTATTATTGGGACCCACAGAGGTCATATTGATGTGAAATATTTATTTTTAATTAAAAATTCATGCTCAGTCATATTCATTTCTTTGCATATCATATCTCAGTGTCTGTTGTTATTTATTGATACATCATATCATTATTTTTGGGCTATTCTCATTACATTGTGTGCCCATGAGAGAGAGACTGGAGAGATTGATGACTGAGGGAGGCCGAGGGCCTGATTGTAAGGATATTTTTGGAATCGGGCTGCACGCCGCAGCAGGCCATGTTGGCTTTATATATATATTATATTATTGCATGTGAGTTGGCCATGCGGATCTATATATTATATTATTGTATGTGAGTTGTCCGTGCGGATCTATATATTATACTATTGCATGTGAGTTGGTCGTGTGGATCTAGATATTATTATTGCATGTGAATTGGTCGTGCAGTACGTGAGTTGGACGTGTAGATCCTTATATTATTAAGTGAGTTGGCCATGCAGCACGTGAGTTGGCCGTGCGGATCCAGATATTTATATTATGGCACGTGAGTTATCCGTGCAGTAAATGAGTTATCCGTGCTTATAGCGCTTGTGCTGTAGGAGCCCTCATGAGTCTGTACACCCCCAGTGAGCGCAGTCGACTATAAACAAGGATCGGGCTGCACGCTGCAGTAGGTATTGTATAGCGCTGAGTGATTGAGTGTGCTGAGCACAGTGAGAGAGAATGCGAGATAATGAGATTGAGTACTCTTAGAGTGTGAGTACATGAGTGCAATCTCTGAGATACATTGCATTGACATGCACACATGACATATATGCATAGAGATGTGTTTTTCTCAAGTTGTACGGTATCACATTATTCATGATTTCTCTCACATGTTGACAGATGGGCATAGTGATGCATTTGTTTTACACTGGTTATCTGAGAAAGAAAATGAGACATATTGTTTATTATTGAAAAGATTTTTTTTGAGAAATTTATTGTTCAAACTTATTCATATTTTTGGTAATCTTCGGTATATGATTCAGGTTTTTATTGATGTACTTGAAAGGCAGAACTATTTTCAGAAGTCATGATTTAGCTGAGCCTTTATTCTTGAGTTACTTCGGGTATTATTTGTTTAATATTGTTATGAACTATTGTTGGTTATGAAAGTTGGACTCTGATCTTGGTAGAAGCTCATCACTACTTTTAACCTATGGCTAGGTTTGTTACTTATTCAGTATATGGGGTCGGTTGTACTGATACTACACTTTTGCACATTGCGTGCAGATATTGGTTGTCGTTGTTGCCGTGCTCGATGGTTGCGGGATTTGAAGATGTACCTGCGTTCCTGTTGTAGCTGCCTCTTGTTTAGGGTAGCCTTAGATTTATAAAAGCTCTGTTTATGTATTATTCATACAGACTATATATTTATTTCATTTTTGCTTTTATACTCTATTCTTAGAACCTCATGATTTGTACTATTAGTTCTTGGGGATTGTGTAAGATTAGGATCTTTATTCACTTAAATTACTTTAATAATTATTAGTGAAATTGATTAGTTAAAAATTGGCTTACCTAACGGGATGGGTTAGGTGTCATCACGACTAGTTGGATTTTGGGTCGTGACAGGAAGCTTCAGTACATTCTCTTCTCTGTATCCCCCGACTCATATATTAGAGCTCGTATCGAGCTCATGTCCTCCATTAATTCTTTAACATTTATCTTGGTATCAGAGCTCAGGCATCAATCCTGTAGCCTTCTCCTTCTGATCATTTTTCCAAATAGACCTTGCTTGTTCTGTGAATACTGCAAAGGCCAAGGCACGTTAAGGATAAATGTTACAAGCTTTATGGATTTCGCAGAATTTTAAATTCAACAAGGGAAAAATAGTGGCAGAAAATGTGTTTGGGTCATCAAGTGAGGGAGCTGCAGTTAGAGAAGATGGAAACAACCTTCAGAATCAGGAGCAAGGTCGGACTATGCACAATCTGACCAAAGAGCAATATGGATAACTGCTTAGCATCTTGGAGAGTTTTCAAGGTGGAGGAGACAAATCTGGAAGTACCAACATAAATTGGAGAGTTGTAAACTTTACAGGTATTTCAGCATGCTCTATTTATTTTGATTCTAGTGATCAATTATGTAAAAGTTCAAAATCATGTGTTGATTCTTGGATACTCGATTATGGAGCCACAAACCATATTACCTATAATAAGTCACTACTAACCAACATCAGGACTCTAGTTCACCCATAACTAGTTAACTTGCCTAATGGATACATAGTAAAGGTGACACTAATTAGTGATGTGATCCTGAGTCCTAAGTTTAGCCTTAGAAAAGTCCTCTTTGTGCCTAGCTTCAAATTCAATTTAATATTAGTCCATTCCTTAACTGTGCAACTTGATTGTATTGAGGTATTTACTAAGTTTATGTGCATACTTCTACAGGGCCCTTCACTGAAAAGGCCACTAGAAATTGGTCTATACTTCCACTGCTCAAACACCTACAATTCTGGTTTAGCTCTTCCTGACACATCTAGTTCACTTTTTTCTTCTCATGTTACAGATAAAAATAAGTTACATTCTGCTATTCATGTTGCATATACTTTTACTGTTCCATCTCATACTAGTAATGAGAATAATTCACTTCCACATTCATACCACTCTGTAATAACACATCCAGCAATAAAAGTGATTCATGTATCTCTGATATTTCTTTGGTTTCTAAGAACACGGTTGATCTCTTGTGGCATAATGATTAGGATATGTACCTTTTGTCAAAATAAAAGAAATTTCCTTTATATCAGTTACATTTGCATCCAAACAATCTTTCCTTTGGCATATATGACCAATGGCAAGATAAACTAGACTACCCTTCCAAGAAAGAACAACATTTATCACTAAGATTTTTGAACTATTACACATTGACCTATGGGGACTTACCATGTTACAACACATGATTGATATAAATACTCCATCACTCTTGTGGATGATTATAGCAGGTCCACATGGAGTCACCTGCTAAGCTGCAAAAGCAATGCCCTTCACACATTTAAGGCTTTTTCAGCCATGATAGAGAACCAATTCAACACTACTATTAAGTCTATAAGAACTAATAATGGCCTTGAGTTCACCAATTCTGAAGCCACTTTATTCATTCAATCAGAGGGTATTGTACATCATAAAATATGTTCATATACACCACAACAAAATGGTGCAGTGAAAAGAAAATATAAATATTTGTTGGAAACATCTAGGGCACTCATATATCAATCTATATTTACCCTGCAATACTGGGGAGAATGCATATTGACCTCCACCTATCTGATTAACAGACTACCTTCATCCTTACTCAAAAACAAATGCACATTTGAGTTATTGTATCAAAATAAACCAAATTACTCCTATCTTAGAAGCTTTGGGTGTCACTATTTTCCTACCACTCTCAAAACCCATAAATATAAGTTTGAACCAAGGTCTATCCCTCATGTTTTTGTAGGGTATCATTTTGGGACAAAAGGATACACGATCCTAGATCTAGCCACGAAGAAAATACATATTTCAAGAGATGTAATATTTTATGAGAATGTGTTTCCTTTTGAAGGATCAGTGGTATTTGTAATTGTATATGTTGATGATGTTCTCATCACATGAACTCACCTACAAGAGATTGAATGTTTGAAAGCATTTTTGCATGACACCTTCAAAAAAAAGGACCTATGGAGACTTTATTATTTCCTAGGTTTGGAGATTCAATACAGATATAATGGAGTGTTGATGTCACACAGAAAGTTTACTGTGGACCTCTTAAAAGAATTTGGTTGTGTAGACTGTCCTCCCATGAGCTCTCCTCTGGATCCCTCTGTGAAATTGAAAGCTGATGAATGGCCCTTATTGACAGACCCTTCTTACTACAAGAAGTTAATTGGGAAACTAAATTTCCTCACAAATACTAGACTTGACATAACCTACAGTGTATAACGTCTCAGTCAATACATGCAAGGTTCCAGAGAGCCATATCTAAAGGCTGCATATCATGTTCTGAGGTACATGAAATGTGATCCAAACTTAGAGATATTTCTTACCTACAGTGCAGATTATAAAGTCAAAGTTTTATGTGACTCAGATTGGGCAACTTGCCCCCAGTCCATAAAACCAGTTAGTGGATACATTGTATTGCTTGGGGACAACCCTATTAGCTAGAAATCAAAGAAATTTGCATAATTAATTATTTATTTGTCCTTGCCCATTTTTATTTTTGGTGAAATCTAAGTTGCCCTACATATAGCAAGGAATCATGTATTTCATGAGCGTACGAAGCATATCAAAGTGGATTGCCACTTTGTGCGAGATCAACTACAAAAAGGGTTGATTTCTCTGCATCATATTTCCACAATGACCAACTGGCTGTCATCTTTACTAAGTCTCTCACAAGAGTCAAACATTCCACACTCCTTAAAAATTAGTGGTGAGCTCCTCACCTCCAACTTGGGGGAGGGGGAGGGGTATTGAGATTATAGATTGTACATAGCATTGTATTAATTAATTCTTTTGTTGATTCTTTGTAGAGTTGTTAGTTGTTAAATGACAGTTTTCAGTTGGTTAAATTTGTAGTGAGTTAATCAGCATTCAATTGTATAAATAAGGGAAAATATTAGTTTTTTAATTGAGTTGATTTCATTTCCTCTCAGCTCCCCTTTTGGAAGCTTCAATACATGTTTTTCTCTCTTTTTTGTATCCCCCGACTCCTCCATTAGAGCTCTTATCGAGCTCATGTCCTCCATTAATTCTTCAACATTTAACAGATTCATCGTGTGAAATCTGCTATTAATTTGTACTCAAAAATATATTCAAGAACCAGAAGCAAAGTAAAACCAGAAATGTCGAAGAAACAGAAAATTAATCTGAGCCCACTGAATTCACAGTGTTTCCTTAAGGAACTCAATCTCCTCCTAGTACCCGAGGATTAGGATTATTTCCTCCCAGGATAGAATGGATTACCCTCACTAGTGTACCGCTACTTCAAACCCCAGTGACCAACGAACTCAAAGATCGGTAGCAAATCACACTTACTATTTTGTTTCTGTTAAAAATAATGCAGAAGGAAGAATGAGAAATCAAAATTTTCGTAAGAAAAATTTGTGGGAAAGATCATGTATTTATAGCCAAAAAGTTGGATAATACCGAAGAGTTGCAACTCTTCATTTAAAGGCTACAACTCAAAATGGTTGTTTTATAAAACTGTCATTACGCAAATCGCCAAATTTAAATTCTAACGGAAAAAATCAAACACGGAGGAAAATTAATTTTACCGTTACAATAACGGCTAATTTGAATTAAAATAATATTAAATTAATCTTAATATTAACAAATAAATTTGGTCCAAAAAAATAATCAATCAATCAGATCATTTGACCAATGCCAAAGCCAAAGCCGAGCGACAACGACGACATCTTGAGGCTTGCCTTCTTCTCATCTCTTTAAGAGTTAGAAGAAGTGGAGTTGTATATATACCCATCAAAACTCTTTTCCTCCTCCAATATGGGACAATGTCTCTTTGTCAAAAAAAAAAATTCAAAAAAAATTATTTTTCCCTCCATTTCCCATTCACTCTATTTTAAGCTATAACAAGCTTAAACTCAACAAAATCCTTTTCAAATTAAGGAAAACAGGACCTAGATAATATTGACCGGACCAATATAAATTCTGATTTCTCAATCTTTTAATTTGTACACTTACGTTTATCCTTGGTAGTTAAGAATATTTTCTATCTGTAATTTATGCGCTTACGTAATGGTTAATAGTTAAATTCTGATTTGTCAATCTTTTTGCCCCTTTTCATTTCTCATATTATTCCAATTTACACTAATTGCTTAGTGCAGTAAATCTTACATAAAAGCAATCGTTCAGAATAATTTTTATCAAGACAAATCAAACTGTAAACGTCATAATATATTTCAGCGTGCTATGAAGAGGTGCTGATTTGCACAGATATGCCGAATGAAAAGTGTTTTGGTAATAAAACTTAGCAAACCATATATATAAAATATTTAGAAGTTCTACATAAGAATTGGGTAGTGGAAAAGATAATACGTTGTAGGTAAGTTGCTAAATATAGTTTATTTTAAGCACATATTTACGTGTATAAATATCCAACATAGGCAACCGTACCCCACACCTGGGAGCAATAAAAAATTATTGAACACTGAGCTAAACTGAAGGATTTGATGCAGATCAATATCGCATGTAGATGGCATATTCCTATAAAAGTTCTCTTTCATTCAGGGCTTTTTGTCCTTGTTATATAGTATATAGAATAAGGAAGATAAAACAAAATGAAAGGTGTCATCTGATTGAAATTTTATGCTAATAATTAGAAAGGCTCAAATTAAGCAAACAAATATAGTACTCTATCGTTTGTAATTTCTCACAACAAAGACGGGGGAATCGAAAAGTATTTTTTTTGCTCAAGCTTAATAGAATTTAGCCAGAATGAATAAAGATAGGTTAAGTAAAAAAAACAAGGAGTACACGTTTGCCCTTTAATTTGAATTATCTTAACCTCAAACAAAGCATCCAACCAAATAGAAAATGTCACTTGATCAGGAGAAAACTGTGCAATTGTTTAAATGTTACTCTTCAGTCTTCATACACATCAAAAGAAATAACGGTTAAGGTAACCAAAAATTACTTCAGTCTCATATATTAGGCATGGGTAGACCGGTAGAGGTAAAACAGTATAAAGCAATTGATGCAGCCAAATAGTTTTCGCCTTTTTCATGCATTTTTAAACATTGTGCAATTTTTAATATTTAATTTAATACTTACAAATTACGATATTATTAACACCAATTAATATCTAAAAGTGAATCACGTGTACGTAGCAGTGGGTGCAATCACATTCCCCGTCTCCTACAGTTCTACTGTATATATGTGTCGTGTGTGTATATAATAATGATATTAAATCTTGAATCTGTCTCGTTTAACATAAACCTAATTCTCACGATCCAAAATCTAATATAGGTCGTGATAATGCCTAACACCGCCGTCAGACAAGCCAACGGTGATTTATCAATTTAATTACTCATTTTATTACTTTCGAAATCATAGATTTTAATAAGGAAGGAGATTTACACTTCTAAATTCACGGGAATGTACAACATTTGTAGTTTATAAAAGAAATAAAAGGCGATAATAATATACGAAACCGTAAGCATCAACTAGTATAAACCCAAACCCCGGTGTCACAAGTGCATGAACATTTTCTAAGGAGTACAATAATAATACAACATCTGTCCAGAATGTAAATAAGACAGGATAAAATAAACAGTACGATGGAGACTCGGTGGACTGCGATGCGTAGCCTGGAATGCAGCTCATATAAAGTCCCCTCAACAGGTGCGCCTACGCGCCAAGATGATCACCAAACGAACCTGACAGATCCTGCACATTTAGTGCAGAAGTGCAACATGAATACGTAAATCAACGCGTATCCAGTAAGTATCTAGCCTAAGTCCGGAGAAGTAGTGACGAGGGGTCGACATCGACACTTACTAGAGGTCCAATAAAGCAATATAATAAATCATACGCAGATATGAAGCACACATCAATAATGGGGTAAATCTGTAAGTTACATAATTTTCCAAATATTTCTTTAAAGTATGAATTTCTCAATCTTGTATTCTACCTTAACAACTCAGAAAATGTAAAGTGCCAATATCAAATGAATAAGGAATACCATATAAAATGTCGGGCATCAGTGGAAAGATAATCTCGTGAATGTTCGGACTACCAGCGATATAATGCACGATTATGCCAAGATCGTTCGGCCTGATCCAGAATAATGTGTACACTGCCGAGGGTCGAACAGCACGAATCATAGATGCATCTATTATATTGCCGAGGCGTTCGGCCCGCTCCACAAGAAAGGAAGTATCGAATTACAAGACACGTGCTTACAATACAGTACATGAGCACAACGTGAATATAATCTTTACCGTTTCTCAAATCACTAGCCAATAACTCAAGGTGAAAAGACTCGGCCTAATATACATATATTTATTTCTAAATTAATTTCAATTATAAGTTCAAGTAATTAAGCCAACAGCATGAGTTCCAATAATTCAAATATTACATGATAAGGTCCTAAGTCTACCCGGACATAAACATGCTTTAGCTACGTACGGACTATCGTCACCTCGTGTGTACGTAACACTCACAACTAGTATCACATAGCAATTACATCACCAGGGGGTAGTTTTCCCCTCACAAGGTTAGATTGGAGACTTACCTCGCTCCGAAATTCCATAACTGGCTCTAACGTCTCTCTAACTTCTCGACTCAAAGCCAAACGATCTGAAACTAGTCAAACAATGTGTAATTCAATCAAAATATACTCCAATGCTTATAATTAATCAACTTATAACAATTCTCAACTCCACTCAAAAAGTTAATAAAGTCAATCCTCAGGCCCACGTGCCCGAATTCCAAAAATATTCGAAGATAAACTTTACCCATAACACCACGAACTCAAATATATAATTTATTCCAATTTCCATGTCCAATTTTGTGGTCAAATTCCAAAATTACCAATTTCTAGGTTTTCTACCAAAATCTCAAATTTCTACAAATTTTCATATTCAAATCCGCATATAAATCATGTATTTAACTCACAATATGTGAGAATTACTTATCTTGACATAGATGATGAAAACCTCCACTTGAAGCTCTCCAAAAATCACCCAAACCAAGAGAGAATGAAAGAAAATGGGTCAAATCCCGTATAAAAACCCAATTCTGCCCAGCGCTTCCTCGCACCTGCGGAATAGTAGCCATTTCTGCGGCCCCGCACCTGCGAAAAATCCATCGCAGGTGCGGCTCCAGCTTAAACCAACAGCCCTCGCTTCTGCGCCCCCAGTAGCGCACCTGCGCTTCCGCTTCTGCGGGCCTCAAGCGCTTCTGCGCTCGCGCACCTGCGCGACCATGTTCGCTTCTGTGGCCCACACCTTCTTGGCCAACCTCCGCTTCTGCGCTCCAGTGGTCGCATCTGCGTGATGCGACCACGCAGGTGCGGGAATTTATTCGCACCTGCAACCTCTGCCCAGTTCACTTCCAGCTGCTTCTGCGGTTCACTGCCTCACTTCTACGAGGTCACTCATGCGGTGAAGCTTCCGCAAAAGCGGTTGCACCAGCAACCAGAATTCTCTAGCTTTTCTTTAAGTCCAAAATCCGATCCGTTAACCATGCGTAATTCACCCGATGCCCCCGGAACCTTGACTAAATATGCCAACGCGTCCCAAAATACATTACGAACTTAGTCAAGGTCTCAAATCATGCCAAACAACATCGAAACTACGAATCGACGATCGAAATCCTTTTTTAAACTTTCAAACATTCAAACTTCGACGTACGCGTCCGAACCATACCAAAATATTCCGGAATAACGCCAAACTTTGCGTACAAGTCACAAATCACGATATGAACCTATTCCAATACTTAGAACCTCAAACGGACATCGATAACACCAAAGTCCACTTCAAATCAAACTTAAGAAATTCTTCCAATTAAAGCTTCTGAAATTAGAATTTTCTTTCCAAATCAACTCCAAATTTTTTGAAATTCAATTATGACCATACGTACAAGTCATAATACCTGAAGTGAAGCTACTCAAGGCCTCAAACCGTCGGACGACGTGCTAGAACTCAAAACGACCGGTCGTTACACTAAGTTTGATGTCATTGTTAAAAAGTTTGTACTTCTAAACTTATCTAATTAATATTTGTAATCGATCTCTAGCTATAGCCTACGGATATAATTGTGCTTATTTAATCGTCTTTATCAAAAGATCAAATCAAAGTGAAAGCTATATCAACACCAACAACAACAATAACATACTCAGTACAGTCTCATAAATGGGGTCTAAAAAAAATAGTGCATGTGCATGTGTTACCCCTACCTCGTGAAGGGAAAGAGACTGTTTCCAATAGATTCTCGGCTTAAGAGAAGTATATAAATAGAAGAAACTACGTAAAGAGAAGCAGTAACCACAACTAGAAAATAAGATAACCGGATCAAAAGGAACAACGGGTAGTATTAGAAATCAAAGAATAGAAAATGCGAGAATACTCTAGTACCACATGTATAGAACGGCAATAAAGATAGGAGAAAAAAAATCTCGCTCGACTACTCACTAATCCACTACCCTAATCATCGACTTTCATCCCCTCCTGTCAAGGGTCATTGTCCCCGGAAAGCTAAAGATATGTCATGTCCTGCTTAATCATCTCACCCCAATACTTTTTCGGCCTACCCCTACCTCTCATTGACCCAACCATAGCCAACATCTCACACCTCATCACCGGGATACCTGCGCATCACCTCGTCACATATACGGACCATCTCAGTCTCGCTTTTCATATCTTATCCACCACAGGGGCTACTCCCACCTTATCCATAATATCTTTTTTCCTAATCATATCTCTCCTAGTATGTCCACACATACATCTCATCATTCTCATCTCCGCTACTTTTATCTTCTGAACATGAGAGATTTTGACTTGCCAATACTTCGCCCCAGACAATATAGTCGATCTAACAACCACACTGTAAAACTTGCCTTTAAGTCTTAGTGGCACGTTTGTATCATATAAGGTGCCGCATGCAAGCCTCCACTTCATATATCCCGCTCCAATACGATGTGTGACATTCTTGCCAATCTCCTTATCAACCCCAAATTGACTTGAACTTCAAATACGGGACACACAACGCTTTTCTTCAGTGGGATGGATACCATTCTATCAAACAAACAGAGAAAGTTGCCGCAAATTCATTGTCTTAAATAAAAATAAACCCCTTTGGCGTAACTTTATTTTTATTTACAAAACTTTGCACGAACCCCATGCTATTTACCAGGTTATATTAAGGAGAAAAATGCAAGGACGGTGAGAAAAAAAGTACAAGGACACGTGCCTTATCATGTGTTCCCGGCTAATATAGGTGCATTACATTTTTGGATTTCTTGAAAATTAGTGGTCCATAAAACCTATATACATAAATATTTAATTAGTTTGTAATCATAATGTAAGCATGTCTTCTAGTGAGAAGGAATTCCACCGATCAAGATTCTAATTAAACTTACCTATAAATCTACGGTTCTAACTTTATATTTCTCACCACTTTCATTGCTCTCTTTTTTTGTTCTACAATTAACGTAGTAGATCATACAGAGTGCTCTAATAATATTATTCTTCACATATCCATGGCTTCTTTTGCTTCTTCATCAACCAAAATTTACTGTAACAAGATCCTTTCTGACATATTTGATCATGGCAAAGATGAACCTTATTTTGGGAAGGTGAAAATCAATGAAAAAGTCAAGAAAAATCTAGCCTTGAAATTGGTTTCAAACGTAGCCAACCAATTGCCCGTGATTGTTCTACCACCAGATGAAGTGGTCAAGAAGGAGAAGAAGCTCGCTGCATGGACTAGCGTTCGCCAAGAAAGATGGGAAGGAGAGCTCGTCGTAGAAGGCGACTTACCACTCTGGCTGGTACGTTGTTCGGTGTATATAAGCTAAATCCTAAATACATGAGTTCTAACGTTTATTGTTTAGTTTCATGCATTTCTTCATTTTGTACGGGATAGTTTTTTTTATTTATTAAGTCGCTTGTTATAAGTTTTTCCAAAAGTTTTGAATAGACATGTTTCTCTCAAGAAAATATGAATCAAGTAGGAGTGATTTACAACTGATTATAAACGAAGAAATATAAATGAAAACAAAGGTTTCTGAACAGTATGAACACTCTGTCAAGAAGCTAAGAATAATTAAATTCTTAGTGATTTTGTGATGATGATCTCATGGTCCTCCTCCACAATATTTTTATTGGTAATTAGCAAATTCCACGTCCAGCAAAGAATATTCTCTTCTTTCAAGATATATAGAGTGTTATAATATCACAGCGACAAGAATATTTAAGATCTGAGAAGATAGAAATAATCAACTTCTTTTCTTTATTTTTTTTCCTTTGAAATTGCTTCCTTAATTTGTCTTAATTGGTAGGTTAATTAGCAGATAAAGCTCGTTCAACATGTCACGTTCCAAGTCCAAATCCCAGCATATAAAATTCTAATTATATACTCATATATTCCTGTCAAAATGAATAAATAAATAAGAGAGGCAAATAAAAATAAAATTAATTTTCATGTTCTTGTCTATGTAGAATGGCACATACCTGAGAAATGGTCCAGGACAATGGCACATAGGGAACTACAATTTCCGGCACCTTTTCGACGGCTACGCCACCTTAGTCCGTCTTCATTTCGAAAACGGACGGCTAATAATGGGTCACAGGCAAATCGAATCGGAGGCATACAAAGCAGCAAAATACAACAACAAAATTTGTTACAGAGAATTTTCCGAAGTACCTAAGCCAGACAATTTCATATCGTACATTGGTGACATGGCCAAATTACTCTCCGGTGCGTCCCTAACCGATAACGCGAACACCGGAGTCGTTAAGCTCGGCGATGGCCGAGTTGTTTGCCTAACGGAGACAATAAAAGGATCAATCGTAATTGATCCGAACACACTTGACACAATAGGGAAATTCGAGTTTAGTGATTCGTTAGGCGGGTTGATACATTCGGCTCATCCAATTGTAACGGAGAGTGAGTTTTGGACGTTGATACCAGATTTGATAAATCCAGGATATTTGGTAGTGAGAATGGAACAAGGAACAAATGAGAGGAATTATATAGGGAGAGTGAGTTGTAGAGGAGGACCAGCAGCAGGATGGGTCCATTCGTTCCCAGTGACGGAACATTATATTATTGTGCCGGAAATGCCACTAAGGTATTGTGCCCAAAATTTATTAAAGGCTGAGCCCACACCACTTTACAAGTTTGAGTGGCACCCTCATTCCAAAGGTTTCATGCATGTTATGTGTAAAGCCAGTGGCAATATTGTAAGTACTCCTCTCACTATATTAGATTGAATATTTTTTTAGATGCTGTTTTTGAAATAGTTTTGGAAATTTCAAAAGGTGGCAAGTGTGGAAGTGCCATTATTTGTGACTTTCCATTTCATAAATGCATACGAGGAGAAAGATGAAGATGGCAGAGTTAGTGCTGTTATTGCAGACTGCTGTGAACATAGCGCCGACACCACCATCCTTGACAAGCTCCGGCTTGAGAATCTCCGGTCATTCAACGGCGAGGATGTCTTGCCCGATGCAAGGTACAATTACACAAACTTGACAAAGGCTTTCAATTTTGTTGTTGATAGCACTTTTAAACCGTCGGCGCTTTTCTATAAAGTTTAACTTTTATAGTGTAAAATAGTATTTATGATATCATATGTAATTTAAATCCAAAATAAATATACGTAAACTGTCCCTTAAAACTTAAAGTTAACAACTTAAAAAATAAAACAGATAACTCGCTACTACATATTTAAACGACGTTATAGTGTAAAATCCTTCACAGTTCACACTATATATTAGCATACGAGTAAATCTTTTTCTATATAGACAAAAGCACAGTATGTCGTCTTCTTGGGTCAAACAAGGAAGAAAAACGTCTTCAAAGTTTAATTTGCATGCATGGATAGCAACCGTTTTGAATTTAAATATTGTGCTAAGTCAAACATCCTAAAATCCAAGAAAGGTCTACGGGAAAGGGAATTTATTTGTTGTTTTCTCATGTACAATCCAAGTACCGTTGATGTCAAGAGGACTATCTTGACTCTTTCCTCTTTAACTCTTTTGAACGGAAGTAAAACTGGACTGTATTGTCCTGTTCTCTGGAGCACAAGTTTTGAAACTTTGAAGATACCTTTTTTTTTTTAATTGCCGTTTTGCACGTCAGTTGTATGTAAATTTTTATACTTTTTATTTATAAAATCAATATGAACCTTATTAGCGAAGATGATTGATGGACATATATCTTAACAATTGAAAACTCGTCAAGAGGTGTGATAGGATAGCTGAAATGGTTCAGACTCGAGTCTTGAATATGAAAAAGCCTTTTGGTAGGCAGTGTTGTATCACCTTACTGGATCACACGAATCTGAATTAGCCGGACTAATGGAACCAAATACCAGCAGGATGGCTGTCCAAAAGAAGAAGAAAACATCAAAAACAATATAATTGACAAATCATTACTGTGTTTCCAATTGCACCAGGGGTGTTCTTGACTAATGGTGTTTGTTGACAGGGTTGGGAGATTTAGAATCCCATTAGATGGGAGTCCATATGGAGAGTTAGAAGCAGCATTGAACCCAAATGAACATGGGAGAGGCATGGATATGTGCAGCTTTAATCCTTCTTATTTAGGCAAGAAATATAGATATGCTTATGCTTGTGGTGCTAAGAGGCCTTGTAATTTCCCCAACACTCTTACAAAGGTCACTTCATTCTCTTCTTTTTCCTTAATTTTCTCCACCTAGTAGTGCTTACAACTGTTAATTTTTTTATCTATTATTTCAAACGATAACTGATTTTAATGACTCAAAATATTTTGCAGATTGACTTGTTTGAGAAAAAGGCAAAGAATTGGTACGATGAGGGTGCTGTGCCTTCTGAACCATTCTTTGTGCCTCGACCTGGTGCAACCGAGGAAGACGACGGTAATTATTTTATCAATACATCTATTTATAATAAACCCAAACCCAATGTGGTTCAGCATATTTTCCTGGATCCCACAGCTTTGTGAAAGTGAATACCGTAGTCTAAGCCTAATAAAACGAAACAAAAAACAACAGAACAGGCAATTGAATTGCAACATATATATTAACAAGGTGTAATATTCTGGAAATATGCAGGAGTTGTAATCTCAATGATCAGTGACAAAAATGGAGAAGGTTATGCTCTAATATTGGACGGATCCACATTTGAAGAAATTGCACGAGCAAAGTTTCCTTATGGTCTTCCCTATGGACTGCATGGTTGTTGGGTTCCAAAGAAATAGAACCACCCCCCACATCCTAGACAGTGTTATATGATAGCCAAATACACCTTACAAGTCATATAATAAGATATTACATTTTCCAGCTCTTGAATAGCTAATGTAGTACTTTGTGCATATTAATGATACATGAGTACTATGATTGCATATATATATTCTCTGCAATGATCATTTATCAGTAATACACATATGAACCTTTAATTAAGACATCAAGATTCAATAAGGAAAGGAAAAGTCTTTACTGTCTCTTTTGAAATTGAGGATTTGTAATCACTTCTGTCATTTTATCAATTCAAACTAACATCATAATCCACTAAGCCAGCATCGGTTCAAGTTGTTTTCCATATCGAAGTAATAAAAGTTGAATTTCATAACAGAAAGTGGTCTTTTTTATAAAACACAAAAGTTTGGGGCAATTATTGAAATTTTTTTAAAAACCAAACGACAATATTTTGGGCCAAAAATAGCTCTTGAGCTGGTTTTGGGATTTGGAAAATTGCCAAAATATGGATAAAATCTATAAACAAGCATGTATTTGCCAAAACAAATTTGAAAAAAATTCAGCAAAATCTATGGCCAAACGGGTGCTTAGGGTGTGTTTGGCATGAAGGCGGAAAATGTTTTTCCAATTTTCCCATGTTTGATTTTCCTCGTGAACTAGCTCATTTTCCTCCAATTGAAGGAAAATATTTTCCCTATCAAGAGGGGAAAATATTTTCCAAAATTTCTTTTCAACCTTTCCCACCATATTCTCCGCCCCCACCAACGCCCTCTCCCATCAAACCCACCCACCCACCAACCTCATCCTAAATAGAAATATTATTAAGAGAACTTTCTTTTCATGTTATAGATAGAATACTTTCTTTTTCATTTCAACAAAATGAATATTTTCTTTTCATGATATAGAAAAAGTGTTTTATATCATTTCAACAAAACGAATACTTTCTTTTTATGATGTAGAAAAAGTATTTTGAGTATTTATGTAGAAAAAATATTTTCTTTCATTTCAACAAAATGAGTACTTTCTTTTCATGTTATAGAAAGAGTAGTTTCTTTTTCAACAACAAAAAAAAGTATTATCTTTTTAGTT
Organism: Nicotiana tabacum; assembly: GCF_000715075.1. Lineage (NCBI taxonomy): Eukaryota > Viridiplantae > Streptophyta > Magnoliopsida > Solanales > Solanaceae > Nicotiana > Nicotiana tabacum. Next base: position 93,164,679 of record NC_134102.1, read on the forward strand.
ATGTAGCTCAAATTTCAATGATATTCTTGTGTGAAAAAGTAAAGCAGCACATTAGTTCCTTTGGGTTTGTGTGAATTTCAAAAGAATAATTAAATTTTTGAATAAAAAATAGAGTCCTGAAAACGTTGGGTATTGGGGGGAGGGGTTGAGGAGAGTAGCATAAAAAAAATTTTTCTTACTCTCTAACCAAACACTAGAAAATATTTTCCGGAAAAATATTTTTACTCACCAACCAAACAAGAGAAAATAAGTGATAAAACCACTCATTTTTCAGGAAATTCCTACCAAACAACCCCTAATGCACTAAACCAGAAGCTTCAATACTCATTTCAAATACATATATGAGATCTAATAAGAACCTCCATCTCTAGAAACAAATCTCTAAAGGGGTATTCTGTAACACAGGAATCAAATGTTAATAAAATACTTCTGCAGCAGAAATTGGAAAATTGGATATTAACTAAAACATAGCAAGGATCAGGTTAGTCTTTCTCACAATCAAGGTAAAGAACAAGAAATTTGATAGATCCAATTCAAGTAAAACATAATACAAATATCTCTTCAACTCAGTTCTTACTTTCAGTTGCTCAAGCTAAAGAATTTACAGTGAGATTTATCATACTGATAAAGAGAGAGCTACAGAATATTATTGGCAATGACTTCAAACTTCAGATGATCTCTTTCAAGGGACAGTTGTAACATGGTGAAGCACATCCATTTTACAGATAAAAGGAATAAAGGGGGAACAAAAACGGTAACATAATTTTGGGTTAACATGTATAAAAAATGGAATCTACGGATCCGTTCTATCATTTAAAAGATCAAACCCTATGAGAAATTCGGGCCAAACCATGATATGAGTTCCTGAGTTGAGAAAATCGGCATATTCTTTGTGGAAGTAAGACAGATAGGGTGCCAGGCTTAGATTTGCTTGTGACTCCAGGATTCTACAGTTGCGAATATATGTTGCTACCACTCTGCAACAGCCTCAACAACCAGTTGTTAGGCGCAGCCACTGTTAAGTGGCAAAATAAGCTAATACTTTTGTTCTGTATACACAGCATCAACATCATCAAGTTCAAGTAATTTGGACATGAGTTCTTTGTTCAAGTCCATAGCCTCATCATCTACCTGCAGCCGAAAACCAAAGTAATAACTACAACAAGCAGAAATATCGACTGTTATAATTGAAAACATAAAGTTCAGCGTTTAACATAAATGATAGTTGAAGCACTTGAACTGCATTAATTCAAACCGAAAATCCAAGTTGCAGATAAAAGGTCCAAGTAGTAAGACCTTCTAAGAAGCTAAATCAGATCATATTAGAGATTTTGTAAGATAACAGAAAAAAGAATGAACTACTCTATTCTTATACCCCATGTATAGCTGATCAACCGCTTGCACAAACGCGATCGGTCTCAAATGGTGAAAACCAGCCAAGCCGACCCAAATACTTCATGGGCTAAGGCTGGCTCGAGTAAATCACTCAAGACTTACCGGCTACCTATGTTGGTGGGAGGTGGTAGTTACCAAGTAGAACAGTCGAGGTGCATACAAGCTGGCCCGAACACTACCGTTGTAAAAAAAGAAATCAGTCCAGACTCGAGTTAGGAGCTCAAGCTCAGCTAGCACATATTAGAAGGAGCATTTGGATCGCTCAATCAAGCTCGAAAAGGATGAAACTTCAGAATGCAACTATCGCCCCCACCAACTCCAAAGATCCATACCATAAACAAATGTTTAAAAATTAAGAATGGCAAAGCTCCTAAAAATAACAATACACAATTGAATTTCAGATAGCAAAGCAACAATCAGAGAAGCAACGGCTAAAGAAATAGTGAGAAGGGAAAATGGAGACAGATGAACCGGAAGCAGATTCAAAGAGGCAAAATGCTGATCGGTGCAGCTGGTGTTGTTCAGCAACAGCACCAGCAGTGTAGCCTGTTAAAGTTAAGCAAACATGAGGTGCTTTGTTTTGATTCGAGAAAGAGGGAGAGAGAGGATTGGGGGGGGAGGGGATGTCACTCTACAGATTAGTTGAGCTGGGCAAAGAGATTTCTTCTTTACATTTATGATTTTTCTTTTTCAGGTAGATAGTATTAGAAATTTGTAAGAGGCAACAGACATATACTACGACACACATTTTAGTCGTTCAGTTTTCTCTAATTGTTACGTAATAAAGTTTGACGTGGTTCCCATCTACTTCGTCATAAGCCAGCACCTCAAACTCCACCAACAGATGGTGCATTTTTTGTCTAAAACCATGCAATGATAAGTTGGATAATCCATAATGCGAAAAAACTTGTTTCCGAGTTCAAAAAGTACCCATTAACAAAGGTAGGGTCATATAAGACCGAAAGCACCATCAGAAATGCCCTTCCCTATTAATACCTTCAATTGTCAAGGTTACACACCTATAGGCTTGTGCATATGTAAGACATGATAAAACCATCTCAAGCAACCTTCGGTCATTCTATCCTCTGTATATGCTACTTGCACGTTCTGGAAGATGTGATTATTTCTGATCGTATCTAATAATGTATGACCGCATCCATCTTACCATATGCATTTCTGTGACACTCATCTTGTGCATATGTAGGACTTTAGAAGCCTAACATTCATTTCCATATAACTTTGCTAGTCTTACAACCATTCTATAAAACTTGTATTTCACTTTGCCAGGTATCCCCATATCACATAACACTCTGATAGCACTTCTCCAGCTCAACTCATATTTTAATTCAATTGTGCTACATCTTCATCTATCATATCATTCTCTCGGGACATCGAGTTTAGATATCTGAATTGTTTGCATAAAGACATAACAAACCATCTAATCTCACCTAAACTTCTCTCTTATACTGGCTAAACTGGCACTATATATATTATGTCTTACTTCTACTTATCTTAAAACTCTTACTATCCAAAGTGATTCTCTATGGTTCAAACTTTTGATCGGCACCGTTGTTAGTTTCGTCAATTAACATAACATCGTCTGCAAATAATACATACCATGAGAATTACGTCTTGTATATTGTTGGTTTGGTCTTCCATAACTAGAGTAAACAAGTAGGTACTCAATGCAATCGATGGTGTAAGCTCACATTTATCAGAAACTCTTTGTATCTCTAGCATTCGTTCTAACACATTTGTGATGGCTCCTTCGCATATCACCTTTTCAGCGCATATATACATTGGATCTGATTGCTTTCTTTCCGATATCCATCAAAGGATTTTTCTTAGCACTCTATCATACACCTTCTGTAGGTTAAAGAATATTTTACATAGATCCCTCTTCCTCTCCCTATAAATTTTCATCTATCTTCTATGCAAAAATCCACATTGGTTCACTGTAACTCTTGTAATTTCTCTATGTCTATGCTCTATCATTCTTTCCCAAAGTTCCACTGTATGACTCATAAGTTTATTGCCACAATGTTTGTACAACTTTAAATATCTCCTCTATTCTTTACATTGGAATCATGGTATCCTCTATTCTTTACATTGGAATCATGGTATTCTTTCTCCACTCATTTACCATCTTTCAACTCTTTAAAACAACGTTGAATAGTTTGGTAAGACGTACTACTCCAACCATTCCAACAATGTTTTTATAAAGGCGAAATACATAAACGACCCCTTTAAGCTGTCCTCAACGATCAGATGGACACCTCAATTGACCCCTTTACTATTTAGACACTTCAAATGGCTATTAAGTATATCAAGTAAACACCCGAGTGGAGCAGAACATATGCGTGAGTTACACTTGCCAATGATGTGTCAAATAAATCAATTAAAGAATGACACGTGTAATTTATAATTAAAATATTTGACACGTGTAATTAACAAGAAAAAAAGACATTTCCCTTAGTTTCAATTAAAGCTCGACGACGTCATCTTCTGGAAAAAGAAGAGTCCTAATATTGGATAAACTCGAGGTTATCAACTTCCATCATCTTCAATACAAGATTCAAGCTTTAACAAAGTCCTTATTCTGCCACCATGATTCCTCTACCTTAATGGTGTGAAATTTGATTTATCCAATTAATTATTACGGTAATGCTTATGATTGATTCTATAAGCAATTGTGACAGTATATATTGGAAGAAATTGTGTGCTTATTTTATGTTTTTCCCATTTACTGTAATTTGAAAGAAACTTTTTAATTGTTCTTGTTTTTCATCAATGGTGAAAACTTGAAGAAGAAGAAGTATGAAGATGAAGGTAAGTGGGGTCATTATAAAATGAGGTTAATTTAAAAAGAAAAAAGACAAAAAACTTAATTTTGAGGGTTTCACGCGCCCAGACGTGAATAAAAAGCACACACTTTGCCATGTCATCGTGAGGGGTTCATGAGTCACACTTTAGCCGAGAAGAGGTGCTTGTCTGGTCATTAGCATAATTGAGGTGTCAATCTGATCGTTGAGGACAACTTTAAAGGGCCGTTTATGTATTTCGCCTTTTATAAAAGTGAAAAGCACAAAAAGAAAAGGTACGTGCGGAATGAAGCAAAAAGGGATAAGTGAAAAGTGCACGCTTCTCTGAAGTGAAGCGCAAAGTCTACCAATAATAAAAACTTATGAACATACTTGGAACTTGTGCTTATGATAATCGTATTGCAAGAAAACTAATAATTTTAGCATTTGATATACCATAATGACGATATTAGTCTAACTCAAAAGTAAGCATGATAAAATATATCTTTTCAACAAGGCCATTAAAAGATAACTTCCGTCAAAAAAATAATTTTCTTATTTTCAATTAAACAACCATAATAAGAACTAATTTGCAACATACAAATCCATATTTGATTACTTTAGTAACTGTACTAAGAGGCCAGTAGAGAGAAGCAAAAGCGAAGCCTAAAATAAAAAGTAGAAGAGCAAGAAGACTCACATATTCGAAGAAAAAAAAAAAGAATCATTAGTTTGAAAAAACAAAAACAAAAACAAAACAAAAGGCAACTAAGAAAAACAGATTGCTTTTTAAAAAAAAAAAAAAGCACAAGTAGAAAATAGCCGTTATAAACTCGAGAAGAATAAGAGAAAGACAACAACAAAGAGGGCATTAGAGCCTGTGTGGAGATCAGTCCTAGTACTCAAAACTGCAAAAGAACATCAATCCCTTCGCCCCACCCTCTCATTTATTTTCTCATCTTTTAAAATGATATTCAAAGAATCGATTGTTTCTCACTGGATGACTTCACACCTCATTTTCTACTATGTCCCAAATTTTATTATTTCATGCATGACAGTTTTTAATTTAATAACGATGCAATGGCTTTTAAAAGAAGCAATCACAAAAGGAACTTCTAAACCTTCATAAAATTCCATCTAGACCACAGGCTTTTCTAAAAATCCATATATTTTCATGGAATTCTATACATTTGCAGGACTAATACCGGTGTAGCTAAACTCTAAAGTTTCTATTTTGTACATGTGCGGAGATTTATACAACTATCCTTGTGATTGGTGTTGAATCCACAAGATTCCTCACTTTGATCATGAAAATAGATAAGCGGATTGAACTTGAGGAAATATATAGCCCTTATGGCTATGTGCATGCATAATCATAAAATTGACATTCAAACAGCCATGTCTACAAAGTAAACATGCATCCAACAGTAATTATTAGAAACCCTTTCACTATACAAATCAAGACTATGGAGAATTAAGCAATGCCACTTCCACTAATTGGTTGAATAAATGAACTGTATATCAAATCATATCGAAACAGCTCAACTGATACTTCTTCTTGGATAAGCAAAAAATTGATCTTGGAAGGTTGAAATTTGAATGTTTAATATTACATTCATGAGATTTTAGATATTCTTCTGTTTTTCAATAAACAATAGCCTTTTAAAGATTTGAGTAATCAGAAACAGAAAGCGAAATGCTATGCAGATCTCTTATAGCCACACGCTGCATAAACTCATGGACCATTTCTATGATTGTACTTACAAAAGGTCAACTATTCACACATCAGTTATTAAATTCCTTTTGTAAAATTTCATGGTTAAAACAGTATTTCCCTCTCAAAAGACTAACAAGAGCTACTAAATTAGACGAATTAAATGTTATACTTACGGACCTCAATTGGAGTTATAGGAAGTAGCTCAGATCCGTTGTCAGGTTCAAATTTTATTCCTTCCTCTTGTAGCTTTGATAATATCACTGGATAGTTATCCGCTGAAGACACGACTTTGTAAACCCTACTAAAGTCAAAAAGAAAACAAATAGTCAAATGCAGTGATATTAGTCCATCCAGTGTGACATTAGTTCATCCTCAAACAAGAGAGGGTTGCGCTAGTGGTGAGACTCCTCCACTTGCAAAATCTAGGTCCATTTCCATGAAAGGAAAGAGCAGTAGAGTATATTGTTTTCGATTGCAAGTCTTGCATTTCTGATTTATAAAGCTTTTCGGTTAAAAGCATCATCTGTTTTGCAGTTACTGGTACAATGATTTACTGTCACAGAAAACATTGCATCATGAAGTATGCTAAAGTCAGTGTCTCAATCAAAAAAGGAAAGAATCCAGAGCTCAACTGGTTTCTCTCTTTAAAGAAACAACACAATAAATCTGAAATTGGCCCAAAAGTCTATTTCAGCTAAATCCTTGCACATTTTCCAAATTGACTCACATTTCTTACCTTTTCAGCTAAAGCATTATTTCTACTGCAATTGAAGGAGATTATTTGATTTTTTGATTCAAATGTTTTCTCCATGACATTGTGCTATATATTTTTTATATGTAAATAAAATAATTTTGCAATATCAGGAAAAATACCTTTTTGGTTCTGGATATTGTCCTAAAAAATATCAAGAAAACCTTGAAACTAACAAAATAAATTCCGGATAGGTTATATGATGAATGAGGCTGAATAAACTTTATCAATTATTGATCTACAAATAATTGAAGTAGAGCAGCTGTTCTGTCCCTTAAATTACAAATTACTTTGTTCACGAGATATTGCCTAAGAGAAGCCTTAATGAAGATACAAAGGCAAAGAATTATGAACCTTTCAGATGAATTTGCTTCTGTATCATAGTCATCCATTGAAGGTTCAATTATATCTTCAGCCCCAGCATCTAAAGCAATTGTTAGGAGCTGGTCCCGGTCGACATCAGTGACTTTTACATTAGCAACCCGAGCACGTCGGAACTTGAACATAATGGATCCTGAATCTGCCATCTTCCCACCACAGTCCTTCACCACCTCTCGAACTGCTGCCACTGACCTGTTTACTTTATCTGTTAAGACCTCAACGATGATACCAACTCCACCATAACCATATACCTGGGTATAGAGCAAGGGTTAAAAGTTCATTGAATTGCAATAATCAAGAGTAGCAAAAAGGTAAATGTGTAAACATGGTTGATAATTAGATAACAAATGCATGCAAGTTTAAATGTCTCAACACCTCATAGATCTTCTCCATAAATGCTTCCTGTCCCTTTTCTGAAGCTCTTTTTATATTGCGCTCAACAATGTCTTTGGGTATATCAAGCTCCTTAACTTTCTCGATCAGAGCAGCGAGAGCTGTATTAGATATTGGACTGGGACCACCTTTCTTAACCCTGGTCATTCAGGAAACAGTACTCATTTCCACCAGTTAATCATAACAGTCACAGAAACAGACGTCAGGACATTTGGTTCATGCTCGCATCAAAATAATGCTCAAAAGTTCCATTTGGAGAAGAAAGGAATCTTCCATTCATTTCAAGCTTGATTTAGAAGAAAAACTATTTGTCTGTTGCATAACTTACGCAGAAACAACTTCCTTCCCAATTTTTGAGTACAACTTTGCCTTCTTAAGATCCTGGGCAGTCTGCACATAAAAACCATTGACTTAAACCAACATACATAACACTAGAACTGTGCTAACTCCAAACACTGTTGCTGGACAATCATGTGAATTATAAAGATAAAATACACTACATCGTTTACACATAAATATTGGCTACTTAGTCCGTTGTTGGGACTATCTATCCTCACGATTCACGAAACACATCAACTTTTCTACTACTATAGTCAAATAAGGTCAAAATGCATCACAGAGAGACCTCAAAGTCACACAAACAAACATTTCCTAGAATGCTGACACAACATAACAATGGAATCACAATGCCTAAACAGTACTAGCCACTTAATATTCTACATATTAAAAAAAAAAAAATTACATAGTTACATATAGAATTAGATGTTTTGATGGCATTTCAACTTCCAACTGTAACCTTAAGTCTAAATGTTTGATGAGTCGTTTCAGCTGGAGTAACCTTTCCCCTGTAAATGACATTATTCCCCTCTTAGATTTCATTAGCTCTCTCTCAATGGTTTAGTAGCCATTCCCTTTTGCTCTTGGTTAACTCCCTGCTCTAGAATGGTTTTTTGTATCAAGAGTTAACCAAGTTTTCTATTGTAACCTTTTGTATCCTTTTTGATGCCTATAATGCAATACCTTAATTCATCAAAAAGAATATAGAATTAGGAATGAGGTTATTCGCGACAAGGTGGGTGTGGCTCCAATTGAGGACAAGATGCGGGAAGCGAGGCTTAGGTGATTCAGACATGTGAGTAGGAGAAGCACAGACGCCCCGGTGAGCAGGTGTGAGAGGTTGACATTGGAGGGCCTAAGGAGAGGTAGAGGTAGGCCGAAGAAGAAGTGGAGAGAGGTGATTAGATAAGACATGGCGCAGCTTCAGCTGACTGAGGAAGGTGTGGAGGTCGAGAATTAGGGTAGTAGGGTAGGTGGTCTAGATTATTCATACTGGTAGTATTAATACGTACTCTCGTATTCTGTTGGTATTAGGTTTCTATGACTACTTGTCGTTTCTTTCATTTTGGTCATCTTAATATCTTGTTGTTTTTTTATGCTGCTTTTATATGGCTTCTCGGTGTTGTTCCTTCTTGTCTGTCTTTTCATTATTGTGGTGCTTATGCTTTCCTGATCTGAGGGTCTATTGGAAACAACCTCTCATTATTGTTCTTTATACCCCACTGTGTGGGATTATACCGGATATGTTGTTGTTGTATGGCTACATATTTTTTTCCTTATAAAAAAAAAATATTCTACATAGATTTACCAAATTCTCAGCGTATAAATTTCTGAGCACCTTAAAGATAAGATAGCCCCAGAAGGTTACATCTTTCATTAATAAATCATTTTTCTTTGGCAAATGAAATCAAGTCCATCGGAGAAAGATTCAAATTTGAGTTAATTTCTGTAAATCCCAAATCATTTAGATTAGACAGAGGTAACATTATTTGAATCAAAGAATTAATAAGCACAAAAAGATGTCCTTTTTTTACTAATAGAAAAAGAAAATTAGAACTATATGATTTACACGAAAATAGCAAGAGAAATACCTTTCTGCCAGCAATTTTGCTGGAGCGTCTGCCCATACAGAGAGGAGAAAAAGTCCAAATCTTTCTGACTGAATTGCAAGATTGAAGTTCCAAAGGCAAGACCCATTTGTCAGAAGATGAATAACATGAAGAAGAAGAAATTTTCCCACTTAATAATAAAGCACCTGCAAGAAAATAATCAAATATTAGCTCATTCAAACAGAAATAAAACCCAAATCAATAAAAGCTACACAGATTTTATTTTTGCTAATATATAGGAGGAGTATATACTTTTGAGAGTGCAAGAATGGTGGGGTTTAAGAAAAACCCCATTTGAGAATCTGTAGAGCAATGAACTAAATGCTCGAACTGAAGATGATGAATACGCCATTTTTTTTCTTTTGTTAATACAATTTTCGTCTCTGAGATTCTTATTTTTGTGATGAGATTTTCAGTGGACACATCAACTCCTAATCAATCAAGATACGAGGATGCTGCAAAGGTTTTTTTCTTGAATAACCAGGCACAAAAAAGAGTTATTTTATGTAAGCAGTCGTGTTAACCCCTAGAGTTTGTGAAATTACACATTCCCACCTGGCAAAAAAATCTTACTTTGGCCAGTGGTTAAGAGGAACAAAATTTTACCACTTTAATTGATTTTTTTGCTTCTTTTTTTTGTCCATAATATTTAATTTTTTAAATATCAAGAAGGAATTAACTTTTTTTTTTCAAAATTACCTTTGGAGTAAAGAGCCTAGGAGTATTTATTTTGTTTTCAATAAACAAATTAAGGTTAATATGATCAATTTTATTGTTAATTAATGTTAAAAGTTAAATCCTTAATACGTGTGAAAATAACAAAAAAAATAAATTAAAATGGATCGTAGGGAGTAATTAAAAAAGGAAGTGTAACTGTTTTACTGGATTGGTTTGTATAAAACGATTCTGATTGTTTTAATAAGTTATTATTTAGATGTCTTTTAATTTTGTTAGAAATGTGTGGATTATTAGTTGTAAAAGTCTTTTTTCTCGTGATAATATCATATAAAATTCTTAACCAAGTTAAAGAATAAAGAACCGATAGACAACGCAAACACTAGAGTTTTACTTTTCATCATGGTTGAGTTTATATTTAAATTCCAGTTGATAGTGGCATTCAAATTCATTCAGAACTTTTTTTTCTATTGACAAATTTAAGAAAGGTTTTGAAATCAAGTGCCATTTGAGATGATTGTACTATTTTTCAAATTCACCTATTCTTAAGTGTACACAACCCAATTTTAAAAAAATGATAAACCTATAGTTAACTTTCGAAAATGTTAAGTTTAAAAGAGTTGCCACAAAGGTTTAAAGGTAACCTTTACTTTGTTGGGTGGAGATAGGAGGTGTGTGACCAGCGCTATCAAAGGTACAACAAAACATACCCAATTCGGAAAAGGGCCTAAAATGCCCCTTTACTAGCCCTTCGTTAAAAGTTGGTCTCTATTCTGCCCTTGTCGTCAATAAATGGGCTCGTATATACCCTCCATCACTAACGGGAGACTCATAAAGCCACGTGGAATATATGTGAGGGCAAGTTAGACCTAGTTCGAATTGTACAGGGGCATATATGAGTCAGTTATAATAGTCATTTCTCAAACACTTCACAACTCCATATCAGTTTACTTAGACACATATTTGACAACACCAAACTAATTATCACAGCAAATAAATTAAGTCATAGACACAAATATTCAAATGAACGGCAATGACTTCATTAAATCATAGTACTCAAAGGGGTCGAATCATAGCAAAAGACAACAAAAGACAATGTCGGAATGTTCTAGTAGCTCAAAGGGGTCGAATAGGAGGTTTCGTTGCGGAATTGCTGTCAATTATTTTATGGCATGGACTCCTTTAATGTTAGTGTTATTGTGGCTTAATTGTTGTCTTTTATTATGTAATGAAGCATTATGTTTGTGTATAAGGATTTAATGAAGTCATTGCCGCTCATTTGTTGTGTCTATGACTGAGTTTATTTACTATGATAATTAGTTTGGTGTTGTCAAATAAGTGTCTAAGTAAACTGATATGGAGTTGTGAAGTGTTTGAGAAATGACTATTATAATTGACTCATATATGCCCCTGTACAATTCGAACTAGGTCTAACTTGCCCTCACATATATTCCACGTGTTTTTATAAGTCTCACGTTAGTGATGGAGGGCATATACGAGCCCATTTGTTGACGGCAAGGGCATAATAGAGATCAACTTTTAACGGAGGGCTAGCCTGTCCTATTACATATAGTAAAGGGGCATTTTAGGCCCTTTTCCGTACCCAATATAATCCCACACAGTAGGGTTTGGGAAGAATAGTGTGTAGATAGACCTTACCCCTACCTTATAAAGATAGGGAGATTGTTTCCAAAAAACTCTTGGCTCAGGACAGTGCTATCAAAGGTAAAAAAAAAAAAGGAAAAAAAGCCAAAAGGCCTCTTGAAGCTTTAAGCGCAAAGCAAATAAAAAAATAAAGCGAAATAGAACACGGACGGTAATGAAGAAAGGCACAAACTAAAAGAAAAATTAAAATAAATTTATATATGTAATTCAAGAAAAATAACTATAAGAACAAACAACAATTAGATGGACAAAAGAATTGAAAAAAAAAATATATTTAAGTGAATTAGATCGTTAGTAGTGTAGTCTAAAAGACAATAAGTGATAGCAGAAAGCAACTTGTGTTAACTTGGCTCTGCATCTTGTTGGTGAAACATATTATACTCCTCCATACTTCCACTCTGGTAGCCTGAGCCATATATGATGCAGAATTCATTGGAAAATGCTATTAACCTGGTGGCAAGTTTAACATTTTGAATTCTATAAACTCTGCCAACATGTTGAATACTTGCTACCTCCCACCAGCACAGGTAACGGGTAACTCTGTCAACTATGGTTTAGGCAGATGGAAAGAAATTACCGAGTGATTTTTATCTTGGTTGGGTTGAATCATAGTCTCCAAGGTTTGCACCTACTTTATTGATTGATAGGCCTCATCCTAAGGGTGCTTTCTCACAGTGTTTCAGCATGTTGCCTCCTCTATTGGACCCTATGTGTTGGTATAACCATACAATTCCCAATTCGTACCATCAGAAGAAACTTTTTATGTGTTTGGTTTCCGGTGCATATAAATTTCCCATAATTTCTTTGACCTGTTACACCTAAAAGAAACTTTGCATGTCATCATTCCCATAAGAGGTACATAGCACATGCTTCCTTATTTTAAACTTGAAAGGTTAAGGGCAAAGCAAACTGCTTCTCTTTTCAGACTGGACCAACTACAGGCTCATTTCGGAGTAAACTTCTCAAGAGGCCAACTAATTTATACAAAGTTGCCTGGCCAGTATTCCCAGTACATCCCTCCAAAGTTGTGAAGAGACTCTGTGCAGTAAATGGAGAAATAGCTTGTCGCAGGTGGTTTAATAAACTCCTTACTTAAAAGACTGGCACTCAACCAAACCTCTTTGGAGTTGTTCTCCCAAATATGAGAGAACAGTTAGGTCTAAAATGAACCCAGCGACCACAATATCCGAGAGCTGACTAACAAGGATAAGAGAAAAAGAAGAAGGAGAACTCATGAACAGTTACCCAGACCACAAAGAAGCTTATGAAACATTGAAAAGTAGCGCAGGACGGCATCGTTGCACGTACAATCTTTTCAGGAAAGAGGTTTCAAGATATGCTTTTATTGTGACGTTTGGAAAGTCGGATGATTTGCAGCCCTAAATAGTCTAGTAAAATGGGAAATTTTCCAAAGGTGTACATGATGTCATTCCCCCCGATGTTCCACAAGATGAGCTTCACCAGCTTTCCAACAATTACAGAATATGGAGGATTTGAATTGTGCATTCTGTCATCATCATGCATAACCTCGGATTAACAAGAAACCTATACCGAAGCATGGTTCATAATGCTGCAGAATGGTGATGTTTGTTTCCTTTTTCTACTTAAGAATTACAACTGGTGTTCACAATAGGTTAGCTAAGAGAAAATATAGCAAGCCACAAAGATTCGAAGTGGTCTTACTTTCACCAAAGGCCTTCATTTTTGCTTACTTCCTCTTAAGGAAGAGATTCTTGAATTACCATATCTCCAAAATCTGCTATATGCGTTCTCCAAATTGAAATGTATATGCATAATATTAAGCAGCACATGCCAATAGCACGGTATCCAAGTTCATTAAAAAGTACCCTGCACATTTGTTTTGCTACAAGGAACATTTCAGCTATAAATAATGGGAACTGGGCAGAAATTGCACCTGAAGTAAACAACTGCTTAAGGTATCAGGAAATGAGGGGACCCTGAAAACAGATCAATGCATATCAACTGAGATATTCAACTCTCCCATATCATCTGTTATTTCCAATCTATCCAACAGTGTTCTCTCATTATATTATCCTGCACTTCCAAAGGAACCCACATCCTCAACCTTCTATCAACCACAATGTGTTCTAATGTCTGGCATCCTAGTACCAACTCTTCCAAATCATATCCACTAAGCTTCTCACAACTAGTCAAAACAAGCTCTTTCAATGACCTATGCTTTGTCAAAGCACGAATGCCTTCACCAGTGACAAATTCACAGCCAGTTAAATTAAGAGCATTAAGATTCTTGCAACCTTCAGCTAGAGCAACAACAGTAGCATCAGATACATTAACAAGCCACGACAAGTTCAACCTCTTAAGAATCTCACTCGAAGCAATTGCCTCACCAGCAATATCAGTCACATTCGGTCCACATTCTGCCAAATCCAATTCCTCTAAGCAACGCATTTGCATCAAACTCAATACCCCACGATCCGAAATCCTATCACATTCAGCAAGAATTAGTTTCTTCAAACTAATCCTAAGAGGCCCTTCTGCCAATGATTTCAAGCCCTCATCTGATACTAACCAACAACCCTGTAAATTCAAGCTCTTCAAAGAGCAGCTACCACTTCCAATAACTCTAAGTGAGTCATCACTAACCTTATCACAAAAACCTAATTCTAAAGCTATTAACTTTGGCAAAAAGCTAACAAGAGAAACAACCCCAGCATCTCCAACTCCACTTCTCTTCCTCAAATTAACTGTATTCAAACAAGAACAAATCTTTGCAATAAAACACAAACCATTTTCATCAAAATCGTCCAAGATTAAATTTTCATCCATTTCATCACAAAATCTGTTCTTTTTCTTGAAACAGAGGTTAAGAACTTGGATTCTGGGGCAATTTTCAGCCAAGATTTCAAGATGGGTATTTGTGATATGTTCAGATGATTCAAATTTGAGCAAATTAGGGAATCTTGGAAGGAAATTAAGTACAAGATTGGGTTCAAAAACACGTACGGATGATCGAGTTAAGCCTTCAACTCTGAACCATTGCTTACAAACTTGAGAAATGGACTTTCTATAGGCAGGATCATGAATCCTATTGATTATCAGAGCTAATAAATCATCGCCCACTTTTTCCATTGTCAATTGCAACACAGTACTTGTGGGGGCTATGTTTGTACTTGTATCTTCATTGTTCGATATTTGTACCTGCTCTTTTAGATGAATAAAATTTCCCCCTTTTAATTAGATCATCACATTGTGCTTTGCACCCTCATAATTTTTTAAGTTGCATTTACCTCCCTCGTCAACTTCGTGGCAACTTGCCAAAAGAACATGAAATCTACTAATTCGGAAGAGGGCCAAAAATGTCTTTCAACTATGAGAAATAGAGTAATTTATCCTTATTTGTCTCAAATATATACTTTTACGTTACACCATGATAGGAAATAGAACAAATTTGCACTCTGTTTGAATTTGCAACCGAATATGCCCTTGTTAAGAACGGACTAGCTCATATTTGCTCATCAATACTGGCCGAATTCATTTTTTTCGATTAACTTCTTTATTTTAAGGTCAAAATTTGTATTTAACTTCTATTTTTAAAACAACAAGATAAAAAATAAGAAGAAGGAAAACAAACATATAGAATTTTTTTTCCACAAATACATATCAAATTCAAAAGCAGAGATTCACAAAATATTTTATTTTGCTTAAAAGATAACTATTAAGTTTTCTCTCTCCTAGTTTCTGTCTTTGTGAAGATCAATACTCTTTTGTCTATGCAATTGCAATTATATGTGGATTCTTGAAGATTATTTATTTTCTTATGAAAAAATAATTAGTTTTCTA
The DNA here is from genome assembly GCF_000715075.1 of Nicotiana tabacum. NCBI lineage: Eukaryota > Viridiplantae > Streptophyta > Magnoliopsida > Solanales > Solanaceae > Nicotiana > Nicotiana tabacum. The sequence goes on from NC_134102.1 coordinate 93,180,225, forward strand.
GAATTGATGTTCTATTTAATTGTTGTTAAATTTTAGGAGAGTAATTAGTTTTCAGTTGTTTTAACCATCTTGGGTATATGTAATTTTTTTGGTTAATTTTTTTTAATAAGTTTTGGGGGTTAAGATTATTGTCCTGCAAGGTAACACTCTATCTTAATTATAAAATAAATTTTAAATGGGCAAAAATAAAAAAATTAGAAGTCCGTTAATTTTGAGGACAAATATGAGCCAGTCCACTCATGATAAGGGCATATTTGGGATCAAGGTCAAGCGAATGACAAATTCTTCTATTTTCTATAATTGAGGGGCAATTTTGAACCAATCCACTAATGATAAAGGCGTGTTTGGGAAAAGTTTTATCCACCCAACTCTTATTCCCAACATTGCTAGTATAACAGTTTATCATACAAAAAAATATGACAGAATATATTTTGTTACCTCTCCCTCTACTTATTATAGAACAGAGGAAATCATCATAGATATTCAAGAGGGTAGTAAGTGAACTTTTCATTATTTTTCTATTCTCTCTCTTTTCTTTCTTGCATCAAGCATTAAGCTAGAGTTAGAAATAAATTTTTGTAGTTGACACTGATATCCTAGAGTATTTTAACATTGTGGCTTTTCAGTCTATTTATTAGTACATACTAAGTTTGTTAGAAGGTGGTTAGTAGGTTAGCTAATTATAGTTATTTTGTTAATCATAGTCACAATGTATAAATAGCGGGATATAGTGTATTGTTTCATTGAATAACAAACAACAACAACAACAACCCAGTAAAATCCCACTAATGGGGTCTGGGGAGGGTAGTGTGTACGCAGACCTTACCCCTACCCCGAAGGAGTAGAGAGGCTGTTTCCGAAAGACCCTCGGCTCAAAAAAATAAAAAGACAAAATGACAAAATGACAAAAAAGAAACAATATTAGTATCACAACAACAATCATAAAATATATAGGAACACCATGAAATCCAGAAGAAAGATGCAAAGCAAAGGGAGACAATATTAGTAAATATTAGTATCACCACAACAATCATAAGAAAAATAGGAACACCATGAAATCTAGAAGAAAGATGCAAAGCAAAAGCAATAGCTAGTAAATAGGACATGCACTGAAAAGCGAAATAGTAAGCCACAACATTGCCAATAGCTATCTTAGACAAAAATCATATATGGCTAGTCCCACAATGGTACGAAGTAAGGCACGACTCAACTACCTCCTAACCTACAACCCTAATACTCGACCTCCACATCTTCCTATCAAATGTCATGTCCTCGGAAATCTGGAGCCTCGCCATATCCTGCCTGATCACCTCTCCCCAATACTTTTTAGGTCGCCCTCTACCTCTTCTCGTGCCATCCACAACCAGTTGCTCATACCTCCGTACCGGAGCATCTGGGCTTCTCTTCTGAACATGTCCGAACCATCTAAGCCTCGCTTCCCGCATCTTGTCATCAATGGGAGCCACATGCACCTTCTCCCTGATATCATCATTCATAATCTTATCTATCCTAGTGTGCCCGCACATCCACCACAACATCCTCATTTCTGCCACTTTCATCTTTTGGATATGTGAGTTCTTGACGGGCCAACACTCGGCCCCATACATCATGGCCGGTCTAACCACCGCTTTATAAAACTTACCTTTGAGTATCGGTGGCACTCTCTTGTCACACAAGACTCCAGATGCTAACCTCCACTTCATCCATCCTACCCCAATATAGTGTGTGACATCCTCGTCGATCTCCCTCCCCCCTGGATAACCGAACCAAGGTACTTAAAGCTGTCTCTACTCGGGATGACCTGCGAATCAAGCCTCACATCCACGCCCTCTTCCCCTGGCTCAGCGCTGAACTTACACTCCAGGTATTCCGTCTTCGTCCTGCTCAGCTTGAAACCCTTAGACTCAAGAGCCCGTCTCCAAACCTCCAATCTCTCGTTAACACCGGCTCGCGACTCATCAATCAGAACTATGTCATCGGCGAATAGCATGCACCATGGCACATCCCCTTGAATATGGTGTGTTAACGCGTCCATCACCAGGGAGAATAAGAACGGACTGAGCGCAGAACCTTGGTGTAACCCCATTACAACCGGAAAATGCTCAGAGTCGCCTCCTACTGTCCTAACCTGAGTCTTAGCCCCATCATACATGTCCTTAATCGCTATAATGTAGGAAACCGACACACCTTTTGCCTCCAGGCATCTCCAGAGAATTTCTCTAGGAACCTTGTCATACGCTTTCTCTAGGTCAATAAACACCATGTGCAGATCCTTCTTCCTCTCTCTGTATAGTTCCACCAACCTTCTAACAAGGTGTATAGCTTCTGTAGTCGAACGACCCGGTATGAACTCGAACTGGTTGCCGGATACAGACACTGTCATCCTCACCCTCGCTTCAACCACTCTCTCCCACACTTTCATGGTATGACTCAGTAATTTGATACCCCTATAATTGTTACAACTCTGGATATCACCTTTGTTCTTAAACAATGGAACCACCGTAGTCCACCTCCACTCATCCGGTATCCTCTTCCCCTTAGAAATGATATTAAACAACCTAGTCAGCCACTCCAAACCTACTCTCCCCACACACTTCCAAAATTCCACCGGAATCTCGCCTGGCCCGGTCGCTCTGCCCCTATTTTTCATATATTTTCTCTCCTTCTCTCAATCGTGTGTTCCCATCTACGGTTTCTCCATCTCCATCTCCGTCAATTCAGCACCTTGTTTTTCATTTTTGTAGAGTAGTTCAGAATCTTCCTTATGAATTACTATAAATCTAATACATTACAGTTAAAATTCTATTCTCATTAAATAAAAAGAAACTCTATAGAATGATATTCACATGCACATTGAGGCGGTCGAGTGCATAAGTTTTATGAGACTAGATTTTAATCAGAATATGGTTGATTATCAAATGAAAAGGACAAAAACACAATTTAATGTTCAAGTTCAACATCATCAATATGATAATCCCTCTGGAGAAGATATGGATTTCTTCGCAATTGCTATTCGTTTATGAGAAGAACAAAAATGATCACAATTAGCATAAGATGTAAATAACACATATGGCTAGAGCGTAAAATGAGTATTTGGGATGATTTATTCATATGTTATGTCTGACCTCCATATGTAGAGGTGTCTAATCATGGCAAGTGAAGATATTTACTAGGGGACTAGATATGCATAAAATCAACATGGAGAGAAGTTGTCTAAGAACGTTGAATCATATGAAATTCATATAGGTCTAGCGAAAATTAGTATGAGACAATGGAATAAAAAATATTTATTATATAAATGATATCAATAATTTTGGATTAATAAAATTTTAGTCATGTTAGTACGTTTATTTTAAACCAATATTTGTTAGGACAAAAAAAAATGGAGGGGGAAAAATTTATAATGATATTTATACTCTCCATTCATCTAAATTGCAAATTCGCGTTACTAAGGTACAGAATATCATCATCACTGCAATGACTCGGAAGCTATTTCAATATATGCTAGTTGTCACTAGATTTATATTCATATATTTATTTTTCTCTCGCTTTTTGGCGTCTAATGTCGATTCCTTAAAAATGAAAAAATAAAATAAAATAAAATTTTGAGCTGCTTAACTCTCCAAAACGGGAGTACAAAAACCACAAAGATTTTAGTTTGCAGAATAATAAGAATAACACAAGTACAGAAATAAATATTAAATTCCTTAAGATTGTTATTCCCGTCAATATTCCTGTATTTGTAAATATTAATTCTGCAAAATATAAGTTAACGTAATGAAACAATAATAATAAATTCGAGCCCACTGAATTCACAGTGTTTCCTTAAGGAATTTAATCCCCTCCTAGTACCCAAGGTAATGGATTATTTCCTCCCAGGATAGAACGAATAACACACTGGTGTAGCGGTACTTCAAACCCCAGTGTTTCGGCGAACACAAAGTTCGGTAGCAAATCACACTTACAGTTGCTTTGTTTGAAGTTAAAAAACAATGCAGAACGAAGGAGTATATACTCAGAAAAACGTATGGAAGTTCTGAGAGGAAGGAATGCAATATATAGCCAATTTGTTGAGCGAATTGTATGTTGAGTTGAGTATCTTTCTTCAACATTTGCTGCTCATATATATAGCAGCCAAGAAGGAGTGCAAGACCAAACGTCCACCCTTCATGGTGGAGCAATCCAAATCCAAATCCATATCCAAATCCGAAGCCGAGCGAGCGACGACGACGGCGCGAGGCTTGCTTTCTTCTTAACTCTTTAAGAGTTACAAGAAGAACAATTATATATATACCCACCAAAAATGTCTTCCACTTCCAATATGGGACAATGTCTCATTGTTAAGAGGGGGAAACTTAAAATTCTACTCAAAATTTCATTTTCCCTCCATTTCCCATTCACCCTCATTTTAAGAATATTACATCTTAAAATAAAACCTCGACAGTAGAAATTAGATGCGAGTATCTATATCATTACTACTGTATGAAGGGATTAAATATTAGTACTTATTTTATTATTTTATATGGCATTATTACTAACTACTACTACTATTTAGAGAATCAAATCTCTCTCCTTTTTACCACAACTTTGTATATTTGAATACATTTTACTATAAAAGTACTTTTTATCTGGTATTTATTTATGTAACTTATATTTTTGAAAATGTTAAAAACCAATATTCTTGCCAGGAAGTAACAAATAATTTTGTTTTATCAGCTAAAGTTAATTAATTCCACGTAGTCTATCCTACTTTAAAAAAATTAGACAAGTGAGGATGTGAAATAAAAAAATGAGAACTTAGTTTTATAAAATACCGAAAATTAAATGAATTTAACGTTAGATTGCATCACAATTGAAATGAGAGAACCCAAAAAACATAAGTGACTCCTTTTTTTTTTAGTAAGTCCCTTTCTATATTTTGTAACAATTCAACTTTAGATTTTTCTTTTTACCATTAATGAGATGATTTCTAGCCCACAAATTTCTATGATTTATTTAAGATTACAAGTTTCAAAAGCCTTCCTATATTTCATAAACTCCATATCCAGTCAAACACTTTCATATAAATTGGGACGAAGAAAGTATAATTTATGTAAGAAAAATAAATAATAAATTAGATCATTATATATAATTACATGACTAACTAATGAATAGAGAAATATAATTTAAATAAAAAAATAAAATAAGAATAACAGAAAACTATTTTAGTTATATTAATTAGAGGGAGATATCGAGCTATTAAAAATTAATATGATAATAAAAAAATAAATTTATAAATAATAAAAGATAATTATATAAATAATATACTAGAGAAATATTAATTTTGGGCCCTTAAATTTTTGGGTTGCATAGGGTCGGGCCGCCCTTGGTTGCTGCTGTAAGCATGTGTACTTTGTCTTGTTGGGATTTCTCTGTCACTTAGGGAGGGCAGCTGTCCTAATCATTGGACCAACTGTCACTTTCAACTTAGTAATTATCATGCTAAGTATTATTATTACTCCATAAAATAAATTGTTAATGATAAGATAATGGGCCATCCAAAATACTTTTTCTCCTTTTCTATTTTTCTTTGGGATCTTATTTGCAAAGGTTGTGAAAATTTTAGTCGAAACAAATTGATTGTAGAAAACTAAAACCATACGAAATGCTTTCTTGTACATACTAAACTGAAACAGCTTGACCAAGTGCCAATAATATAATAATGACTAGAAAATTAATTACACAAGTCACTTTCAGTCTTGATGTATATGGTACTGACCTTTATCTATTTAAACAAGTTTCTAAATTTGACTTAAGATTTCCTTAATACGATTATACGACTATACGAGCCAATCTTCAATTACCTGCTCCCAAGAATAAAAACTAGTCGCGTCCTAATCAAATTATAAAATTAGGGGTAGAGCCAATCATTTCTATAAAATTGCAAGTAATTACACACGCTAAATTTTAATTTTAAGAAGTTTTTCAAAGGTAAAACCAACCAGCACGCTAAATGCGTAATGTGTTCTGAAGTCTTCTATCATAACGAAAAGAAATCAAAATTAAGAAATAACACAAACAATTTTATATCATGAATTAATGCGCTTTAAACTTTGTCTTTCTTAGAATATTCTCATTGTAGTTGTATCTAGTATGTGAATATATATTTTATGAGTAGTGAAAAGGCCGATAGCAACGATTATAAAGCCAATAAAATTTCCTTTGTTGTTTTACTTGCCATTTTTATTTTTTGCACGTTGTAGACAATAAATTGCGTCGAGAAAATAAAATCAAAACCGAAAAATATTGCAATAATCGTAATATTTGATTTCAAATGATATGAGCGTACAATCTCTATGAATTCCCTGATTCTTCTTTCCAATAGTAAATAAATCCAAGGGCCTTTGAGCTTGATCTTGAATCTATATTTATTTCCACGAACGATGATCTTGAATTCAACTAGCACGGACTTTGATTTGAACTCGTACTCCTTGAATCTTGACTTGTTCTTCGTTCTTGAGCTTGAACTTGATTGCTTGAAGCTTGAAACTTGTAGAGAAATTTGCGGCGTTTGATCCACGAGCTCTCTCTTGCTTCTTGTTATAACTTCTGGTATATTTTCTGGGTTATGAAAACCCCTATTTATAGTTGTGGGATGGAAGTGTTATGATAAGAACAAACTCTTTCCGACCAATCAGATTGAAGAGTGACAAAGCCGCATTTGATTGGCCAAAACATGTCACTTGCACATGTAGCGTGGTTTCATTGGCCTTCTAATGTGACTTGGCATGCTTTATTATTTTGACACGTGACATGATCATATTGACTCTTCCATTTGACTTGGCGCGCCATGTCATTTGACACATGGCATTGGGCCTCTAGGAAGATGACATCTTGAGCCTAATAAAGTGGGCTCATCACTTGTAGCCTAATTAAATGGGCTAGCCCAGTCAATATTTATTGAACTTAAATAATTAATTTAATTATATTAGCCCATAATATTTATTTGGATTAATATATTTAAAATGGTCCAAATAATTTTATTGAATTTATATTCAATAAAATTCGCATCTTAAGAAAATATTAATTAAAATAATAATTTGACTAAAAAAACTGCTTTGTAGATTAACCTCAGTGAACCTCTTTTCAATTCCTACTTTGCTAGTATGAACGTTTAGTTTAAAACATAACAAACTCATCCTTAAAAGTGAAGATTTAGTCAAATTTGCTACATTCTCATAAAGTCAATTCCAATTTAATTTTATTTTTAATTTCCAATACTTAGATTTAGTAATGAAGCATTTGTGAAACTATCTGCTATCTCATTAAGGGTTTATCATTTAACTAACTAACTAACCATATTATATATATATAGTCATGTGCATCTATGCTTCTAAACAATAAAATATGGGACCTATAACACAATGAGAACATGCCCAGATTTTCTGCCACCGCCTTCACTCTATTTAATTATCTATGTCATTTCACACTCTTTAATTATTCTTCTTCTTTAAACGAAACAAAATTGGGCAAAGAAAAAAGTGGAAGTACACACATTCTTGTAAAATATGTATGTGTGTGGGCTAGTGGCTAGTATCCCAAATATCAAGAAGACTAGCATCAAACTCCAACTAATATCCTTCACATTCCAGCCAATTTCCCTACCCTTTTCTTCCCAACATACACCAAATAGTATGATTTATATGAATATGATAGGTGAAATGTTTACAGTTAGGAGATCATGGTCTAGTCTCTTTCATTTTCTCTGTAGAAAAAATTGGACAGTCAAGTTTAGTCATACAATTTGTATGAGGTTCATCACATCACCCAAAGATTTATTTTCTTTTTTTAAAATTTTAATTTTGTTATATTTTGAGAAACATTTCAAACACACCAAGTTTAAACTCCTACTTTATTTAGTAAAAGATAATTTCACTCGATTTTTTAATTTATTACTAATTTTGCGTAGAGTGATGCAGCTTTTAAACTGTTAGTGTTATCCGTATAATTATAATAAAAAATAAAATTTAGTAATTAATACTATTCAAGTACTTGAATTGTATACTAGTTCTTGAAATAAGAATAAAAGTCATTCAAATGCTAATAGAAATTTATGTAATTTGACAATTAAGACAATATCTATCTAATGAAATCTTCTTAGATTTTTTTTTCCTACACTCATTTATTGACTGTTTAATCTTCAATGTAAATAAATCAACAGTATTGAACCATAATGTTTTTACAAATAAACTAAAGTCATTTATAATATTATTTGCAGAAGTAGTTAATGTAAGTTTCGGCATACTCTATCATTAAATTCCAATATTATTATTTTTCTGTTAAATATAAATTAAGTCATTAATTTCCTAAAGAAAAAGTCAAAAATTGAAAAGGAAAAAGAAAGAAAAAAGGGAAAGAGGACTACTCCTATATTCTCTTCTCTCTTTACTCGTCTTTCCAAAATCTTAGTAGTACTGAAACTACAGAACCCCCCCCTCCTCCCTACTTTCTCTCTCTACAAGACAATGGCGTCTCTCTTCAGAGACCGTACTTTAGGCTATTCCCGTAGGGAATCCACCGGCGCCGCCGCTACCGCTGCCGTATCCACCACCAGCAGCTGCCGGTACTCAACTTCCAGCAGCTCCGCCGCCTTATCTCCACTCCCATCACCATTCTCTGACCTAACTCCGTCACTCTCCGCCTCCGACCTCCGTGAAACAGCCTACGAGATCTTCGTAGCTGCTTGCCGTACTTCCACCGGAAAAGCCTTAACCTACATTCCCACCGACCGATCTCCGTCACCGTCACCATCGCCGTCGAATTCCAATTCGTCTTCATCTTCACCTTCTATGCAGAGATCTCTTACTTCTACTGCTGCTTCTAAGATGAAGAAAGCTTTGGGCCTTCGATCTAGCTCTAGCTCGGGCATTAAGCGGGCAGAGGGGAGTCCGGGCTCCGGTGGGAAGCCCAAGAAGCCCGTAACTGTAGGGGAGCTTATGAGGGTTCAAATGAAGGTCTCTGAGAGTGTTGATTCCAGAATTCGTAGAGCCCTTTTGAGAATTGCTGCTGGCCAGGTACCTCACTTAGCAATAGAGTGTGTGTGTGTGTGTAATCATATGCTCTATTTATGCATATTAATGTAAATTCTTGATAACGTTTTTTTTGGTGGGTTGCATTTTACAAGTATGATATCTGTGTGAATTATCACTAGTTTGTGTTTTTGGGGGGTATATAAATGGTAATTTCTTCTAAAGTTTGCTCTTTTTTAGGTGGGTTGGATTTTACAAGTTTGATCTGTTAGAGATTAGCACTAGTTTCTGCTTTTTATATAAGTTTTGGGTATATTAGTGTTAATTCTTGATAAAGTCTTCATCTTTTGGTGGGCGTTGCATTTTACAAGTTTGATATCCGAGTGAATTGTCACTAGTTTGTGCAGTCTTGTACTGTTATTTTGCTGTGGATAAATGGTAGTTCTTGGTAAAGTTTGCATTTTTAGGTGGGTTGGATTTTACAAGTTTGATATGTTAGGGAATAAGCATTAATTTTTGCATTTTAAAAATATATTATTGGGTATATTAATGTTAATTCTTGATAAAGTTTGTATTTTTTTGATGGGTTGCAATTTACAAGTTGGATCTGTTAGGAAAAATTGCTCAATTTATGTTATTAACTGCTACTTTATTGCTGCCTTAAGAATAACAATTTTATTCAGGTTGAGGCGAATTCCAAGTGTCATTTCAGTCCTTGTGGTACCAATATACTGGGGTTAGAGCTTTTAAATGCTTAATGCAATGTTCAATTTGAACTTAGGAATTTTTTTGGGGATAATTTTTCCTTTCAGTTTTTGGAGGATTGGATTAAAATAAATTCAAGTAGTTCTTTCTGAGTCTCAAAATTTCCTTCTATATACGACTTCGGAGCGTCCTCTCCTCTTTGGACTTGTGTATGGGTATTATCCAGTATGGTTGACTAGTTGTGTTCTTTTTAAATTAGGTGAATGAAGCGTTTTATTAAACACAGTCCTTAATTATCCTTCCTTAAAGGTTGACTAGCTGTATTTTTTTGGGGGGTTTTGAGCCAGATCTTGACCATTTATTATGTTAGCAGTGTCCTCATTAACATTTATTATCTTGTTTCGCTGTTGTGATATTATCAGCCAATCTGGGCTTCCGTGATCGAATTTTGCAGGATGTATAGGGTTTCTGTCGTCTTCCGTTTCTGATGATGGACCTGCTTAATGCAGCTAAGGCATAGTTAGATGTAGTGGCTAACCTTGAACATTATTCCTTAATGGGCTTTTTCTGCTCTGTTTGTGTAATTTCATTGACCACCCATCATGTTTTTGTCTTTTGCTGAAGAAATATTGTTTTACCTCTTTTTCCTGTTAGCTCTTAAAATTTTGCGTTCTCGGTCAATTTTTTTCACGAGTGAAACGGAAATCTGTCTTTTACTGCTATTATACAATTAGTCAGGCTTAAAATTATTGACTTACTTTTACTTTGTTCTTTCCAACAAAAAGATTTTGGTGTAAAATATTCCGCACTTACCTCATGAGCGTTGAAGATTTATTACTGCTGAGTGAATGGTTAATTGTTGCAATTTGCTGTAGTAAGTCATGCTTCAATGTGCGTGATACAGGTTGGAAGAAGAATTGAGTCAACAGTTCTCCCACTGGAGCTCTTACAGCAGTTCAAAGCTGCAGATTTTACTGATCAGAGAGAGTACGATGCGTGGCAGAAAAGAAATCTAAAAATGCTCGAGGCTGGACTTCTTTTACATCCACACATGCCACTGGATAAGTCGAATACTGCTGCGCAGAGGCTGCGGCAAATTATTCAAGCTGCCTTAGACCGTCCAATAGAAACAGGGAGAAACAATGAGTCAATGCAAGTTCTCCGTACAGCTGTAATGGCTCTTGCTAATAGATCATCAGATGGATCTCTATTTGAGTCATGCCACTGGGCTGACGGTTTCCCTTTGAATCTCAGACTCTATGAGATACTTCTGGAGGCATGCTTTGATGTAAATGATGAAGCGTCCATCATAGAGGAAGTTGATGAACTTATGGATCTCATAAAGAAAACTTGGGGAATCCTCGGACTTAATCAAATGCTTCACAATATTTGCTTTTCGTGGGTTTTATTTAATCGTTATGTTGCAACTGGACAAGCGGAGAATGATCTGTTAGATGCTGCTGATAGTCAGCTAGCTGAAGTCGCAAAAGATGCAAAGACGACAAAAGATCCTGCATATGCTAAGATTCTGAATTCTACATTAACAGCAATGTTGGGCTGGGCTGAGAAAAGGCTCCTTGCTTACCATGACACTTTTGATGCCGGAAATATTGAATCAATGCCAACCATTGTATCTATAGGGGTATCTGCAGCAAAAATTCTTGTCGAAGATATTTCTAATGAGTATCGTCGGCGGCGTAAGGGTGAAGTTGATGTGGCTCGGAGTAGAATTGACACTTACATCAGGTCATCACTTCGCACTGCATTCGCTCAGGCAAGTTCCATCTTCTATAACTTTTAATGGCAACATAACAGTTATTAGGCTTGATTTCTTTTAGACAAAATTATCGTTGTTGACTTTTTTAATAAGAACCACCTTTTGACTAACTGCTTTCACGAAGTTACGTTAATAGTGTATGCTAAATCGACAAATTAGGATTATAAGGTGTGGATTCATAATTTTTTTTACCTTTTTTGTCTGGCATATTTTTAACATTTAAAATTATGGGAAAGCGTTTTTCAAACAGAAGTATAAGTGTTGTTATCCCTCAAAGCATGTCTATCAATGTGAATGTGGGTAAAATACTGCATCTATCTCCTTTATCAGAAAATACTGCATCAATCTTAGATTGCTCCAATTTTTGTTTGGGTTGTTTCCAATCTGATTCTACTTTCGCTCTGATTAATGTGATATACTTTCTACCGTGGTCATATTCCTTCCTACTGCCTTAGTTGACACTTAGTGTAGCTTTATCAGTTTGGACACTTACTATTCCTTGTCTGCTCTCTTTACATATCTGTGATATGTAGTGTTATATTTCCAGCCTTCCCGTGTCTCACTTTCATGAAACCTATACTTCAGTGGCTAAACCCTGCGAACATGTCTCAAACTTGTATGAAGTTTCCTTTCCTATAAGTTTCTCCAGAATTCTCATATTTCGGGCATAGGCTGGTATCCTTCTTCAATTTTCACCAGCCTATCTCAAACTTGTACGAAGTTTTAGTTCCCTGTAAGTTTTGCCACAATTCTCATATTTTTGGTATATTCGTAATGATTTCCTTCTGTGACCATATATTTATAGAAAGGGCAGTGAGTGCTTTGTGCAGTTCCTTGTTGCCTAGCTTAAAATAAAAGCCCAGCCTGACATGTTAATGTAATGAACCATCTGAATAGAGTGAAATTTAAAACTAGAATTTGGTTTCTTGATTGCAGTTAATGGAGAAGGCGGATTCAAGCAGGAGAGCATCAAGACACCAACCAAATCCTCTTCCTGTCCTTGCCATCCTCGCGAAGGATGTTGGTGAGCTGGCTTCTAAAGAGAACGAGATTTTTAGTCCCATCTTGAAGAGATGGCATCCTTTTGCTGCAGGTGTGGCTGTTGCCACCCTACATGTTTGCTATGGGAATGAGCTGAAACAATTTGTTTCGGGTATAACGGAATTGACACCAGATGCTGTACAAGTACTGAGAGCAGCAGATAAATTGGAGAAAGATCTTGTGCAGATTGCTGTTGAAGATTCAGTGGACAGTGATGATGGTGGGAAGGCCATTATCCGTGAGATGCCACCATTTGAAGCTGAAGGTGCCATAGGCAACATGGTGAAAGATTGGATCAAGACAAGAATAGACAGACTCAAGGAGTGGGTTGACAGGAATCTCCAACAAGAGGTATGGACTCATCAGTTGATATTTGCTTTCAACTTCCCACACACAAGATGGAAGCAACTATTTTATATCTGCTTTGGTTAGAAGGCAACTTTTGTCTCTATCATAGGCTCATAGCATTTCCCTTGCTCAAACCCCTCAGCAGCTGAATTTGATGATTTGTGGTAAGAACCAAGAGTATATACAAGTTGAAACCATGGAGCGACACCATATACTTAGAAAAAGACTCGAAAAATCACTTCCAGAACCCTCCTATTACATGATTTTGGGCTTTAAAGATGAGATAATTATTCTGAGCAGACTTTTCCTTGCTTGAGGAGGTTAAGTAAACCACATACAAGCCCCAAGAGACTTTTTAGACTTGATACCTTAGATTAAAGATAGCTGCAGACCTGTAGGAAACTGAGGTCTTCATCTCATGGGCCCTATACGAACTTGTTCTTCCCAACTCCGCACTGTTATAACATCTGCTCCTGATCAACAGAGAAGATCATTTATTTATTGGCTGACACTACAATCCTGCCTTTAGATTGTAGAATTTGCTGATTAAATTTTGTTTTTAACTATGCTTATCTTATATCTTTGGTTTACATTCTTATCTTGTTTCTGTGATAAAAAGGTCTGGAATCCTCAAGCTAATGAAGGAGGATTTGCCCCCTCTGCTGTTGAAGTCCTGAGGATTATTGATGAAACTTTAGACTCATTCTTCCAGCTGCCAATACCAATGCATCCAGCATTGCTCCCGGACTTGATGAGTGGCCTCGATAGATGTCTTCAGTATTACGTATCAAAGGCAAAGTCTGGATGTGGTAATTTTCTGGATCTTATTATGAATAGAAAGACCACAGTTTTTATAGCCTAACATGTCCATTAATGAGTGGTGTTATTTGTAGGATCAAGGAACACATATGTTCCAACCATGCCTGCACTAACCAGGTGTACCACTGCTACAAAGTTGTGGAAGAAGAAGGATAAGACACTTAATACAAAGAGGAACTCGCAGGTTGCTACGGTGAATGGTGATAACTCATTTGGGGTGCTGCAGTTGTGTGTACGTATAAATACTTTCCACAGAATTCGGACTGAGCTAGAAGTTCTTGAGAAGAGAATTATTACCCTTTTGAGGAATTCTGAATCTGCTCATGTAGAAGACTTTTCAAATGGGTTAGGTAAGAAGTTTGAAATCTCACCTGCTGCTTGTATCGAGGGGATCCAACAACTCTCTGAGGCAGTCGCGTATAGGATTATCTTTCATGATCTAAGTCCTGTTTTATGGGATGGTCTGTATATTGGGGAGCCATCTTCTTCGCGCATTGAGCCTTTCCTTCTAGAACTCGAGAAGAATCTGACAATCATATCAAACACTGTTAATGAAAGAGTCCGGACTCGGATGGTTGCAGACATAATGAGAGCATCCTTTGATGGTTTCCTTTTGGTTTTGCTTGCCGGAGGACCTTCTAGGGCTTTCACTCTGCAGGATTCACAAATTATAGAGGACGATTTCAAGTCTCTCAAAGATGTATTCTGGGCAAATGGGGACGGATTGCCCGTGGATGTGATAAACAAATACTCAACAACAGTTAGGGATGTACTTCCTCTTTTCCGAGCTGATGCAGAGAGCCTCATCGAGCGCTTCAGGCGATCAACTTTGGAAACTTATGGTTCATCCGCAAAGTCAAGGCTTCCCTTGCCCCCTACATCAGGGCAATGGAACCCAACTGAACCGAACACCCTTTTACGTGTCTTGTGCTACCGAAATGATGAAGCTGCTTCCAAGTTCCTTAAAAAGACTTACAACTTGCCTAAGAAACTGTGATTGATTGGAAGTTGTGATCAAGGAATGTAGCTTCTTGATTGGAGATCGATCTTGGCCGATGTTTTGGATCTGATATGAATCAGATTGACCAAGAAGAATCTCAAGCCAAGGGTTATAGATATCTTGGGAATATTTAAGGACTGGCAATTTTCTTGTATAGTAAAAAGTTTGGATCTTTGTTTACTTCATTTCAGCAAGTTGCTTTCAGAAGGGTAGAAATCTGAGGCGGCGGTAAGCATTTATTGGAGGGAACAGTTTGTGTAGATCTGTTCCTATTGTTTTGCTTGTTTATAGATTTTCAGGTCCCAACAACAGAGCAATTGATTTAAGATTCATTGTCTTCTACATATATTATTCGTTTATTCGTTTGATTTCCCTATGTAGACACAGAAATTTGGATGGCTTTTGTTAATAGTATTTATATACTGGTATTTATTAATGTACGGAGTATTATGTTCCCCTAGTTTTTTTATTAAAGTCGAGCCACCAGGATTGACCCTGAGTTGGTTGTTTGGTTCGGTATAACCTAGGAGTGTAGTTATATGGTTATGAATAGATTGTAATAGTTATTCATGTGGTTGCTTTTGACTGGCTTATATATATATATATATATATATATATATTAGTTTAAGTGGCTACTCATGACATATATATATATGTCAGTTTAATTATTTGTTTACCGCTATGCAGTGCCTTAATACAGGTGTAGTAAACAAGTAGTACTTATGCTTTTATTACTCATATAATTCAGTGCAGCTTTATTACAATATATATATATATATATATATATATATATGTCAGTTTAATTATTTGTTTACCGCTATGCAGTGCCTTAATACAGGTGTAGTAAACAAGTAGTACTTATGCTTTTATTACTCATATAATTCAGTGCAGCTTTATTACAATAGATCATAATCTTATTCCTTAATTTCGTTAAAATAATGTAATAGTATTTGGTATCTTTAGTTATTGTGGTTTGACAACAACAATGAAGTTATCTAATTATGCGACATCATAAGGATAATGAAACTAACGACAATATTATTCATCTCTTGCACACAACTCCTTTTCCATCCATACCACTTGCACACTTCAAGTCAGCATACTGATCAAACTCTTCTGTGGCGCTATCATCAATTTGAGTGCCACTAAATCTTGAAACAGCACAATCAGTTGAGAAAAGATCTGAGGAGGAAAATTCTTTCTCCCCACCCAAAACAGGCATTTCAATTCCCATCTGCACTCTGCTCACATAATTACTTGCATAAGTCTGTCCCAAAACTCCATTTACCCTACCACTCAATGAGTAAAACTTGAAGCTCAAATCTAAATGAGCAAAGCAATTTTCCTCTGTGATACCATAATTATGAATTCTTGAATCTGTTTCAGTAATTGGTACCACTCTAGCTTTTATCTGGAAATTCCCTTCCACTTCAATCACAACAGAATTAGTATCGCGGATTCTTGAAATTGAAACTCCTCGAGCTGATATTGGTTCCCACTTGGCTCCTTCACGATCAGGAAGAAATATTTGTTGTCCATCAAAGGTTAAGTCTAGGCGATCAACTGCATCGTTCCAGGTTGATGTTTTCTTGGCACCAATAAAAAGTTGATGGTTGTTGAAAAGAATACCAAGAGATTGTACCCAAGTGAAATCTCTCTTCATGTTTTCATTTCTCCTACCGATGAAATGAGCGTTGATGTGAAGATTGGAATCGGTCACTAAGCAAAAATCATGATCTTTTTTGCCATGGAAGTAGAATGTAAGTCCATCTGCTCCTATGAACCTTGGATCTTGGCAAACAGCCCCTGGCTTATTGCAGTCTGCTCATGACAATGTTCAAAATTCAAGGTTAAAGTCATGTCCAGATGACTCATTTCTAATTAATATCCTCCGGAACTAGAAATTATTACCAACAATATATAAAACTTAATGGCCAATGAACAGATGTTATTACACAAATCTTAACTATTTCCAAGCATTTCTTAACATAACAGCTTCTTAGTTAAATTCATATTTCCGTTCTATTTCATCTATGCAAAGAAAAAGTTAGACCTAAATGACTTAGAATCGTTCAAATTAATTGCACCAGCTTCACGGTTAATATATATTAGATAGGAATTAACCTAAGAAAGTATTATTAATATGCATTACAGATATTGGATTTGGCAGTTGGAAAAAAGATGGTTATTAACATGATCACATATCATATACTAGTAGAGCTTATATGGGTGTTATAGCATGCATGACATTTATATGACTATAAGAGCATGTCACTAAGGACAAAACGAGAAGTTTGACGTTAAAGAATATTTCTAAATACATAAAGGTGTCAATCTTTTTGGAACGGATTACACATGAAAATATGTCATTTAAAATGGAAAAAAGGAGTACTATTCAATAGACAAGAGAAATTACTAGTAGTAGTTCTTAATGGAGAAAAGGATCTTACTGCAAACAGGGCTACAAGTGACACAATCAACTTCACAAGTATCGGGACAATCACTAGGACATTGATACTCCTGGCGGTAGCATTGAGGGTACAACTTATTCTTGCAATAAACTCTCTTTCCACCTGCATCTTGATCTGGTGGTGGTGGTGAGTTAGGGGTAGGAGGAGGAGTCGGAGCCAATGGTGGAGCTAGTACTGGTGGAAGTGGTGGAGAGTTAGGGGTAGGAGGAGGCGACGGAGTCAATGGTGGAGGTGGTGGTGAGTTAGGAGTAGAAGGAGGCGACGGAGTCAATGGTGGAGCTAGTGGTGGAGGTGGTGGTGAATTTGGGGTAGAAGGCGGCGACGGAATCAATGGAGGAGATAGTGGTGGAAGTGGTGTTGTAACAGGACAAACAGGTTGACATGAGACACAATCAGCTACACATGTACGTGCGCAGTTGACAGGGCAGGCAAAGCTTTTGTGATAACAACTAGGGAATTTCTTGTCTTGGCATTTCACTTTCTTAGGTGAACGAGGTTTTGGTGGTGGAAGTGGTGGTGGAACACAAACAGGTTGACATGAGTCACAGTCAGCTATACATGTACGTGGGCAAGTGATAGGGCAGAAAAGGTCTTTGTGATAACAACTGGGGAATTTCCTGTCTTGGCATTTCACTTTCATAGGTTTAGGAGGTCCTCCCTCGGCCAAAACCACCAGAAGGAGGAGGAGGACGGCGGCGAGAAGGCAGAAACTGGTTTGAGCCATTTCTGCAGATTGAACTAGGAAGATTAATGTAGGAAGTTATTCTCAAATTTATAGTGATTTGATCTTGGCATGCATGTTTTTTTATAATGGTCTTGTATGTTAGGGTAAAACTTGAGAGTGAAATTAAGTAATGTATAAGATATGATTTTGGCCCCCTTGAGTCTAGCATGCATACATGGCCACTTGGCTGTTTTAACATGCCTTGTTCCTCAATGCATGGCTACATTTGGGTTCCAAAAGTCAACCTCAAAACATTTGGTCAAAACTCTAAACATTGGATTTGGTTTTGCCTTAATTTTTTCAAATATAAATTTGGGGATAAGTTGTGTTTTCGGATTGAATTTGGACTTAATTTTTTCAAATATAAATTTGGGGATAAGTTGTGTTTTCGGATTGAATTTGGAACTTAGAAGTGATATGTTGGAGGATGAAAACTTGCTTTTGATTTTGGTTTCAGAAATTATTTTTGATTAGTTTGAGTTTCAGATACCATATATACTTTATTCTTTTGAATTACAACAACAAGACCCTTGGCTCAAAAAAGTATAAGCACCATATTACTAGTATTATATTAAAAGTAGGAAGCCCCTACAGCTAAAAGTTGAATTACCTAAATACCCATAGAAAATTGAACACCCATTTTGCCCTTCCTTTGAGTTTTACTCCTACAATATCCTTGTACTAAAAGGCAAATGTACATTCCAACAAAAAATTAATTTGTACCACAATAAATGAGTGGATAAATAAGTAGACATAATTCGAGCTACTTTCAGTTAATGACTTCCATAATGACTACGTTTATTTTTCAGAATTCTAAGCATCACGTCAAAACCACTTTGGGAGAATGTATCTGGTACTCTATGGAACTGTCGGTATTTTTAGTGTTCCACCTAATCATCAATTCTGCCTTTATTTTATTCCCATCTAAATTCATGAAATATTTCAATTGAGAATATATTTTAACTGGGAATATTACTGCCCCAAGAGAGAAAAATAGTTCATTTTTCCTCTTTAGCTCTACTGGACTTTTGTTCACAAAAGGATGAGGGAAATCCATTTTCTTTATCATTTCATGATTTATTTTCTTGGTTTTAGAGATAATTCGATTGCCAAATTAATTAGTGATATTACTTACATATGTTTAGAAAAAAGAGTGATTGTGCTTTATTAGAATTGGAAGTCATCTAAACAGCATATATCATCTTGTTTGGAGGTTGAATGCGAGATCTTCAAGGTAATTGGACTCTCAAGGCATGTTTAGACTATTTTTTCTCGTTTTTTTTTTTGGTTAATGTACATGTGATAATATGATTTGTAAAACTTTTTACTCATTCTAGTTACACGCGCAATGTACATACCTTTGAAGTGGATCCGTGTCACGGCCCGAAATTTCTACTTTCGGGACCGTGATAGCGCCTAACATTTCACTTGCTAGGCAAGCCAACGTTAGAATAATATTATCTATTTTAAAATAATTTTTAAATTTATTATTAATAATAGAAACAAATGCGGAAGTAAAGCCTGAAATGTAGTGAATAATCCATAAAAAATAACGGTGTCTAAATATCATCCTAGAATTGGTATCACAAGTGCACGAGCTTCTAGAATAATACAAATAAAGGTCTCAATAAAATAAAGCTGCCTGAAAACAAACACACAGCTAAAGTAAAATAGACGGGGACTTCAGAACTGCGGACGCCGTGCAGTTATACCTCAAGTCTCCTCTGGTAGCTGAAATCCGAGCAAGTCTATGGTACGCCGCTGGGACCAACTCAGAAATCTGCACAAGAACTGCAGAGTGTAATATCAGTACAACCGACCCCATGTACTGGTAAGTGCTGAGCCTAACCTCGACGAAGTAGTGACGAGGCTAAGGCAGGTCACTTATATTAACATGTACGCAATAATAGTAATAACCACAATAATAGAATTAAATCAGGTTACTCATTTCTAATAGTTGAAGCCAACTCAGCAGTCATAACCAATTATTATTTCAATCAATTTCCGTTACAGCGTGCAACCCGCTCCCACAACATATTCATTTTCAATCCTCCCATATATTTATTTTAATCAAGTATATATAGACTTTTAAATAAGTCTGTTGCGGCGTGCAACCCGATCCCCCAATATGAACTTTTAATAAGTCTGTTGCGGCGTGCAACCCGATCCCCCAATATATCCACTTACCAAATCTTACAGAAGAAATTTGCCCCAATAAATACAACAATTAATATAAAATTTTTAAGACAACAAGCATACCAAAATTATGATTTAATTATGAAACAAACAATGACAAATAGCAATTTATTATGAAAATCAGGGAGAAAATAAGCAGTACTATTTAATATGCTAAATATCAAGTAGCAATTAATGCACATAAATCAAATCAGCATGTAGCAATTATTGTAGGAATTCAAGAATTAATATTTGACAAAGAATAGAAGAGAAACAATTATCATAATAATTAATTCATGAATTAAAATAAATTTAGGATTTTCAAATAATTATGCAAATAATTAATTTGACGACGTATAGACACTCGTCACCTCGCCTATACGTCGTTCACATGCATTTCACATAACAAATAATTTAAGGGTTCTATTCCCTCAAATCAAGGTTAACCACGATACTTATCTCGCTTTGCAATATCAATCAATTACTCGACCACAACTTTTTCTTTTAAATTTGTCTCCAAAAACTTCAAATCTATTCACATATAATTCGATATACTCAATACGAATCATAGTAATTAATTCCATGTGAATTTACTAATTTTCCGGATAAAATTCAAAATTCACTTTAAAAATTGACAGTGGGGCCCACGTCTTGAATCTCGGAAAAACTTACGAAATCCGAACACCCATTCCGAGACGAGTCCAACTGTCACGACCCAAAATCCAACTAGTCGTGATGGCACCTAACCTCACCTGCTAGGTAAGCCAAATAACACAATCTGATTCAATTAATAATTAACTGACTATAATACACTCCCCAAGGATTGATAGTACAAATCATGAGCTTCTAAGAATAGAATTTACAAAGCTGATATGAAGTAAGTACATCTTCGGTTTGAAAAGTACATAAACAGAGTTTTTATAATCTAAAGCTACCATGAACAAGAGGCAGCTACCATAAGAACGCATGTACATCTTCAAATCCGGCAACCATCGAGCACAGCAACAACAACAGCCAACATGTGCACGCAATGTGTAGAAGTGTAGTATCAGTACAACTAACCCTATGTACTGAGTAAGTAACAAACCTAACCTTAGGTTGAAAGTAGTGCTGAGCTTCCACCAAGGTCGGGTCCAAAATCAATAGTCCACAACAGTCCATAACAACATAAAGCAAATAATACCAGAAGTAACTCAAAGATAAAATGCTCAGCCAAATCATGATTTCAAAAATAATAGTTCTTCCTTTCAAATCCATCAGTGAAAACTCAAATCTTTTGCCGGAGTTGCCAAAAATATGAATAGTTTGAAAACAATAAATTTCTCCCAAAATCTTATCAATAATAAATAAGATGTTTTATTTTCCTTCCGGATAACCCGTGTAAAAACAAATGCATCACTATGCCCATCTATCAAAAATGTATGAAAAATCATGAATGATGTGATGTAGTACAATATGAGAAAATACATCTCTATGCCTGTATGTCATGTGTGCATGCCAATGCGATGCAACTCAAAGATAAAATCATAAACAACCCCTTGGGCTTACCTCACAATCACTCGTAAACAGCCCCTCAGGCATACCTCACAATCACTCGTAAACAGCCCATCGGGCATACCTTACAATCACTCATACCTCCCAGTCATTCATCACCCGGCACTTGGCACTCGCACTCAGTAGGTACCTGCGCTCACTGGGGCTGTGTACAGACTCCGGAAGGGCTCCTTCAGCCCAAGCGCTATAATCTGCACGGACAACTCACGTGCTGCACGGACAACTCACGTGCCATAATAAGCCAATAAGGCCTGCTGCAGACGGGCAACCCCGATCCATATAATAGTAATAATATATGTAAAGCCAACATGGCCTGCTGCGGCGTGCAGCCCGATCCCAAAAATATCCTCACAATCAGGCCCTCGGTCTCACTCAGTCATCAACCTCTCCAGTCTCTCGGGCTCTCAGAAATCATGATAAGCAGCCCAACAACAATGATATGATGCATCAACAATAAATAAGAGAGACTGAGGTATGATATGAAATGAATAAACATGACTGAGTAAAAAATTACAATTTGAACATATTATTCAACCACAAAAATGATCCCAATGGGTACCAACAATAACAACATATGCCTAAGCATGATTTTTAATACGAGTCTCAGCTCAATTTTCTCTAACACGTAGAGAATGTACGGATATCAACAGATTATTCAACTATACAGTCCCATGAAATTTGACCAAGTCACAATTCCTACGGTGCACGCCCACACACCCATCACCTAGCATGTGCGTCACCTCCAAACAATTCACATAATATGTATATTCAGGGTTTATACCCTCAGCTCCAAGATTAGAAGAGTTACTTACCTCGAACAAGCCGAATCCAATATCGAGCAAGTTAAACAATGCTTCCAGAAAGTCCATTCTGCGCATAACAACTTCCTAATGGCTCGAATCTAGTCACAATTAATTTGATTCAGTCAACCTAAATTATTGGAATTTATTCCATATCAAAATACTAATTTTTCTACAAAAGTCTGAATTTACACTCAAAAATTATCTGTGGGGCCTACGTATCGGAATCCGACGAAAGTTACAAAATATTAACGCCCATCCAACCATGAGTCCATCCATACAAATTTCACCAAATTCCGTCATCAACTCGACCCTCAAATCTTCAATTGAAATCTTTGAAGATTTCTACCATTTTCAACCCAATCTTTACCCATTTGAACTCAAGACTCTTTCCATAAACCTTATTCATACGTATAAATAATACTCTTACACCCAAGAATCATACTCTTAATCACCCATCATTACCCAAACTCGAAATTGAAGATTAGGGGTTAGAACCTTACCTCTTTGATGAAGAACTTGAGGGATTTCTCGTTGGATTTCAAGGCTTGGAAAAGGATTTGATGAACAAGATACTTCATATACTTCCTCTCTCTAGAACACTCT
Source organism: Nicotiana tabacum (assembly GCF_000715075.1). Lineage (NCBI taxonomy): Eukaryota > Viridiplantae > Streptophyta > Magnoliopsida > Solanales > Solanaceae > Nicotiana > Nicotiana tabacum. The sequence continues at coordinate 93,203,253 of NC_134102.1, forward strand.
CACTTCTCTCTAAAATCATCAGATAATTGCCCCAAAATAATCCCTAAAGCCTATTTATCAAAATGGGATCGGGTTATAAAAATAAAAAAATTAACCCTCCGAAAGCAGGTATGCGGTCGCATAATGGACCGCAGAATGGGTATGCGGGCCGCAAAATTGATCGCAAAATTGGTGCCCAGACTTGGGCTCTTCTGGTCCATTCTGCGACTAGTTTGCGGTTGCAGAAGCAGTTTTGCGATCGCATAATTGGTCGCAGAATTATATTTTTCTAGCCTTTGGTAATTTGGTCATAACTTCTTGTAAGAATGTCCAAATGACGAACGGTTTAAAGCGTTAAAAACTAGACTCAAAGATATTTCATTTGATAAGTAATACACCATATAACACTTCGTGTCCTAAGAGTTATACTCATTTGAAGTTAGGTCTTGTGCGAACTCACTTGACTTTAGTCTATTATGAAATTTTCAACTTCTACATTCGATGCCGAAACTTATCGAATCAAGTCCGATTGACCTCAAATTTTGCACACAAGTCATAAATGACATAACGAACCTATTCCAATTTCCGGAATCGGATTCCGACCCCAAATATCAAAAAGTCAACCCCCGGTCAAACTTTCCAAAAATTCAACTTTCGTCATTTCAAGCCTAATTCTACTACGGACCTCCAAATAATTTTTCGAACACGCTCCTAAGTCCAAAATTACCATACGGAGCTATTAGAAGCATCAAAACTCCATTCCGGGGTCGTTTACACATAAGTCGACATCCGGTCACTATTTTAACTTAAGTTTTCAATTATGAGACTAAGTGTCTCATTTCACTCCGAAATCCTTCGGACCCGAACCAACTAACCCGATAAGTCATAAATCAACTGTAAGGCATAAATTGAGTAGTAAATGGGGGAACGGGGTTATAATACTCAAAACTACCGGCTGGGTCGTTATATTCTCCCCCACTTAAACATACGTTCGTCCTCGAATGTGCCATGAGGTTTTTCCAAGCCACCACATCACTGTTCCATCTTACCACGCACGTACCCGGGGTGATCCCACGCCACCCTATTCCGTGTAAATTGTATAGGCTTGACAACATAACATAATTAAAAATCATTACTTCAACCTTAGCTCATAAACTTTGGAATTCAATTTTCCAACATTCAGAATTTCTTTTCAAGACCTGAATCTCACATCAACACACTGTATGAGTCTGAACAAGCTGTATTGAGCCATAACCATAACCCCAAATATAATCACTTAACATACTACACAACTCGCATGCTCGCAGCACCATTTTCTATCACATTAACTACTCCAAAGTAACCCGGTAATAGTATTAAACCCCATATCAAACAGAACCTCGTTCTAAAACTTTTGCACACTGCTGATAATGAAAGAAACACACAGAAATCTCAAGACCCCTTATCAAATCAACAAGTAATGGAGCTCTCTCGCCCCAACCAGAACCATAATCACTTTCTAAGCCGAATTTTAATATTATCTTCCCGAATATACCGTTTCAAACCTGATAGTACTCATTCTAGGTCCAATGACCTTATATTATTAAACACAACTATCCCACAGACACGCTACATCAATATAGCTCCAGCCACTACTGTGCAATCCGTGTACCCAAATATGGGAGATGTCTCAAGGAAGAGAACCATATTGCAAGTTCAACAAGTACCACCACAACCACAATGTTACAACCAACTCCTCAAATTTCGTGACGAGGATAACCGTAGTCGCATGTGCATAATTGTAGAGGAAGGAAATTAATGAATCAAATAAATTATCATAGAAATAAAATTCCCACAAACGGTACGGATGACTCACGTGCCAATAATATGAATCGCCCGGTATGGTCACATGTCTCTAGTCCCAACATATCATACAAGAGCAATTAAACAAGTACACGCGTATATGATAATGAAATAAGATTTTCATGCTCCTGGACTGGTATAAATGCCATAGTGTAAGCATGTGCAAAGTCCACTATCATACTTCAAATCAAAAATTTAACGCATAAATAGTAACTACCCCGTTAATTCAGAGAATTAGCCTCTTTGTAACCACAAGTGTAGCCTTGATAGTTATCAACAAAGGTAAAAACACGAGAAACGTTATAACTTTATGCTTAACAGTCAACTCTATGCAAATCATAGCCTAAGCATTCTTTCGAGTATAAATACCTGCCCCAATGCCCACACATTGGCTCAAACCTCACATATATGCACACTTATAGTGCATAGCTATCACAAATAATTAACGCAACTAGTGCATCCACTAAGTTAAAATAAAATACTCACCTCAAATAGGCCACAACCCGAAACAATATACTTCTGAGAACTCCCAGTCTCCAAATTTATCGAACACATGAATTACCGTAACTGATCCCAACTCCAGCACTAAAATGACTAACACATCTTCCATTCGCGATAATCCCATGAGGAATACTTTCATAATTCTTCCGTGCCACATAGCAATAATTTGAATATCAACAGTCTATCAGCCAGGTGAGCACTGCAATACCGATGAACATCCGTAAGTCAAAACACAACGCGCTTTCTGAAATGCGCACCCTTCTCAGGAATTACCAAGCATTTATAACACTCATCGAAATATCTGAAACTGACTATGCTGTCCAACATTCGTTATCTTCTCTTCAAGACTGAACTGTCACCCTGTACATGTAAATCCTAATCCCGCACAAGACACCACATCTATTATGCCATCATGTGAATATCACAAGAATCTTATTATCAACTTTGAGTCACCAATAATTTACATACCCTATTAGTTAGAAACCGTTCTCTTGCTTTTTTCTAGGAGGAAATCATAATACACAACACGTTCTCCACACCAGTAGAAAAGTATCCGATTCAAACCATGGTAGAAACCATCATGAACACTTTGAAATCCATCTGCACATAACCAAGCTATTAGAACTAAATTCCTCTAACTCGACCAAACCACGTAGGTCACCAAAACCCAAGAATATTGCCACCAAAACATTTGTAAAGTCTTACCACGTCGTAATTACCCAAAGGACCGATCCTACCATTACCATACTGGTCCAGCCTACTACCCAGTTGTCCTATTTCTCCGAGTCCCTTCCGAATTTGCCTTCCGATTGATACTTCTCCTTGCTAAAACGCCACGATCTTTAGCCACACTCACCCCACAAACCTTAGCATAGAACCACAATGCCCTACGACCTTTAAGCAACTGTGTTCTTCTTAAGCACCTCCATAAATACCACAACTGTAACACTCACTCTGAAAATACCTTATGTGAATTTAAAATTGTTCTTCTTACCTTTCTTATACTGAAACATAGAGTCCCTAGTCATACAAAATTTCCGCAATTCCAGTCGCCATTAAATGCAAATCTCAGATTTTATCCATACCCAAGTCCAGAAACATTCTCAATTGCTATATATGCTCCTCGAACCTATTGGACTTTCTCGAGAGTCTCCCCCTTTGTTCAAATCCAAATTACACCGCCCAAATGGGCCAAGAGACACGTGACCCATTAGCACAACAACACTCAAATAAGTAACTCTACTTTAATACCACCTATCAAATTCATACTCCGTGCGCACTACATCATTCACAAATAACAACTCACTCATCCCACGATTTTCATATACTCATAAGTGCAATATAACCCGTATCCAGGAATTTCCTTATTTGAGTCATCCTCGATCTCAACTTCTGCAAGTCATAACTAACCCACCAGTATGCCTCAGCCCAAAACTAAACCTTTACATATAACCATGAAATTGAATTATCAATAGCAGGCTCCCCCACTTGGCTCAAAGCCATAGATTAAAACATTCCATAACTCACAATATCAATACTCTATTACTGCCATAATTCCACAGTCAGTTCAACGAAACTTCTTCTCAAACTCATGCAACTCCAATCATAAAAGAAAATACCCTAAATCATCTGCTAAGCTCGCAATCATTCTCTTGACACTCAAGTCAACTTTCTCAGCCAGATTCAAATTCAAATCTCCACACATACGCCATGCTGGCATAAAAGAAACTCTCCACTCACATATAAGGAACATACTTACGTAGATTACTCTCCAGGAGATAACCCACTTCCTTAGCCTCAAATTGGCATCTTGTTATATCTTTTCACAGTCACAATTACTATGCAATCACTTAGTCTATCTGAGTCCAAACTCATTAACCAGACATGAGAATTTAATTTATCCCAAAATTTAACAATGTAAAAGATCCTTCAAAATATTCATACTCGAGACTGTACGTCACATCCAAACAAAAATCAAGCACCCAATGGTCTTTCCTTTACATTTTAGGAAAACACATCTCGTCACATTCAATACATCTTAACACATCCCGCAGTTACATCGTACTCATCACAAGCCCATTCCACCGCTCATCGATCCACAAATTCCACCTGTAGGGACATTACCGGACATATGAGTCCAAATGTACGAGTTATAACTGAAGCTACCGAGCTTAAACTGCGGTCTAACCATGGCCTCAAGTCCTCCAGACTGGCCCATCACCAAAATAAAGAATACACATCTCGCACATCATCCCTGAAATCACAAGCCGACGATACACAGCTGATACTGAGCGCTCATGTGCGCATACGAATGCGTGGAAGGAGCTCAAAGAGTTATATTTCAAGCTGAATCAATTTTGCACGATAAAGAAAGAAGATGGGAAATTATCCTAAATGCCCTGTAGCCTCTCGAAGATAAGTATGGACGTCATCATACCGATCCGCAAGACTCTACTAGACACTTGCTCATGATTTGTAGAACCTATGAACCTACATCTCTGATACCAACCTGTCACGACTCAAAATCTAACTAGTCATGATGACACCTAACCTCACCTGCTAGGTAAGCCAAATAACACAATCTGATTCAATTAATAATTAACTGACTATAATACACTCCCCAAGGATTGGTAGTACAAATCATGAGCTTCTAAGAATAGAATTTACAAAGCTGATATGAAGTAAATACATCTTCTGTTTGAAAAGTATATAAACAGAGATACAATAGTCCACAATAGTCCATAACAACATAAAGAAAATAATACCAGAAGTAACTCAGAGATACAATGCTCAGCCAAATCATGATTTCAAAAATAATAGTTCTTCCTTTCAAATCTATCAGTGAAAACTCAAATCTTTTACCGGAGTTGCCAAAAATATGAATAGTTTGAAAACAATAAATTTCTCCCAAAATCTTGTCAATAATAAATAATATGTTTCATTTTCCTTCCGGATAACCCGTGTAAAAACAAATGCAACACTATGCCCATCTATAAAAAATGTGTGAAAAATCATGAATGATGTAATGCAGTACAATATGAGGAAATACATCTCTATGCATGTATGTCATTTGTGCATGCCAATGCGATGTAACTCAATGATAAAATCATAAACAGCCTCTCGGGCTTACCTCACAATCACTCGTAAATAGCCCCTCGGGCATACCTCACAATCACTCGTAAACAACCCCTTGTCACTCGTAAACAGCCCATCGGGCATACCTCATAATCACTCATGCCTCCCAGTCACTCATCACTCAGTACTCGGTACTTGGCACTCGCATTCAGTAGGTACCTACGCTCACTGGGGGTGTGTACAGACTCCGGAGGGGCTCCTTCAACCCAAGCGCTATAATCTGCACGGACAACTCACGTGCTGCACGGATAACTCACGTGCTATAATATCATATCAGAATCCGCATGGACAACTCATGTGCCATAATAAGCCAATAAGGCCTGCTGCAGGCGGGCATCCCCGATCCATATAATAGTAATAATATATATAAAGCCAACTTGGCCTGCTGCGACATGCAGCCCAATCCCAAAAATATCCTCAGCATCAGGCCTTCGGCCTCACTCAGTCATCAACCTCTCAAGTCTCTCGGGCTCTCAGAAATCATGATAAGCAGCCTAACAACAATGATATGATGCATCAACAATAAATAATAGAGACTGAGGTATGATATGAAATGAATAAACATGACTGAGTAAAAAATTATAATTTGAACATATTATTCAACCACAAAAATGACCCCAATGAGTACCAACAATAACAACATATGCCTAAGCATGATTTTTAATACGAGTCTCAGCTCAATTTTCTCTAACACATAGAGAATGTACGGATATCAATAGATTATTCAACTATACAGTACCATGGAATTTGACCAAGTCACAATTCCTACAGTTGCACGACCACACGCCCATCACCTAGCATGTGCGTCACCTCCAAACAATTCACATAATATGTATATTCAGGGTTCATACCCTCAGCTCCAAGATTAGAAGAGTTACTTACCTCGAACAAGTCGAATCCAATATCGAGCAAGCTAAACAATGCTTCCAGAAAGTCCATTCTGCGCATAACAACTTCCGAACGGCTCGAATCTAGTCACAATTAATTTGATTCAGTCAACCCAAATTATAGAAATTTATTCCATATCAAAATACTAATTTTTCTACAAAAATCTGAATTTACACTCAAAAATCGCCCGTGGGGCCCACGCCTCGGAACCCAACGAAAGTTACAAAATATTAATGCCCATCCAACCATGAGTCCCACCATATAAATTTTATCAAATTCTGACATCAACTCGACCCTCAAATCTTCAATTGAAGTCTTTAAAAATTTCTACCATTTTCAACCCAATCTTTACCCATTTGAACTCAAGACTCTTTCCATAAACCTTATTGATACGTATAAATAATACTGTTACACCCAGTAATCATACTCTTAATCACCCATCATTACCCAAACTCGAAATTGAAGATTAGGGGTTAGAACCTTGCCTTTTTGATGAAGAACTTGAGGGATTTCTTGTTAGATTTCAAGGCTTGGACAAGGATTTGATGAATAAGACACTTCATCTATTTCCTCTCTCTAGAACACTCTCACTTTTTTCTAAAATCATCAGATAATTGTCCCAAAATAATCCCCAAAGCCTTTTTTATCAAAATAGGGTCGGGTTATGAAAATAGAAAAATTAACCCCCCGAAAGGAGGTCTGCGGTCGCATAATGGACCGCAGAATGGGTATGCGGGCTGCAAAATTGATCGCAAAATTGGTGCCCAGAACTAGGCTCTTCTAGTCCATTCTGCGACCAGTTTGCGGTCGCTGAAGCAGTTTTGCGATCGTATAATTAGTCGCAGAATTGTATTTTTTCAGCCTTTGTTAGTTTGGTCATAACTTCTTGTAGGAATGTCCAACTAACAAACGGTTTGAAGCGTTAGAAACTAGACTCAAAGAGTTTTCATTTGACACTATATAACACTTCGTGTCCTGAGAGTTATGCTCATCTGAAGTTTGGTATTGTGCGAACTCACTTAACTTTAGTCTATTATGAAATTTTTAACTTCTACATTCGATGCCGAAACCTATCGAATCAAGTCTGATTGACCTCAAATTTTTCACACAAGTCATAAATGACATAACTGACCTATTCCAATTTCCAGAATCAGATTCCGACCCCAAATATCACAAAGTCAACCCCCCGGTCAAACTTTCCAAAAATTTAACTTTTGCCATTTCAAGCCTAATTCTACTACGGACCTCCAAATAATTTTTCGAACACGCTCCTAAGTCCAAAATCATCATACGGAGCTATTAGAAGCATCAAAACTCCATTCCGGGGTCGTTTACACATAAGTCGACATCCGGTCACTATTTTAGCTTTAGTTTTCAATTATGAGACTAAGTATCTCATTTCACTCGAAATCCTTTCGGATCCGAACCAACTAACCCGATAAGTCATAAATCAACTATAAGGCATAAATTGAGCAGTAAATGGGAGAACGAGGTTATAATACTCAAAACGACCGGTCGGGTCATTACACCAACCATACAAAAATTATCAAATGCTGATGTCAAATGGACCTTCAAATCTTAAATTTTTGTTTTTGAAATTTTTTATAAAAATCTGATTTTTCTCCCAAAATTTCACGGATTCATGATATAAATGAGTATGGAATCATGAAATATAATTAATATAGGATAAGAAATACTTACCCCAATATTTTTCCCTGAAAATCGCCCAAGAATCGCCTTACCCAAGCTCAAAAATGAAAAATGGTTGAAAATGGGACGAATCCCATTTTCGAGAATCAATATAGTACAATTTTTATGCTTCAACTTCTGCCTCATTCCTTCTACGCGAAAGCGACTTGGCCCTCGCGTTTGCGGTGCTTTGCCTGCTATCACTGTGCGATCATAGACCTCACTATGCGATCGCATAGTACAAATTTCATTTGTGGCCATTAAGCCTTTGCGATTGCGGACTCAGTCACACGATCACATAGAAGGAAACCAGAACTGGAAATACCAGATTTTTTTCCCAAGTTCAAAAATGTCCGTTAATCACCCAAAACCAACCCGAGCACTCAGGGTTCCAAACCAAATATGCACCCAAGTCCTAGAATGTCATACAAACTTGCTCGCGCGATCAATTCGCCAAAATAACACCTAGAACTACGAATCGGACACCAAATCAAATGAAAGTTTCAAGAAAATTTTAAAACTTATATTTTATAACCGGACATCCGAATCATGTCAAATCAACTCCATTTCTCACCAAATTCGGCAGACAAGTCATAAATATTATAGTGGACCTATACCGGGCTCCGAAACCAAAATACGGACCCGGTGTTAATAAATCCAACATCAAAAAATTCTTAAAATCATTAAGCTTTCAAACTTTTAATTTTTTATCAAAATTCCATGTCTCGGTCTAGGGACCTCAGAATTCGATTCTGGGCATACGCCCAAGTCCCAAATCACGATACGGACCTATCAGAATTGTCAAAATACTGATACGAGTTCGTTTGCTCAAAATGTTGACCAAAATCAACTCAGTTGAGTTTTAAAGCTCTATTTCACATTTTAATCCATTTTTCACACAAAAACTTTTCGGAAAATTATATGGACTGCGCATGCAAGTCGAGGATTGATAATTAGTGCTTTTCGTGGTTTTAGTACACAGAATTACTTATTAAATTTAAAGATGACACTTTGGGGAATCACATTCTCCTCCTATAAAACAAACGTTCGTGTCACGACCCAAATTAGCCCTCCGTAAGGTGTCGTGATGGCACATAGTCTTTTCGACTAGGTAAGCCTAATATTATGAAAAATATAAAGAAAACACACCATTTTAAAGATAAACAGCATATTATGAATAACCAAGAGTAGTGCCACTCGGCATATACAAAACAATTTCCCAAGACCCGGAATATCACTAAGTCACAAGCTGCTATAATCTATGTAGCTCTATACAAAAGTCTGAAGATAATAAAGAAAGTCTCTAGGCGAGGGAGTAGAAGGGGACTCCAAAGATATGCGGACGCAAGCAAAAGTACCTTGAAGTCTCCTAGAATTAGCAGCACTCACTAATCCCAAGGCTGATAGCTCGTACCTGGATCTGCACACGAAAACATGTGCAGGAAAGGGCATGAGTACACCACAATGGTACCCAGTAAGTGCCAAGCCTAACCTCGGTCGAGTAGTGACGAGGTTAGGTCAAGGCCCTACCAGAGTAAATATAATAAATTAAACAGTAAAAGGTATAAGTAAAATTTACGGTAACACAGTTAAAGAAATTCTCGATAATTTAATAGTTAAGGGAGTCCTCGACTCAGAAAAGGTAAACACAGTGTGGAATCTCCCGGGATACCGTCCCGTAGTTCCAAATGAATATGCAGTACATGGGGATCTCCTGGAATACGTCCGTAGTCCCAAAATAAATATGTAGTGCTGGAGGATCTCCCAAACTACGTCTGTAGTCCCAAAGTAAATATGCAGTGCTAGGGGATCTCCCGTAATACGTCCGTAGTCCCAAAAGTAAATATGCAGTGCTGGGGGATCTCCTGAAATACATCCGTAGTCCCAAAGTAAATATACAGTATAAGGGGATCTCCCGGAATACGTCCGTAGTCCCACGCAAGATGAAATGACAGGTATGGCATCGAGTTATACAGTTTATACTGAACACATATAAGGAAAGTAGGGACTTAACTAAGTATGACACACTGAATATCCAATAGGCAGTTAAAACACGTAAGCATGCTTCTCTAGTCTAAGTTTAACAATTAAACGTATTAGTGCAATTTAATAAGGAAAAACAGTTTATGATTTAGAAGGGAAAAACGGGATTTTTGCAATAATAGCCCGTATACGTACTCGTCACCTCACGTACACGGCGCCCATACATTAGTTAATATCAAACATCTTAAAACAAAGTCCCCAACACAAGGTTATGCAAGCCACTTACCTCGAACCGCTCAAATCACCTCGATAACACGTTCTTGCCACGAGTATCCGACACCAAATGGTCCTCCAAATCCACAAATCAAACTTCCAAATCCCTAGCCTCCAACTTCCAATTTTCACCTTAAATACACACTAACTAGGTGGGAAAATACATGGCAAGGAAAGATTATTGATCAAAAATAAGCACAAGGGACTTACCTCAAGAAATGCCTCAAAAATGCTCTCAAAAATGGCCCTAAACCGAGTTTGCAAAGTCAAAAATGACAAAAATCGCAAAGCCCTTCGGTTTTAACCACTGCCCAGGTATTTCCGCACCTGCGGAACCTGGGCTCGCACCTACGGGTGCTCTTGTGCGGAAAAAGTGCGCATCTGCGCAATTCACTTGCCCCCTCTACCTTCGCACCTGCGACGAAAGGGCCGCACCTGCGCGTGCGATCCTGCGGAAATCCCCTCCGCTTCTGCGTAACTTGCGCACTTGCGAACAGTCTTGCGCATTTGCGGGCATCGCAGATGCGGCCTTTTCCCACGCACCTGCGACCCCTGACCAATCCACCCAACTCCGCTTCTACACGGATTTTCTCGCACCTGCGGGCAGCCTTGCGCAGGTGCGATTACATCAGAACCACCAAATTTTTCCTAAGTCCAAATTCATTCTGTTAAGCATCTGAAACACACCCGAGGACCCCGGGACCTCAATCAAACATACCAACCAATCATAAAATGCCATACGAACTTAGTCGAGCCTTCAAACCACGTCGAATAACACCAAAATCATGAATTAAGCACGGATTCAAGCCTATGAATTTAAAAATTTCCAAATTCTAGAAACGACGCCGAACCACATCAAATCTAGTCCAAATGACCTCAAATTTTACACACAGGTCAAAAATGACATTACAAACCTACATCCACTTTCGGAATTCTATTCCGAGCTCGATATCAAAATTTCCACTATCGGCCGAAATCGCCGTAAAACTAACTTTCGCCAATTCAAGCCTAAATCTACTACAGACCTCCAAAACACATTCCGGACGCGCTCCTAACCCCAAAATCACTCAACGGAGCTAACAGAGTCGACGAAATTCCATTCCGGATCTGTATTCATACAGTTCCAACTACGGTCCAAACTCTAAGGCTTAAACTCACAACTAGGGACTAAGTGTCCCAAAACTCCCCAAATTCCATAACCAAACACTCCGGCAAATCCCAAAAGCAGAAACAAATATGGGGAAAGCAGATATTAGGGGATTGGGGATCAAATTGTCAAAACAACCGGCCGGGTCGTTACATCTTCTCCCTCTTAAAACAATCGTTCATTCTCGAGCGAGTATAAAGACATGCCTGAAACTGTGAAAAGATGAGGGTACTGGCTGCGTATATCCTGCTCGGGGTCCCAGGTCGCCTCCTCGACAGGCTGACCCCTCCACTAGACCTTTACTGAAGCAATATTATTTGACCTGAGCTTTCTGACCGGCCTGTCCAAAATGGCTACTGGCTCCTCAACATAAGATAGATCTTTGTCCAACTGGAGTGAGCTAAAATCCAATAAATGAGTCGGATCACTGTGATACTTCTGGAGCATAGACACGTGGAATACCGGGTAAACTCCTGCTAGGCTGGGAGGCAAGGCAAGTTCATAAGCAACCTCCCCAACTCGCCATAATATCTCAAAAGGACCAATAAACCTGGGGCTAAGCTTGCCCTTCTTCCCGAACCTCATGACACCCTTCATAGGCGATACCCGAAGCAAGACCCGCTCACCAACCATAAATGCCAAATCACGAACCTTACGGTCTGTATAACTCTTCTGCCTGGACTGGGCTGTGCGAAGCCTCTCCTGAATCACCTTTACCTTATCCAGGGCATCCTGGACCAAATTTGTACCCAACAATCGGGCCTCGCCTGGCTCAAACCATCCCACAGGGGACCGGCACTGCCTACCATACAAAGCCTCATATGGTGCCATCTGAATGCTGGACTGGTAACTGTTGTTGTAAGCGAACTCTACAAGTGGCAAGTATTGGTCCCATGACCCTCCGAACTCCATCACACAGGCACAAAGCATATCCTCAAGAATCTAAATCGTGTGCTCGGATTGCCCGTCCGTCTGAGGGTGAAAAGTTGTGCTCAACTCCACCCTAGTACCCAACTCCTATTGTACGGTTCTCCAAAACCGTGATGTGAACTGTGTACCTCTGTCTGAAATGATGGATACTGGAATACCATGAAGGCGGACAATCCCTCTGGTATAAATCTCAGCCAACCTTTCAGAAGGATAAGTGGTCAACACTGGAATAAAATGAGCTGACTTGGTAAGCCGATCCACGATCACCCAAATAGCATCGAACCTTCTCAAAGTCCGTGGAAGTCCAACTTCAAAGTCCATGGTGATCTGCTCCCACTTCCACTCTGGGATCTCTAATCTCTGAAGTAATCCACCCGGCCTCTGGTACTCATATTTGACCTGCTGACAGTTGAGAAACTTGGCCACAAACCCAACTATATCCTTCTTCATCCTCCTCCACCAGTAGTACTGTCTCAAATCCTAATACATCTTCGCGGCACCGGGATGAATGGAGTACCGCGAGATATGGGCCTCTTCGAGAATCAACTCCCGAAGCCCATCTACATTGGGCACACAGATCTGGCCCTGCATCCTCATCACACCGTCATCACCAATAGTCACATCTTTGACATCACCTCGCTGAACCCTGTCCTGAAGAACTAGAAGATGAGGATCATCATACTGGCGCTCCCTGATACGGTCATAAAGAGAAGACCGAGCAACCACACAAGCTAATACCCGGCTAGGCTCTGAAATATCTAATCTCACGAACTGGTTGGCTAAGGCCTAAACATCCAAGGCTAAGGGCCTCTCAGCTGCCGGAAGATATGCCAAACTCCCCAAACTCTCTGCCCGGTGACTCAAGGTGTCGTCCACTACATTGGCCATCCCCGGGTGGTATAATATAGTGATATCATAGTCCTTAAGTAGTTCCAACCACCTCTGCTGACACAAATTAAGGTCTTTCTGCCTGGATAAGTACTGCAAACTCTGGTGGTCAGTGTAAATCTCACAGGGAACACCGTACAAATAATGACGCTAGATCTTCAGGGCATGAACAATAGCTGCTAACTCGAGATCATGAACCGGATAATTCTTCTCATGCACCTTCAACTGTCTAGATGTGTAGGTAATCACCCTACCGTCCTGCATCAATACCGCTCCAAGGCCAATCCTCGAGGCATCACAATAGATAGTGTAGGACCCCGAACCTGTAGGCAATACTAATACTGGGTTGTAGTCAAAGCTGTCTTGAGCTTATGAAAGCTCTCCTCACACTCCTCGGTCCACCTGAATGGTGCACCCTTCTGGGTCAGCCTGGTCATAGGTGCTGCAATGGATGAAAATCCCCCCACAAAGCGACGGTAATACCCCGCCAAACTAAGGAAACTGCAGATCTCCGTAGCTGATGACAGTCTGGGCTAACTCTACACTGCCTCCACCTTCTTCGGATCTACCTTGATCCCATCACAAGACACTATATGGCCCAAGAATGTCACTGAATCAAGCCAGAATTCACACTTAGAAAATTTTGCATACAATTTATTCTCCCTCAAAGTCTGAAGCATGGTCCTCAGGTACTGCTCATGATCTTCCCGAGACCGGGAATATACCAGGATGTCGTTAATAAACACAATGACGAAGGAATCAAGATAAGGCTGGAACACACTGTGCATCAAATGCATAAAGGTTGTTGGGGCATTGGTCAGCCCAAATGACATGACAAGAAACTCATAGTGACCATATCTGGTCCTGAAAGCAGTCTTCGGGATATCCGGCTCCCGAATCTTCAGTTGATGATAGCCAGAATGCAAGTCAATCTTGGAAAACACCCTGGCACCCTGTAACTGATCAAATAAATCATTGATGCGAGGCAAAGAATACCTGTTCTTCACTGTAACCTTGTTCAACTGGCGATAATCAATACACATACGCATAGAACCATCCTTCTTCTTCACAAATAAGACCGGAGCACCCCAAGGTGATACACTAGGCCTGATGAAACCCTTATCAAGCAACTCCTGCAACTGCTCCTTCAACTCTGGAAGAGCCATACGGTAAGGAGGAATAGATATGGGCTGAGTGCCCAGCAACAAATCAATGCCGAAATCAATATCTCTGTCGGGTGGCATGCCCGGAAGATCAGCTGAAAACACATCTGGAAAGTCCCTCACTACTAGAACTAACTCAACTGTAGGGGTATCAATAATAACATCTCTCACATATGCCAAATACGCATCACACCCCTTCTCAACCATTCGCTGAGCCCTAAGAAATGAAATGACCCTGCGGGGAGTATACTCTAAGGTACCTCTCCACTCTAATCTCGGCAAACCTGGCATAGCCAGCGTCATAGTCTTAGCGTGACAATCAAAAATAGCATAATGGGGCGACAACCAGTCATGCCCAAGATAACATCAAAATCTACTATACTGAGTAATAACAAATCAGCTCTGGTCTCAAAACCACTAAGAGCAATCAAACATGACTGATACACACGGTCCACAATGAGAGAATCTCCCACGAGAGTAGATACATAAACAGGGGAACTCAAAGAATCCCGAGATATCCCCAAATGTGGAGCAAAATAAGAAGACACATATGAATACGTGGAGCCTGGGTCAAATAATACTAATGCATCCTTATGACAGATAGGGACGATACCTGTGATGACTGAATCTGAAGCAACGACCTCTGAATAGGCTGGAAGGGCATAGTACCTGGCCTGGCCTCCCCCTCTAGGGCGACCTCGACCTCCCCGACCTCCACCTCAAGCTGGCTGAGGAGGTGGGGTAGTAGCTGGTGCTGGAAGAATGGCCGTAGGACCCTAGTGGAGCACGTGGAGGCTGATAAGTCTATGGAGGTGCACCCCTCCTAGCTCTGGGGCAATCTCTAACCAGGTGACGAGTGTCACCACACTCAAAACAACCTCTCGAAGGATGTGGCGGCTGAGACTGACTCGGACCTGGCCTGCTGGACTGGACGGTAATAGCACCTCGAGTAGGAGGCATACTAGATACTGGCGGTGCATAATAGGGCTCCTGAGGTCTAGGAGGAGCTAGAACACCGCTGGCTACTGGAAGAGCTGAATGAACAGGGCGACTCACAAAACCCCTACCATAGCGTGCTGCTGGTGCACGAGCTCCTGAATAATGAACAGTCTCTCGAGACCTATTGGCCTCTCTCTCCTCTCTGTCTCAGCAAACATGCCCTCCACTCTCCTGGCAATGCTCACTGCCTGCTGATAAATGATGTCCATGTCCAACTCCCTGGCCATACTGGTCTGAATACTGGGGTGGAGTCCCTCAATGAAGCGACGAATCCTCTCTCTGACTGTAGCAACTAGAGCCGGAGCATGGCGAGCTAACTTAATGAAACAGACTACATACTCCGACACAGTTGTAGCACCCTGACGCAACTGCTCAAACTCTGCACGCCAAGCATCCCTGAGGCTCTGAGGAACATACTCACGCAAGAACATCTCTGAAAATTGAGTCCAAGTGAGTGAGGCTGCCTCATCCGGACTACTCAGCTCATAGGCACGCCACCACTGATATGTTGCTCCCCTTAGCTGGAAAGCGGTGAAAGAAATCCCACTCGTCTCCACAATGCCCGTAGTGCGGAGAATACGATGACACTCCTCAAGAAAACCCAGAGCATCATCTGAAGCTAGTCCACTGAAAGTAGGTGGGTGGTACTTCTTGTACCTCTCAAGTCTGAGCTGCTCTGCCTCAGAAGCAGCTACCCTGATCTCATGCTGAATCAGAGCCACTGGGGGAATAGGAATATACTCTGGGGCCTGATCAACCTTGACCCTCTGCTCAGGAGTGTGGGCTGCGGGAGTCTGTGCCCCTCCCCCGGCCTGAGATGTAGCGGGAGCTATCAAAAATAGTCCATCCTGAGCCAGATTAATGAACATGCTCAAGAACTGAGCTAAAGTTTCTTGGAGAGCTGGAGTAGCAATAGGGATCTCCGGTGCTGGCCCTCCAGCTGGAGCTGCTGGGGGTTCCTCTGACGCAGCTCTCACAGGTGCTCGGGCTGCATCGCATGGTCGTCCTCTACCCCGACCCCGGCCTCTGGCGGCTCTGACAGAGGGCTCGGTTCCCTGATCGTCAGTCCTCCCAGTACGGGTCCTCACCATATGTGAGAAAGAATAGAATAGAATCTTAGAATTTTTGGTGTCAATAACTCGCACGACAAGGAAATCAAAGAAATATGATTGTTCCTAATAGTTACATAGCCTCCCAAAAATAAGTACGGACGTCTCCGCACCGATCCCCGAGACTCTAATAAACCGGCTTGTGACTCGCGATTCCTATGAACCTAGTGCTCTGATACCAACTAGTCACGACCCAAATTAGCCCTCCGTAAGGTGTCGTGATGGCACCTAATTTTTACGACTAGGTAAGCCTAATATTACGAAAAATATAAAAAAAAATACAATATTTTAAAGATAAACAACATATTGTGAATAACCAAGAGTAGTACCACTAGGCATATATAAAAAAATTCCCAAGACCCGGAATATCACTAAGTTACAAGCTGCTATAATCTATATAGCTCTATACAAAAGTCTGAAGATAATATAGAAAGTCTCTAGGCGAGGGAGTAGAAGGGGTCTCCGAAGATCTACAGATGCAAGCAGAAGTACCTTGAAGTCTCCTAGAATCAGCAGCACGCACTAACCCCAAGGCTGATAGTTCGTACCTGGATCTGCACACGAAAACATGTGCAGGAAAGGGCATGAGTACACCACAATAGTACCCAGTAAGTGCCAAGCCTAACCTCGATCGGGTAGTGACGAGGTCAGGTCAAGCCCCTACCGGAGTAAATATAATAAATTAAATAGTAAAAGGTATAAGTAAAATTTACGGTAACACAGATAAAGAAATTCTCGAGAATTTAACAGTTAAGGGAGTCATCGACTCAGAACAAGATAAACACAGTGGGGAATCTCCCGGGATACCGTCTCGTAGTTTCAAATGAATATGCAGTACAGGTGGATCTTTCGAAATACGTCCGTAGTCCCAAAGTAAATATGCAGTGCTGGGGGATCTCCCGTAATACGTCTGTAGTCCCAAAGTAAATATGCAGTGCTGGGGGATCTTCTGGAATACGTCCGTAGTCCCAAAGTAAATATGCAGTACAGGAGGATCTCCCGAAATACTTCCGTAGTCCCAATTTAAATATGCAACGCTAGATGAAATGGCAGGTATGACATCGAGTTATACAGTTTATACTGAACACATATAAGGAAAGTAGGGACTTAACTAAGCATGGCATACAGAATGTCAAATAGACAGTTAAAACACGTAAGCATGCATCTCTAGTCTAAGTTTAACAATTAAACGTATTAGTGCAATTTAATAAGGAAAAACAGTTTATGATTTAAAAGGGAAAAACGGGATTTTTGCAATAATAGCCCGTGTACGTACTCGTCACCTCACGTACACGGTGCCCACACATTAATTAATATCAAACATCTTAAAAGAAAGTCCCCAACACAAGGTTAGGCAAGCCACTTACCTCGTACCGCTCAAATCACCTCAATAACACGTTCTTGCCACAAGTATCCGACACCAAATGGTCCTCCAAATCCACAAATCAAACTTCCAAATCCCTAGCATCCAACTTCCAATTTCCACCTTAAATACACACTAAATAGGTGGGAAAATACATGGCAAGGCAAGATTATTGATAAAAAATAAGCACAAGGGACTTACCTCAAGAAATGCCTCGAAAATGCTCTCAAAAATCGCCCTAAACCGAGTTTGCAAAGTCAAAAATGACAAAAATCGCGAATCCCTTCCGTTTTAACCACTACCCAGGTATTTCCGCACCTGCGGAATATGGGCTCGCACCTGCGGGTGCGCTTGTGCAGAAAAAGTGCGCATCTGCCCAATTCACTTGCCCCTTCTGCCTTCGCACCTGTGACGAAAGGGCCGCACCTGCGCGTGCCCCTCCGCTTCTGCGTAACTTGCGCACTTGCGAACAGTCTTGCGCATTTGCGGGCATCGCAGATGCGGCCTTTTCCCATGCACCTGCAACCCCTGACCAATCCACCCAACTCCGCTTCTGCGCATATTTTCTCGCACCCGCAGGCAGCCTTGCACAGTTGTGATTACAGTAGAACCACCAAATGTTTCCTAATTCCAAATTCATTCTGTTAAGCATCCGAAACACACCCGAGGCCCCCGGGACCTCAACCAAATATACCGACCAATCCTAAAATACCATACGAACTTAGTCGAGCTTTCAAACCACGTCGAACAACACCAAAATCATGAATTAAGCACAGATTCAAGCCTAAGAATTTAAAATTTTCCAAATTCTACAAACGACGCCGAACCACATCAAATCTAGTCCGAATGACCTCAAATTTTACACACAGGTCAAAAATGACATTATGAACCTACAACCACTTTCGGAATTCCATTCCGAGCTCGATATCAAAAGTTTCACTATCGGCCGAAATCGCCAAAAAACTAACTTTCGCCAATTCAAGCCTAAATCTACTACAGACCTCCAAAACATATTCCGGATGCGCTCCTAACCCCAAAATCACTCAACATAGCTAACGGAGTCGACGAAATTCCATTCCGGATCCGTCTTCACACAGTTCCGACTATGATCCAAACTCTAAGGCTTAAACTCACATCTAGGGACTAAGTGTCCCAAAACTCCCCGAATTCCATAACCAAACACTCCGGCAAATCCCAAAAGCAGAAACAAATATAGGGAAAGTAGATATTAGGGGATTTGGGCTCAAATTCTCAAAACGACCGATCGGGTCGTTACAGTTCGTTCTCGAACGGAATTAGAAAAAATACCTGAGCTGGAGAAAAGGTGTGGATATTTACTCCGCATGTCCGACTCAGACTCCCAGGCAGATGCCTCTACCAGGTGACCTCTCCATTGCACCTGAACTAAAGGATAACTCTTAGACCTCAACTGTCGGACCTGCCGGGCTAGAATAGCCACCGGCTCCTCCTCGTAAGTCAAATCTTTGTCCAATTGGACTGAGCTGAAATTTAACACATGGGACGGATCACCGTGATATTTCCGGAGCATAGACACATGGAACACCGGATGAACCAGTGATAAACTAGGTGGTAATGCAAGCCTGTAGGCTACTTCACCCACCCTTTCAAGAATTTCAAAGGGTCCAATATACCTAGGGCTCAACTTTCCCTTCTTTCCGAATCTCATTACACCTTTCATAGGTGAAACCCGGAGCAATATTCTTTCTCCAACCATGAATGCAATATCACGAACTTTACGGTCAGCATAAATTTTTTGCCTAGACTGAGCTATGCGAAGTCGATCCTGAATAATCTTGACCTTATCCAAGGAATCCTATACCAAATCGGTACCCAACAACCGAGCCTCTCCCGGTTCAAACCAGCCAACAGACGAACGACATCGCCTTCCGAATAATGCCTCATATGGAGCCATCTGAATGCTCGACTGGTAGCTATTATCATAAGAAAACTTCGCAAGTGGAAAGAACTGATCCCAAGAACCTCCTAAGTCTATAACACAAGCGCGAAGAATATCTTCCAATATCTGAATGGTGCGCTCTGACTGTCCGTCTGTCTGTGGATGAAATGTTGTACTAAACTCAACCCGCATGCCTAACTCACGCTGTACAACCCTCCAGAAGTGTGAGCTAAACTGCGTACCTCGATCTGAAATAATAGACACGGGCACACCGTGAAGGCGGACAATCTCACGAATGTAAATTTCAGCTAACCTTTCTGAAGAATAGGAACTGCCATTGGAATGAAATGTGCTGACTTGGTCAACCTGTCCACAATGACCCAAACTGCATTAAATTTTCTCTGAGTCCGTGGGAGTCCAACAACAAAATCCATAGTGATATGCTCCCATTTCCACTCTGGAATTTCTAACTTCTGAGGCAAACCACCAGGTCTCTGATGCTCGTACTTAACTTGCTGGCAATTCCGACACCGAGCTACATATGCAACTATATCCTTTTTCATTCTCCTCCACCAATAATGTTGCCGCAAATCTTGATACATTTTGGTGGTACCTGGATGAATAGAATACCTGGAACTATGTGCCTATTCAAGAATTAATTCACGAAGCCCGTCAACATTAGGCACAAAAATACGACCCTGCATTCGCAGAACTCCATCTTTCCCTACAGCAAACTGTTTCGCATCACCGTGCCG
This sequence comes from Nicotiana tabacum, assembly GCF_000715075.1. NCBI lineage: Eukaryota > Viridiplantae > Streptophyta > Magnoliopsida > Solanales > Solanaceae > Nicotiana > Nicotiana tabacum. The sequence goes on from NC_134102.1 coordinate 93,223,815, forward strand.
CACCGTGTCCTTAAGGACAAGTAAATGAGGATCATCATACTGCCGCTCTCTAATATGCTCATATAAAGAAGGCCGAGCGACTGTGCAAGCTAGAACCCGACTGGGTTCTTAAACATCTAACCTCACGAACTGATTAGCCAAGGTCTGATCATCTGCAGCTAACGGCCTCTCACCAATCAGAATATACGCAAGACTGGCCATACTCACAACCTTTCTACTCAAAGCATTGGCCACCACATTGGCCTTTCCGGGGTGATACAAAATGGTGATATCATAGTCTTTCAACAATTTCAACCATCTTCTCTGCCTCAAATTAAGATCTTTTTATTTGAACAAATACTGAAAGCTACGATGATCAGTAAATACCTCACACGAGACACCGTAGAGATAATGCCTCCAAATCTTCAGTGCATGAACAATGGCTGCCAATTCTAAGTCTTGAACATGATAATTCTTCTCATGAACTTTCAACTGCCGCGACACATATGCATCACCCTGCCATCTTGCATTAATACTGCACCAAGCCCAATGTGAGATGCGTCACAATATACCGTATATGATCCTAAACCTGTGGGTAATACCAACACTGGTGCCGTAGTCAAAGCGGTCTTGAGCTTCTGAAAGCTCAACTCACACTCGTCTGACCATCTGAATGGAACACCTTTCTGGGTTAGTCTGGTCAATGGGCTTGCTATAGATGAAAATCCTTCCACAAACTGACGATAGTAACCTGCTAAACCCAGGAAACTACGGATCTCTGTAACTATGGTAGGTCTAGGCCAATTCTGAACAGCCTCAATCTTCTTAGGATCTACCTTTATGCCTTCTGCCGATACAACATGCCCCAAAAAGGCAACTAAGTCTAACCAAAATTCACATTTTGAAAATTTGGCATATAACTGATTATTCTTCAATGTCTGAAGCACACTCCGAAGATGTTGCTCATGCTCCTCTCGACTGCTGGAGTAAATCAAGATATCATCAATGAATACAACCACAAAAAAACCCAAATAGGGCTTGAACTCCCGATTCATCAAATCCATAAGTGTTGCTGGGGCGTTGGTAAGCCCAAATGATAATACTAGGAATTCGTAATGCCCATACCAAGTTTGAAAAGCTGTCTTAGGGACATCAGATGCCCTAATATTCAAATGATGGTAACCACACCTCATAATTATTTACCCGAATTAACAAGTCATATTTAACTCCACCTGGGCGGGCACCTATCTCGTAGGTTAAAACTCAATAATTGCAACACAAATTTGGCAAGTATGTACAGAGAATTTCATACAAGAATTTTCAATTAAGCCTAACAGGCATGACTCCCTATTATTGCTATAGTACAACTTTAATTTCACAAGGGAGAACTTAAACACAAGAATTTTCCTCACAAGTATCTCGTCCTTATATAACTTCCACCGCAGCTTGTAGCCCAGTTTAAACATATCAATTTATTTTAAAATGCGAGGATCTCATCCTCAGTTCTGAATCACAAGTAATATGCACATCGTGCCAATCGAAACTTTTCATTTTCTCCTTTTAAATAATTTTCGTTAAACAAAATCTCAACACATAATGAACCCCACACCGGTAAGGCATATAATTCACAATTTGTAAATAAATTATCCGGAAATTACATCAAAACTTACCAAAATGAGTACCAGAAAGCCACATTTATCCTCACAGCTCTTATTAGAGTCGAACATGGAATGATAGGCGAAGTTATCTCCATAGAACCTCCCAACAGGAGTAAACACATAAGTAGATTATAGAATTACGAAGCTCACTCGTGAGTGGAGCACAATTGTTGGACTCGCCTTGATACTCAGAACCGAATCAAGTTAAGGAAATTATTCCTTTATTTTAAATCGAGGTCGTACTTGTAACGATACCATCTGATGTAACGACCTCCGCCATACCATAAAACAAATATATCAACGGCTGGGTCTCCACCTCTAAGACGCCTTCTACCCGCCTGTCCTCCACCCCTAACTGGTCGTGTGGGTGGTGTAGTAACTGCAATAGGGCACATAGCCTGAGTGCTTTGATGAAATATGTCTCTCCCAAGTTTGGGACAATTTTCTCATGATGTGCCTAGTATCACCATATTCATAACAACCCTTTTGCGGGTTTGGTTGCTCATATTGAGTATGTGCCAGATAACTGGAATAACCATTGCAGGAAACTCATGTCGGTAGTGCATTAAAAGAACTTACTGGAGCACCCCGAGTAATCCGATATGTAAACTGGGCTGGCCGACTGCCCGAGCCCCCGCCATAATGATTTATACTCGCAGAGTAGAATCCATTGAATCCCCCAGAACCTCGAGACGTCTTGGTCTCCTTAGTTTCCTTTTTCCTCACCCCGAACACGTTCTACTATCTTGGCAATTTCTACCACTAGTGGAAATGAAGTATCATCCTGTAGTTCCCGAGTCGTACAAAATTTTACGATTTTAATTGGGTCCTTCAATGAGTCTGTGGACTCGCTCTCTGGCTGCAGGAATCAAAGTAGGAATATGACGGGCTAACTTATTAAACCTGATGGCATATTATGACACCGTCATGGTGACCTGACGCAACCGTTCAAACCCTATGCGCCACGCATTACGGAGACTCCGGGAACAAACTCTTTCAAAAGTATTTTTGAGAATTGTGCTAAGTGGGCGGTGTTGCATTGGCTGGTTTGTCCTCTTCATAGGCTTGCCACAGACACCTATGGAGAATTATCTCTCCCAAGGCCAATTTCTTCTTTTCTTATGCTGACTCAACACTGTTGAGCTAACCCATTTCTTAACATACTCTTCAATTCTTCTAAGAGGTAACCCTTACCCCTATTTATACATAACGATCACAAAAGTAGAGCTCCATATAGACAAATCTTGGCACGAACCACATAGTCCAGAATCTCGTCAACCATTGTACTTCCTCCGAAGCACCCCAAAATCCGCAACCAAGACGTCCACGCTGAGTAGACCTTCTGTAAATTTAAAGTTGTTTCTCTAATTCCTTTGGTACTTAAGTATATGATTATTAAGTTGGCGGACATACCGCAAGGCCCAACCTTATCCTCTACAAAATATCAGGCCTTAATCATGTGTAAATTTTGGGAAAACTTTTTAGTACCACATATATACATTTCAGGCCAAAACTGATATAATACATGACCCCGCAATCCATCCATTGATAGTGGACTCCCCCAATCGACGCGAAGTCATAGTTCACCACGTCCGATGATCCATAATATTAACCTTCATAGCTCGTATAAATCAACCAGATGCCAAGGTCCGTTGTACCCCCCACATTATTCACTGGGTGGTCTTTCAATGCGTCTGCATCTTCAGTCGCAACTACACGTTGAGGCAATGTTTGAGCATCTCTGGCTCTCTCGTAGTCCATCTGCGGCATTACGAACCGTTGATGCACAACTGATACCGAGTGCGCAATGTCATACACGAGTGGATACAAAGGAATACAAGATATATGTTTCAAGCTAAATCAATGCCGCACGATAAGGAATGAAAGAAGTGATATTGTTCCTAAACTTCATAGCCTCTAAGAGATAAGTACAGACGTCTCCGTATCGATCCTTCAGACTCTACTAAGCTTGCTCGTGACTCATGAGACCTATGTAACCTAATGCTCTGATACCAACTGTCACGACCCGAAATTTCTACCTTCGGGACCGTGATGGCGCCTAACATTTCACTTGCTAGGCAAGCCAACATTAGAATAATATTATCCATTTTAAAACAATTTTTAAATTTATTAATAATAATAGAAACAAATGCGGAAGTAAAGTCTGAAATGTAGTGAATAATCCATAAAAAAATAACGGTGTCTAAATACCATCCTAGAATTGGTGTCACAAGTGCACGAGCTTCTAGAATAATACAAATAAAAGTCTGAATAAAAATAAAGCTGCCTGAAAACAAACACACAGCTAAAGTAAAGTAGACGGGGACTTCAGAACTGCGGACGCCGTGCAGTTATATCTCAAGTCTCCTCTGGTAGCTGAAATCCGAGCAAGTCTATGGTACGCCGCTGGGACCAACTCCGAAATCTGCACAAGAAGTGCAGAGTGTAGTACCAGTACAACCGACCCCATGTACTGGTAAGTGCCGAGCCTAACCTCAACGAAGTAGTGACGAAGCTAAGGCAGGTCACTTACATTAACTTGTACGCAATAATAGTAATAACCACAATAATAGAATTAAATTAGGTAACTCATTTCTAATAGTTGAAGCCAACTCAGCAGTCATAACCAATTATTATTTCAATCAATTTCTATTGCAGCGTGCAACCCGCTCCCACAACATATTCATTTTCAATCCTCCCATATATTTATTTTAATCAAGTATATATAGATTTTTAAATAAGTCTGTTGCGGCGAGCAATCCGATCCCCCAATATGGACTTTTAAATAAGTGTATTGAGGCGTGCAACCAAATCCCCCAATATAGATTTTTAATAAGTCTGTTGCGGCGTGCAACCCCATCCCCCCAATATGGACTTTTAATAAGTCTGTTGCGGCGTGCAACTCGATCCCCTAATATGGACTTTTAATAAGTCTGTTGCGGCGTGCAACTCGATCCCCCAATATATCTATTTACCAATTCTTACAGAAGAAATTTGCCCCAATAAATGTAACAATTAATATAAAATTTTTAAGACAACAAGCATACCAAAATTATGATTTAATTATGAAACAAACAATGACAAATAGCAATTTATTATGGAAATCATGGAGAAAATAGGCAGTTTACTATTTAATATGCTAAATGTCAAGTAGCAATTAATGCACATAAATCAAATCAGCATGTAGCAATTATTGTAGGAATTCAAGAATTAATATTTGACAAAAAATAGGAGAGAAACAATTATCATAAAAATTAATTCGTAAATTAAAACAAATTTAGAATTTTTAAATAATTATGCAAACAATTAATTTGATGACATATAGACACTCATCACCTCGCCTATACATCGTTCACATGCATTTCACATAACAAATAATTTAAGGGTTCTATTCCCTCAAGTCAAGGTTAACCACGACACTTATCTCGCTTTGCAATATCAATCAATTACTCGACCACAACTTTTTCTTTTAAATTTGTCTCCAAAAGTTTCAAATCTATTCACAAATAATTTGATATATTCAATACAAATCGTAAAAATTAATTCCATATGAATTTACTAATTTTCCGGATAAAATCCAAAATTCACTTTAAAATTGACAGTGGGACCCACGTCTCGAATCTCGAAAAAACTTACGAAATCCGAACACCCATTCCGAGACGAGTCCAACCATAAAAAAATTATCAAATTCCAATGTCAAATGGACCTTCAAATCTTAAATTTTCGTTTTTGGAAGATTCTATAAAAATCTAATTATTCTCCCAAAATTTCACGGATTCATGATATAAATGAGTATGGAATCATGAAATATAATCAATATAGGATAAGGAACACTTACCCCAATATTTTTCCGTAAAAATCGCCCATGAATCGCCTTACCCGAGCTCAAAAATGAAAAATGGTTGAAAATGGGACGAATCCCATTTTCCAGAACTTAAGTTCTGTTTACCCAAATTTTACCTTACGCGATCGCGTACAATACTTCGCGATTGCGAAGCACATTTTTGGTTGCCCAAATTTTTTGCTCTACGCGAACGCGGCAGTGCTCTCGCGAACGCAAAGCACAATTTCTTAGCCTTCCGCGATCGCGGACATCTTTGTGCGATCGCGTAGTACAATTTTTATGCTTCAACTTCTGCCTCATTCCTTTTACGTGAACGCGGCTTGGCCCTCGCGTTCGCCGTGCTTTTCCTGTTGTCACTGTGCGATCGCGGACCTCACTATGCGATTGCATAGTATAAATTTCATCCGTGACCATTAAGCCTTCACGATCGCGGACACAGTCACGCGATCGCATAGAAGGAAACCAGAACTGAAAATACCAGATTTTTTTTCCAAAGTTTCAAAACACCCGTAGCCTATCTGAAACTCACCCGAGCCCTCGGGGCTCCAAACCAAACATGCACACAAGTCCTAAAATATTATACGAACTTGGTCGCGCTATCAAATCACCAAAATAATACCTAAAACTACGAATCAGACACCAAATCAAATAAAATTTTCAAGAAAACTTTAAAACTTATATTTTCACAATCGGACGTCCGAATCACGTTAAATCAACTCCGTTTCTCACCAAATTCGGCAAACAAATCATAAATATTATAGTGGACCTATATCGAGATCCGGAACTAAAATACGAACCCGGTGTCAATAAATCCAACATCAGTAAATTCTTAAAATCATTAAGCTTTCAAACTTTTAATTTTTTATCAAAATTTCATGTCTCGGGCTAGGGACCTCGGAATTCGATTCCGGTCATACGCCCAAGTTTCAAATCATGATACGGACCTACCAGAATTGTCAAAATATTGATCTGAGTCTGTTTGCTCAAAATGTTGACCAAAGTCAACTCAGTTGAGTTTTAAAGCTCTATTTCACATTTTAATCCATTTTTCACACAAAAAGTTTCCGAAAAATTATACGGACTGCGCATGCAAGTCGAGGAATGATAAATAGTACTTTTCGAGGTTTTAGAACACAAAATTACTTATTAAATTTAAAGATGACACTTTGGATCATCACAATCCGTAGAGAAAAATGGATATAGAAGATCCATATAATGAATCGTCGATCGATTGCTTGATGAGCTTATATAAATGGATTATAAATCAGCAATATGCATAAGCATCACCACTAGAAGAAACAGTAGAGGAAATCTGCAGATTTACCAGGTAAATTAATCTTTTTCTCCTCTGTTGTATGAAATTGTTACTCTATTTTTTGCTAATTTTTATTAAGCAATACTCTCCACTGTTATTAAATATTTTTGTTGCTATGATAGAATAGAAAATTAAGTTATTTTCTATTTGACTCCATACTTGAAGCTTTATTTACAAAGCTGTTATGCGCCTATAGACCAATGTTTAACAAATTCCATGTTTAGCATCTTGTTCACTACTTATACGTTAAAATGTGCCTAAGTTTGCCTTAGTGTTTTCTTTTTATGATCGGCTACAGAGAATTGTGTTTTAATCCAATAAATTCCATACTTTAAATTTATTCTGCGTAAAATATCATGCTTAAATTTTTTTTTTTTTTGGAGTTTTTATTTATTGGATTCTTTTAAATTTGATTATGTGAGACATGTGTTTACTGCTTGGATTTTGCTGTTACTCTTAGTTCAATTCTCTTTTACTAATCACAAGGCAATGACCAAAGGCCTCCATTTGTGTTTGTAGGTAATTTTCTATATCTCGATTGATTCCTGATTTGGGAAGCGTTGGTCATAACTTTTCATGATTCTCAATCGGATGTTTTCAAGAGATGCTTTCTTCAAAATCAAAAGCTCTCACCGTTTCATTAGGACTTTAAGAAGCATATCCATTTGCGTATTTTTAAGTAGGGAATTAGAAAAAAGAGTAGGATAATTAGATTTAAAGGACATTTAAGTAGGACGCTTATAAAACCTTTAATGTGATTTAATATAAAAGAATATACCACATAACATATTTCCTTTTGTTTAAAAGATTTTAGAGCTATGTTCTAATAAGACAATGCAAGAATTTTAATTTAGGAGCCTTGGTAATAATTGTACTAATTGAAATTAGTTATTTTTAATCATATATAGTCTCAGTACTTTTTAATGAAATCTTTAACATATTTCATTTATTAATATTAAGTCCTTTTTTGGTGAATAAGAAGCATAGCAAATGAGTTTTTTCTAACTGTTATGTTTTATTATTTTGTATAGGTGTCAAAATTTTTATTTTCTATTAAGGCTTAATTTTGTGTTACAATCGTTTTAACAGGTTACTTCGCAAAATCGATAACAATTATATACCCAATAATTACTTTTTAAAAAATAATAATTAAGATAGTCATACATGTACCAGTTGAAATTGCTCGCTTTTCAAATCAAACCACAATAATTAATAATGTGTTTGTACATTTTAAATTGCAAAAATTAGATAGGAAAAAATTATTTGTTTTACTTGTATGGGACTCACGTGTAATGCATGTGTCCAGAAACTAGTGAAAATATAAAAGCCATATAAAAGACAAGAAGGGATAGTGCCAAAAAGCCATATAAAAGCAGAATAAAAACAACAAGACACTAAGGTGATCAACAATGAAAGAAAACAACGGTTAGGGATAAAAACCTACTACCAACAGAAAGTGAGACTGTGTGCCAATACTATTGTTATGAACACTCTAGACTACCTACTCGACTACCCTAATCCTCGACCTCCATACCTTCCTATCAAGAGTCATGTCCTCGGTCAGCTGAAGTTGTGCCATATCTTGCCTAATCACCTCTCCCCACCTCTTCTTTGGCCTACCTCTACCTCTCCGTAGGCCCTCCAATGTTAACCTCTAATACCTCCTCACCAGGGCGTCTGTGCTCCTCCTCACATGACCAAACCACCTGAGTCGTGCTTCCCGCATCTTGTCCTCAATAGGGGCCACACCCACCTTATCGTGAATAACCTCATTTCTGATCCTATCTAACCTGGTGTGCCCACACATCCATCTCAATATCCTCATCTCTGCTACCTTCATCTTCTGGACATGAGAGATCTTGACTAGCTAACACTCAGCCCCATACAACAACGTTGGTCTGACCACCACTCTGTAGAACTTATGCTTAAGTTTCGGTGGCACATTCTTGTCACACAAAACACCTGAAGCGAGTATCTATTTCATCCATCCTGCCCCAATACGATGTGTGACATCCTCATCAATCTCCCCATCCCCCTGAATAATAGACCCAAGGTACTTAAAACTCCTTCTCCTGGGGATGACCTGCGAGTCCAACATCACCTCCCCTTCCCCTCCTTGAGTCTCGCTACTGAACTTATACTTCAAGTATTCTATCTTGGTCCTGCTCAACTTGAAACCTTTAGATTTCAGGGTCTGTCTCCATACCTCTAATTGTGCATTCACACCGTCTCGCGTCTCGTCAATCAATACAATATCATCTGCAAATAGCATGCACCACGACACCTCCCCTTGGATGTGGCGCGTTAGTACATCCATCACCAAAGCAAACAAAAAAGGGCTGAGTGCTGACCCCTGATGCAACCCCATCATAATCGAAAAATGGTCCGAGTCCCCAGCCACCATCCTAATTTGGGTCGTTACTCCATCATACATGTCCTTAATCAACCTAACATAGGGAACAGGTACACCTCTAGCCTCCAAACATCTCCACAAAACCTCCCTCGGAACTTTATCGTACGCCTTTTCTAAGTCGATGAACACCATATGCAAGTCCTTCTTTCTCTCCCTATACTGCTCCATCAATCTCCTAACAAGATGGATGGCTTCTGTAGTCGAACGCCCCGGCATAAACTCAAACTGGTTCTTGAAAATAGACACACTCTTCCTCACCCTTAGCTCTACCACTCCCTCCCAGACTTTCATAGTATGGCTAAGCAGCTTGATACCCCGATAGTTATTGCAATTTTGGATATCACTCTTGTTTTTGTATACAGGAACCACCGTGCTCCACCTCCACTCTTCGGGCGTCTTCTTCGTTCTAAAAATGGCATTAAATAACCCAGTGAGCCATTTCGAGCTTGCCTTGCCCGCACTCTTCCAAAACTCCACCGGAATTTTATCTGGCCCGGTCGCTTTGCCCCTGCTCATCTTACGCATAGCCCCCTCAATTTCATTAACTCTAATCCGCCTACAATACCCAAAGTCACAATGACTCCCGGAGAGTTCCAAATCACCCAGTACAATGCTCCTGTCCCCCTTCTCGTTCAAGAGACTATGGAAGTAGGTCTGCCATCTCCGACGGATAAGCCCCTCATCCAACAAAACTCTACCTTCTTCGTCCTTGATGCACTTCACTTGGTCCAAGTCATGCGCCTTCCTTTCTCGTGTCTTGGCTAACCTAAACAACCTCTTATCCCCCCTCGGCCCTCGAGTTCCTCATACAAACGACTACAAGTTGCAGTCTTGGCCGTCGTAACTGCTAGCTTTGCCTCTTTCTTAGCCAACTTATAATGCTCCCTATCCGGTCTCTTCTCCTCCTCGTTTACACTTTCCACTAGCTTCAGATACGCTACTTTCTTGGTTTTCACTTTTCCTTCCACCTCTCCATTCCACCATCAATCTCCCTTGTGACCACAAGAGTGACCCTTTGAGACCCCTAATACCAAAATTTAAGCTACTTTAAATTTTGAGTATCGGAAAAAAAAATTATGAAAATCTTTTCTAAACTAAACTGACCTGGAATATTGGATAACTTAGTTTGGGTCACCGTCTCAATTTTAATGAAAACAGTTGATCTTGCTAACTAAACTAATTAGTTGACATGACAAAAATTGCGTGTTATTATTAGTAATCCCAAAATTTTCACATATCAAATTCAGACGATTTATTTACTGAAAATCACTGAAGAAGAGAAAACCTTTCTTTTTTCTTGTTAAATTCTTTTTTTTTTAGTACGTACTGGCAACAAATTGGAAGGTTTTCTAAGAAGTTCCACTAATTATGCTTGAAATAACAAATTCAAAATCTTGATGTTGTTATAAGAAAAATTAAATTATGGTGGATGTCTACTCTTCCTCCATGATCTTCTCAAATGCTTAATGACATATTCAATGACATATTTCTATGCTTAATGACATATTCAATGACATATTTTTCTTCACTTTTCATGCCTATATAAAGGCCTTGTAATAGATAGGAAAATACACACAATTGAAGAAGAAAATCTCTTCCTTTTCTCTATCTCCATTTCTTGTTCATATTTTACTAAATTGCTTTTATTTCATAACAACATGTCTTGTTCATGTTTTACTAAGTTGCTTTTATTTTATAACACGTTATCAGCACGAATTGCTCATTTCATAATCTTCTATGTCAAGACTATGTAAGTTATAAGCAGGCAATGAGATCAAGTACAATGAAAAATGTCTTGGATGATAATACAAAGATAAGTTTTACATCCATCTAAACCCATTCATATTTTCATATCTTTGCATTAACTTTATGTGTAGTGTTTAGTAAAAATATTTTTTTCAATTGTATCCAGTGAAATAAAGAACTGGAAAGGTATGTCTTTATTTGCTACATCTCTTATAGGACAAAGATAATATTCTAACATATATATATAACGTATATATATGTTCTGACCTTTTACATACTATGATAGATAATTATTAAGGTAATTTAGTAATAATATTTTTACCATCACATGATGTATTTCATTGAAAGCAAAATTATCAAATATGTAGGCGATTTTACAGTACCTTGCAAATTTGGCATTCGAATATACAATCAATATAAACTCATTATAGTTATAATTTATAATAGTCACAGTTATGCATTAAGCCTTAAATATTTTTGCTGGAAACATAAGGCTCATTCCTCCGTATTGAATTTTTTTGGTGAAATTCTTATAGTCTTTGAAATATAAGTGGTTATAGGTTATCTGCACCTTTCCCCTAATTAATTTATTAAAATGTAAAAGTGATTGTATCATTTGAAAATAAAATAGCATATATCCTAACTAGCATTTTTGTTGCAGAGGAACTGTTTCAAGATTGAAATAGTTATATATGTCTTCTTGAAAGTTAATTTACTTATACCTATAATTATGAAGTAATAATATTTTAAAGGCTCGAGTGTGAGTCCTAGTGAATTTTGGCCCATTATGCCAAAGTTTGAGGGTAAGACAATAGGTTCATGTCCCAACGCACTATGTTGATGAAAAGACGTTGGATTCAAGTTCCAACGCATTATGGCCTAGCATGCCTTTATATGGGTAAGGCATTGGGTTTGAGTCCTAATGCACCATATTGATAATAATAATAACTAAAGAAAAAATAATATAATTTTCATGAAAAAGCATGAAGCTTGTCCCACTTGATTTGCTCCATTCTTGAAGTGAATGTGATAGCAGTGCATGATAAGTCTAAATAAAGACAAGTGGTTGACCAATGAATGTGGGCATGCGAAAGGCCAAAATAATAATAGTTATCACTATGGTAATTATAAAAAGGGAGAAATTCTTTGAAGAGAATGTGACTTGTGATAAACATTGAGATTGCATACTCATTCCTGAAAGTGAATGTGAAAATATATATATGATAAAGATTATGCATAATAATGTACTTGTGCATAGTTGGATAAATACTACAACTCACCTCTAAGGGAGGTTTGAGACAAAGAAAGATAATAAATATTATTGTGTAGTTACATAAATATATCATTGGTCGCATGCATATGATACGCCAAAATATATTTTGTCATGCCTTATGAAAGTTATTAAAAGCAAAATTAAAGCAAAAAAAATTATTTTGCTTGTGATGATTTTGAACATTACAATTATTATGATATAATTCTCTTTGTGAAGGAGACATTCATTATATGGATGGTGTGACAAAAGATCTTGTAGTACAAAAATAGTTAAGAGCTCTGAAAGAACTAATTTATTACTACCCGGATGAATAAAATTGTTCATAACATTAATATTGTAGTAAGTCTCAAAAGAAATATTTTGATTTACAAATATATTAGCCAAAGTGGTTGGCATATTGAGACTATAAATGAAAAGAAGATTGAATATCTTTATATTACTATAATCATACCGGCTAAATATGAAAGGTTACCTGACTTTTCTTTTATTTGTACTACACAAGTATAAGCATGATGATGCAATCACAAGCCACAAGTAAACTAGAGGTTTACTGAAATAAATATTAGTTGGAATGACCGGTTGACCATCTCGGTTCAATTATGATGCGAAAAAATTAATTGAGAATTACATTTGCATATATTGAAGAAATATAAGATTCTTCAAGAATTCTCTTGTGCTGCTTATTCTCATGATATACCAGTTAAGGTTAGGGATTGAATCCCTTGATTTCTGGAATGAATAAAAGGTGATAAATATATGGGCCCAGTCACCTTCCATGTGAACCGTTTACTATTATATGATTTTCATAGATGCATCTATTTTATGGTCACATGTGCATTTGTTATCAACTTGTAGTTTGGCTTTTGCAAGATTGATTGCTCAAATTATTAGAGCACAGTTCCAGAATATAAATTATGATGATTTATCTTGATAATACTGGTTTAAATCCAAGTTGGTTTAGTAGAAATTGTATGCCTCCAATTATATCTAAACCATTGGTTATGAGAACAAAATTGCCAAAATAAAATTTGGTATTTGATGTATTATTTAATATACAATAGCACTTGTAAGTATCTAGCCAAGTTATGATAACTTCTCCCTACCACAATCGGTTCAGGGTCAGGAACCAAATAATTTCCATCTACAAATATGAATGTGCTATATGATTTAATTGTTCCACCACAGTACACAAAGATGGATCCCCAAATAAGGCTAGGGATATGTGTTGGTGATCCCAACAATAGGGGGAGAAAATGGGCAGCTGAAAAAGTAATGTATGTAATGAATTATTATGAGTACATCGAGATCCTCGCACGAGAAAATGTGAACTTGAAGTTCAAGTGATAATTCATTTGTAAAATATTATCGGGCGTATTTGCTGACCCAAAGCTAAATGTCATATTCGGCTGCTAATGCTCCAAATAAAATAAAGTCCATAATAAATAGAGTCCATGGCATGCATAAAGCATAATAGACTAATCGGTTCCAAAGATAAAACTCCTTGAAGAAGGAGAGGAGCAAATGTTCAAGATGGTCATAATAAGGAGGCAAGTGCTCTAGAAGAGCACCACGACATAACACTTCATAAGACCTCATGGGAGAGGCTCAGGTACCTGAAAATAATAAGATAAAGAGATCTCAATAAGTTATGTCTTTATTGAATAATAGTAGAACCGATATAAAATGATCATCGACGATATTGTTAATATAATATAGCGCTCAATATTATTAATATTGACGAGGATCTTGAGCTCAAATCTATCATGAAATTTGGACAGATAAATAATTGGCCAAATGAAAAATACGCAATGAAAATTGATTTCACATGAAAAATATGAAGTTGGACGGATAGTCCCAACACCTGAAAGTATAAAGCCAGTTGAGGTATAAATGTATTCTTGTGCGAAAAAAAAAAGGTCAAGTCGATAGACATAAAGACGACTTGTGTCACAAGAAGATTTGCAAATATCCTGGCATTGATTATATAGAGACATATTCTCCTGTGGTGGATGTCGCCATTTCAGGTTTTAATCTGGCAATACAAAAAAAATGTGATATACGTATAATGAAAATCATTGAAGGATTTAAATTGTTCTGAAGCATATTAAGTTTTCCAAGTAATTTATTAAATAAAGCTTCAAAAATTCTTATACGGATTGAAACAATTAGGGCACATGTGGTATAATCGCCTGAGTGAGTACCTGTTGAAAGAAGGATACAAGAATGATTCAATTTGTCCTTGTGTCTTTATAAAAAGATCTGGATCTAAATTTGTTATAATCACCGTGTATGTTGATGATTTAAATATCATTGGAACTCCTAGGAAACTTCCTAAAGCAGTAGAGCTTCCTAAAGTAGTAGACTATCTAAAAAAAGAATTTGTAATAAAATCTTGGAAAGACAAAATTTTGTCTTGGTCTACAAATTGAGTATATGAAAGATGGAATTTTTGTCCATCAATCAACATACACTAAAATGATTTTAAAGCGATTTTATATGGATAAAGCACATCCATTCCGACCTCATGAAAATAATGAAGAGCTTCTTAGTCCTGACATACCATATCTTAGTGCAATTGGTGCACTAATGTATCTTTCTAACATTACAAGGTCTGACATAACTTTTTCAGTTAATGTCTTAACAAGATATAGCTCTGCTCATACAAGAAGACATTGGAATGGAATCAAACATATATTGCGGTATCTAAAAGGGACTATCGGTATGGGATTATTTTATAAAAATGATTACAGTCCCGATCTTGTTGGTTATGCCGATGCTGGGTATTTATATGACCCACAAAAGGTTCGATCTCAAACAGGCTATGTGTTTACATATGGAGGCACTGCCATATCTTGGAGATCGACTAAGCAATAAATCATGACTACTTCATCTAATCATGATGAGATAATTGCTATTCATGAAGCAAGTCGAGAATGTGTATGGTTGAGGTCTATAATACACCTTATTCGAGACAAATATGGTTTGAAGTGTGACAAATCACCCATAATTTTATATGAAGACAATGCAGCATGCATATCCCAGTTGAAGGGAGGATTCATAAAATGGGATAGGACAAATTACATTTCACCACACATGATCTTCAAAAGAATGGTGATATCAATATGCAACAGATCCGTTTAAGTGATAATATGGCTGATTTGTTCACCAAATCTCTACCGACGTCAACCTTCAAGAAACTAGTGTACAAGATTGGGATGCGAAGGCTCAAGGATGTGAATTGATGCTTTCATCAGGGGGAGTTAATACGCGTTGTACTTTTTTTTCCTTACAAGGTTTTGTCCCACTGGGTTTTCCTTGCAAGGTTTTTAACGAGGCAACCAAAAGGCGTATTTCTAAATATGTGTACTCTTTTTCCCTCACTAGGATTTTTTTTCCCATAGGTTTTTTTTTCTAATAAGGTTTTAACGAGGTACATTATCTATGGACATCCAAGGGGGAGTGTTATAAGAAAAATTAAATTATGGTGGATGTCTACTCTTCCTTCATGATTTTCTCAAATGCTTAATGACATATTCAATGACATATTTCTATGCTTAATGACATATTCAATGACATATTTTTCTTCACTTTTCATGCCTATATAAAAGCCTTGTAATAGATAGGAAAATACACATAATTGAAGAAGAAAATCTCTTCCTTCTCTCTATCTCCATTTCTTGTTCATGTTTTACTAAGTTGCTTTTATTTTATAACAGATGTATCAATATCTAGGCATGGCTTTGTATAGACCAAAGGTTTGTTAAGTCATTGAATTCCTTTAAAATATGATGTTAAATAACAAAATAGTTTGTCTACTTTTGGTTTGGTTTTTATATTCCAAGTTGTATCTTCTGCTAAGGCGTTGCAGTCACAAATAAACAAAGACTTAAAAAGGATGTCAACCCTAAGCTTGTACGAAACTGAGCTGTTCAAAGCCTTCCTTTCCGCTTGCTAAAGAAAGCAAAGTGTTTTCTTGACTATTTCTCCTCTTTTCTTTTTAAATCCTAATTAAGGAAGAGTTGATCTATGGATTGGAGAAGAAAGTGTCGGCGAGGTAATAAGCTAAGGTTGGTTAGATCAGCATACATATAAAAGGATTAACCTTAAGCAATATTTTCCTACAACCAAGGGAAAATATAATGGAAATGATTAATAAACGAAAAGAATGGACGTGTGCTAAAACAGAATGATAGCACATTTTTTTTATTCATTTGTTATTGCGAACAGAATAGTACATTGATACAACTTGGATTTTCGTTAGTTTTATTAGATTTTTCTTGTAGTTGACCAAGAAGATATAGAGGAAACAACTTCAATGAAATTAAAACTTTACACATACATGTTGGATAAAATAACATCAATAATAATCTAATTTTTTGTGGCATATATTATTATAAAATCACGAATGTTAAAATGCTAAATGTTGAATACTAAAATATTTTTAAAATATTAATTGACTTTTATATCCTTAAAAAACTAACATACAAATAACTTTATATAGGAAAAAATTGTAATTGCTTTTAAATTTTAATAGCATGATTGCGCTAGAATTTTGACTTCTACAAAAACTACCATTCCGAACATTAACATTTAGCCAACTTTAAAACTATTTTTGGGACTTTGAAACCAAATAGATCTCTTCATAATTTTATTCCCATAAGAACTAAGTAATTAACCTTTGTCGAAAATAGGAATTCTTAGTTCTATTTGCTAGGTTGAGGCACCAAGTTTTAAGATGTATTTTTTTTATCCCCTCTTTTTTTTGGGTCGCAGTAAAACTGAAAAATATTTTATAATTGGATCCCAATTGATCATATCGCTAAAAGTAATGTATTTAATATTTAGACTAAAAATATTTTATGGTAGAGAAAGTAATAGTTTTAGAGATGAACCATCAAGTACTACCAATAGTTTTAAATTTAATGAGAATATAGACATAAATACATACATGATAGAATTATACTTATGACATCAAATAAAAATTATTCAGCTAATAGAAAATATGAAAACAAAAATAAATCTAACATTCGGCGATTTTTTTCTTCATTTCGAAAACGGAGAAAAGCATACAATAAGAGAATTTAGTCCTCATTAAGAACAATTGGTAGTGATGAAGGTTGCTTAATAAATAAAATATTTTATATCATCAAATAATAATGCGAGTTGTCCAAAATACATGATTAAAAAAGTAATCTAATACATGATTAAAAAAGTAATCTTAGCTAATACATATGTCGATCCATTAAATAATATTGATTGTCAATATGATACTAGCAACTAGCCAACTATTATAGTATTACTAGGAAGATACTTAATTAAATACTTTGGAACAAATGACCCTTCACCACATAAGCTAATTGTGATAAGAAAATAACTTAATAATCGGATGGGTAAAGTGACATAATAAAGCGAAAAGCGTTTGTTATATGAAGTTATAGAAAGAAATATCTTTTAATAATAACGAGAGATATACGTGCAAAGCACGAATATTATTATATATCTTTTAATCTATATCTATATTTATATATTATAATAAAAATACGAATAAATTATGTTAAATGTTGAACGACTAAAATAATCTCAAAATATTGATCAACTATTATAACCTTAAATATTTGTATAATTTAATGATATAATTATAAATCACTTGAGACTGATTTTTCTTTCCATTTAAACTACGCATACACCAATGCTACATAGCCAACTTTGGATTAATTTTTTTTTTTGGACTCTACTCCTCGCTGCATACTTCTTCTTGCTATACTACTTTTTGTTGGACAAAAATATGGCCGATTGGGGGGATTTTTTGGAGTCAACTCCTCACCACCAACTTTTTTTCCTAGCCTATTCCTTTTTTGACAATTATATGCGTCCTTATTCAATCTTCTCACGTTTGCATATGATTCAGATTTATTGCATGAATCCATGTAGGAAAAGAATAAGCCAATTATTCTTATAAAAGATATCATTATTTTACATTATTTATTGTTCTCTAAAGGTATTGGTATAGAAAGGAGTAATTTTCTCCAAATATATTATTAGTTCTCTCTATTGTTTCGTTTTTCGTAATTTTTGCAATTGAGTAATGCTTTAGATATATGAATTAGTGAGAAAAATAATGATATCTTAATATTTATTGTAATTATTTTTGTGTCGTACTTCTTTATTTTTCGTCATAGTTTTTAGTTTTGGATATCAAAGTTTTTTACCTTGACGTAGTATTTGCATATTTATAAACTATATGCATGTCATAACTAACATGACTTAGATGGTGTATGAATTGGCTTAAAAACTGGTCAAATCAGCTTAAAAATACCTTTCACTTGTTTGAGTGTTTGGTATCTTTAAAAATAACTTTTAAGCTAAGTGCTTTTAAGCCCAAATAAGCTAAAAGCAACAAGTACCCCTTATCTTAAAAGCCATCTACCTTTGACCAAGTATTTACCCTCTTATCCTTAATAATATTTTATTATTCCAAAAATATCCTTCACAACAAAATCCCAAGTTTACTCTATTCTCCCGTTCTTCTCCATTCCTACTTCTTCCTCCATCTTGTATTTCTTCATTTTACTTTTCTTCTTTCACGTTCTTCTCCAGATGGTAACGTTTGCTTTGCTTCACATTTTTAGTTTTTACTATTTTTTTTCTATCTGTTGTCTTTCATCATTCATCGTGCTGGGATTACTTAAAGTATTACCTAACTGTTTTCTTTTCATTTTATACTACTTTTGTTTATTTATATTAATAATCACACAATTCAAATTGAGTCTTATTTTAGATATATAAATAAGCCTAACTCCTCTCAAAAATTGAAACTAAGGAGGTTGCATTGAAGTTTCAGCTTAATCCAGAATGTTAATTCATTTAATTCCCTTGTTATGCAAATAAATATGATATTCATTTCATATGTTTCCGCTGAATTTCAAGAAATAAATAAAAAATTACATAGAAAGCAATGAAAAATGAGAGTTCAAGAATTATATTTATAAAAATTATCTTAGTTGATCACTTTAAACTGAAAGTGAATTAAAATGTTAATAATTTTGTATTTATATTAATTTAGAATAAAATATTATAATAATAAGCTTCTTTATAGTGTTAACAACTTTAAGGATATTTCAGTCATTTTAACAGAAAAAATTCTTACCAACACTTGTTTACCAAATATTTCAACAATTTTTTTTCAGTTTCAACACTTTTATCCAAACACGTAATTGCTTATTTATAAAATCAGTTTCAACACTTAAATGTGCTTTTACGCACTTGTGCTTAAAAATTACTTTTTTTTAAATCAATTCAAACGGGATGTTAATTGATCATTTTTGCAGGTTCGGACGATGATATCCAATCAGTTTGAGTTCCCATATTATGCTAATATAAGTAATAACATTTTTTGGCGGCATTACATATACATATATTTTAAGGATTGTTTATTACTGATGTTTATCATATTAATTTAGTTTGGTGTCCCTTCATTATGATGATCTGATAGGCCATATTTAAATTTAATAAATTATTTCTGTGTTTCGAGACCTTAAATAACACTATTTATTATTTCTCGACTTGCGCGCGTAATCCGTATAATTTTTCGAAAAAGTTTTTATGTGAAAAATAGATTAAAATGTGAAATAAAGCTTAAAACTCACTTAAGTTGATTTCGGTCAATATTTTTAGCAAACGGACCCAGATCAGTATTTTGACAACTCCGACAGGTCCGTATCATGATTTGGGACTTGGGCGTATGCCCAAAATTTAATTCGGAGGTCCCTAACTCAAATTATTGTCATTTAACAAAAAATTAGAAATATAAAGGGTAAAGATTTTCAAAGTTTGACCGCGGAGTTGAATTTATTGATATTGGACTCGGATTGAGATTTTGATCATTAAAAAATCTCCGTTATGTCATTTATGACTTGTGTTCCAAATTTGAAGTCATTCCGGATTCATTTAACATGTTTCGGCACAAGTTTTATAAATTAAAAAGTTTGAAACTCATAAGTCTGAATCGAGGTGTGAATTATAATTTCAATATTGTTTGATTTGAAACCCCGAGTAAGTCCGTATTATATTTCGGTACTTGTTGGAATATTCGGACGGGGTCCCGAGGGGCTCAGATGAGTTTCGGGGTGGTTTCAGACCATTTCTAGGCCATTTTAGCTGCTAGTTTTTTGCTACAGCAGTGTGCTATGCGATAGCGGATAATTATCCGTAATCGTGATGAGTAAAATGGGAGAAATTGACCAGTGCTTCGCGATCGTGGATGACCTTTCGCGATCGCGTAGAGGAAACTTCTACTACACTGACCCGACTTTGGAATCTTATATCTCACAATCTATAAGTAATTTAGAGATGATCCAAAAATAAAAGTTGTATCTATTTGTGTCTAGTTTTCAGAAAGGTAAAGTATTTGGAATTTGGAGTTGTGTACAAAAATTTATGGTTGGTAGACTATAGGCTGTCCGGGAAGATGTTTGGAAATTACAAAGAAGAAATTTGTGTTGCACAGGGCTAACTTTGGTAGCTTATATCTCAAATTGTATAAGGAATTAGGAGATGACTAAAACATGAAAGTTGTAGATCTTGGTGTCTAGATTTCAGAAAAATAAACCATTTATTATTTGGAATTTTGTATAAAAAGTTATATCCATTATATTAGAGGTTATCCGGAAGAGTTGGAGAAGGCTGTTGGAAAAATTGTTCTTCGCGATCGCGGGAGAATGGCCGCGATCGCATAGAGTAAAAAAATGCTGGAAAACTTTTGTGCTTCGCGATTACTGGAGTTTGGACGCGATCGCATAGGGTAAATGACTGGGCAACAGAACTTAAGTTCTGGAAATGGGATTTCGTCCCATTTTTCACTTCTCACGATTTGAGCTCGGGTAAGACGATTTTTGGGCGATTTTGTCATGACCCAAAATCCCAACTTATCGTGATGGCGCCCATCTCAATACTAGGCAAGCCGATAATCTCGATAAACCACAATTTCTCTTAAGTTCGAAAATACAATACAAAATCCCCAAAACCTGGTGTCACTGAGTACATGAGCATCTAATATGAATACAAGTCTAGAAAATACGGTTTATAATAGTCTGAGACCAAATACAGTAATCAAGGAGATAGAGAAGGAGAGACAAGGTCTGCGAAACACGACAGCTACCTCAAAATCTCCTGAAAATCAGTTGTACGGAAGAATCAATACCCGTTATATCCGGGAATACCTAGATCTGCACACGAAGTGCAGGGTGTAGTATGAGTACAACCAACTCAGTAAGTAACAATAATAAATAAAGAACTGAAGATAGTGACGAGCTACATAACTACAGTTCATATTCAGTAGTTCAAGGAAAAAATAGACATGCTGTGCTGCACGGACAACTCGCGTGCCATAATATAAATATCTGGATCCGCACGGCCAACTCACGTGATGCATGGCCAACTCACGTGCTATAGTATAATATAAGGATCCGCATGCCCAACTCGCGTGTTGCACGACCAACTCACGTGCTATAATATAATATAATGATCTGTACGGCCAACTCTCACAATTAGGTCCTCGGCCTCACTCAGTCATAAATCTCTCCAGTCTCTCGGGCTCTCAATAATCATGAAATCAGCCCAAACAACAATGATATGATGTATCAATAATAATAACAAAGACTGAGATAAAATATGCAAGTAAAAACTGAGACCGAGTACATATAGCATTTAGCAGGCAGTTCAACAAGTACGCGACCTTTGTGGGTCCCAACAGTACTATTACATAGCCTAAGCATGATTTCTAACATGATTTACAGTCAAATTTTATCAACACGTAGAAAGCATATAGCTAACAACAAATTATTCAACGTTACAGTTCTCGGGACGGACCAAGTCACAATCCCTTCGGTACACGCCCACACGCCCGTCACCTAGCATGTGCGTCACCTTCAAAATAATCACATGATACCAAAATCCGGGGTTTCATACCCTCAGGACCAGATTTATAACTGTTACTTACCTCAGAGCGTGAAATTCTTTACTCTACTATGCCTTTGCCTCGCAAATCGGCCTCCGAATGCCTCGAATCTAGTCACAAATACTTCGTTTCAGTCAATAAAATTTATTGGAATTAACTCCATAAGAAAATGCTAATTTTCTATAAAAATCTGAATTTTAGCTCAAAAATTATCTGTGGGTCCCACATCTCGGAACTCGACAAAAGTTACAAAATCCAGAAGCCCATTCAACCACGAGTCTAACTATACCAATTTTATCACAATCCGACCCCAATTTGACCCTCAAATCTTCAATTTAAACTAAGAGGATTTTCAAACTTTTTCAACTTAATTCACCAATTAAATGATAAAAATAATCATGGATTCGGGTGATTTAACCAATAATGAGTTAAGAACACTTACCCCGTTGTTTTTCTTGAAAAACTCCCGAAAATCGCCTCTTCCCGAGCTCAAATCCGTCAAAACCTGAAGTCCCATTTTTGGAACTTAAACTCTCTGTCCAGACCTCTCTTCTTCGCGAACGCGACAGGTCCCTCGTGTTCGCGAAGCACAACTCGACTGCCCACAAATTTAACCCTTCGCGAGCGCGAAGCTTTGCAAATCTTACCCTTCGCGAACGCGATCACGGCTTCGCGAACACGACCACGGCTTCGCGAACGCGAAGCTTTACCAGCTCAGACCTTCGCGACCGCGACCGCCACCTCACGAACGCGTAGAATAAGGACCCAGGGGTCCCCAATAGCCTTACTCCTCTTCGCGAACGTGACACCTCTCACGTGTTTGCGATGCACACACAAACCATACCTTCGCGTTCGCGTTTGCGTCCTCCCCTTCGCGGATGTGAAGAACAAAACCTCACACTCCGAAAACACTCTTCGCGAACGCGAAAGAGAAAATCAGAAAAATACAGTAGCAGATATCACCAATCTCACCAAGGCCAAAAATGATCCGTTAACCATCCAAAATTCACCCGACCCCTCGGGACCTCAACCAAATATACCAACAAGTCCTAAAATATCATACGAACTTAGTCGAACCCTCAAATCACCTCAAACAACGCTAAAACCATGAATTACACCCCAATTCAAGCCTAATGAACTTTGAAATTTCCAGTTTCTACAAACTACTTCGGAACCTATCAATTCACGTCCGATTGACCTCAAATTTTGCACACAAGTTATAAATGACATAATAGAGACATTTAAATTTTCAGAATCGGATTCCGACCCCGATATCAAAAAGTCAACCCCCATGCCAAACTTCCCAAAAATTTAACTTTCGGCATTTCAAGCCTAATTTCTCTATGGACCTCCAATTAATATTTCGGACACGCTCCTAAGCCCAAAATCACCATACGGAGCTATTGGAATTATCAAAATTCAAATCCGAGATCGTTTACACATAGGTCCATATCCGGTCAACTTTTCTAACTTAAATTTTTAATTATGAGACTAAGTATCTCATTTTACTCTGAATTCCTTCCGGACCCGAACCCACTAACCCGGTAAGTCATAAAATAACTATAAAGTATAAATTGAGCAGTAAATGGAGGAACGAGGTTATAATACTCAAAACGATAGGCCGAGTCGTTATAGATTTTCACGGAAAAATATTGGGGTAAGTATTCTTTATCCTATATTGATTATATTTTATGATTCCATACTCATTTACATCATGAATCCGTGAATTTATGGAAAAAAATCAGATTCTTATAAAATCTTCTTAAAATGTAAAATTGAGATTTGAAGGTCAATCCGATGTCAAAATTCAATAATTTTTGTATGGTTGAACTCGTATCGGAACAGGTGTTCGAATTTCGTAAGTTTTTTCGGGATTCGCGACGTGGGTCCCACTGTCAATTTTTAAAATGAATTTTGGATTTTAATCCAAAAAATTAGTAAATTCATATGAAATTAATTCCTATGATTCGTGTTGAGTATAGTGAATTGTTTGTGAATACATTTGAAGCTTTTAGACACGAATTCGCGAGTCAAAGGCTTATTGGAATCTTGGAATTGGTTACGAAGCGAGGTAAGTGTCGTGGTTAACCTTGACTTGAGGGAATAGAACCCTTGAATGATCTGTTATATGAAATTCATGTGAACGATGTATATGCGAGGTGACGAGTGGCTATACGCCGTCAAATTAATTGTTTGCATAATTATTTAAAAATTATAAATTATTTTAAGACAAAAATTAATTGTTATAATAATTATTTCTCTCATATTCCTTGTCAAATATTAATTCTTGAATTCATGCAATAATTGTTACATGCTTATTTCATTTATGTGTCTTAATTTCTACTTGACATTTAGTATATTAAATACGAAAAATGGCCAACAATACCCCTAACGTATTGATAGTGGTTCAACAATACCATCCGTTAACCTTTTGGTCAGCAAATGCCTCTAACTTTTATTTTTGGGCTCAAACTTAGCCCTATATCTAACAGAAGGGCCAATAATACCCCTAACGTATTGAAAATGGCTCAAAAATACCCTTCGTTAACCCTTTGGTCCGCAAATGCCCCTAATATTTGTTTTTGGGCTCAAACTTACCCCTATATCTAACAAAACTAACCAGGTCAATATTTTGACTTCAACTTCGCCATGTGACATTTTCTTAAACCGCCACATATATTATTTATATTAAATAAACTCACTTGTACCTTTTAAAATACCCAACGACCCTGACCCGCTCCTATATATTTGGAGGGTTGGCTAAAAATAATTATATTCGCTAGTTAGATATATAAAAATATATGCTTTGATTATATATAAAAATATGTATTATTATACATTAATATTTTAATATATATTTACATGATATTATTTTTAGGAGAAATTATATGGTGTAAGTTTTTCCTATTAATTATGATTTATAACTCGAATTTATTAAGCAAATTTGACAATGGAACGATAGTTTTTGCTAATATTTTAGCTCTATCGTTATATATTAAAACACTATTAGTTCCCATTGAAAAGATCATGTGAAATCGATTAATTTGCCAAGAAGTTGGATATGTATATAATTAACGGTTTTAAATAATTTTCTTTCCATCTGTTTCTTTGCTTCTTCTTTAGAATCATATAAATAGAACATTATCATTTTTATGTTTGCGAATTAAAATTTATATTTGTTAAACTTCTTAAGATCTGAAAAATTTGAAGGGGAAACTACACCGTATAATTTCTCCTAAAAATAATATCATGTAAATATTTATTAAAATATGTATAATAATACATATTTTTATATATAATCAGTGTATATTTTTTTATATATTTAACTAGTGAATATAATTATTTTTAGCCGACCGTCCAAATATATAGGAGCGGGTCAGGGTCGTTGGGTATTTTAAAAGATACAAGCGGGTTTATTTAATATAAATAATATACGTGGCGGGTTAAGAAAATGCCACATGACGAAGTTAAAGTCAAAAAATTGACCAGGTTAGTTTTGTTAGATATATGGGTAAGTTTGAGCCCAAAACAAACGTTAGAGGCATTTGCGGACCAAAAGGTTAACATAGGGTATTTTTGAGCCATTTTCAATATGTTAGGGGTATTGTTGGCCCTTCTGTTAGATATAGGGATAAGTTTGAGCCCAAAAATAAATGTTATGGGCATTTGCGGACCAAAAGGTTAATGAGGGTTATTTTAAACCATTTTCAATACGTTAGGGGTATTGTTGGCCCTTTTCCGGATGAAATTACCTATTATCTCCCTGATTTCTACAATTAATTGCTACTTGTCATTACTTATTTCCTAAATAATTTATAAATAGTGTGTGCCTTGTCGCTTAATAATATATTACCGAATGTGGTATTTATGGGAGTATTTTTATTATATTTAAGAGTTGTTAAATTATATTATTGGAGCGGGTTGCACGTCGTAACGGAAATGAAAAGGAATATATCGGGGGACGGGTTGCACGCTGCAACAGATTATATTTTAAGTTTATATTGTCGAAGCGGGTTGCACGCCGCAATGGAAATTTATTGAAGAATTATATTATTGGAGCGGGTTGCATGCCGCAACGAAAATTGATTGAAATAATAATTGGTTATGACTGTCGAGTTGGCTTCAACTGTTGGAATGAGTTACTTGTTTTATTTCTATTATTGTAGTTATTACTATTATGGCATATAGATTAATGTAAGTGACCTGCCTTAGCCTCATCACTACTTTCATCGAGGTTAGGCTCGACACTTCCAGAGTACATGGGGTCGGTTGTACTCATACTACACTCTGCACTTCTTGTGCAGATTTTGGAGTTGGTCCCAGCGGCGTACCATAGACTTGCTCGGATTTTAGCTGCCCAGAGGAGACTTGAGGTGTAACTGCACAGCGTCCGCAATTCTGAAGTCCCCTTCTACTTTATTTTAGCTGTGTGCTTTCTTTCAGATATCGCTATTATTATGGATTATTCACTTTATTTCAGACTCTATTTCCAAACTTGTTTCTTTGTTATTAAGAAATCTAAAATTGTTAAAAGCAATTGTTTAAATTATTCTAACATTGGCTTGCCTAACAAGTGAAATGTTAGGCGCCATCACGGTACCAAAGGTGGGAATTTCGGGTCGTGACAAGTTGGTATCAGAGCATTAGGTTACTTAGATCTCATGGGTCACGAGCAAACTTAGTAGAGTCTGAAGGATTGGTACGGAGACGTCTGTACTTATCTTTTAGAGGCTATAAAGTTTAGGAACAATATCACTTCTTTCTTATTCTGTAGTGCGATTTTATTCTATCATCGATGATTGAATCATTCTATTCTTATTATCTCGCAGATGGTGAGGACACGTAATACATCTACCGACGGACAGGGACCAGAGCCCCCGATGGCAACTATGACCAGGGTTAGAGGTCGAGGTCGTGCTTGAGGCAGAGGCAGAGGTAGATCTCAGTCTAGAGCTCGAGCAACAACACTTGTTGTAGAACCTCAGGTGGATCTTGAGGAGAAGGTCCAGTTCAGACTGTACCGGTTGGACCAGTTCAGGTTCTGAAAGGATTCATAGCTACTCCAGTACTTCAGGACGCTCTAGTCCGTTTGGTGAGTCTTAGGGTGTGCCCCAGAATGGTACATTTCTTGTGGCACCAGCCGTCTCACAGGTTGGGGGGGAGCACAAACTCTCACTACTCCTGCTATGGAGCAGATGGCTCCCTAGTATCAGGCCCCAACAACACCGCTAGTTGGGTTAGTTCAGCCAGTTGTTGCGGCGCAGACCGGTGATAGGCCTGCCATGTCTTCTAAGGCTTTATTGAGGTTGGACAAATTTACTAAGCTCTTTCCAGTTCACTTTAGTGGTACACCTTTTGAGGACCCGCAGGATTATCTTGACCACTGCCATGAGGTATTGCGGAATGTGGGTATAGTTGAGACCAATGTGGTCGATTTTGCTGTATTTCAGATGACGGGATTCGTCAAGAGGTGGTGGAGAGATTATGCATTGACCATACCAGTTGGATCGCCTGCATTGACCTGGGAGCAGTTCTCACGGCTATTTCTAGAGAAGTTCCTCCCTATCACATTGGGAGAGGATTACTGCAGGCAATTTGAGCGTCTCTAGCAGGGCAGTATGACTGTTACTAAGTACGCGACCCTTTTGTGGATTCAGCCCGTCATTCTCTCCTTTTACTACCTACTGAGGGAGAAAGAGTGAATAGGTTTATTGATGGACTCACTCACCCTATCAGGCTTCAGATGGCCAAGGAGACTGGAAGTGAGATTTCCTTTCAAGCGGCTGCTAATGTTGCTAGGAGGATCGAGATGGTTTTTGCATAGGAGAGAGAGCAGGGGTCTGATAAGAGGCCTCGTCAGTTCGGTGGGTTCAGTGGTGCCTCGTCTGGAGGCAGGGGTAGTTTTGGTAGGGGTTATCCTCCCATACCATTTCATTCAGCACTTCAGGCATCTCACGGTGCTTCAGGGAGTCACGATCCTATTACGCCTTACTATGGGTAGCTAGCATTTAGTGCACATTCAGCTCCTATCAGCGCACCACCACTCCAGAGTCACTACAACGGTTATCCTGCCCGTTCGGGTTAGCTTCAGCTTCAGCACGATGGGTGTTATGAGTGTGGGAACATTGGTCTCATCATGAAGTATTGCCCTAGGTTGTCGAGTAATATATCTCGGCAGGATTCTCGTGCCATCATACTAGCACCGGTTGCTTCACCGCCTGCTCAGCCAGCTAGAGGTAGGGGTCAGGCAACTAGAGGTGGAGGTCAGGCCATTAGAGGTGGAGGTCAGGTCGTTAGAGGTGGAGGCCAGCCAGTTAGAGGTCGTCCCAGAGACACAGTTAAGAGTGGTGAGGCCCAACCCCTATTTTATTCTTTTCCAGCTAGGCCTGAGGCTAAGTCATCTGATGTCGTGATCACAGGTATTGTTCCAGTTTTCCATAGAGATGCTTCAGTTCTATTTGATCCAGGATCTACTTATTCCTATATGTCCTCCTATTTTGCTTCATATTTGGTTGTGCCTCATGATTCTCTGAGTGCTTCTGTGTGTGTATCTACATCGGTGGGAGACTCTATTATAGTAGATCATGTCTATTGTTAATGTGTGGTTACTATTAGGAGTCTTGAGACTAGCGTGGATCTTATACTTCTTGACATGGTAAATTTTGATGTTATCTTGGGTATGGATTGGTTGTCACCTTATCATGCTATATTGGATTGTCATGCCAAAATGATGACCTTAGCCATGCTGGGCTTACCTCGACTAGAGTGGAAAGGGACTCTTGGCTATTCTATCAGCAAGGTTATATCTTATGTTAAAGCTCGGCGTATGATTGAGAAGGGGTGTCTAGCTTATTTGGCTTATATTCGTGATCCCAGCACACTAGTTCCTTCTATGGATTTAGTTACAGTTGTCCGTGAATTTCCAGATATATTTCCTGCAAATCTGTAGGGGATGCCACCCGACAGAGATATTGACTTCTGTATTGATTTAGCTCCAGGAACTCACCTATTTCTATCCCACCATACCATATGGCCCCGCCGGAGTTTAAAGAATTGAAGGAGCAATTACAAGAATTTCTTGATAAGGACTTCATTAGACCTAGTGTCTCGCCCTAGGGTGCGTCCATGTTATTCGTGAAGAATAAAGATGGGTCTATGAGAACGTGTATAGATTATCGGCAGTTAAACAAGGTCACTATCAAGAACAAGTATGTGTTGCCATGAATTGATGACTTATTCGATCAATTTTAGGGTGCCAAGATGTTTTCAAAGATTGACTTGAGGTATGGTTACCATCAGTTGAAGATTAGGGCATATGATGTCCCTAAGACAACTTTTCAGACTCGGTATGGGCATTACGAATTCCCAGTGATGTCATTTGGGCTGACAAATTCCCCAGCAACATTTATGGGTTTGATGAATCGAGTGTTCAAGAATATTTGGATTCCTTTGTGGTTGTGTTCATTGATGATATCTTGATTTACTCCAGCAGTCGAGAGGAGCATGAGCAGCATCTTCGGATTGCGCTTCAGACTTTGAAAAATAATCAGTTATATGCTATATTTTCAAAAGGTGAATTTTGGTTAGGCTCAGTTGCCTTTTGGGGCATGTTGTATCGGCTGAAGGCATAAAAGTGGATTCTAAGAAGATTGAGCAGTTCAGAATTGGCCTAGACTTACTTCAGCTACAGATATCCGGAGTTTCCTGGGTTTGGCAGGATATTATCGCCGGTTTGTGGAGGGATTTTCATCTATAGCATCTCCATTGACCAAATTTATCTAGAAGGGTGCCCCATTCAGATGGTTAGACGAGTGTGAGTTGAGCTTTCAGAAGCTCAAGACCGCTTTGACTAAGGCGCCAGTGTTGGTATTACCCACAAGTTCAGGATCTTATACGGTGTACTGTGATGCATCTCGCATTGGGCTTTGTGCAGTATTGATGCAAGATGGCAGGGTGATTGCATATGCGTCGCGACAGTTGAAAGTTCACGAGAAGAATTATCCTGTTCATGACTTAGAATTGGCAGCCATTGTTCACGCACTGAAGATTTGGAGGTACTACCTCTACGGTGTCTCGTGTGAGGTATTTACTGATCATTATAGCCTTCAGTATCTTTTCAAACAAAAAGATCTCAATTTGAGGCAGAGAAGATGGTTGGAGTTGTTGAAAGACTATGATATCACCATTTTGTATCACCCCGGAAAGGCTAATGTGGTGGTCGATGCTTTGAGTAGGTATGGGCAGCCTTGCTTATATTCTGGTTGGTAAGAGACCATTAGCTGCAGATGTTCAAACTTTGGTTAATCAGTTCGTGAGGTTAGATGTTTCAGAACCCAGACGGGTTCTAGCTTGCATAATCGCTCAGTCTTCTTTATATGAGTGTATCAGAGAGCGACAGTATGATGATCCTCATTTTCTTGTCCTTAAGGATACGGTATGGCACGATGGTGCCAAACAGCTTGTCCTGCGGATGTAAGGTCGTATTTGTTTGCCTAATGTGGATGGGCTTCATGAATTAATTCTTGAAGAGGCACACAATTCCAGGTATTCTACTCATCCAGGTGCCGCCAAAATGTATCAAGATTTGCGGCAACATTATTGGTGGAGGAGAATGAAAAAGGATATAGTGGCATATGTAACTCAGTGTCTAAATTGTCAATAAGTCAAGTACGAGTATCATAGACCAGGTGGTTTGCTTCAAAATTTAGAAATTCCTTAGTGGAAGTGAGAGCGTATCATAATGGATTTTGTCGTTGGGCTCCCACGGACTCAGAGAAAATTCGATGAAGTTTGGGTCATTGTGGACAGATTGACCAAGTGAGCACATTTCATTCCAGTGGCAGTTACCTATTCTTCAGAGCGGTTAGCTAAAATTTACATCTGTGAGGTTGTCCGCCTTCACGGTGTGCCCGTGTCTATTATTTCAGATCGAGGTATGCAGTTCACTTCCCTTTCTAAAGGGTTGTACAATGTGGTTAGGCACGCGGGTTGAGTCGAGTACAACATTTCATCCTCAGACAGACGGACAGTCAGAGCGCACTATTAAATATTGGAAGATATGCTTCGCGCTTGTGTTATAGACTTTGGAGGTTCTTGGGATCAGTTCTTGCCACTTGTGGAGTTTGCATATGATAACAGCTATCGGTCGAGCATTCAAATGGCTCCATATGAAGCATTATACGGGAGACTGTGTTGTTCTCTCATTGGTTGGTTTGAACCGGAAGAGGCTCAGTTGTTGGGTACCGATTTGGTGCAGGATGTATTAGATAAGGTCAAGATTATTCAGGATCGACTTCGCACGACTCAATCTAGGAAAAAGAGTTATGTCGACCGTAAAGTTTGTGATATTGCATTCATGGTTGGAGAAAGAGTATTGCTCCGGGTTTCACTTATGAAATAAGTAATGAGATTCGTAAATAAGGGCAAATTGAGCCCTAGGTATATTGGACCCTTTGAAATTCTTGAAAGGGTGGGTGAAGTAGCCTACATGCTTGCATTACCACCTAGTTTATCAACAGTTCATCCGATGTTCCATGTGTACATGCTCTGGAAGTATCACGGTGATCCCTCTCATGTGTTGGACTTCAGCTCAGTCCAATTGGATAAAGATTTGACTTTTGAGGAGGAGCCGGTAGCTATTTTTACTCTGCAGTGCAATGGAGAGGTCAGCCGATTAAGGCATCTACCTGGGAGTCTGAGTCAGACATGCGGAGTAGATATCCATACCTTTTCACCAGTTCAGGTAATTTTCTAATTCCGTTCGAGGACGAACGTTTGTTTTAGAGGTGGAGAATATGATGACCCGATATGTCATCTTTAAATTTAATAAATTATTTATGTATTTCGAGACCTCAAATAGCACTATTCATTATTCCCTAACTTGCGTGCACGATCCGTATAATTTTCTGAAAAGTTTTTATGTGAAAAATGGATTAAAATATGAAATAGAGCTTAAAACTCACTTAAGTTGACTTCGGTCAACATTTTTAGCAAACAGACCCGGATCAGTATTTTGACAGCTCCAGAAGGTCCGTATCGTAATTTGGGACTTGTGCGTATGCCCAGAATTTAATTCGAAGGTCCCTAGTTCAAATTATCGCATTTAGCGAAAAACTAGAAATATAAAGGCTAAAGATTTCCAAAGTTTGACGGCAGAGTTGACTTTATTGATATTGGACTCGGATTGAGATTTCAAAAATTGGAAAAGCCCCGTTATGTCAGTTATGACTTGTGTGCCAAATTTGAAGTCATTCCGGATTCATTTAACATGTTTCAGCACAAGTTTTATAAATTGAAAAGTTTGAAACTCATATGTCTGAATCGAGGTGTGAATTGTAATTTCGATATTGTTTGACGTGATTTGAAACCCTGAGAAAGTCCGTATTATGTTTCAGGACTTGTTGAAATATTCGGACGGGGTCCCGAAGGGCTCAGGTGAGTTTCAGGGTGGTTTTGAACCACTTCTAGGCCATTTTTAGCTGTTGGTTTTTGGCTACAGCAGTGTGCTATGCGATAGCGAGTAATTGTCCGTGATCGCAATGAGTAAAATGGGAGAAATTGACCATTGCTTCGCTATCGCGGACGACCTTTCGCGATCGCGTAGAGGAAACTTCTACTGCGCTGACTCGACTTTGGGATCTTTTATCTCGCAATCTATAAGGAATTTAGAGATGATCTAAAAATAAAAGTTGTAGCCCTTTGTGTCTAGATTTCATAAAAGCAAACCATTTGGCATTTGTAGTTGTGTACAAAAAGTTATGATTGGTACACTATAGGTTGTCCGGGAAGATGTTTGGAAATCGTAAAGAAGAAATTTGTATTGCACATGGCTGACTTTGACAGATTATATCTCGAAAGCTATAAGGAATTAGGAGATGACCAAAACATGAAAGTTGTATATCTTGGTGTCTAGGTTTCAGAAATATAAACCACTTGTTATTTGGAGTTTTGTACATAAAGTTATGATCATTATACTAGAGGCTGTCCGGAAGAGTTGGAGAAGGCTGTTGGAAATATTATTCTTCGCGATCGCTGGAGAATGGCCACGATCGTATAGAGTAAAAAAATGCTGGACGATTTTTGTGCTTCGCGATCACCTAGGGTAAATGACTAGGCAGAAGAACTTAAGTTCTCGTCATGACCCAAATACCTAACCAGTCGTGATGGCGCCTATCGTGGAACTAGGCAAGCCGGCATTCTCAATATGCTTTTAATATATAATAGAAGAGAGCTGAAGCAATTAAACTAACTGAAGATTTACATAATAATAGAGTAAAAACCCAAAATACCAGTGCAGAATGATAGCCCGATATCGGGGTGTCACTAAGTTATGAGCATCTAACAACAAATCTAGAAACATAGTCTACTACAGTCTGTGCCAAATGCCTATACTTGAGAGAAAAGATAATAAGAAAGGAGAAACAAGGATTGCGGACGCCGACAACTACCTCGTAAGTCTCTAATAATCAACTCTCGCACGAACTCAGTGACCATCAGAACCGTACACACCTGGATCTGCACATATCAACTCAGCAAGTAACAAAATTAAATAAGGAACTGAGAAGTAGTGACGAGCTATGTAAAAACATATAGATCATTTCAAAAGTTTTCAGTTAAGGGTGAACATGCTTTCAAATTCGGTGGTATAAGTCAAATCAGTTCGAGCTCAAGTAAAACATATATGAATCTTTCATAAATTTCAGAAC
Organism: Nicotiana tabacum; assembly: GCF_000715075.1. Taxonomy (NCBI): domain Eukaryota; kingdom Viridiplantae; phylum Streptophyta; class Magnoliopsida; order Solanales; family Solanaceae; genus Nicotiana; species Nicotiana tabacum. Next base: position 93,257,703 of record NC_134102.1, read on the forward strand.
AACAACTGATAACAACTAAGTGCAATAATAAATAAAATCAAGTATAGCCTCTCAAGGCAGCAGTAACTCAATTCATCTCAACAGCTCATACACTCGGTTCTCAGCCCTCAATACACACTCTCAATAGGTACCTGCGCTCACTGAGGGTGAGCAGACTCCGGAGGGGCTCCTTTCAGCCTAAGCGCTATATCGTTGTGGTGTGCAGCCCGATCCAATCATATAAGTAGCCATAAGGCTCGTTGCAGCGTGCAACCTGAACCACAATCCATAAATAGACATAAGGCTCGTTGCGGCGTGCAATCCGATCCATATAACCTCACCTAGCTCACAACTCGGCACTTAGGCCTTATCTTAGTCACTAACTTCTCCATCCCCTCGGGCTCACAGAATATCATAATAATCAGCCCAAACAGAGAATTCAACAAGTATCAACAAGAACTGAGAGGGAACAAGGATATAACACATAAGTAACACTGTGAAAAGTACAAGACAGCAATTAGAAGTCAATTCAACAAGTATACGACCAATGTGGGTCCCAACATTGATATCATATGGCCTAAGCATGTTTTCTAACATGAAAGGCAGTCAATTGCTCAAAGATAAGGGAAAACAAGTAATAACAATTGCTATTCGACTTTACAGTCTTGCGGGATAGACCAAGTCAAAATCCCTCGCGGTGCATGCCCACACGCCCGTAGCCTAGCCAAACACTCGCATCATACCAAATTCTCGGGGTTTCATACCCTCAAAACCAGATTTAAGACTATTACTTACCTCAACCGCGCAGAAATCCTACTCCGCAATGCCCTTGCCCCTCAAATCAATCTCCAAACCACAAGCAGTACGATATATTTAATGTAGGCAAAAAGAATCAATTCCACAAGAGAAACACGAAATTATAAGTCAAAATCCAAAATAGGCTCAAACCGGCCCCTTGGACCCACGTTTCGAAATCCGACAAAAGTCACAAAAATATGAATACTCATCCACTTACGAGTCTAACCATACAAGAATTATTTGAATCCAACCTCAAATCACCTTCCAAAACTCAAAATTTTAGCCTATGAAGTTTCTACCATTTCCCCTCAAATTTACAACTCAAATCCCTAACTAGATGATACAAATATCAATAGATTCATGAAAATATAGTCCAATTCGAGTTATAGTCACTTACCCCAACAATCTTCTTGAAGAAACCTCGAAAATTCGCCTCACACCGAGTTCTCAAAGTCCTAAAATCAAAATGGGAATCAAACCCTCGAAGTTCCATTTTTTGCTCAGTTCTTCTGCTTCTGTGGACATTCTGTCGCATCTGGGATGCCGCACCTGCCATCAGTCATTTGCACCTACGGGTGCACACCTACAGGACCTGCCCACTTTTACGATCCTTCCCACTCAGGCCTCCTTACGCATCTACGCCTCCCCTTTTGCATCTGCGATTTCGCAGATGTGCTCCTAACCTCGCACTTGCGCTTTCAGTCCAACCCAACCTTTCCCACATTTGCGTCCTCCTCTTCGCTTATGCGGGGCCGCACCTGCGAGCTCCCACCGCAGGTGCGAAAAGCCAGAAAAAAACCCAGCAATGCCTAAGTCCAAATTTCCTTTCGGTGGCCAAACTCTCCACACTCATAACAATTCCCCGGTGCTGGTGCTGGGGACTGAAGGGAGCCCCGAGCACCAGGATAACTGGCAGAAGGACCTGGCATAGACGAACCCTGAACCGATGGATCACGAGACGAACTCTGAGCTGGGAGGACACTGAGATATGGATAGCCCTGCTGATAACCATGTGAACCATGGCCAGATGATGCAACACGGTGAACTGGGCGAACCGTCTGAGCATGTCTGAAAGGACGACCCCTACCGTGGTGGAACTGCCCCCAGAAGGAACACCGCTAAATCCACCATGTCCATGAGGCCTCTTGGCCTTTCTCTCAACCCGCTCCTGGCTATGAACCTTCTCAATCTGACGAGCAATGTCAACGACCTCATCAAAAGTAGCACCAGACACTCTCTCTCTAGTCATAAGCAATCGCAGCTGATAAGTGAGGCCATCTATAAACCTCATAATCCTCTCCTTGTCTGTGGTAACCAACCAGATAGCATGACGGGCCAACTCTAAAAATCTCATATCATACTGCATCATGGACATATCACCCTAACGAAGTTGCTCAAACTGCCAGCGCAGCTTCTCTATGTGGGACTGTGGCACGAACTTTTCCAGGAATAGATCGGGGTGTTGCGTCGACCGGCCTACGCCTCTCGTAAGCCTCCCATCAACTTAAGGAAGCCCTAGAGAACTGAAAAGTAGTGAATGAGACCCCACTGGCCTCTAGAATACCTGTTGTACGGAGTATCCTCTGACATCTGTCCAAGAAGCCTTGTGCATCCTCTCCCTCGGTACCACTGAAAGATGGAGGCTGGAGTCTCCCAAACCTCTCCAATATACGCTGCTCATCATCATGCATGACAGGAACCACATAGTCTTGAGCAGCTACAACCGGCTGGGCTAGTGGTGCCCCCGGTGTCTGGAATCCTTGTACCACCTGCTATGGTGTACGGGCGGCGGGAGTCTGAGCACATCCCCGGCCTGAGAAGTGGCTACTGCGGTCGGAACAGAGACCGCCTGAGTAAGACTAGTACACATGGTTAGAATCTTAGCTAAGGCCTGGAATCACAATAGGCACAAGTGTTGCCTGAGCTGGTCCCACCGGCTCATCCACAACTGGAGCCTACTCTTGAACTGGGCAACTGGTGGATCTGCAGGTGCTGCCCTAATTGCAGTGCGAGCTGCACCTCTGCCCCTACCAAGGCCTCTACTACAACCTCGGCCTCTCTCGGCCCTGACTAATGGTACTGATGGTTGTCCATCTTGCCCCGTAGTACGCGTCCTCACCATCTATGAGAGAATTAGAACAACAAAAATTTAGTTTCTAAAATCAAAAGATTCGCATGACAAGAATTCAAGAATGTGAAGTTTCCTAAGGGTTCGCCAGCCTCTCGAAGGTAAGCACAGACGTCTACCGATCCGTAATACTCTACTAAACATGCTCATGACTCGTGAGACCTATGTAACCTAGGCTCTGATACCAACTTGTCACGACCCAAATGCCTAACCAGTCGTGATGGCGCATATCGTGGAGCTAGGCAAATGGACATTCTCAATATGCTTTCAATATATAACAGAAGAGAGCTGAAGCAATTAAACTTACTAAAGATTTACATAATAACGAGGTATTAACCAAAAATACCAGTGCGGAATGATAGCCCGACATCGGGGTGCCGCTAAGTCATGAGCATCTAACAACCAATCTAGAAACAAAGTCTACTACAGTCTGTTCCAAATGCCAATACAAGAGAGAAAAGATAATAAGAAAGGAGAAACAAGGATTGCGGACGCCGTCAGCTACCTCGTAAGTCTCTGATAATTAGCTCTCGCATGAACTCAGTGACTGTCAGAACCGTACACATCTGGATCTGCACATGAAGTGCAGGGTGTAGTATGAGTACAACCAACTCAGCAAGTAACAGAATTAAATAAGGAACTGAGAAGCAGTGACGAGCTATATAAAAAAATACAAATCATTTCAAAAGTTTTTAGTGAAGGATGAACATGCGTTCAATTCCGGTGGTATAAGTCAAATCAGTTCGAGCTCAAGTAAAACAAATATGAATATTCCAGAAATTTCAAAACAACAACAGATAACAACTAAGTGCAACAATAAATAAAAGCAAGTACAGCCTCTCAAGGCAGCAGTCACTCAACGTATCTCAACAACTCATACTCTCGGCTCTCAGTCCTCAATACACACTATCAATAAGTACTTGCACTCACTAGGGGTGTGCAGACTCCGGAGGGGCTCCTTTCAGCCCAAGCGCTATATCGTTGCGGCGTGCAGCCCGACCCAATCATATAAGTAGCCATAAGGCTCGTTGCGGCGTGCAACCCGGTCCATAATCCATAAATAGCCATAAGGCTCGTTGCGGCGTGCAACCCGATCATATAACCTCACCTAGCTCACATCTCGGAACTTAGACCCTATCTCAATCACTAACCTCTCCAGCCCCTCGGGCTCACATAATATCTTAATAATCATCCCAAACAGAGAATACAATAAGTATCAACAAGAGCTGAGAGGGAACAGAGATATAACACACAAGTAAGATTGTGATAGAGTACAAGACATCAATTAGCAGTCAATTCAACAAGTATACGATCGGTGCGGGTCCCAACAGTGATATCATATGGCCTAAGCATTGTTTCTAACATGAAAGGCAGTTAATTGCTCAAAGACAAGGGAAAACAAGTAGTAACAATGGCTATCCGACTTTACAGTCTCACGGGACCGACCAAATCACAATCTCTCACGGTGCACGCTCACACGCCCGTCACCTAGCATGAGTGTCACCTCTAAACACTCGCATGATACCAAATTCTCTGGGTTTCATATCCTCAAAACCAGATTTAAGAGTGTTACTTACCTCAACCGCGCAGAAATCCTACTCCGCAATGCCCTTTCCCCTCGAATCAATCTCCAAACGCCCCGAATCTAGCCATAATCAGTACGATATAATTAATGTAGGTTAAAAGAATCAATTCCACAAGAGAAACACGAAATTATAAGTCAAAATCCGAAATAGGCTCAAACCGGCCCCCAGGCCCACGTCTCAAAATCCGATAAAAGTCACAAAAATATGAACACCCATCCACTCACGAGTCCAACCATACAAGAATTAATCTAATCCAACCTCAAATCACCTTCCAAAACTCAAACGTTTTGCCTATGAAGTTTCTACCATCCCCCCCCCCCAAAATTTACAACTTAAATCCCTAATTAGATGATGAAAATAGCAATAGATTCATGAATATATAGTCTAATCCGAGTTAGAATCACTTAAACCAAGAATCTTCTTGAAGAAACCTCGAAAAATCGCCTCACACCGAGCTCTCAAAGTCCCAAAATCGAAATGGGAATCAAACCGTCGAAGTTCCATTTTCTGCCCAGTTCTTCTGCACCTGCGGACATTCTGTCGTATCTGCGATGCCGCACCTGCAAAAATTCCATCGCAGGTGCGGATCCCACTTAAGTTTTCAGACTCCACATCTGCAGTCAGTAATTCGCACTTGCGGGCCTTGCCCGCTTTTGCGATCCTTCCCACTCAGGCCTCCTTCCGCGTCTGCGCCTCCCCTTCCGTATCTGTGGTTTCGCAGATGCACTCCTAACCTCGCACCTGCGCTTCCATTCCAACCCAGACTTGCCCGCATCTGCGTCCTCCTCTTCGCCTCTGCGGGGCCGCACCTGTGGGCTCCAACCAGCAATGCCTAAGTCCAAATTTGACGTGCCTCTGGGACCTCAACCAAACATACCAACAAGTCATATAACCCCATGCGAACTTTGACGAACCTTCAAATCACTCAAAACAACATCAAAACACCAATTACACCCGGATTCAATCCTAAAGAACTTCTAAACTTTCAAATTCCACAAACGACGTCGTAGCCTACCAAACCACGTCCAATTGGCCTCCAATTTTGCACACAAGTCATATTTAACATTACGGACCTATTCCAACTTCCGAAATCGGGATCCGACCCCGATATAAAAAAGTCAACCCCCCGATCAAACTTCCCAAATTCGACTTTCGCCATTTCAAACCTAAATTAGCTACAGACCTCAAATTCACAGTCCGGAGCTAAGGGAACCGACAAAACTCTATTTCGAAGTCTTCTTCACACAATTCTGACTACGGTCAAAAATCCTGAGACTTAGCTTCTGTTTTAGGGACTAAGGGTCCCAAAACACTTCGAAGTCAAAAATAAGACCTCCCGGCAAGTCACATAAGCAGAAACAGATACGGAGAAAACAGTAAATAGGGGATCGGGGATAATACCCTAAAACCGGCCAACCGGGTCGTTACAGTTCTCGAAATGGGATTTCGTCCCATTTTTCACTTCTCACGATTTTGAGTTCGGGTAAGACGAATATTAGGCGATTTTCATGGGAAAACATTGGGGTAAATGTTCCTTATCCTATATTGATTATAATTCATGATTCCATACTCATTTACATCATGAATCCGTAAATTTATGCAAGAAAAATCAGATTTTTATAAAATCTTCTAAAAATATAAAATTGAGATTTGAACATCAATCCGTTGTCGAAATTCGAAATTTTTTGTATGGTTGAATTCGTATCGGAACGAGGACTATCTACTTTTAGAATGAATTTCAGATTTTAATCCGAAAAATTAGTAAATTCATATGGAATTAATTCCTATGATTCGTGTTGAGTATATTGAATTGTTTGTGACTAGATTTGAATCTTTAGGACACGAATTCGCGAGGAAAAGGTTTATTGGAATCTTGAAATTGGTTACGAAGCGAGGTAAGTGTCGTGGTTAACATTGACTTGAGGGAATAGAACCATTGAATGATTTGTTATATGAAATTCATGTGAACGGCGTATAGGCGAGGTGACGAGTGTCTTTACGTAGTCAAATTAATTGTTTGCATAATTATTTAAAAATCATAAATTATTTTAACACACGAATTAATTATTATAATAATTATTTCTCTCATATTCCTTGTCAAATATTAATTCTTGAATTCATGCAATAATTGTTACATGCTTATTTCATTTATGCGTCTTAATTGCTACTTGACATTTAGCAGATTAAATACGGAAAAGGGCCAACAATACCCCTAACGTATTGAAAATGGTTCAAAAATATCATCTGTTAATATTTTGGTCCGCAAATGCTTCTAACATTTATTTTTGGGCTTAAACTTACCCCTATATCTAAAAGAAGGGCCAACAATACCCCTAACGTATTGAAAATGGCTCAAAAATATCCTTTGTTAACCTTTTGGTCCGAAAATGCCCCTAACGTTTGTTTGTGGGCTCAAACTTACCCATATATCTAACAAAACTAACCTTGTCAATTTTTTGACTTTAAGTTCGCCATGTGGCATTTTCTTAACCCGCCATATATATTATTTATATTAAATAAACCCACTTGTATATTTTAAAATACCCAACGACCCTGACTCGCTCCTATATATTTGTACGGTCGACTAAAACTAATTATATTCGCTAGTTAAATATATAAAAATAATATGCATTGATTATATATATATATATATATATTATTTTTTTTACATGATATTATTTTTAGGAGAAATTATATGGTGTAGTTTTCCCTATTAAGTATGATCTATAACTCGAATTTATTAAGCAAATCTGACAATGGAACGACAATTTTTGCTAATATTTTTGCTCCATCGTTTTATATTAAAACACTATTAGTTCCCATTGAAAAGATCACGTGAAGTCCATTAATGTGCTAAGCAGTTAGATGTGTATATAATTAACGGTTTTAAATAATTTCCTTTCCATCTGTTTCTTTGCCTCTCCTTTAGAATCATATAAATAGAACATTATCATTTTTATGTTTGCCAATTAAAATTTATATTTGTTAAACTTGTTAAGATCTGCAAATTTTGAAAGGGAAACTACACCATATAATTTCTCCTAAAAATAATATCATGTAAATATTTAATAAAATATTAATGTATAATAATACATATTTTTATATATAATCAATGTATATTTTTTTCTAAATTTAACTAGCGAATATAATTTCTAAATTTTACATATTTAACTAAATGTATTATAATGTATAATAATACATATTTTTATATATAATCCAGGCGGGTTTATTTAAAACAAATAATATACGTGGCGGGTTAAGAAAATGCCACATTGAGAAGTTAAAGTCAAAAAATTGATGAGGCTAGTTCTATTAGATATATGGGTAAGTTTGAGCCCAAAATGAACGTTAGGGATATTTGCGGACCAAAAGATTAACATAGGGTATTTTTGAGCCATTTTCAATACGTTAGGGGTATTGTTGTCACGACCCAATTTCCCCTCTGTGTGACGTCGTGACGGCACCTAGTCTCTACAACTAGGTAAGCCTAACATTTTGCGGAATAATAAAAAAAAAAATATAAATTTAACCAACTATTCAAAAATACACAGCAAAATTCCAAAACCCAGAACATCATGAATCACAAACTAAATAAGGAAAAATCTAGTGTCTCTATACATCAGAGTCTAACAAGGAAAAATACATAAGATAATGGACATGAGAAAGAGTAGAAGGGGATTTCGAGGTCTGCGGACGCGGCAGATATACCTTGAAGTCTCCAAAGCTGTCCCGGCTCACTGATAGTACGGCTGATAAGGTGCACCTGGATCTGCACATGAAAAGCATGTGCAGAGAGTAGCATGAGTACACCACAATCGGTACCCAGTAAGTGCCAAGCCTAACCTCGGTCGAATAGTGACAAGGTCAGGTCAGGGCCCTACTGCTAAATATATAATAAAACAATATAGAGTGTAATACCGTAATAAAATAAAGTCTAAAATTTAACAACAATGAAATCATAGAAGGTAACAACTCAATACCCAGAAATACAACAGGGGATCTCCCGAGCTACCGTCTCGTAGTCCCAAACGTAAATGTGCATTATAGGGAGATCTCCCGGAATACCGTTCCGTAGTCCCAAAATAAATATGCAGTGCAGGGGGATCTCCCGGAATACCGTTCCGTAGTCCCAAAGTAAATATGCAGTACATAGGGATCTCCCAGAATATCGTTCTGTAGTCCCAAAGTAAATATGCAGTACAGGGGGATCTCCCGGAATACCGTTCCATAGTCCCAAAGTAAATATGCAATGCAGCAGGATCTCCCGAAATACCGTTCTGTAGTCCCAAAGTAAATATGCAGCGAAAACAATAAAATTCAATAGTTACGACAAAAATTCTACAGTTCAACCTAAGTACCAGTTAAGGAAACACAAAAATTCACTAAACATGTTGCACGTAGTTCAAGTAAACGGTTAAGGCAAGTAGGCATGCTATTCTAATCTAGCAGGATACTACATATGCTTATGAAACTCAAATAAGAAAGAAATCAGGTTATTACTCAGTAGAAAATCGGGTTTTTACACAATTAGCCCGTGTACGTACTCGTCACCTCACGTACACGACGCTCATATATCAAAAACAATACAAAATCTTATGGGGAATTCCCCCAAACAAGGTTAGGCAAGCCACTTACCTCGAACCAAGCTAAAACAATCTGTAAGAATGCTTTTTCCACAAATATCCGGCTCTGAATGGCCTAAATTCAGCCAAAAGCAATTACATATCATAAATACAACCATAATAGACTCATCTAATTAATGAAATCAATACTTTAATGAAAATTCCGAAATTAACTCAAAAATCGCTCGTGGGGACCATGTCTCAGAATTCGGTAAAAGTCATAAAATACGAAAGGTCGTTCACTCACGAGTCTAACCATATCAAATTTACTAAAATCTGACACCAAATTAACTTCCAAATCCACAAATCAAACTTCCAAATCCCTAACCTCCAACTCCCAATTTCCACCTTAAATACACACTAACTAGGTGGCAAAATATATGGGGATGCAAGATTATTGATCAAAATAAGCACAAGGGACTTACCTCAAGGAAATCTCTAGAAAATGCTCTCAAAAATTGCCCTAAACCAAGTTTGCATAGTCCAAAATGACAAAAATCATGAAGCCCTTCGGTTTTAACCACTACCCAGGTATTTCCGCACCTGCGGAGCCTGGGCTCGCACCTGCGGGTGCGCTTGTGCGGATAAATGTACGCATCTGCTCAAATCACTTACTGCCCAGGTATTTCTGCACCTGTGCGTGCATGCCTGCGAAAATCCCTTCCGCTTTTGCGGACCTTGCGCACCTACGATGACCCTAACACATCTGCGGGCATCGCAGATGCGGAATTCACCTCGCACCTGCGACCCCTGGCACTCCTCCACTTTTCCGCTTCTGCGCTTGCCTCTCCGCACGTGCGATCCCTCACCTGCAGTCTCTCCACCGCATGTGCGGAAATACCAGAAGCCTAAAGACTTCAGCAGCAACACAAATCCAACTTTTGATCCGTTAAGCACTCGAAACACACCCGAGGCCCCCGGGACCTCAACCAAATATACAATCCAATCCTAAAACACCATATGATCTTAGTCGAGCCCTCAAATCACATCAACTAACGCTAAAATCACAAATCACCCTCCAATTCTAACTTAAAGAACTTGAAACTTCAAATTCCTACAACTAATGCCGAAACCTATCAAACCACGTCCGAATAACTTCAAATTTTACGCACAAGTCATATTCAACATTATGGACCTACTCCAACTTCTCGAATCGAAAACCGACCCCGATATCAAAAATTTCACTCCCTGCCCAAAACTCCAAAAATTCGACTTTCGCCATTTCCAGCCTAAATGAGCTACAGACCTCCAAAACACAATCCGGACACGCTCCTAAGTCCAAAATTACCCAACGGAGCTAACGGAACCGACTAAACTCCATTCCGGAGTCGTCTTCACAGAATTCCGACTACAGTCAAAATCCTAAGACTTAAGCTTTCATTTAGGTACTAAGTGTCCCAAATCACTCCAAAAAAACCAAAATGAAACCTCCCGGCAAGTCACAATAGCAGAAATAGATATGGGAGAAGCAGTAAATAGGGGATCAGGGTTATTACTCTCAAAATGACCGGCCGGGTCGTTACATCCTTCCCCTCTAAAAAAATTGTTCGTCCTCGAACGAGCATAAAGACATACCTGAAGTGGTGAAAATGTGAGGGTAACGGTTGTGCATAACATTCTCGGTCTCCTAAATCACCTCCTCGACTGGTTGTCCCCTCCATTGAAACTTCACAGAAGCAATGTTCTTTGACCTTAGCTTTCTGACCTGCCTGCCTAAAATAGCCACTGGCTCCTCAACATAAGATAGATCCTTGTCCAACTGGACTGAGCTGAAATCCAACACCTGAGACGAATCGCCGTGATACTTCCGGAGCATAGAAACATGGAATACCGGATGAACTCCTGCTAGACTGGGAGGCAAGGCAAGCTCATAAGCAACATCCCCAACTCTACGCAACACCTCAAATGGAACAATGAACCTTGGGCTCATCTTGGCCTACTTTCCAAACCTCATAACGCCCTTCATAGGCGAAACCTGGAGCAAGACTCGCTCTCCAACCATGAATGCCACTTCGCGAACCTTCCAGTCCGCATAACTCTTCTGTCTGGACTGGGCTGTGCGAAGTCTATCCTGAATCACCTTCACCTTTTCCAAGGCATCCTGAACTAAGTCTGTACCCAATAATCTAGCCTCGCCGGGCTCGAACCAACCCACTGGGGACCGACACCGCCTACCATACAGAGCCTAATACGGTTCCATCTGAATGATGGACTGATACTGTTGTTGTAAGAAAACTCCGCAAGTGGCAAGAACTGGTCCCAAGCAACCCCAAAATCTATCACACATGCACGGAGCATATCCTCTAATATCTGAATAGTGTGCTCGAACTGCCCGTCCGTCTGAGGGTGAAATGTTGTGCTCAACTCAACCCAAGTACCCAACTCATGCAGTACAACTCTCCAGAACCATGATGTAAACTGCGTACCCCGGTAAGAGATAATAGATACTTGTATGCCATGAAGTTTGACGATCTCATGGATGTAGATTCGAGCTAGCTGCTTGGAAGAATAGGTAGTCATCACAGGAATGAAATGAGCCGACTTGGTCAGCCTATCCACACAATCACCCAAACTGCATCAAACATCCGCTGAGTCCGTGGGAGTCTAACAACGAAATCCATAGCGATCCGCTCCCATTTCCACTACGGAATCTCTAACCTCTGAAGCAAAACACTTGGTCGCTGATGCTCATATTTTACCTGCTGGCAATTAAGACATCGAGCCACATACTCTACTATGTTCTTCTTCATTCTCCTCCACCAGTAATGTTGCTTCAAGTCCTGATACATCTTTGCGGCACCCAGATGAATAGAGTACCACGAACTATGAGCCTTCTGGAGAATCAACACATGCAAACCATCTACATTGGGCACACATAGCCTGCCCTGCATCCTCAATGCACCATCATCTCCAATAGTGACCTCCTTAGCATAACCATGCTGGACCGTGTCCTCAAGGACAAGTAGATGAGGGTCATCATATTGACGCTCCCTAATACGATCATAAAGAGAAAATCGAGAGACCTCACAAGCCAATACTCGACTCGGCTAAGAAATATCCAATCTTACAAACTGGCTGGCTAAAGCCTGAACATCCAACGCCAATGGCCCCTCTACTGCTGGTAGATATGCTAAACTCCCCAAATTCTCTGCCCGGTGACTCAAAGCATCGACCACCACATTGGCCTTCCCACGGTGGTACCAAATAGTGATAGCATAATCCTTAAGCAGCTCCAACCACCTTCGATGACGTAAGTTAAGATCTTTCTGCATAAACGGATGCTGCAAACTCCGATGATTGGTGTAAATATCCCAAGGAACACCGTACAAATAATTCCGCCATATCTTCAAGGCATGAACAATAGCTGCTAACTCAAGGTCGTGGACAGAATAGTTCTTTTCGTGCACCTTTAGTTGTCTGGACACATAGGCAATCACCCTATTGTCCTGTATCAACACCGCGCTGAGACCAATCTGTGATGTATCACAATATACAGTATAAGATCCCGAACCTATAGGTAATACCAATACTGGAGCTGTAGTCAAAGCTGTCTTGAGCTTCTGAAAGCTCTCCTCACATTCCTCTGTCCACCTTAGCGGAGCACCCTTCTGGGTCAGCCTGGTCATAGGTGCTGCAATAGATGAGAATCCCTCTACAAAGCGACGGTAATACCTCGCCAAACCAAGAAAACTTCGGATCTCTGTTGCTGAGGACGATCTGGTCCAACTTTACACTACTTCATTCTTCTTCGGATCCACCTGGATCCCCTCACTCGATACTATATGACCCAAGAATGCCACTGAGTCTAGCCAAAACTCATACTTTGCAAATTTTTCATATAACTTCTTTTCCCTCAAGGTCTGAAATGCAGTCCTCAGGTGTTGCTCATGATCCTCCCGACTCCGGGAGTATACCAGAATGTCGTCAATAAACACAATGATGAATGATCAAGATAAGGCCAGAACACACTGTGCATCAAGTTCGTAAAAGTTGTTGGGGAATTGGTCAACCCAAAACACATAACAAGAAACTCATAGTGACTATATCTGGTCCTGAAAGCAGTCTTCGGGATATCTGGCTCCCGAATCTTCAAATGATGACAACCTGAACGTAAGTCAATCTTGGAAAACACTCTGGCACCCTGTAATTTATCAAATAAGTCATCAATACGAGGCAATGGATACATGTTCTTCACTGTGACTTTGTTCAACTGGCGGTAATCAATATACATCTGCATAGAACCATCCTTCTTCTACACAAATAAGACAGGAGCACCCCAAGATGACACACTAGGCCGAATGAAGCCCTTATCAAGCAATTCCTGTAACTGCTCCTTCAACTCCTTTAACTCAGGAGGAGCCATACGATATGGAGGAATAGAGATGGGCTGAGTGCCCGGCAACAAATCAATGCCAAAATCAATATCTCTGTCAGGTGGCATGCCCGAAAGATCAGCTGGGAACACATCTGGAAAGTCCCTCAATACTGGAACTAACTCAACTATAGGGGTATCAATACTAACATCTTTCACATAAGCTAGATATGCGTCACACCCCTTCTCAACCATTCGTTGAGCTTTAAGAAATAAAATAACTTTGTTGGGAGTATACTCTAAGGTGCCTCTCCACTCAAATCACGTAAATCCTGGCATAGTCAGCGTCACGGTCTTAGCCTGACAATCAAGAATAGCATAATGGGGCGACAACCAGTCCATGCCTAAAATAATATCAAAGTCCACCATGTTGAGCAATAATAAATCGACGCTGGTCTCAAAACCACAAAGAGCAATCAAACACGACCGATACATGCGGTCCACAACAAGAGAATCTTCCACAGGAGTAGATGCATAAATAGAGGAACTCAAAGAATCCCGAGATACGCCCAAATACGGGGCAAAATAAGAGGACACATAAGAAAATATAGAGCCTGGGTCAAATAATACCGACGCATCTCTATGACAGATCGGAACAATATCTGTAATGAAAAAATCAGAAGCAACTACCTATGTACGAGCATGAAGTGCATAATATCTGGCTTGGCCTCCCCCTCTAAGGTGACCTCTACCTCCCTGACCTCCACCTCGAGTTGGTTGAGTAGGTGGGGTGGTAGCTGGTGTTATAATCATAGCTTGAGGACCCGGTGGAGCACGCTGTGAGATAAAAGTCTGTGGAAGTGCACCCCTCCTAATCCTGGGGAAATCCCTCACCACATGGCGAGTGTCACCACACTCAAAACAAGCTCTGGGAGGGCGTGGCTGCTGGGACTGGCTCGGGCCAGGTCTGCTGGACTGGCCACTCAGAACACCCCATCCAGGAGGCACACTAGATATTGGCAGTGCATAATAAGGCTCCTAGGGCCTAGGAGAAGCTGGAACACCGCTGGCGGCTGGAAGAGCTGAATGAACAGGGCGGATCACACAACCCCTACCATGGAAAGTTGCTGGAGCACGAGCTCCAGAATAATAACCAGCCTCTCAAGACCTCTTGGCCTCCCTTTCCTCTCTATCCCGGGCAAACATTCCCTCAAATATCCTGGCAATACTCATAACCTGCTGATAAGAAATATACATCTCCAACTCCCTGGCCATACTACTATGGATGCTGGGATGGAGTCCCTCAATAAATTGTCGAACCCTCTCTCGAACTGTGGAAACTAATGCCGGTGCATGTCGGGCCAAATCGCTGAAACGGACTGCATACACTTACACAGTCATAGCACCCTGGCTCGGCTTCTCAAACTCTGCGCGCCATGAGTCCCTGAGGCTCTGAGGGACATACTCTCTCAAAAATATGTCCGAGAACTGAATCCATGTAAGTGAAGCTGCCTCAGCCAGACTACTCAACTCATAAGCACGCCACCACAGATAGGCTGCCCCTTTAAGCTAGAATGTAGTAAAAGAAACCCTGCTCGTCTCCGCTATGCCCAAAGTACGGAGAATACGATTACACTCCTCTAAAAAAACCCCAAGCATCATTTGTAGCCAATTTGCTGAAGGTAGGTGGGTGGTACTTCTTGTACCTCTCAAGTCTGAGCTGCTCCACCTCAGAAGTTGCTGCCCTAACCTCGGGCTGAGCTGGAGCTACTAGGTGCATTGGTATAATTTCTGGAACCTGTTCGATCTGAATCCGCTGCTCTGGAGTACCGCCGATGGGAGTATGTGCTCCTCCCCCTGCCTGAGATGTGGCAGGAGTAAGTGGAATCAATCCAGCCTGAGCTAAGGTACTGAACATGCTCAGAAACTGGGCTAGAGTCTCGTGGAGGGCTGGTGCAGAAACAGGTACCTCAGGTGTCTGCCCTCCAGCTGGAGCTACTGGGGGCTCCTCTGTAGCGGCTCGTGCGGGTGCTCTGGCTGCACCACATGGACGTCCTCGTCCTCTACACATACCTCAGCCCCGACCTCTCACGGCTCTAGCAGCGGGCACGGTTACCTGGTCATCAGATCCGCTTGTACGTGTCCTCACCATCTGGGAGAGAATAAAATACAGAAGTTTAGAATTTTTTGAAGTCAACAATTTTTGCACGACAAGGAATCAAAGTAGTAAAATTTTCCTAACAGTTCCATAGCTTCCCAAAGATAAGTATAGACGTCTCCGTACCAATCCGCGAGACTCTACTAAACCGGTTTGTGACTCAAGACACCTATGAACCTAGAGCTCTAATACCAACTTGTCACGACCCAATTTTCCCTCAATGTGACGTCGTGACAGTACCTAGTCTCTACAACTAGGTAAGCCTAACATTTTGCGGAATAATGAAATAAAAATATAAATTTAACAAACTATTCAAAAATACACAGCAAAATCCCAAAACCCAGAACATCGTGAATCACAAACTACAGAAGGAAAAATCTAGTGTCTCTAAACATCAGAGTCTAACAAGGAAAAATAAAGAAGATAATGGATATGAGAAAGAGTAGAAGGGGACTCTGAGGTATGCGGACGCAGCAAATATACCTTGAAGTCTCCAAAGTTGTCCCGGCTCACTGATAGTGCGGCTGATAAGGTGCACCTGGATCTGCACAAAAAAAACATGTGCAGAGAGTAGCATGAGTACACCACAATCGGTACCCAGTAAGTGCCAAGCCTAACCTCGGTCGAGTAGTGACGAGGTCAGGTCATGGCCCTACTGCTAAATATATAATAAAACAATATAGAGTGTAATACCCCAATAAAATAAAGGCTGAAATTTAACAACAATGAAATCATAGAAGGTAACAGCTCAGTAAACAGAAACACAATAGGGGATCTCCCGAGCTACCGTCTCGTAGTCCCAAACGTAAATGTGCAGTATAGGGGGATCTCCCTTAATACCGTTCTGTAGTCCCAAAGTAAATATGTAGTGTAGGGGGATCTCCCGGAATACCGTTCTGTAGTCCCAAAGTAAATATGAAGTACAAGGGGATCTCCCAAAATACCGTTCTGTAGTCCCAAAGTAAATATGCAGTACAGGGGGATCTCCCGGAATACCGTTTTGTAGTCCCAAAGTAAATATGCAGTGCAAGGGGGATCTTCCGGAATACACGTTCCATAGTCCCAAAGTAAATATGTGGCGAAAACAATAGAATTCAATAGTTACGACAAAAATTCTACAGTTCAACCTAAGTACCAGTTAAGGAAAGACAGATAAATTCACTAAATATGCTGCACATAGTTCAAGTAAACAGTTAAGGCAAGTAGGCATGCTATTCTAATCTAGCAGGATACTACATATGCTAGTGAAACTCAAATAAGAAAGAAATCAGGTTATTACTTAGTAGAAAATTGGGTTTTTACACAATTAGCCCGTGTACGTACTCGTCACCTCATGTACACGATGCTCATATATTAAAAACAGTACAAAATCTTACGGGGAGTTCCCCCATACAAGGTTAGGCAAGCCACTTACCTCGAACCAAGCTAAATCAATCCGTAAGAATGTTTTTTCCACGAATATCTGGCTCTAAATGGCCCAAATCTAGCCAAAAGCAATTACATATCATAAATATAACCACAATAGACTCATCTAATAAATGAAATCAATACTTTAACAAAAATTCCAAAATTAACTCAAAAATCTCCTGTGGGGCCCACGTCTCGGAATTAGGTAAAAGTCATAAAATACGAAAGCTCGTTCACTCACTAGTCTAACCATATCAAATTTACTAAAATTCGACACCAAATGGTCCTCCAAATCCACAAATCAAACTTCTAAATCACTAGCCTCCAATTCCCAATTTTTACCTTAAATACACACTAACTAGGTGGGTCAATACATGGGGAAGCAAGATTATTGAACAAAATAAGTACAAGTGACTTACCACAAGGAAATCACTCGAAAATGCTCTCAAAAAGCTCCCTAAACCGAGTTTGCAAAGTTCAAAATGACAAAAATCGCGAAGCCCTTCGATTTTGACCACTGCCCACGTATTTCCGCACCTGCGGAGCCTGGGCTTGCACCTACGGGTGCGCTTGTGCGGCAAAATGTGCGCATCTGCGCAA
Source organism: Nicotiana tabacum (assembly GCF_000715075.1). Classification (NCBI taxonomy): domain Eukaryota; kingdom Viridiplantae; phylum Streptophyta; class Magnoliopsida; order Solanales; family Solanaceae; genus Nicotiana; species Nicotiana tabacum. Next base: position 93,275,293 of record NC_134102.1, read on the forward strand.
ATCACTTACCCCCCCCTCTGCCTTCGCACCTGCGATGACCCTAATGCATTTGCGGGCATCGCAGATGCGGAATTCACCTCGCACCTGCGACCCCTAGAACACCTCTACCTTTCCGCTTCTGCGCTTGCCTCTTCGCATGTGCGATCCCGCACCTGTGGTCTCTCCACCGCATGTGCGAAAATACCAGAAGCCTGAAGACTTCAGCATTAACACAAATCCAATTTTAGATTCGTTAAGCACTCGAAACACACCCGAGGCCCCCGGGACCTCAACCAAATATACCATCCAATCCTAAAATACCATACGAACTTAGTCGAACCCTCAAATCACATCAACTAACGTTAAATTACGAATCACCCTCCAATTCAAACTTAAATAACTTGAAACTTCAAATTCCTACAACTGATGCTGAAACCTATCAAACCACGTACGAATGACCTAACATTTTTTTCACAAGTCATATTTAACATTACGGACCTACTCCAACTTCCAGAATCGGAAACCGACCCCGATATCAAAAATTTCACTACCGGCCCAAAGCTCCAAAAATTCGACTTTCGCCATTTTCCAACCTAAATGAGCTACGGACCTCCAAAACACAATCCGGATACGCTCCTAAGTCCAAAATCACCCAATGGAGCTAACAGAACCGACGAAACTCCAATACGGAGTCGTCTTCACACAGTTCTGACTACGGTCAAAATCCTAAGACTTAAACTTTTGTTTAGGGACTAAGTGTACTAAATCACTCCAAAAAAACAAAATGAAACCTCCCGGCAAGTCACAATAGAAGAAATATATATATGCGAGGAGCAATAAATAAGGGATCGGGGCTATTACTCTCAAAATGATCGGTCAGGTCGTTACAATTGTTAACCCTTCTATTAGATATAGGGATATGTTTGAGATCAAAAATAAATGTTAGGGGTATTTGCGGACCAAAAGGTTAATGAAGGGTATTTTTGAACCATTTTCAATACGTTAGGGGTATTATTGGCCCTTTTCCGGATGAAATTACCTATTTTCTCCCTTATTTCCACAATTAATTGCTACTTGTCATTACTTGTATCCTAAATAATTTATAAATAGTGTGTGCCTTGTTGTTGTTACACCCCATATTTTCATACGTGAAAGTACGCCATAAATAAATTGTTGAAAGCTCGAAAATGAGATATTACATACCGCATTTTTGTATGTTAAAGTTTCGTCGTAAGTTAATCGACGTAAGTTCGGGAATGAGATTATTTTGAAATTTTAAGCATTCTGCTATTTCAAATAAGTGACGAGTAAATTCGTAAAGGTGAGAGGGTAAGCAAATCGAAGGAAATGAATTTCGTCAAAGTTTGACATTTTGGGATAAAATATGGCCCGAGTTAAAATACCCGATATTTATGGACTAGTATCATACAAGGTACCACATGGCCATGATAGTGAGGTGTATAAGGTATGCTAAAAATGAGCAATATTTTAAGCAATTTTGAATAATTCTTAATTATGAGGATTATTGATTAATGGGAGAATTAACAAGTTAATCAAGAGACTAGTGGTTAATTAATGATAATCTTGGAAAAGTTTAAAGAGGGCAACGTGGCAGCAAAATATATCAAATTAGTGACTCTTAATGTTGTATGGTAAGGTAGCAGAATAAGAGAGTTAGGTGGCTAAGTCATTCTAAGTGGGTCCAGCACCCACCAAAAGTTAAAAGCCCTCTCTAAATCACTTAAGAGATACAGTAAGTTCTCTTAAGAAAGAAGCTTCTACAAGTTCTTAAGAATTAAGAAAGAAGCTTCAGCAAGTTCTTAAAAATTATATGATGTGATAGCAACATACAAAGTTCATACAAGACCACATAATACAATAGTAACGTGAGTCACTTCAACAATTCATGCGATGTGTCTTAACAACGTGAGATCACATATACATTTAACAAAGGAAAGCCACTGTAAATCTTAGGAACGTGAGGTTCATATATCAAAACGTGAGATTTTGCAATTATAAGGGAGTACAGTGCAATATTTCTCAAGAATATCATATAAATATTTCCCTACTTCGATCCGCCGTTATGCGTTGTCGCAATCAACGGTATTAAAGGGATTGTCAAGAGAATCGATTTAGGTATGTTAAGGCTATACCCTCTGTCTTTTTGGCATGATCAATACGATACAAACGATACGAGCAAATGCATAATTTCCATAAATGACTCTATTCATAGAAATATTAGGGGTGTCTATATTCTTGATTCCCCATATGAATTATTATTATATATTTTTTTCATGGGTCTCAGAAAAATACGTATTTGATAAAATTTATTCGACATGCATATTATTTTTATGACATTCCGAGAAAATCTTATTAACGTATTTCTTAAGATGGCATTCCGAGAAAATATTATTAACGTATTTCTTATGCATTTCATGCATTTATACATATACATTGACCCATGACCAGATGGCATTATATACGCGTATATATGTATATTATATGTATATGGAATATGGAAAAAGGTTATGGCGGTATATACGCACCACCACCTGATCAGCTGATATACGTTAATGATTTGCCCACAATGGCTGAAATGATATGATGGGATGCCCTCAGAGGCTTGATGATGCTATGAACGCATATACCTATGCATGGTATGACATTTATACGTATATGCATGATATTATAAAAAATGAAATGACTCACAGAGCTATGCACACGTACATGTCGAGTCTTTTACTCCATGTTTCTCTCATGTCTATTATTTACTGATTTTCATTCCTTACATACTCGGTACATTATTTGTACTGACGTCCCTTTTACCTGGGGATGCTGTGTTTTATACCCGCAGGTCTCGATAGACAGGTCGAGAGTCCTCCAAGTAGGCTATCAGCTCAACAGAAGATATTAGTGCACTCTATTTGCTCCGGAGTTGCTTGTTTGGTCAGTATGATTTAGATGTGTATGGTTTGGTATGGCGGGGCTCTGTCCCAATATTTATGACAATTATGTACTCTTAGATGCTTGTAGACATATGTTGTGTATGTGAAAGATTGTACGGCCTTGTCGGCCTATGTTTTGAGTTTATATATGATGATGCAATAAGAAAGATACGTTACGTTAGTACTCGGTTGAGTAAGGTACCGGGTGCCCGTCGCGACCCATCGGTTTGGGTCGTGATAAAAGTGGTATCAGAGCAGTTCTGTCCTAGGGAGTTTACAAGCGATGTCTAGTAAAGTCTTGTTTATGGGTTTGTTGTGCACCACACTTATAAGCAGGAGGCTATAGGGCATTTAGGACTGCCACTCTTTCTTCTTACTCTAGATCGTATGGTAGAGCTCAGTTGTAGGAACTCAATTTTCTAAACTCTATCTTATTCATAATACGATGATGCCTACATCTAGAAAGACGGTTGGTAAGAGATTGCATGTGGCTGTGAAAGAGTTGAGTCAGAGGAACTCGATTTTGCATGATGCTTATGATGGATAAATGTAAGGTCTTCAGCAGATCGTGTGTGTACTAAGACGTGTAAGCCTTTTGATAAGGAGCCTTAAGGAAGGAATATCTATCCACCCCTATGGTGAAAGGCAATGAGAGATTCAGAATATAAATACAAATTTCAACAAGTAAAAGAAGTAAGATGAAGAGGGGTGTGAGGCACCCAGTTAATGAAGATTATTAGTATTTACAATTCTGGTAGAGGAATATAAGCCTTTTCAGTTACCTTCAACAATAACATAGATATGTATAATTGGCCACACCCATCTCAGTTATACCCTATTGGGGGCTAACAGGTGTAGTTTAAGAAAAGGACAGGATATCAGGATCAGGCTGGGGTTAGAGTAACCCAAAATAGTGAATGGATTGTTTGTGTTAGTTGGCATTTCCGAATGATATTACAAAGGTGTTAATAAGATTTCCTTGTGAGACACTCAGATGGTGCATTCTAGAATATTCCAATTAGATGTGAATACTAGCGTGATCAAAAATCCAGAAGATAGGCGCTAAAAGTTTGGAAGGGATAAATAATATCGTAGTATGGCTCCCGTCCTTAGTAGAGAGATAATGTTAGGCAACCCGAAGAGCCAGTGGATGGAGCAAAGGGGAGCTAAAAGCAAAAGAATATCTTGTTGAAGTTTTCAGAATAAAGTGATAGACATAAATGTTAGCAGGAAATAAGAAGAGAGCTAATAAAGCATTAAGATATGATACATGGATGACAACGGTAGATCAAAAGATGACAGTATTACAGAATCTATAGTCAAGTGAAGGAAGAGACGAGAGGTGACAGGCCTTAAGACAACAAAAGAGTATAGGCCAAAAAGTCATATCCTCACTTCGAGATATAAGTTCGTGACTCCAATGCAACTACCGAAAGGAAAGGTTAGACCCCAGAATAATAGGAATCAGTATGGATTGGTGAACAAAATAAACTAAACATGAATTAGGGACTGAGTGATTGGATAATAGTCGGCATCATGAGAGTTTCAGATTTTGTTCTGGCGATAATAGAATGGACAACAGAAGAAGATTCATGAGAAATTCAGAGAATGGTCGTTCAGAAAGACGCTTCCCTAAAGCAAGCAATGTGAGCAAAGTTAAGCTTAAGGGAATATATGTGCCAGTTATAATAGGTGCCTTCCTCGTGAGTAAGGAATTTTTTTATCCTTGGTACAGAAGGATTACCGCAAGGCGAGTAAGGGTCATCGATGATGTGACATGATGCCAAAGATGAAAAGGTAAAATATCAATAGGTAGATCATCATAGCTACAAATCTTAGTACTCCCCTAAAGGGGGGGATATGGAGTGATGTGGCATTAAGTCAGAATTAAATGGTTCTAGTAATTATGGAATGGTAAAGGAAGGCTGCGATAAAAATGAAAAAGGAGTGAACTTGCACTTACCCAATCCTACAAATATGCTACGATTCCAGAACATTACGCAAGCACGACATCAAGGAGAGGAAGTAAGGGTTTCTGCCCGAGATGTTATTGATAAATAAGGAGTCAGTGCGAGACGTAAGTTAATGCAAAGGAAATAACCCAAGAAATATTACGCGGAGTATTGATATGAGAATGGGCCAACGAGTAGTTAGTAGTTGATCCAGGAAGAGCCTAGTTATGGCTAAACAAGAGGACACAGACAAATCAACAGATTGTGCAAGGTGAACATAGTGAACCCCAACATGGGGACTTCAGTCTCGCAGTATGACATTGTGATACTTGAGAAATATTCAGATAGAAGTCGGGGTAGTAAAGGTACTGTATGAGTGTTACGGAAATAAAAGAGAGTCCCACTAGGAAGACAGACAAAATATCAGTTCAGAACAACCTTACAAGCACAAGGTCATGAAAGTAAGTAACTATGGATAATTATAGGCAAGGAAGGACATCAAAAGATATGTCGAGTATACAATGTAATAAGCCTCCAGCTTTGCATGAGTCAGAGGGTCCTCCCTAAATACTACAATGAAAGACTAGTTGAGGAAATAAGGAAGAAGGCTTAAACCTAAGCATAGTGACCAAAATAAGAAATGGTCTTGTAACAACAATCTCATAACAACATTATATGTACTCCGTAAGAAAGTGGAACCTACCATGGCTAAGGAACGGGAAGAAAAAATCAAAAGTAATATTCGACACCATGTGGGTTGCACAAAAATACTGGCATGCGTGGGAACTAAGATAAGCTAAGTATACACGCAACAGAGGAGCAGAAAGACTAGGAAAAGTAATAGCTTACGTTTAAAGGAAGCTCAGAGGGAACAAAATGGATTATGCACTTAAGACTTCAGAGTGATATTCATGCACCATATATGTTGACATTCATACAGCCGTAGAAGACTCCGGTATAAGTTAAAAGAAAGAACTGAGCCTAGGACATAGACAAAGGATTGAATTATCAGAAGATTGTATCATGGAAATTCCATAACGCCCATGAAAGGCTAAAGTAATAACTAATACCAGAAGCCGCAGATTGAAAAATAGCTTAAGCCTACATAAAGGCTGATTAGAAGGAAGAGGAAACTAAAAGAGTTAAATCAACTAAGTAAATCAGGAGTCTGATTATTGGATCCAGAAAATTATAGAAATCGTGGTTGAGAACATTGCAGGATCACTCTTAATATCAGAGGTACAAGAAAGATATTACATTAGCCATATTCTATTATGGCTCTACGATAAGGCCAGTTAGAAGAGTACCAGCCTCAGTATGAAGCTCCCACCGAATTGTATATACACCAGAGATGCAAGTATTATAATAAAGCTTCAAGTTATGGATGTGAATTATACCTATGTGGAAGGAAGGTCATGAAAAAGATAGAAGATACTATGCAAGATTTTAAAGAAAGTAAGGTAAATGTGACCAATATACGAGATACTCAAGTGCAGAAGATTGTGAATAATCCATACTTTAGATTGAGAGCTAGAAGCATTGGGATTCAATGTCCAGGGAGGATAGAGGAATCGTTAGTGGCATATCTTCCAGCCTATGTGTCACGGCCCGAAATGTCCCACCGACGGAGCCCTGATGGAGCCTAACATTTCACTTACTAGGCAAGCCAACGTTAGAGAATCCTTAACCAATTTTTTATTTCCATTTAGTAATTAACAATAATTAACTAATATGAAATAATAAGTGCAGAATATCATAAAACTGTATTAATTACTACCACCTAGATCTGGAGTCACAATTCACGAGCATTCTAAAATTTACTACAAGTAATAATCTGAAATAAATACAACTATCTGAATGAAAGAAACAGTAGAACAGAAAAGATAGGCGGGGACTTCAAGGTTTGTGAATGCCGACAGATCTATATTGAGTCTCCGGACAGCGGACCAATTATAAAATCTCGATCAACCCGAACCGGTATCAAAGTCTGCACAGAAAGTGCAGAGTGCAGCATCAGTACAACCGACCTCATGTACTGGTAAGTGTCGAGCCTAACCTTGGAGAAGTAGTGACGAGGCTAGGATAAGACACCCACAAATAACTTGAACAGTATAATCATGCTAGTGGCAATAACAGTAATAAAGAAATAATGCAGAAATAATGGGAAGGGAACATACAGTGGGGGAATACAACATAAAGAGTGAGAATAATGAAAAGACATAATTAAACCTGAAATACTTAAACGAATTGAGCAATTAAAACAGCAAGGAAAACTGCACGGCATCACCCTTCTTGCTTTTACTCTCAACCTCACCAAATAATAAATAAGATTGCACGGCATCACCCTTCGTGCTTTTACTCTCTTCCTCACAATATAAATAATTTGTGCACGACATCACCCTTCGTGCTTTACACTCTTCCTCATAATATAAATAAATCATGCACGGCATCACCATTCATGCTTTACACTCTTCCTCACAATATAAATAAATCATGTATGGTATCATCCTTCGTGCTTTACACTCTTCCTCACAATTCACAAAATCAATAACAACGGATAAGGAGAAGTTTCACAAAGAAATTAATATTTCATCAACGATTACTTTCACAATTTAACATCTCAATCTCGAATCAATATTCACAATTTTATCAACTTTGGTGGAACTGGATACAAGTCTCCCAACATTTCAACAATAACAATAAGCATCGATAACAAGATTTAAGACTACAAATTTGCAAGAATAGAATTTCACTCGCATGCTATGACTCGACCACAATGTATAGATGCTTATCACCTCAAATATGCATCGTATTCAACAACAAAACATGTAGCAAATACTCACACAATACCTATTCTCTCAAGCCAAAGTTAGACACGACACTTACCTTGCTCCGAAAGCCACTTAATTCTCAATCACAACTTTTCCTTTGGAATTCACCTCCAAACCACTCGTATATATTCATAAATGACTCAATAATATCAAATATTGCTAAAGAAATCAATTATATTTCATAAATTAAATTTTTCAAATTTTCCTCCAAAAGTCAAAAAATCGACCCTAGGCCCGCATGGTCAAAACCCAAGGTTCGGACCAAAATTCTTTTACCCATTCATCCCCGAGCCCGAATATATAATTATTTTTGGAATCTGACCTCAAATTGAGGTCTAAATCCCCAAGTTCCCGAAATCCCTAGTTTCTACCCTAACCCCTAACTCTACCATGAAAACTCTAGATTTTAAGTTGAAAATTCAAGAAATGTAATGAGTAATTGAAAGAAAATGGTTTAGAATCACTTACCAACAATTTGGGGAAGAAATGGCTCTTGAAAAATTGCCTCTCACCTTTTGGTTTTTGAGAAAAATGAATTTTTGGCTAGAATCTCGTTTTTGGATTCTATTAAATGTTGGGAGACAGTGTTCATCGCGTTCGCGAGAGCACTGTCGCGTTCGCGAAGGGTACTGGCAGCCAAGCCTACGCGTTCGTGAGAGCCAACTCGCGTTCGTGATGAACACTCCCCCCTGGCCTTCGCGTTCGCGAGGCATTGCTCACGTTCGCGATGAAGGAACAGCTGACTCCTCCTCCCCAATGCCTAACACGGCGCGTTCGCGATGGGCTTGTCGCGTTCACGAAGGGTAACGCCTCCATTCCGAATTCGATTCTGGGCATACGCCCAAGTCCCATAATTCGATACGGACCTACCGAGACCGTCAAAGCACGGATACGGGCCTGTTTACCAAAAATGTTGACTGAAGTCAACTAAAATCAACTTTTAAGGCAAAAATTCTTATTTTCATTAGTTTTCAACATAAAAGCTTTCCGGAAACTTGTTTGAACAGTGCACGCAAATCGAGAAGGGTAAAAATGAGATTTTTAAGCTTAAGAGCGCAAATTCGAGTTCTAAAATATAAGATGACTTTTTGAGTCATCACATTCTCCACCTCTAAAACAATCGTTCATCCTCGAACGAACATAGAAGAGTACCTGGGTTGGTGAAAAGGTGGGGATATCTACTCCACATATCGGACTCGGACTCCCAAGCAGCCGCCTCAATAGGCTGACCTCTCCACTGCACTCAAACTGAAGGGTAACTCTTTGATCTCAACTCGCGAACTTACCGGGCTAGAATTGCCACCGGCTCCTCCTCGTAAGTCAAATACTTGTCCAACTGAACAGAGCTGAAAGCTAACACATGGGATGGATCACCATGATATTTCCGGAGCATAGACACATGGAACACCGGATGAACCGCTAATAAACTAGGTGGTAATGCAAGCCTGTAGGCTACCTCACCTACCCTTCCAAGAATTTCAAAGGGTCCGATATACCTATGGCTCAACTTGCCCTTCTTTCCGAACCTCATTACACCTTTCTAGGTGAATCCTGGAGCAATATCCTTTCTCCAACCATGAATGCAATATCACGAACTTTACGGTCGGCAAAACTCTTTTGCCTAGACTGAGTTGTGCAAAGTTGATCCTGAATAGTCTTGACCTTATCCAAGGCATCCTGTACTAAGTTTGTGCCCAACAACCGAGCCTCTCCTGGCTCGAACCAACCAACTGTAGATCGGCATCGCCTTCCATATAATGCCTCATATGGAGCCATCTGAATGCTCGACTACTAGCTATTATTATAAGCAAACTCCGCAAGTGGCAAGAAATGATCCCAAGAACCTCCAAAGTCTATAACACAAGCGCGGAGCATATCTTCCAATATCTGAATAGTGCGCTCTGACTGTCCGTCTGTCTGTGGATGAAATGTTGTACTCAACTCCACCCGCGTGACTAACTCGCATTGTACAGCCCTCCAGAAATATGAGGTAAATTGTGTACCTCGATCTGAAATAATAGACACAGGCACCCCATGAAGGCGGATAATCTCACGAATGTAAATTTCAGCTAACCCAAAATTTCCCACCGACGGGACCGTGATGGTGTCTAACATTTCACTTACTAGACAAGCCAACGTTAGAGAATCCTTAACCAATTTCTTATTTTCATTCAGTAATTAACAATAATTAACTAAGATAAAATATAATAAGCGTGGAATATTATAAAACTGTATTAATTACTACCACCCAGATTTGGAGTCACAATTCACGAGCATTCTAAAATTTACTACAAGTAATAATCTAAAATAAATACAACTGTCTGAATGAAAGAAACAGTAGAACAGAAAAGATAGGCGGGGACTTCAAGGTTTGTGAACGCCGACAGATCTATATTGAGTCTCTGGATAACAGACCAATTACAAAATCTCGATCAACCTGAACCGGTATCAAAGTCTGCACAGAAAGTGCAGAGTAAAGCATCAGTACAACCGACCCCATGTACTGGTAAGTGTCGAGCCTAACCTTGGAGAAGTAGTGACGAGGCTAGGACAAGACACCCACAAATAACTTGAACAGTATAATCATGCTAATGGCAACAACAGTAATAAAGAAATAATGCAGAAATAATGGGAAGGGAACATACAGTGGGGGAATACAACATAAAGAGTGAGAATAATGAAAAGACATAATTAAACCTGAAATACTTAAACGAATTGAGCAATTAAAACAGCAAGGAAAACTGCACGGCATCACCCTTCTTGCTTTTACTCTCAACCTCACCAAATAATAAATAAGATTGCACGGCATCACCCTTCGTGCTTTTACTCTCTTCCTCACAATATAAATAATTTGTGCACGACATCACCCTTCATTCTTTACACTCTTCCTCACAATATAAATAAATCATGCACGACATCACCCTTCGTGCTTTACACTCTTCCTCATAATTCACAGAATCAATAACAACGGATAAGGAGAAGTTTCACAAAGAAATCAATATTTCATCAATGATTACTTTCACAATTTAAAATCTCAACCTCGAATCAATATTCACAATTTTATCAACCTTGGTGGAACCGAATACAAGTCTCCCAACATTTCAACAACAACAATAAGCATGGATAACAAGATTTAAGACTACAAATTTGCAAGAATAGAATTTCACTCGCATGCTATGACTCGACCACAACGCATAGATGTTCGTCACCTCAACTATACATCGTATTCAACAACAAAACACGTAACAAGTACTCACACAATACCTATTCCCTCAAGCCAAAGTTAGACACGACACTTACTTTGCTCCGAATGCCACTTAATTCTCAAGCACAGCTTTTCCTTTTGAATTCACCTCCAAACCACTCGTATATATTCATAAATGACTCAATAATATCAAATATTGCTAAAGAAATCAATTATATTTCATAAATTAAATTTTTCAAATTTTCCTCCAAAAAGTCAAAAAATCAACCCCAGGCCCGCTTGGTCAAAACCCGAGGTTCGGACCAAAATTCTTTCACCCATTCATCCCCGGGACCGAATATATAATTGTTTTTGGAATCTGACCTAAAATTGAGGTCTAAATCCCCAAATTCCCGAAATCCCTAGTTTCTACCCTAACCCCTAACTCTACCATGAAAACTCTAGATTTTAAGATGATAATTTAAGAAATGTAATGGGTAATTGAAAGAAAATGGTTTAGAATCACTTACCAATAATTTGGGGAAGAAATGGCTCTTGAAACATTGCCTCTCACCTTTTGGTTTTTGAGAACAATGAATTTTTGGCTAAAATCCTATTTTTGGATTCTGTTAAGTGTTGGGCGATAGTGTTCATCGCGTTCGCTAGAGCACTGTCGCATTCACGAAGGGTACTGGCAGCCAAGCCTACGTGTTCGTGAGAGCCAGCTCACATTCGCGATGAACACTCCCCACTGGCCTTCGCGTTCTCGAGGCATTGCTCGCGTTCGCGATGAAGGAACGGCTGACTCCTCCTCCCCAATGCCTAACACTGCGCGTTCACGATGGGCTTGTCGCGTTCGCGAAGGGTAATGCCCTCATCGCTTCGCGTTCGCGAAGAAGAAATCTTTAATTGCCCAGTTTACTTTTCGCGTTCGTGAGAGTACCTTAGTGAACGCGAAGAAGAACATGCCAGAACACCTACTTCTGCAAAATACCAGATTTCCAAAGTCCAAAACATCCCGTGACCTTTTTGAAACTCACCCGAGCCCTCGGGGCTCCAAACCAAACATGTACACAAGTCTAAAAACATCATACGAACTTGCTCGCATGATCAAATTGCCAAAATAACACCTAGAACTACGAATTTAGCACCAAATCAAATGAAATTCTCAAGAACACTTTAAAATTTCTATTTTCTCAACTAGACGTTTGAATCACGTCAAATCAACTCAGTTTCTCACCAAATTTCACAGACATGTCTTAAATATCATAATGAACCTGTACCGGGCTCCGAAACCAAAAGACAGACCCGATACTAACCTGGAGGCACTATCTTTACGGCATGCCATGTGAGGTATTCACGGATCATCGGAGCTTACAATATTTGTTCAAGCAGAAGGAACTCAATTTGAGGCAGATGAGGTGGTTGAAGCTATTGAAATACTATGATATCACCAAATTGTATCATCCCGGGACGCTTTGAGAAGAAAGTTAGCTAGTATGGGTAGTCTTGCATATATTCCAGTTGGTGAGAGACTGCTTGCATTGGATATTCAGGCCCTTGCCAATCAATTCGTGAGGTTGGATGTTTCTAAGCCCAGACGTGTTCTAGCTTGTACAGTTGCTCGGTCTTCTTTGTTTGAGCGCATCAGAAATTGGCAGGATGACGATCCTCATTTACTTGTCCTTAGAGACACAATGTGGCAAGGTGGTGCCAAGCAGGTTGTTGTTGGTGACGATGGAGTTTTGAGGATGCAGGGTCATATTTGTGTGCCTAATGTGGATAGACTTTGTGAGTTGATTCTTGAAGAGGCCCACAGTTCCCAGTATTTTATTCATCTGGGCGCTGTCAAGATGTATCATGACTTGCGGCAGCATTATTGGTGGAAGAGGATGAAGAAAGACATAGTTGCATATGTAGCTCGGTGTCTAAATTGTTAGTAAGTAAAGTACAAGCATCAGAAACCTGGTGGTTTGCTTCAGAAGATAGAGATTCCTTAGTGGAAGTGAGAGCGTATCACTATGGATTTTGTTGTTAGACTTCCACGGACTCAGAGGAAGTTCGATGCAGTTTGGGTTATTGTGGACAGGCTGACCAAGTCAACGCACTTCATTCCTATGGCGGTTACCTATTCTTCAGAGCGGTTGGCAAAGATTTACATTCATGAGATCGTCCATCTTCACGGTGTGCCCGTGTCCATCATTTTTGATCGAGGCGCAGTTCACCTCCCACTTCTGGAGGGTCGTACAGCATGAGTTGGGTACGCGGGTTGAGTTGAGCACAGCCTTCCATCCTCAGATGGACGGGCAGTCCGAGCGCACCATTCAGATCTTGGAGGATATGCTCCGCTCATGTGCTATAGACTTCGGAGGATCATGGGATCAGTTCTTGCCCTTTACAGAGTTTGCCTACAACAACAGTTACCAGTCGAGCATTCAGATGGCTCCCTATGAGGCATTATATGGTAGGCGGTGTCGGTCTCCAGTTGGGTGGTTTGGGCTGGGAGAGGCTCGGTTGTTGGGCACAGACTTAGTACAAGATGCCTTGGATAAGGTCAAGATTATTCAAGATCAACTTCGCGTAGCTTAGTCCAGGCAGAAGAGTTATGCCGACCGCAGAGTTCGTGATGTTGTATTCATGGTCGGAGAGAGAGTGTTGCTTCGGGTATCACTCATGAAGGGTGTAATGAGGTTCAGAAAGAAGGGCAAGTTGAGCCCTAGGTATATCGGACCTTTTGAGATTCTAGAGAGGGTAGGAGAGGTGGCTTACAGGCTTGCATTGCCACCTAGTTTAGCAGTTGTTCATCCGATATTCCATGTGTCCATGCTTCGAAAGTATCACGGTGATCCGTCCCACGTGTTAGATTTCAGCTCTATCCAGTTGGACAAGGATTTGACTTACGAGGAGGAGCCGGTGGCTATTCTAGCCCGACAAGTTCGCCAGTTGAGATCAAAGAGTTACTCTTCAGATCGAGTGCAGTGGAGAGGTCAGCCTGTTGAGGCACCCATTTAGTAGTCTGAGTCTGATATGCGGAGTAGTTATCCCTACCTTTTCACTAGCCCAGATACATTTTTATGTTCGTCCGAGGACGAACGGTTATTTTAGAGGTGGAGAATGTGATGATCCAAAAGGTCATCTTATATTTTACAACTCGAATTTGAGCTCTTAAGCCTTAAAAATCTCATTTTTACCCTCCTTGATTTGTGTGTGCAGTCCGGGTATTGGCCCGGAAGGCTTATATGTTAAAAATAGATGAAAATAAGGATTTTTGCCTTAAAAGTTGATTTTAGTTGACTTTGGTCAACATTTTTGGTAAACGGGCCCGGATCTGTATTTTAATGATCTCAGTGGATCCGTATCGAATTATGGGACCTGAGCGTGTGCCCGAAATTGAATTCGGAGGTCCCTAGCTCAAGTTATGAATGTTTGATGAAAATTAAAAGTATGAAAATTAATTATTTCTAAGAATTGGTTGATGTTTGGCATTGTGAGTATCGGGTTCGTATTTTAGTTCCGGAGCCCGGTACAGGTTCGTTATGATATTTAAGACTTGTTTGTGAAATTTGGTGAGAAACGGAGTTGGTTTGACGCGATTCGGACGTCCAGTTGAGAAGATAGGAATTTTAAAGTGTTCTTGAGAATTTCATTTGTTATGCTGCTAAATTCGTAGTTCTATGTGTTATTTTGGCTATCTGATCACGCAAGCAAGTTCGTATGATGTTTTTAGACTTTTGTGCATATTTGGTTTGGTGCCCCGAGGGCTCGGGTGAGTTTCGGGTAGGCCACAGGATATTTTGGACTTTGAAAATCTGGTATTTTACTGCAGCAGGTGTTCTGGCATGTCCTTCGCGTTCGCGAAGGTACTCTCGTGAACGCGAAGAGTAAACTGGGCAGCTGGAGTTTTCTTCTTCGCGAACGCGAAGGATTAGTCGCGAACACGAAGCGATGGGGGCGTTACCCTTCGCGAACACGACCAGCTCCTCGCCAACGTGTAGTGTTAGGCACACCTGGGGAAGAGTCGATCGTTCCTTCATCGCGAACGCGAGCAATGTCTCGCGAATGCGAACGCTTGGCAGCCTATATTAACGCAACAGTGCTCTCGCGAACGCGATGAACACCGTCGCCCAGCACTTAACAGAATCCAAACACGGGATTTAGCAAAAAACTGCATTTTTCTCAAAAACCAAACGGTGAGATTTATGACATATAATAAAAGAATTTCTATGTTTAACCTTTGAACTAACTCAACACCATCCATTTAGAAAATAATACTCGTATTATTGATAAACACTAAATTAAAAAAAATTAAAATGTTGGTGAATAAAAACTAATGTATAAAGAGGAGAATAGATATAATGTGATTTTATTCACACTTTAAATTTATTTGATAAAATTAAGTAAATAAATAGTACTCGAAAATATTATTGATAAATTTAAATATCGATATAATTTGAGAAAGTTATATAGGATAAAGTCGAGTTAAATTTCAAGAGTAGTACAAAATTATATTCATTGTATTATATTAAACTGGTAATGTATTGAAAATGCATATATCAATTTGATAATATTAAGTAATGGATAATACAATTAAATAATCAAGGAACTAAAATAAAAGAAATAAAATATAAATTTGTGGGAAAATATAAAAATATAAGACATATAATTAGAATTATGATGAGAAAAATAGTACATATAAATACACATAACTAAAATCTAAATAAGCAAATAATCATAAAGGAAGAATACTAAAAAAAAGAATTTCAAGCGATAGCGTAAAAATATATACTAATTAAATTTTTCATGTAGGAAAATTTAGTTAATATATATATATATAACTCGTAATTTCATAATAAAGATACAAAATATAAAGATACTATTAGGAAATTATACATAAGATAGGTATTATATATATACATAAGATAGGTATTATATATATACATATAAATATTGGTAGGTTTTTAAACACAAATTAATAATTATAAAAATATTGGTAGGTTTTTAAAAAAATAATATTTTTTTAACCTCTTTATACTTTTGATGAATTCAAAATTATAATTAAGTAACAAACTATTACAATATTTAAATTTTCAGTAAAATACAAAATGAGAAAACTAATCAAATATTACAGTAGACAAGAATGTACGAAACAAGGGGGGATAAAGATAATTTTATGATATTTATATTTTGAATTAATTAATAAATAAATATAAATAAATAAATAACACTCAAGAAAATTATTGATAAATTTAGACAATTGAAGAATTTTGAACAGTATGTGGTAATTGTTGAGTACTATGTAAAGGATATATATATATATATATATATATATATATATATATATATATATATATAATTAGTATCAAAATATTAAGCCAATTGATAAGTTAATAAAAAGTCATATTAGTAAATGTATAGTACTAAGTACTTTCTAATTTAATAAAGAATAAAAAATAAATAAGGAACAAATAATTTATTTGAATACTATATAATGTTGTAACGACCCGGTCGGTTGTTTTGTGTATTATAACCCCGTTTCCCCATTTATTTCTCAATTTATGTTTTACAGTTGTTTTATGACTTACCAAGTTAGTTGGTTCGGGTCCTGAAGGAATTCGGAGTAAAACGAGACACTTAGTCTCATAATTAAAACTTTTAAGTTAGAAAAGTTGACCGGATGTGGACTTATGTGTAAAAAATTACGGATCTAAATTTTGATGATTTCAATAGCTCTGTATGGTGATTTTGGACTTAGGAGCGTGTCCGAAAAATTATTTGGAGGTCGGTAGAGGAATTAGGCTTGAAATGACGAAAGTCGAATTTTTGAAAAGTTTGACCGGGGGTGAATATTTTATATCGGGGTCAAAATCCGATTCTGAAAATTTTAATAGGTTCGTTATGTCATTTATGACTTGTGTGCAAAATTTGAGGTTAATCGGACGTGATTTGATAAGTTCCGACGTCGTTTGTGAAAACTTGCAATTTCAAAGTTTATTAGGCTTGAATTGGGGTATGATTCGTGGTTTTAGCATTGTTTGAGGTGATTTGAGGGTTCGAGTAAGCTATGTGTTGGTGCTGTAAAGACCACAGAGGTCTTGTACATGTTGAATTATCTACTAAATTGTTATTTTGTACTCACTCACAGTTTACTTGTTTATTTTATCTCAGTCTATATTGTTCATTATTGATGCATCATATTATTATTGTTTGGGCTGATTATCATGACTATTGAGAGCCCGAGAGACTAGAGAGATTTATGACTGAGTGAGGCCGTGTCATGACCCAAACTAACCTTGTCATGATGGCGCCTATCGTGGAACTAGGCAAGCCGATTCATTTCCAAAACACACCGATATTTTTCATTTCAAAGAAAATTTCAAGGCTATTTACATAAAACCTTCATAAAGAAGTTCAAATCAAAATAAAAGTGCGGAAAAGAAAAGCCCGACATCGGGGTGTCACTAGTCATGAGAATCTACTACAATTTGTCAGACAATATCGAGACTAACATAATCTGGAAAAATAGCTAAATACAACTAAAGGAAGATAAGAGGGAGAAAAGCAAGGCTGTGATTGCCAGGCAACTACCTTGCTATCCCCGAGAAAATCTGCAACCGGAATAGTCAACAGTCGCTACTGTGTCCAGCTATACATGGATCTCACAAGGTGCAGGGAGTAACGTGAGTATGCCAACTCAGTAAGTAACAATAATAAATAAAGACTGAGCAGTAGTGACGAGCAATAAAGCATATCAAGTTCATATCATGAAATCTCAGTAGAATACCACATGCTTTAAAAATCGGGGTTTGAATCAAACATCTCGTTTAAATCCAGTTCCAGTAAAATTATTTAAAGATATTTTTCAACAGTTTTCAAATAGCAGCCCATCGATCAAAACATCACTCATATACAGCCCATCAGGCAAACCTCACAGTCGCTCGTATATAACCCTTCGGGCATACCACACCATCACTCATGCCTCCCAGTCACTCAGCACTCGGCACTCGGCACTCGGCACTCGACACTCAGCACTCGTACTCAGTAGGTACATGCGCTCACTAGGGGTGTGTACAGACTCCAGAGGGGCTCCTTCAGCCCAACTGCTATATCAAGACAAAATCATGGCATAAATCACCCATGCTCTAGGCCTATATAAAACATGCTGCGGTGTGCAGCCCGATCCCATCAATATCCTCACAAATCAAGCCCTCTGCCTCACTCAGTCATAAACCTCTCAAGCCACTCGGGCTCTTAGTAAAGCAGGGTATTCATCCCAAAACAAGATTTATATACATCAAAATAGCGTAATAAAAATTGAGTTATGCAGTAAACAGGTATAACCATGATTGAGTATAGATTTTCAATCGAAACCAGTGAGAGGATAGTAAGAAAAGTCCCCTAAAGGTCCAAAAAACACTGGCACAAGGCCCAAACATGGCATTCATTTCAATTTATAGAAACTCTTTCTAAATCACATAAGTATCATATAGTTTCAACAAAATATACAACTTTACAGTTGCTACGGGACGGACCAACTCACAATCCCCAATAGTGCATGCCCACACGCCTGTCACCTAGCATGTGCGTCACCTTAAAATAGTATAATGATACGAAATCCAGGGTTTCATACCCTCAGGACTAGATTTACAATCGTTACTTACCTCAATCCGGTCAAATCTCTATCCTGCGGTGCTCTTTCCTCTCGCCTTGGCCTCTAAATGCTCTGAATCTATTCACAATCAGTACAATACCATCAATATACGCTAATGGAATAAATTCCACAAGAAAAACTACCAATTTAGACCAAAAACTCGAAATTCACTCAAACTCGGCCTCCGGGCCCACGTCTCAAAATCCGACAGAATTTACAAAACTAGAAAGCTCATTCACTCACGAGTCCATACATACAAAATTCATCAAAATCCGACCTCATTTGGTCCCTCAAATTCCTAAATAAAACTCTCCAAAATCTCAAGCCCAAACCCCTCATTTCCGCCTCTAATTTACACTAATTACATGATTAAACAATGTGAAATCACCATATATACGAGTATTAGGGCTCAAGAAACTTACCTCACTGATAGCCCTTGAATCACCCTTCAAAAATCACTCCAAAAGCTCCAAAAACCGACTTGCAAATGGTGGAAATGAACCAAAATTCACAAAGTGTGCTATCTATACATTCTGCCCATATTTTCGCACATGCGGGATGTTTCCCGCGCTTGCGGACCGTACTTGCGCTCAAAACAATCGCACATGCGGAATTCACTTAAGATCCAGGTTCCGCATCTATGGCTAACCTTTTGCACCTGCGCTTGCACACATGCGCATTTCTCTCCGCTTCTACGAAGCCTGCCCAAAATCCACCTCTCCGCATCTGCGCCCCAGGCCTCGCACCTGCGGGCTCACAGATGCGATAGCGTTCTCGCACCTGCGGATCCTACCTAGACCAGCATTGTCCGCACCTGCAAACTCCCACACACACCTATGACCTCGCACCTGCGGTTCTCCCCTCTGCAGGTACGAAAATATCAGTAGCAGCAGCTTCAGCTATATTTTCCAATTTCAAACAATCCGTTAACCACCCGGAATCACCCCGAGGCCCTCGGGACCTCAACCAAAATACCAACAAGATATATATCAACATACAAACTTAGTCGAACCTTCGAATCACTCAAAATAACATTAAATTACCAAATTACCCTCGGATTTAAGCCTAAGAACTTCTAAACTTCCAAATTCGACAACTAATGCCGAAACCAACCAAACCACGTCCGAATGACCTAAAATTTTGTACACATATCACAAATGACACTACGAACCTACTCCAACTTCCGGAATTCCATTCCGACCCCGATATCAAATTTTTCAATGCCGACCAAAATCGATTTCCAACTTTCGCCAATTCAAGCCTAATTCTACTACGGACCTCCAAATCACATTCCGGATTCACTCCTAAGTCCAAATCACCTAACGGAGCTAACGAGACCATAAAAATTCAAATCCGAGATCGTTTACACATATGTCAACATCCAGTTGACCTTTCCAACTTAAACTTCTAAATAGGAGACTAAGTGTCTCATTCTACTCCGAAATCACTCTGGACCTGAACCAACTAACCAGGTATAACATAATACAAATGAATAACACAAAAATAAGAAGAAATGGGGGATACGAGGCTATAACACTCGGAACGACCGGTCGGGTCGTTACATCCTCCCTCTCTTAAACAATCATTCGTCCTCGAACGGGTCTAGAAACATACCTGGAGTCTCGAATAGGCGTGGATATCTGCTCCGCATCTCTCGCTCAGTCTCCCAGGTGGCCTCCTCCACAGGCTGACCTATCCATTTCACCTTCACTGAAGTTATATCCTTTGACCTCAACCTTAGAACCTACCGATCCAAAATAGACATCGGCTCCACATCATAAGTCATATCACCCTCCAACTGAACCGTGCTGAAATCCAAAACATGGGACGGATCTCCAATATACTTCCGGAGCATAGAAACATGAAACACTGGGGTGCACGCTCGACAAGCTGGGTGGCAAGGCAAGCTTATAAGCCACCTCCCATATCCTCTGAAGCACCTCAAAATGCCCAATGAACCGAGGGCTCAACTTGCCCCTCTTCCCAAACCTCATGACACCCTTCATGGGTGATACCTTCAGTAAAAACCTTCTCCCCAACCATTAAAGATACATCACAGACCTTCATGTACGCATAGCTCTTCTGCCTAGACTGCGCCGTGCGAAGCCGCTCTTAAATCAATTTCATCTTATCTAATGCATCCTGGACCAAGTCTGTACCCAAGAGCCTAGCCTCACCCGGCTCAAACCATCCAATTAGAGATCTACACCTCCTCTTATATAAAGCCTCGTACGGAGCCATCTGAATACTCGACTGATAACTGTTGTTATATGCAAACTCCGCGAGTGGCAGAAACTGGTCCTATGAACCCCCAGAGTCAATGACACAAGCGCACAACATGTCCTCCAATATCTTAATAGTGCGCT
Organism: Nicotiana tabacum; assembly: GCF_000715075.1. Classification (NCBI taxonomy): domain Eukaryota; kingdom Viridiplantae; phylum Streptophyta; class Magnoliopsida; order Solanales; family Solanaceae; genus Nicotiana; species Nicotiana tabacum. The sequence continues at coordinate 93,296,198 of NC_134102.1, forward strand.
CGAACTGCCCGTCCGTCTGAGGGTGAAAAGTTATGCTCAACTCAACCTGAGTACCCAACTCTCGCTGCACTACCCTCCAAAACTGCGATGTAAAATGAGTTCCCCTATATGAAATGATGGAAACCGGGACACCATGCAGCTGAACAATCTCGCGAATATAAATCTCCCAAAGAACAAGCAAGTGAGGGTCATCATACTGACGCTCCCTGATACGGTCATAAAGAGAAGACTTGGAGACCACGCAAGCTAACACCCGACTAGGCTCTGAAATATCCAATCTCATAAGCTGGACCGCTAAGGCCTGAACATTAAATGCCAAAGGTCTCTCTACTGCCGGAAGATATGCTAAACTCCCCAAACTCTCTGCCCGGCGACTCAAAGCATCGGCCACCACATTGGCCTTCCCCGGATGGTACAGAATAGTGATATCATAGTCCTTAAGAAGCTCCAACCATCTCCGCTAGCGCAAGTTAAGATCCTTCTGCTTAAACAGATGTTGTAGACTCCGGTGATCAGTATAGATCTCACAATGAACCCCATACAAAAAATGACGCCAAATCTTCAAGGCGTGAATAATGGTTGCTAACTCAAGATCATGGACATGATAGTTCTTCTCATGGGTCTTCAACTAGCGTGAGGCGTAGGCAATCACCCTACCCTCCTGCACCAAAACACAACCAATGCCTATCTTCGAGGCATCACAATACACTGTGTAAGAACCTGAAGCTGATGGCAGAACTAACACTGGAGCAGGGTTCAAAGCAGTCTTAAGCTTCTGAAAGCTCTCCTCACACTCATCCGACCACCTGAATGGAGCCCCCTTTGGGTCAATTTGGTCAATGGCGGTGCAATAGATGAAAATCCCTCCACAAAGTGACGGTAATAACCCGCCAAACCAAGAAAACTCCTAATCTTCGTGGCTGAGGACGGTCTAGTCCAACTCTACACCACTTCTATCTTCTTTGGATCCACCTGAATACCCTCATTGGACACCACGTGTCCTAAGAATGCTAATGAACTGAGACAAAACTCACACTTGGAGAACTTTGCATAAAGCTTCTCCTCCCTTAATATCCGTAATACAATCCTCAAATGCTGAGTGTGCTCCTCCTTGCTACGAGTACACCAGGATGTCATCAATGAATACAACAACGAATAAGTCCAAATAAGGCTAGAATACATTGTTCATCAAATGCATGAACGTTGTTGGGAAATTGGTCAGCCCAAAAGACATCACTAAGAACTCATAATGGCCATATCGGGTCTTGAAAGTTGTCTTAAGAATATCCGAATCCCAAATCTTCAGCTGGTGATAACGGGACCTTAAATCAATCTTGGAGAACACCCTCACTCCCTGAAGCTGGTCAAATAAATCATCAATAAGAGGCAAAGGATACTTGTTCTTGACTGTGACCTTATTCAACTGCCTGCAATCAATGCACATCCTCATTAGAACCATCCTTCTGCTTCACAAATAGAACCGGTGCACCCCAAGGTGACACACTAGGCCGAATAAACCCCTTATTATGGAGTCCCTGAAGTTGTTCTTTCAACACCTTCAACTCTGTCGGTGTCATACGATACGGTAGAATAGAAATAGGTTGAGTGCCCGACACCAAATCAATACAAAAGTCAATACCCCTGTCAGCCGGGATGCCCGATAAGTCTGCAGTAAACGCATCCGAAAAATCACGTACCGCCGGAACAGAATCAATGGTAGGCGTCTCTGCACTAACATCCCTCACAAAATCCAAATAAGATAGGCAACCCTTCTCAACCATACGCTGAGCTTTCAAATATGAAATCACCCTACTAGGTACATAATCTAGAGAACCGCTCCACTCAACCCTCGGAAATCCCAGCATCGCCAATATCACGGTCTTTGCATGACAATCTAGAACAGCATGACATGGAGATAACCAATACATACCCAATATCACATCAAATTCAACCATACTGAGTAGCAAAAGGTCCACTTAGGTCTTTAGACCCCCAATAGTCACCACACGTGACCGATATACACGGTTCACAACAACAGTATCACCCATATGAGTAGATACATGAACAGATGAAACTAAAAACTTATGGGGCATATCCAGAAAACGGGCGAAGTATGAGGAAACATATGAATACGTGGAACCAGGGTCAAATAATACTGAGGCATCTCTGTGACAAACTGAGACAATACATGTAATCACAGCATCTAAAGCAATAGCATCTGGTCTGGCAGGGAGGGCATAGAAACGGTCTTGGCCATCCCCTGATCTGCCTCCCCTATACGGCGACCCCTAGCTAACTAAACTCCACCCCGAGCTGACTAAGCGGGTAGTGAAGTAACTGCTGCTGAAGTCGAAGTTTGACTCCTCGGCTGAGATAGAACTACATGACGATGAGGACACTGCCTCTACATATGCCCAAAATCCCCACACTCAAAACAACTCCCTGGTGGTGGTGGCGGGAACTGAAGGGAACCCCTAGCACTGGGATAACTAATAGAAGAACCTGGCATGGAGGAGCCCTGAACTGATGGAGCACGGGACGAACTATGGGTTGGAAGAGCACAAGTGATGAGTGGCCCTGATGAGAACTGTGAGAACCATGGCCAGATGATGCACCACGGTGAAATGGCCGAGCTGACTGAGCCTGTCTGAAATGACGACCTCTACCGTGCTGGAACTGACCCCCAAAAGGAGCACTACTGAATCCACCCTGACCACGAGGCCTCTTGGCGTCCCTCTCAACCCTCTCCTAACCGCGAACCATCTCAATCTGCCAAGCAATATCGACAACCTCATCAAAGGTAGCACCAGACACCCTTTCTCTGGTCATAAGCAACTGTAGCTGAAAAGTGAGACCATCAATAAACCTCATGATCCTCTCTCTGTCCGTGGGAACCAACCAGATAGCATGACGGGCCAACTTCGAGAATCGCATCTCATACTGCATCACAGATATATCACCCTGGCAAAGCCTCTCAAACTGTCTGCGCAGCTCCTCTCTATGGGACCGAGGCACGAACTTCTCCAAAAAGACCACGGAGAACTGCTGCCAAGTAAGGGGTGATATGCCAACAGGCCTATGCCTCTAGTAAATCTCCCACCATCTGAGTGCAGTCCCAGAAAACTAAAAAGTAGTATATGAGACCCCACAAGTCTCCAAAATACCAGCAGTACGGAGTATCCTCTGACACCTATCCAAGAAGTCCTGAGCATCCTCTCTCTCTGTGCCACTAAAAGGTGGCGGCTGAAGTCTCTCAAACCTCTCCAAACTACGTTGATCATCCTTAGGCATAGCAGGAACCACATAATCCTGTGCAGCTGCAACCGGCTGGGCTGGTGGTACCCCTTGTGTTTGGAGTCCCTGAACAACTTGCTCGGGTGTGTGAGCGAAGGGAGTCTGATTGCTTGTGCCTCCCCGGCCTGAGAAGTGGTTGCGGTTGTCGAGATAGAGACCGCTTGAGCAAGGCCAGTACATGCTGTCAGAATCTGATCTAGGGCCTCCTGAAGGCCTGGAATCACAATAGGCACAAGTGGTGCCTGAGCTGATGCATCAACAACTGGAATCTGGTCCTGATCTGGGGCAACTGGTAGATCTGCAGGTACTTCCCCAGCTGCGGTGTGGGCTGCACCTCTGCCCCTACCACAGCCTCGGCCTCTCGCGGCTCTGGCTAGTGGTATTGGTGGCTGGCCCTCCTGACCGGTAGTACGAGTCCTCACCATCTGTGAGAGAATGAAACAAAAGATGTTTCGTTACTAGAATCAACAGATTCGCACGACAAGAATTCAAGATGTGGAGTTTCCTAAGGGTTATGCATCCTCTCGAAGATAAGTACAGACATCTCCGTACCGATCCACGAGACTCTACAAAATCCGCTCATAACTCGTGAGACCTATGTAACCTAAGCTTTGATACCAACTTGTCACGACCGAAACTAACCCTGTGGTGATGGAGCCTATCGTGGAACTAGGCAAGCCGAATCATTTCCAAAACAAACTAATATTTTTCATTTCAAAGAAAATTTCAAGGCTATTTACATAAAACCTTCATAAATAAGGTCAAATCATAATAAAAGTGTGGGGAAAAAAGCCCGACATCGGGGGGTCACTAATCATGAGCATCTACTATAATTTGCCTGATAATATCGAGATTAACATAGTCTTGAAAATAGCTAAATACAACTAAAGGAAGAAATGAGGGAGAATAGCATGGCTGCGATCGCCAGGCACCTACCTTGCTATCCCCGAGAAAATCTGCAATCGGAATAGTCAACAGTCGCTACCGTGTCCAGTTATACCTGGATCTGCACACAAGGTGCAGGGAGTAATGTGAGTACGTCAACTCAGTAAGTAACAACAATAAATAAAGACTGAGCAGTAGTGACAAGCAATAAAACAAATAAAGTTCATATCAAGAAATCCCAGTAGAATACCACATGCTTTAAAAATCGGAGTTTGAATCAAAATATCTCGTTTAAACCCAGTTCCAGTAAAATCATTTAAAGATATTTTTCAACAATTTCCAAACAGAGGCTCAATGCAAAGGTAAGCAAAAATGATGAAATCATAAACAGCCCATCGGGCAAAACATCACTCATATACAACCCCTCGGGAAAACCTCACAATCATTCATATACAGCCCATCGGGCATACCTCACAATCACTCGTAAACAGCCTCTCGGGCATACCTCACCATCACTCATGCCTCCCAATCACTCAGCACTCGCACTCAGTAGATACTTGCGCTCACTAGGGGAGTGTACAGACTCCGGAGGGGCTCCTTCAACCCAAGTGTTATATCAAGCCAAAATAATAGCATAAATCACTCAGACCCTCGGCCTATATCAAACATGTTGCGGCGTGCAGCCCGATCCCAAAAATATCCTCACAAATCAGGCCCTCGGCCTCACTCGGTCATAAACCTCTCAAGCCACTCGGGCTCTCAGTAAAACAGGGTATTCAGCCCAAAACAAGATTTATATGCATCAAAATAGTGTAATAAAAACTGAGTTATGCAGTAAACAGGTATAACCACGACTGAGTATAGATTTTCAATCGAAAACAGTGAGCGGATAGTAAGAAAAAGCCCCTAAGGGTCCAAACAGCACTGACATAAGGCCCGAACATGGCATTCATCCCAATTTACTAAATCACATAAGTATCATATAGTTTCAATAAAATATGCAATTTTATAGTTACTACGGGACGTACCAAGTCACAATCCCCAACGGTGCACGCCCACATACCCGTCACCTAGATCCGCGTCACCTCAAAATAGTAGAATGATACGAAATCCGGGGTTTCATACCCTCAGGACTAGATTTACAATCGTTACTTACCTCAATCCGGTCAAATCTCTACCCCGCGATAATCTTGCCTCTTGAATCGGCCTCCAAATGCTCTGAATCTATTCACAATCAGTATAATACCATCAATATATGCTAATGGAATGAATTCCACAAGAAACTACCAAATTAGACCAAAAATCCAAAATTCACTCAAACCCGGTCCTCGGGCCCACGTCTCGAAATCCGAAAAAATTTACAAAACTAGAAAGCCCATTCACTCACGAGTCCATACATATGAAATTAATCAAAATCCGACCTCATTTGGTCCCTCAAATCCTTAAATCAAACTCTCCAACATCCCAAGCCCTAACCCCTTATTTTCGCCTCTAATTTCCACTAATTACATGATTAAACAATGTGAAATCACCATATATACGAGTATTAGGGCTCAAGAAACTTACCTCACTGATAGACCTTGAATCACCCTTCAAAAATCACTCCAAACGTTCCAAAAACCGAGTTGAAAATGGTGGAAATGAACCAAAATTCGCAAAGTGTGCTATCTATACATTCTGCCCAGATTTTCGCACCCGCGGGATGTTTCTCGCGCCTACGAGACCGCACCTACTCTCAAAACAATCACACCTGTGGAATTCACTTAAGAGCCTAGGTTCTGCATTTGCGGCCAACCTTTCGCACATGCGCATTTCCCTCCGCTTATGCGAAGCCTACCCAAAATCCTCCTCTCCGCATCTACGCCCCAGGCCTCGCACCTGCGGGCTCACAGATGTGATAGCCTTCTCGCACCTGTGCATCCTACCTAGCCCAGCACTATCCGCACATGCGAACTCCCACACGCACCTGCGACCTCGCACATGCGATTCTCCCCTCCGCAGGTGCGGAAATATCAGTAGCAGCTGCTTCAACTGCATTTTCCAACTTCAAACAATTAGTTAACCACACGGAATCACCCCGAGGCCCTAGAGACCTCAACCAAAAATACCAACAAGATATATATCAACATACAAACTTAGGCAAACCTTCGAATCACTCAAAACAATATCAAATCGCCAAATTACCCTCAGATTCAAGCCTAAGAACTTCTAAATTTCTAAAATCGACAACCGATATCGAAACCAACCACACCACGTCTGAATGACCTCAAATTTTGCACATACATCAAAAATGACACTACGAACCTACTCCAACTTCCATAATTCCATTCCGACCCCGATATCAAATTTTTCACTGCCGACCAAAATCGCCAAATTTTCAACTTTCGCCAATTCAAGCCTAATTCTACTACGGACCTCCAAATCACATTCTGGACGCACTCCTAAGTCCAAAATCACCTAAAAGAGCTAATTGTACCATAAAAATTCAAATCCAAGATTGTTTATACATAGGTCAACATCCAGTTGACCTTTCCAACTTAAATTTCTAAATATGAGACTAAGTGTCTCATTCCACTTCGAAACCACTCCGGACCCGAACCAACCAACCTGATATAACATAATACAGCTGAATAACACATAAAAAAGCATAAATGTGGTAAATGGGGCTATAACCCTCAGAACGACACGCGAGTTATTATAGGCCGAGGGCCTAATTGTGAGATATTATACTATAGCACGTGAGTTGTCCATGCAGATCGTTATATCATATTATAGCACGTGAGTTGTCAGTGCAACACGTGAGTTGTCCATGTGGATCAATATATTTATACTATGGCACGCGAGTTATTCGTGCAGCACATGAGTTGTCCGTGCAAATTATAGCGTTTGGGCTGTAGGAGCCCCTCCAGAATCTGTACACCCTAGTGAGCGTAGGTACCTATTAAGTGTGAGTACTGAGGACTGAGAGCCGAGTGACTGAGCTATTGTGATGAGTTGAGTGAATGTTGCCCTATGAGGCTGTATTTATTTTCATTTACTGTTACACTTAGTTGCTATCTGTCATCGTCGTGAAATTTTTGAAAGATTTTATATTCGGATCACCTGAACTTGAATTGTATAAAAATGATTTGACTTAAATTACCGGATTTGAAAGCATGTCTACTCTCAGCTGGAATTACTGAAAATGAATTGTAACTGTGTAGCTCGTCATTATCTTCAGTTCCTTATTTATTATTGTTACTTGCTGAGTTGGTTGCACTCATACTACGCCTCGCACTTCGTGTGCAGATCCATGTGTTCCCGGGTATAGCGGGTGTTTATTCTTTCGCACAATTAATTTTTTGGAGATTCTGAGATAGCTGCCGTATTTCGCAGACCTTGCCTTTCCTTCCCTATCTCTTTATTTACTGTATTTGGTCTCAGACTGTTATGGACCGTATTTTCCAAACTTGTATTCATATTAGATGCTCATCTACTTAGTGACAACAGGTTTTGGGAGTGTTTGTATCGGTATTTGCGAGATTTGTGTATTGTGTTTAAATATTATATTTTCAAACTTAAAAGAAATTGGGGTTTATTGAGATTGTCGGCTTGCCTAGTATCGAGATAGGCGTCATCACGACATGTTAGGATTTTGGGTCATGACAAATGTGTATCCTTTGATTTTGTATAAATTTTGTTATATTTCTGCTCACTATATTAAATAATAAAATAACAACTAAGATTTATTAAAATAATATGATATATTAAAGTAAATTTTTTTAAAATTAATATTCTGTCAAATTATCCGCGCATCGCGCGGGTTCTAACAATAGTGTATATATAGTAGATGTTGAATTCCTTTAGCTTCGTCACGTGCTTACCTTTTTTATTTTATATGAACCCTAAACTTATCCAGTATTTTTATTTAGGTACTTAAACTAAGGCAAGTACCTATTGAGCACTTTGTGTGGTCGAAAAATATACTATTGGAAGCAGACTTGTATAATGCTCAATTGATTGTGGAAGAGAAAGAATTAATGTTGGAGCTTGAGAAATAGGATACAATCTATGAGAGTGTCCTTAAACAGAAGTCAAGAGCTGTATGGATTTCACATGGGGATTAAAACTCTAAATTTTTCTATGCTCAACTTAAAGCTAGACATTCCAGGAACAACATAGCATCTATTTGCAATGAGAATGGAGTACAACTGGCAGACCCTAAGCAGGTGCAACAAGAATTCACAACATTCTTTCAACAACTTTTGGGAAGCAGAGTACAAGAATTACCATGTTTGAATACACACATTTCTAAGGATAGCCCTTGCTTGCAGAGGAAACAACAACAGTTGTTGATTCAACCTGTAACAAGGTTGGATATTCTTCAGGCACTGAAAGATCTACCCAATGATAAGGCTCGAGGAGTGGATGGATTCAATGCAAAAATTTTTAAAGAATACTGGAGTGTGATAGGGGATGTTATTGAAGCTATTTTACAGTTCTTTGAGTCTGGTAAACTGCTAAGGGAAGTCAATTGCATTACTCTTACTCTAGTACCAAAGGTGACAAATCCTACTTATGAATGAGTATAGGCCCATAGCATGCTGTACCACTTTATATAAGCTTATAGCTAGAATTCTCACTGCTAGACTCAAAATGATAGTAAACTAATTGGTTGGAGCTTTACAATAAGCATTTATAGCAGGGAGGAGTATCCTAGACAGTGTAATAGTGGCACATGAGCTAGTTAAGGGTTACACACAATAGGGTATATCTCCTAGATGCATTATCAAGGTTGATATAAGGAAGGCATATGACTCAGTGGAATGGGACTTTCTCAAAGCTGTTCTACTAGAGTTTGGATTTTCTGGTAAATTTGTTAGGTGGATTATGGAATGTGTAACTACTATGAGCTATTCCGTGATAATAAATGGTGGAATTACTCCCAAGTTTGTGGCAAATAAAGGGTTGAGACAAGGTGATCCCATGTCCCCATACCTATTTGTCTTGGTCATGGAATACCTCAATAGATCTTTAAAATAGTTGCATCATAATCCTAACTCCAATTATCATCCCATATGTAGTAAAATGAAGTCGGTGCATATTTGCTTTGCTGATGACTTGCTAGTGTGGTGTGGGGCTGATAGAACTTCCATACAACTTATGCTTCAAGTTTTTAATCACTTCTCTAGTGTCTCTGGCTTGAATGCAAATTTGGACAAGAGCTCACTATACATCTCTGGTGTCTTACAAGCATTGAAAGATCAGATCTTGAATGGAATGCAATTTGCATTGGGTGAGCTGCCCTTCAAATATCTGGGTGTACCCCTTTCTTCCAGGAAGATTACTATACAACAATGTATGCCACTTGTGGAGAGGGTGACTCCCAAGATCAAGTGCTAGACTACTAAGTTTTTATCTTACAATGGGAGAGTATAACTTATCAAAAGTGAACTCTTTGAAATGCAGACATACTGGGCTCAGGTCTTCATGATACCGAAGAAAGTCATACAATTATTTACCAGTATTTGCAGAACCTTTCTATAGACTGGGAGCTATGAAGCCTCAAGAAAAACCTTGGTTTCATGGGAGTCATTATGCATGCCAAGGGTTGCAGGATGTCTAAAGTTTATTGATTTTAACCTATGGAATAAAACAGCTATCTGTAAATTGTTGTGGGCAGTTGCATCAAGGAAAAGGCCTCTATGGGTGCAATGGATATATGGTTTCTACATAAAGAATAGAGACCTAGATGCTATAAAGACTCCTCCACAAGCAAGTTGTCCAGTGAGGAAAATCTTCGATCAAGGAGCTGATTTGACAATAGAGACTTTATGGTGGAACTCCAAAAATACAGTACTCATGGTGGCTTTAGCATAAAGAAAGCTTATCAATATTTACAACCACAGTATCCGAAAGTACCATGGAAACATCTCATTATAGTATCGAGATAGGTACCCCAGGCATCAGTTCATCCTTTGGCTAGCTATTAAACAAAGGCTAGCCATTGTTGACAGACTAGAGAAATAGGGGATAAATGTTCCCATGGATTGCGTGTTGTGTTCAATGGGAGATACAAAATCACTAGTGCATATATTCTTTGAATGCAACTATGTAAGGCACAACTGGACCTCTTTACTGAGATGGATGGGTGAAAATAGATAGCACAAGACATGGAATGAGAAAGTGGACTGGATCTCCAAGAGGAATCGAGGAAGTAGAGCAAGAGCAAAAATAGTGGCATGATTATTTGCTGCAACTGTATATCACATATGGAGTGAACGAAATGCTAGAAGATTCCAGAAAGAAAGACATGAGAGTCACCACATACTTAGAAAAATTATTCTTCAACTACACACTCAAGGGTAGCATTACAGGAAATGGAGGAAGATATTAGAAAGTTTAAATAGTTATCCTAGCTAAGAGTAGTATATATATCAGTAAATACAAATAGTGAATGCTTCTTAGATAGGCAGGAATAGAGGTGGCAAGTTCTAGAGTCCAAATGGAACTGACGGATGTACATATATACAAATGGTTGAATAAAATCTTTTATTTTGACCCAAATAAATTGTACTATTGGATACAAATTTAATAATCTCAACTCATATTTGGTATGTGAGTATCATTTGCTATCCACATGGAAAATGACCAACGGAAAAAAGACATGTTAACAGAGAGAAAAAGCAAAAATCTAAAACAAGAACAAATCGAAAAGAAAGAAGAAAAATTCCCTTCTTCCTATCGCCGTCCCCAATCCCTCGCCGGCCAAATCCCTTGTCGCCAGCCATCGCCGCACCCCTCGTTCGTCTTCTCCATAGATCACCCCTTTGTCTTCTCAACAAACTCAAGAACCTTTTCATCATCTTCCCCATGTTCTCTACCCCTTACCGGAATAGATAGGAAAGGCAAACTACAACTATTTATGGCAAGTTTGATACATCTTACATGTTTGGGTTATATAAAGTATTCATTTTATTTCAAGACCATAATCTCAAATTAACTGGTACTTACTAATTTTTTTATAAAAGTAGATCATAAAATTGTGATATCAAGCTTAAATTTCTGTTATGGAGGTAACTTTGTATTGAAATTTGTCATCGTAACTGAACTAAAGATATCCCTCCACCATTCACCATTTACTAGTGGAATAGTAAGATAATTTCCTTTGTCACTATCATAATTCAATTATTTTATTTTAACTTCGATTCTGATTCTCATTGTATTTAAAGGTTGATTAGAGATGATATTTGATTCCATTGATAACACGAGGGTATAGGAGAAAATTAGTGTAAAGCCCCGTTAATATTTTCTAATGATTTAAGATTTTAAAGTGCGCCAGCGGTATTTGGGAATAATGTTTCGAGTATTAAAGGAGACCTATGGGATAGAACCACATCATTTTAAAATGAAAATATATGTTTAAGGTGTGTTGAAACATATTAAGGAGGTTTGTGAGTAGGAAGAATTTGTGTGGGACAAATTGGATACATTAAGTGGAAAAGATGTCTCAATTTGCACAACACATTATTGTCATGCCCCGAATTCGAGGAGTGCGACCGACGCGCAATCGAGTGAACCCGGCCGGACAAGCCTGATAGATTTTTTTCTACCCAAACTTAATCATGAATAAAGAGGAGATGTACTCCATTAATCAAATACAGAAAATATTTCATTAACAACTCCCATTTCATTTCCATTAACAACTTCATTTATAATTTTTAAATTATTACAAGTTTATAGATATAATGAAAATTGTGTTTGCCAAAAATACCAACACATCTAGTTCAATTCCCAACATCAAACTCTACCCACAACTTATCTACGGAGCCTCTAAGTACAACAGAAGAGTGGTATGGAAGTGCCTGCAACAAGGCCCCGGCTATACCTCAAAACACAAAGTATAACATCAAGTGACATCAGGCCCGGAATAGAGTAGGGCTTACCAAAACCTGCTGAATAGGGAGGAATTACTAACGAGGATCAAAACTACCCGCTGCTGAACTACCTGCATCCATTGAAGATGCAGCGCCCCCGACAAAAGGGACATTAGTACATATGGAATAGTACTAGTATGTAAAGTTAAATATCCTCTTTCAAAATAGAACGCCAATATAAAAAGGGAAAACACAATGGAAGCAACAAGTAACAACCAATGATATCCAAATGCCAAGTTGAAACATCACAATTTTTCAATTCACGAAAATAATATTATTTTTAGTTGGGAGATTTTTAGCACCGATATACCACTGTTCACAATACCACCGTTCACAATACCAATACCACTGTACTTTTAGCATGGAGTCCGATCATGTCCCGATCGACTAGGACGTCTCATTCGAGACATCAACCACAATCATAGTTTTAATTACAATTTCCAGCACAATCACCACCATGTGTGCGGCATGGCATCCGATCACGACCCGATCGGCTAGGCCATCTTACCACAATGTCGTGTGGATCGACATCATCCTTTTGTATCAATCATCTAATTCCAATTAAGGGGAAAAATTTTATCACATCAATCTCATCCCAAATAAAGGAAATAATTTTATCACATCAATCTCATCCCAAATAAGGGGAATAATTACAATCCACTCCTACACCGGCACATGTAGTTTCGGGGTTAGGTTATTTCAACCTACCCTTCATCGGTGTCTATCGATACTCCCAGAAATATTTTTGGTTTGCACACAAGGTAATATAGATACAAATGTATTTACCTCATCATCTTTCACATTCTATAAATCTTCACAAGTATTTTCAACCAATCACAACAACAATATTTTCTTAACTCTTTTGGCCATTCACAAGATTCTTTATTCATGACACGGTGGCCGTATTTCATATTCCACACTTTCATATCTTCCCTTCCTTGGATTATCATCATAAATATCAACATATATAATATTTCGGAAATCACAACTTTAAGTTCATTAGTAATGAAGGCTTTAAACACAATAGATTTCTTTCCAAGAAATGTAGTAAAATGATTGACAATCAAAGCGCAAGTTAAAATCATAAACAGGTAGCACACCATTTATTCTTGAAATATTTTTTCCCAAAAAGGGCAATACACAATTTTCACTCACAAATATGTAAGAACGCAAAATTTTCTACTTTTGAAGTAATTTTGGAACAGTTGAATCAAGGCTCATTTCATAATCTTTCTCACATCATCTCATTTCATTGGCACATCTAGCCACAAGTATAACTTTCATTCTTGGTACGGTGGCCATACTTTATATCTTCAACTAACTTCTTTCACTTTCGAGCATCTTTATAGATTATCAACAATAAGACATTTTCAATCAAGACATTAGGTACACATATGAGCAATTAAGAGTCTTAAGCATATCGAGTTTTTCTCCTACAATTTGGTATCATAACTTTCATTTGAAACACGACTCAAAGCCATAATATTTTAATGCACATATCATTCTTGAACACATTTCCGAAGGATAACATAACGTGATAATTGGAACACAATTTGAATACATATATCTTTCGACACTTTGCTTACTCGGGATCATCGAATTTATTAGGAACAAATCGAAACATGGGAATTAGGAACTTGAGTCAACCATACTTGAAACTTACGGGAACAACATGGAATTTATTTCTAAAAGAGTAGTTTAGCCAACATACCTGGAATTCGCCCCTTAATAATACTACAACGTTGCACTACACTAAACAACTTCAGTCTACAACAATGCAACACAATTGCACCAATATTAGCAAGATTTCTATACTTTAAGTTATTTAGACTTTTTATCAAATATCTAGTGTGTATATCTTTCTACAACCCCCTCCAATGGAATTTCTTCACCTAACAACCACCTTCTACACTAATGATTCACCTTACAATCACCTCTAGGCCATCCACAACTTCCATTAGCACATACATGCCCAACAATTTAATCCCAAACCACCAATCTCATCAATTAAACCATTTTACAATCTCTACAACACCAACACAACCTAAGTTAGGCACTTATGGCTTCCAATCACCATCCCATAAGTCATAACACATATTTCATACATAAAAAATCACCATAGACTAGTTAGAGATGGTGGACATACCTCTTGTAGACCAAATCTTGAAAGATAACTTTTGGGGTGTTCTTGCGATTTTGAAGAAATCCTATGGAATCCAATCAAAACCTTGTTGTGACTAGTGATTGAGAAGTGAAATCGTCATAAAACACACTTAAAAACTCACCTTAGGTAGTATGAGAACTCCTGGATGACTTAAGGATGAGAGGGGAGGTTTAATCTTCAAAGAATGAGGCTATTTCTCTTTCCATGTCACTTTTATTTCAATTCAATGCCTTTGGCGTCATGGTCCGCGCCCAGCGCCACCCAAAACTCCCCAAAAATTTTACTTCTGACTTTGCCGTTTTGATTCGCGCTTGGCTCCCAAAACACGGCCCGTTTTTCTGACAGGATAGTTTTTAGTAAAACGCCTATAACTTTTTATAGGAATATAGAAATGACAAACGGTTTGATGCGTTGGAAATTAGACTCAAAAGGATTTAATTTGAAAGGTATATCACCTCCTAAGTCTTTATAGTTTAGTAGCAGAATGCATTTGAAGTGGGATCTTATGCGAATTGAGATATCCTTTCCACTTAATGTATCCAACTTGTTCCAAACAAATTCTTGTTATTCACAAAACTCCTTAGTATGTTCCAACACACCTTAAACATATATTTTCATTTCAAAATGATGTGTCCCATAGGTCTCCTTTAATACTCGAATATGTTATTCCCAAATACAGTTGGCGCACTTTAAAATCTTAAATCATTAGAAAATTTTAATGGGGCCTTACACTTATTTTAAGTGGGAATTACTCTGATAGCAAAAAGATATTTTCCATGCATTTTATCCCTAAAGAATAGTCCTCCGAGTATGGTTTCAAACGCATCAAACCATTTATCATTTGGATATTTCTACAAGAAGTTATAATCAAATTACTAAAATAAGGCAGGCGGAACAAGGAACGTTTTGCTGAGGGTTTAAGGCCTTAAATTGCGCCTCAGATCTCCAATTTTCGCCTGTGTACCCCAGATGGCTATGGATGAGGGTAACATTATGTAATCATGGTTTAATACTTATAAGAAAGTTTGGAAGTGAATTGGGGATCTAGACCATAGCAAGGCATCGAAGGAGGGTAAGTTGGAAAACAAAAAATATAGGAAGGATGCATTAAGGGGGCTCATCTAAACTCGTGCACCGCACGGGTTTGAATGAGAAAAGACCCCCCATCCATTTAAACAAAATAGCGAAGCATTTCCCCAGCACGCAAACTTGAACGAGAGTTCGTCCATGTCCGCGCGATGCACGAGGATGGACAAGCTAGGCCTGAAGCCTTTATAAAGAGCATTTTGGTAGCATATTTCTCCCAATCCTCTTAGGTGATTATTGGAGCTCCTCTCCACTCTCTCAAGACCCCCAACTTCCCCATCTTCAAGGTAAGTAATCCCTACAAATTTTGTATTTCATTCCATCAATTTCACCCTAAAACTATCACAACCCAAAACTAACCCCCTGTCGTGATGGCGCCTATCGTGGAACTAGGCAAGCCGACTTATTTCCAAAACAAAATGATATTTTCATTTCAAAGATAATTTCAAGGTTATCTAACATAAAAACCTCCATTTAAAGAGTTCAAATCAAAGAAAACTAAAGTGCGGAAAAGAAAAGCCCGACATCGGGGTGTCACTAGTCATGAGCATATACTATAATCTGTCTAACAATATCAAGGCTAACTCAGCCTGGAAGAATAGCTAAATACTAATAGATGAAGATAAGAGGGAGAAGAGCAGGGGCTGCGATCGCCAAACAGCTACCTTGCTATCTCCAAGAAAATCTGCAACCAGAACACTCAATAACCGCTACCGTGTCCAGCCACACCTGGATCTGCACAGAAGGTGCAGGGAGTAACGTGAGTACGCCAACTCAGTAAGTAACAACAATAAATAAAGACTGAGTAGTACTGACAAGAAATAAAGCATATAACTTTCATATAAGGAAATCTCAGTAAAATACCACATACTCTTAAAAATCAGGATTTGAATCAAACATCTCGTTTAAACCCAGTTCCAATAAAAATTATTTTTATTTTCCAATAGTTTTTCAAACAAAGGCTCAATGCAAAGGTGAGCAAAAATGATGAAATCATAAACAGCCACTCGGGCAGACCTCACAGTCACTCGTGCCACTCGAGCATACCTCACAATCACTCTTGCCACTCGGGCATACCTCACAATCACTCTTGCCACTCGGGCATACCTCACAATCACTCTTGCCTCCCAGTCACTCAGCACTCGGCACTCGGCACTCGCACTCAGTAGGTACCTGCGCTCACTGGGAGTGTGTACAGACTCCGGAGGGGCTCCTTCAGCCCAAGCGCTATAATCTGCACGGACAACTCACGAGCGATAATAATAAAGTATGATGCAGGCGGGCAGCCCCGATCCACACTCATCCTCACCAATCAGGCCCTCGGCCTCACTCAGTCATAATTATGCTGCAGGCGGTCAGCCCCGATCCACACTCATTCTCACAAATCATGCCCTCAGCCTCACTCAGTCATAAGTAACTCAAGTCTCTCGGGCATTTCAGTAAAACAGGGCATTCGGCCCAAAACATTTATATACATCAAAATAGAGTTATAAAACTGAGTTATGCGGTAAACAAGTATAAACATGATTGAGTATAGATTTTCAATCGAAAACAATGAGAGCATGGTAAGAAACAGCCCCTAAGGGTCCAAACAGCATTGGCGCAAGGCCCAAACATGGCATTCAGCCCAATTTACATAAAATCTTTCTAAATCATATAAGTATCAATGGTTTCAACAAAGTATGCAACTTTACAGTTGCTACGGGGCAGACCAAGTCACAAATCCACAACAGTGTACGCCCACATGCCCGTCACCTAGCATGTGTGTCACTAAAAATAGTAGAATGATACAAAATCCGTGGTTTCATACCCTCAGGACTAGATTTACAATCGTTACTTACCTCAAACCGGTCAAATCTCTACCCCGCAATGCTCTTGCCTCTGGACTCAGCCTCCAAATGCTCCAAATCTATTCACAATCAGTATAATACCATCAATATACGCTAATGAATTCCACAAGAAAAATTTCAAAATTAGACCAAAACCCGCAATTGGCTCAAAAATCGCCTGTGGGGCCCACGTCTCGGAACCTGACAAAAGTTATAAAATCTGAAAGCCCATTCAACCATGAGTCTACCCATACCAATTTTACCAAAATCCTACCTTAACTCGACCCTCAAATATACAAATCAAATTTCCAAATTTCTAAGTTTCAATCTCTGATTTACACCTCAAAATCATGTAATCTAGTCGGATTACTCGATGATAATTCACTATTATGGAGTAAAAATGATCACAAGGGACTTACCTCCAGTTTTCCTTGAAAATATAACAAAAATCGCCTCTCCCCAAGCTCCAATTTGTCAAAAATGGCAAATGGGACCAAGCTCCAATTTTTATAATTCTGCCCAAACATCCTCGGTTCTGCCTCGATCTTGGCCTTCGATCGAGGTCCTCGATCCTGGTACTCGGTCCTGGCCCTCGATTATGTCTTCTTCCCAGCCTTCGACTGTGACCCTCAACCCTGGGCTCGATCATGCCTTCGATCGTGACCCTCGACCCTGGTCTCGATCATGCCTTCGATCGTGACCCTCGACCCTGGGCTCGATCATGCCTTTGACCATGACCCTCGACCCTGAGCTCGATCGTGGACCTCGACCTTGAGCTCGATCTGGGCTTTGATCGTGGCCATCGACCATGAGCTCGATCTGGGCTCGATTCTGGGCAGAAGCAATTTCCAATAGAAGGAAATTGTAGCAGCTGTTCTAGTTCAATTTTTGATCTGTTAACTATCCGAAACTCACTCGAGGCCCTCGGGACCTCAACCAAATATACCAACAAGTCCTAAAACATCATAAGAACTTAGTCGAATCCTCAAATCACCTCAAACAATGCTAAAACCATGAATTACACCCCAATTCAAGCCTAATAAACTTTGAAATTTCTAATTTCTACAAACAACTCCGAAACCTATCAAATCACGTCCGATTGACCTCAAATTTTGCACACCAGTCCTAAATGACATAACAGGGGTATTCCAATTTTTAGAATCAGATTCCGACCCCGATATCAAAAAGTCAACCCCCGGTCAAACTTCTCAAAAATAAAACTTTCGGCATTTCAAGTCTAATTCCTCTACGGACTTTCAAATAATATTTCGGACACGCTCCTAAGCCCAAAATAACCATACGGATCTATTGGAATCATCAAAATTCAAATCCGAGGTCGTTTACATATAGGTCCATATCCGGTCCACTTTTCTAACTTAAAATTTTCAATTATGAGACTAAGTGTCTCATTTCACCCCGAGTTCCTTCCGGACTCAAACCAACTAACCCGATATAACATAATATAGCTGAATAACACAAAAAGAAGTAGGAATGGGGAAAATAAGGTTATAACTCTCGAAACGACCGGTCGGGTCGTTACATCCTCCCCCTCTTAAACATCCGTTCGTCTTCGAACGAGTCTAGAAACATAACTGGAGTCTCGAATAGGCATGGATATCTACTCCGCATCTCCCGCTCGGTCTCTCAAGTGGCCTCCTCCACAGGCTGACCTCTCCATTGCACCTTCACTGAAGCTATATCCTTTGACCTCAACCTTCGAACCTGCCAATCCAAAATAGCCACCGGCTCCACATCATAAATCATATCACCCTCTAACTGAACCGTGCTGAAATTCAAAACATAGGACGGATCTCCAATATACTTTCGGAGCATGGAAACATGAAACACTGGATGCACACTCGACAAGCTAGGTGGCAAGGCAAGCTTATAAGCCACATCTCCTATCCTCTGAAGCACCTCAAAAGGCCCAATGAACCGGGGGCTCAACTTGCCCCTCTTCCCAAACCTCATAACACCCTTCATGGGTGATACCTTCAGCAAAAACTTCTCCACAACCATAAAAGACACATCACGGACCTTCCTATCCGCGTAGCTCTTCTGCCTAGACTGCGATGTGCGAAGCCGCTCCTGAATCAATTTCACCTTATCTAATGTGTCCTGGACAAAGTCTGTACCTAAGAGCCTAGCCTCACCCGGCTCAAACCATCCAACCGGAGATCTATACCTCCTCCCATACAAAGCCTCGTACGGAGCCATCTGAATACTCGACTGATAACTATTGTTATATGCAAACTCCGCGAGTGGCAGAAACTGGTCCCATGAACCCCCAAAATCAATGACAAAAGCACGCAACACGTCCTCCAACATCTGAATAGTGCGTTCGGACTGCCCGTCCGTCTGAGGGTGAAAAGCTGTGCTTAACTCAACCTGAGTACCCAACTCTCGCTGCACGGCCCTCCAAAACTGCGATGTGAACTGAGTACCCCTATCTGAAATGATGAAAACTAGGACACCATGCAGGCGAACGATCTCACGGATGTAAATTTCAGCCAACCGCTCTAAAGAGTAAGTAGTACCAATTGGAATGAAGTGCGCGGACTTAGTCAGCCGATCCATAATAACCCAAATAGCGTCGAACTTCCTCGAAGTCCGTGGGAGCCCAACTACAAAGTCCATAGTGATCCGCTCCCACTTCCACTCTGGATCTCTAACCTCTGAAGCAAGCCACCTGGTCTCTGATGCTCATACTTAACCTGCTGATAGTTTAGACACCGAGCCACAAACCCAACTATATCCTTCTTCATCCGCCTCAACCAATAGTGCTGCCTCAAATCCTGGTACATCTTCACGGCACCCGGATGGATGGAATACCGTGAGTTGTGGGCCTCTTCAAGAATCAGCTCTCGAAGCCTATCTACATTAGGCATACATATCCGGCCCTGCATTCTCAGCACCCCGTCATCACCAATAGTTACATCCCTAGCATTACCTCTCCAAACCCTGTCCTGAAGAACGAGCAAGTGAGGGTCATCATACTGACGCTCCCTGATACGGTCATAAAGAGAAGACCTGGAGACCACAGAAGCCAATACCCGACTAGGCTCCGAAATATCCAATCTGACAAGTTGGTCTGCCAAGGTCTGAACATCTAATGCCAAAGGTCTCTCTGCTGCTGAAAGATAAGCTAAACTCCCTAAACTCTCTGCCCGGTGACTCAAAGCATCGGCCACCACATTGGCCTTCCCCGGATGGTACAAGATAGTGCTATCATAGTCCTTAAGAAGCTCCAACCATCTCCGCTGACGCAAATTAAGATCCTTCTGCTTTAACAGATACTGCAGACTCTGGTGATCAGTATAGATCTCACAATGAACCACATACAAATAATGACGCCAAATCTTCAAGGCGTGAACAATGGCTTCTAACTCAAGATCATGGATAGGATAGTTCTTCTCATGGGTCTTCAACTGGCGCGAGGCATAGGCAATCACCCTACCCTCCTGCATCAAAACACAACCAATGCCTATCCTTGAGGCATCACAGTACACGGTGTAAGAACCTGAAGCTGATGGCAAAACTAACACTGAAATTGTGGTCAAAGCAGTCTTGAGCTTCTGAAAGCTCTCCTCACATTAATCCGACCACCTGAATGGAGCACCCTTTTGGGTCAATTTGGTCAAGGGCGATGCAATAGATGAAAAATCCCTCCACAAAGCGACGGTAGTAACCCGCCAAACCAAGAAAGCTCCTAATCTCCGTGGCTGAGGATGGTCTGGGCCAACTCTGCACCGCCTCTATCTTCTTCGGATCCACCTGAATACCCTCACTGGACACCACGTGCCCCAAGAATGCTACTGAACTGAGCCAAAACTCATATTTAGAGAACTTTGCATAAAGCTTCTCCTCCTTCAATCTCTGCAATACAGCCCTCAAATGCTGAGAGTGCTCTTCCTGGCTACGAGAGTACACCAGGATGTCATCAATGAATACAACGACGAATGAGTCCAAGTAAGGCTGGAATACACTGTTCATCAGATGCATGAATGCTGCTGGGGCATTGGTCAGCCCAAAAGACATCACCATAAACTCATAATGGCCATATCGGGTTCTGAAAGCTGTCTTGAGAATATCTGAATCCCGAATCTTCAGCTGGTGATAACCGAACCTCAAATCAATCTTGGAAAACACCCTCACTCCCTGAAGCTGGTCGAATAAATCATTAATATGAGGCAAAGGATACTTGTTCTTGATTGTGACCTTGTTCAACTGCCTATAATCAATACACATTCTCATGGAACCATCCTTCTTTTTCACAAATAGAACCGGCGCACCCCAAGGTGACACACTAAGCCGAATAAACCCCTTATCAAGGAGTTCCTAATGTTGTTCTTTCAATTCCTTCAACTCCGTCGGTGCCATACGATACGGTGGAATAGAAATAGGCTGAGTGCCCGACACCAAATCAATACCAAAGTCAATATCCTTGTCAGGCGGCATGCCCGGTAGGTCTGCAGGAAACACATCCGAAAAATCACGTACCACCGGAACAGAATAAATGACAGGAGTCTCTGCACTAACATCCCTCACAAAAGCCAAATAAGATAGGCAACCCTTCTCAACCATGCGCTGAGCCTTCAAATATGAAATCACCCTACTTGGTACATAATCTATAGAACCGCTCCACTCAACCCTCGGAATTCCCGGCATAGCCAACGTCACCGTCTTAGAGTGACAATCTAGAACAGCATGATATGGAGATAACCAATCCATGCCCAATATCACATCAAAGTCAACCATACTGAGCAATAATAGATCTACTCGGCTCTCCAGACCCCCAATAGTCACCCCACATGACCGATATACGCGGTCCACAATAATAGTATCGCCCATATGAGTAGATACATATACAGATGAAACTAAGGACTCACAGGGCATATCCAGAAAATGCGCAAAATACGAGGAAACATATGAATACGTGGAACCAGGGTCAAATAATACTGAGGTATCTCTGTGGCAAACTGAGACAATACCTGTAATCACAGCATCTGAAGCAATAGCATCTGGTCTGGCAGGGAGAGCATAGAAACGGGCCTGACCACCCCCTGATCTGCCTCCCCCTCTAGGGCGACCCCAAGCTGACTGACCTCCACCTCGAGCTGACTGGGCGGATGGTGAGGTAGTTGGGGCTGTAGACGGAGGCTGACTCCTCTGTTGAGATAGACCTCCATGACGATGAGGACACTACCTCCACATATGCCCAAGCTCCCCACACTCAAAATAACTCCCTGGTGATGGCGGCGGAAACTGAAGGGAACCCCTAGCACCGGGATGACTGGTAGAAGAACCTGGCATGGAAGAGCCCTGAACAGGTGGAGCACGGGACGAACTCTGAACTGGAAGGGCACTAAGTGATGAGTGGCCCTGATGAGAACTGTGAGAACCATGGCCAGATGATGCACCCCGATGAAATGGCCGAGCTGACTGAGCTTGTCTGAAATGACGACCTCTACCGTGCTGGAACTGACCCCCAAAAGGAGCACCACTGAATCCACCCTGACCACGAGGCCTCTTGGCCTCCCGCTCAACCCTCTCCTGACCGCAAACCATCTCAATCTGCCGAGCAATGTCGACAACCTCATCAAAGGTAGCACCCGAAACTCGCTCCCTGGTCATGATCAACTGTAGCTGATAAGTGAGGCCATCAATAAACCTCATGATCCTCTCTCTGTCCGTGGGAACCAACCAGATAGCATGACGGGCCAACTCGGAGAACCGCATCTCATACTGCGTCACAGATATATCACCCTGGTATAGCCGCTCAAATTGTCTACACAGCTCCTCTCTGCGGGATCGAGGCACGAACTTCTCCAAAAAGACCACGGAGAACTGCTGCCAAGTAAGGGGTGCTGCGCCAACAGGCCTACGCCTCTCGTAAGTCTCCCACCATCTTAGTGCAGCCCCAAAAAATTGAAAGGTAGTGAACGAGACCCCACAAGTCTCCAAAATACCAGCAGTACGGAGTATCCTCTGACACCTGTCCAAAAAGTCCTGAGTGTCCTCTCTCTCTGTGCCACTGAAAGGTGGTGGCTGAAGTCTCCCAAACCTCTCCAACCTACGTTGATCATCCTCAGGCATAGCAGGAAATACATAATCCTGAGCAACAGTAACCGGATGGGCTGGTGGTGCCTCTGGTGTCTGAAGTCCCTGAATAACCTTCTCGGGTGTGCGAGCGATGGGAGTCTGAGTGCCTCCCCTGGCTTGAGAAGTAGTTGCGGCCGTCAAAATAGAGACCGCCTGAGCAAGGCCAGTACACGCTATCAGAATCTGAGCTAAGGCCTCCTGAAGGCCTGGAATCACAATAGGCACATTTGGTGCCTCAGCTGGTGCATCAACAACTGGAACTTGGTCTTGATCTGGGACAACCGGTGGATCTGTAGGTACTGCCCCAACTGCTGTATGGGCTGCACCTCTGCCCCTACCATGGCCTCTACCGTGGCCTCGGCCTCACGCGACCCTGGCTAGTGGTACTGGTAGCTGGCCCTCCTAACCGGTAGCACGAGTCCTCACCATCTGTGAGAGAATGAAACAACAGATGTTTAGTTACTGGAATCAACAGATTAGCACGACAAGAATTCAAGAATATGGAGTTTCCTAAAGGTTTTGCAGCCTCCTGAAGATAAGTACAGACGTCTCCGTACCGATCTGCAAGACTCTACTAAACCCACTCATGACTCGTGAGACCTATGTAACCTAGGCTCTAATACCAATCTGTCATGACCCAAAACTAACCCCTTGTCGTGATGGCGCCTATTGTGGAACTAGGTAAGCCGACTCATTTCCTAAATAAAATGATGTTTTCATTTCAAATATAATTTTAAGGTTATCTAACATAAAAACCTCCATTTAAAGAGTTCAAATCAAAGAAAAATAGAAGTGCGGAAAAGAAAAGCCCGACATCGGGGTGTCACTAGTCATGAGCATCTACTATAATCTGTCTAACAATATCAAGGCTAACTCAGCATGGAAGAATAGCTAAATACTACTAGATGAAGATAAGAGGGAGAAGAGCAGGGGCTGCGATCGCCAAACAGAACACTCAATAACCGCTACCGTGTCCAGCCACACCTGGATCTGCACAGAAGGTGCAGGGAGTAACGTGAGTACGCCAACTCAGTAAGTAACAACAATAAATAAAGATTGAGTAGTGGTGACGAGCAATAAAACATATAACGTTCATATCAGGAAATCTCAGTAAAATACCACATACTCTTAAAAATCAGGATTTGAATCAAACATCTCGTTTAAACCCAGTTCCAATAAAAATCATTTTTATTTTCCAATAGTTTTTCAAACAAAGGCTCAATGCAAAGGTGAGCAAAAATGATGAAATCATAAACAGCCACTCAGGCAGACCTCACAGTCACTCGTGCCACTCGGGCATACCTCACAATCACTCTTGCCACTCGGGCATACCTCACAATCACTCTTGCCACTCGGGCATACCTCACAATCACTCTTGCCTCCCAGTCACTCAGCACTCGGCACTCGGCACTCGCACTCAGTAGGTACCTGCGCTCACTGGGAGTGTGTACAGACTCCGGAGGGGCTCCTTCAGCCCAAGCGCTATAATCTGCACGGACAACTCACGAGCGATAATAATAAAGTATGATGCAGGCGGGCAGCCCCGATCCACACTCATCCTCACCAATCAGGCCCTCGGCCTCACTCAGTCATAATTATGCTGCAGGCGGTCAGCCCCGATCCACACTCATTCTCACAAATCATGCCCTCAGCCTCACTCAGTCATAAGTAACTCAAGCCTCTCGGGCATTTCAGTAAAACAGGGCATTCGGCCCAAAACATTTATATACATCAAAATAGAGTTATAAAACTGAGTTATGCGGTAAACAAGTATAAACATGATTGAGTATAGATTTTCAATCGAAAACAATGAGAGCATGGTAAGAAACAGCCCCTAAGGGTCCAAACAGCATTGGCGCAAGGCCCAAACATGGCATTCAGCCCAATTTACATAAAATCTTTCTAAATCATATAAGTATCAATGGTTTCAACAAAGTATGCAACTTTACAGTTGCTACGGGGCAGACCAAGTCACAAATCCACAACAGTGCACGCCCACATGCCCGTCACCTAGCATGTGTGTCACTAAAAATAGTAGAATGATACAAAATCCGTGGTTTCATACCCTCAGGACTAGATTTACAATCGTTACTTACCTCAAACCGGTCAAATCTCTACCCCGCAATGCTCTTGCCTCTGGACTCAGCCTCCAAATGCTCCAAATCTATTCACAATCAGTATAATACCATCAATATACGCTAATGGAATGAATTCCACAAGAAAAATTTCAAAATTAGACCAAAACCCGAAATTGGCTCAAAAATCGCCTGTGGGACCCACGTCTCGG
Organism: Nicotiana tabacum; assembly: GCF_000715075.1. NCBI lineage: Eukaryota > Viridiplantae > Streptophyta > Magnoliopsida > Solanales > Solanaceae > Nicotiana > Nicotiana tabacum. The sequence goes on from NC_134102.1 coordinate 93,321,761, forward strand.
AACCTGACAAAAGTTATAAAATCTGAAAGCCCATTCAACCATGAGTCTACCCATACTAATTTTACCAAAATCCTACCTTAACTCGACCCTCAAATATACAAATCAAATTTCCAAATTTTTAAGTTTCAATCTCTGATTTACACCTCAAAATCATGTAATCTAGTCGGATTACTCGATGATAATTCACTATTATGGAGTAAAAATGATCACAAGGGACTTACCTCCAGTTTTCCTTGAAAATATAACAAAAATCGCCTCTCCCCAAGCTCCAATTTGTCAAAAATGGCAAATGGGACCAAGCCCCAATTTTTATAATTCTGCCCAAACATCCTCGGTTCTGCCTCGATCTTGGCCTTCGATCGAGGTCCTCGATCCTGGTTCTCGGTCCTGGCCCTCGATTATGTCTTCTTCCCAGCCTTCGACTGTGACCCTCAACCCTGGGCTCGATCATGCCTTCGATCGTGACCCTCGACCCTGGGCTCGATCATGCCTTCGATCGTGACCCTCGACCCTGGGCTCGATCATGCCTTCGACCGTGACCCTCGACCCTGAGCTCGATCGTGGACCTCGACCTTGAGCTCGATCTGGGCTTTGATCGTGGCCATCGACCATGAGCTCGATCTGGGCTCGATTCTGGGCAGAAGCAATTTCCAATAAAAGGAAATTGCAGCAGCTGTTCTAGTTCAATTTTTGATCTGTTAACTATCCGAAACTCACTCGAGGCCCTCGGGACCTCAACCAAATATACCAACAAGTCCTAAAACATCATAAGAACTTAGTCGAATCCTCAAATCACCTCAAACAATGCTAAAACCATGAATTACACCCCAATTCAAGCCTTATAAACTTTGAAATAGTAGAATGATACAAAATCCGTGGTTTCATACCCTCAGGACTAGATTTACAATCGTTACTTACCTCAAACCGGTCAAATCTCTACCCCGCAATGCTCTTGCCTCTGGACTCGGCCTCCAAATACTCCAAATCTATTCACAATCAGTATAATACCATCAATATATGCTAATGGAATGAATTCCACAAGAAAAGCTTCAAAATTAGACCAAAATCCAAAATTGGCTCAAAAATCGCATGTGGGGCCCACGTCTCGGAACCCAACAAAAGTTATAAAATCCGAAAGTCCATTCAACCACGAGTCTACCCATACCAATTTTATCAAAATTCGACCTTAACTCGACCCTTAAATATACAAATCAAATTTCTAAATTTTTAAGTTTCAATCTCTGATTTACACCTCAAAATCATGTAATCTAGTCGGATTACTCGATGATAATTCACTATTATGGAGTAGAAATGATTATAAGGGACTTACCTCAAGTTTTCCTTGAAAATATAACAAAAATCGCCTCTCCCCAAGCTCCAATTTGTCAAAAATGGCAAATGGGACGAAGCCCCCGTTTTTATAATTCTGCCCAGACATCCTCGGTTCTGCCTCGATCTTGGCCTTCGATCGAGGTCCTCGATCCTGATTCTCGATCTTGGCCCTCAATTATGTCTTCTTCCCAGCCTTCGACCGTGACCCTCGACCCTGGGCTTGATCATGCCTTCGATCGTGACCCTCGACCCTGGGCTCGATCATACCTTCGATCGTGACCCTCGACCCTAGGATCGATCATGCCTTCGACCGTGACCCTCGACCCTGAGCTCGATCGTGGCCCTCGACCTTGAGCTCGATCTGGGATTCGATCGTGGCCATCGACCATGAGCTCGATCTGGGCTCGATTCTGGGCAGAAGCAATTTCCAACAGAAGGAAATTGCAGCAGCTGTTCTAGTTCAATTTTTGATCCGTTAACCATCCGAAACTCACCCGAGGCCCTCGGGACCTCAACCAAATATACCAAAAAGTCCTAAAACATCATAAGAACTTAGTCGAATCCTCAAATCACCTCAAACAATGCTAAAACCATGAATTATACCCCAATTCAAGCCTAATGAACTTTGAAATTTCTAATTTCTACAAACAACTCCGAAACCTATCAAATTATGTCCGATTGACCTCAAATTTTGCACACAAGTCCTAAATGACATAACAGGGGTATTCCAATTTTTAGAATCAGATTCCGACCCCGATATCAAAAAATCAACCCCCCGGTCAAACTTCTCAAAAATAAAACTTTCGGCATTTCAAGCCTAATTCCTCTACGGACTTCCAAATAATATTCCGGACATGCTCCTAAGACCAAAATCACCATACGGAGCTATTGGAATCATCAAAATTTAAATTCGAGGTCATTTACATATAGGTCCATATCCGGTCCACTTTTCTAACTTAAAATTTTCAATTATGAGACTAAGTGTCTCATTTCACCACGAGTTCCTTCCGGACTCGAACCAACTAACCCGATATAACATAATATAGCTGAATAACATAAAAAGAAGTAGGAATGGGGAAAACAAGGTTATAACTCTCGAAACGACCGGCCGGGTCGTTACAAAAACTAACTCAATCCTCCATAAAATACACAGATCTTCAAGAACTCAAAGGAGGGTTTTGCAAGATTTCTTCCAAAAGGTAATCCTACACCCTTTGACTTACATGTATGGATATATTATGAGAATATGAGTATGAATTAAGTATTGAAACTTATGGTATGGTGATTGGAAGCCATAAGTTCCCAATTTAAATACATAACCATTGTAGAGATTAAAAGGTGATTATTTGATAGAATTTTGTTGGTTGGATGTGGATGGATGGTCATGTATGTGATGTTTGAAGTTATGAATTATTTTTGAATGATGGTGTGATAAATTATTAGTAAATGTTAGTAGTTGGATGGACTAATTCTATGGTTAAGAGATGTAGAGATTCATCCCTACTTGGTGTTTGATAAAGTGCTTAAATGGCCTAAATTATGGAATTTATTACTAATATTGATTCCATTTGATGTTGTTATTGTAGATTGAAGTTTCTTAGTGTAGCAGATCATTATAGTATCATTAAGGGACGAATTTGAGGTATGTTGACTAAACTTCTCTCTTAGAATTGAATCCACGATATTCTTGTAAGTCCTGGGTTGTTCATTATAAATAGACTATTCTAAATAAGCTTTGTGCCGAAAGAGATATGTTCAATATATGTTCCACCAATACCCATATTTATAATAATGCAAAACTTATTTCAACTATAAACATGAAAACTTATTCTTTTATAATTTTAATAACAAATCTTATTTAGACATGAATTAAATAATTTAAAAAATATCAAATTCTAAATATTTAAGGTTTCCTACTACAAGTTTGAATTAGTTTTCCAACAAAGAGTCAACAAGATACATATCATAAGTGACAAGAGGCCAAAGTTACTTTTCAGAAGATCTCATTTTGTGCAAATCTTTTTCTCCTTTCTTCTAAGTTTGTCTGAAATTTGCCATTTCTTTGTTTTAGAGTTAAAACTCGTGACTCTAAAAGAATTAGAAAGAAATCGAGGATGCATGCCTACTTTTATATTATATTAAGACAGAATAGCTTAATAGACACATCTACTTGTTCGACTTTGACATCCCGGTCCACATACTTAACGAAGCATAATCTAGATATTTTTTCTTATTTAAACATAATATTTTTAAACCCTCTAACCATTGATCAAGCCTATGTGGCATTGCTTTGCTGAGATGGATAAAGCACGTGATTACACGCTTTAAGAAGCGAGTAAAATTTGATGATTCTAATTCAAAATACCAAAAAATAAATAGAAAAGAAAAAAGATAAAAAAAACCATTTACCCCATCGGTCCCAATAGAGAACCTAAGAAGAAAAATAAAATAAAAAGAATATAGAAAATAAAATAGAAATAAGACAAAATAGCCCCCTCCCCCACCCCTTTATTCTTCCCCCATTGATCCACTACCCTCTCCCCTTTCTGTTTCTCTTTCTATGCTTCCCCCTTTCTTGTTCTTCCCCCCTCCCCAATTTGTTTTTCCTATTTCGCGCCATTCCATTTCTTCTCCCTCCCCATTTTCATCACCTTCAATCAATATTTGAGAAATTTTCTAGGGACTCTTTTATAAAGAGCAACCACCATTAGTGTTTATGAGATAAAGGTGTATGGCTATTGCAATGTTAAATCTGTTTTAGGTAAGGATTATCATGTTATATTATCCTTCGGAAATGTGTTCAAAGTATGGGTCGTGTATTAAAATATTATGAATTTGAGTCGTATTTCAAATGAAAGTTATATTTGTGACTAATGGTGCCAATGAAATGAAATGATGCAAAAACGGTTATGAAATGAGCCTTGATTCAACTACTCCAAGTTGACTTCGAAAATAAATTTGCCTAAAAGCTTATGTGCTCAAGTCATGACCAAAGGTGGTTGTTTTAACTAATGTTATACTTTGTAAGTATTTCCAATGTAGTTTGAGCTCTTACATGTCATGAGTTGAAATTGTGTATTTCCCTTTTGAGGAAAAGTATTTCAAGAATAAATGGTGTGTTACTCGTTTATGATTTTAACTTGCACTTTGATTGCCAATCATTTTACTCCACTTCTTGGAAAGAAATCTATTGTGTTTAAAGCCTTCATTACTAATAAACCTAAAGTTGTGATTTTTGAAATATTCTATATGTTGATATTTATGATGACGATCCATGAAAGGAAAGTTATGAAAGTGTGGAATATGAAATACGTCCATTGTGCCATGAAAGAAGAATCATATGTATGGCCAAGAGAGCCAATGAAATAATGATGTTGTAAGTAGTTGAAAGTACGAATAAAGTGATATATGGTGTGAAAGGTTATGAGATGAACGTATTTGTACTTTTGTTTCCAATGTGTTATAAGCTCCTATATTCTCATGAGTAAAGGCTATGGTATTCCTAAATGTTTTTAAATGCTCTTAATATTCTATGATCACCCATGGCAAGTACAAGTAAGTGATAGTATGAACATGAAATATGCCCGCTTACTAAGATGAGAATTACGAGGCATTGTATATTTCAATGGTTTCAATCATTGTATGAATGCTTCTAAAATAATAAATGCAAATGACTTCAATGTTAAGTCCCCAAGAATCATGAACTTAGCTAATGACCTTAAGTTGACAGGAGGGTATATAATGAGGTGAAAGAGAGATGTCATATGCTAAATGATGATAAATCGTATGAAAACGAATTTGGACCATGTGCCATTGAAATTGACTTATTGATTCACCATACATGTGCTAATGTAATGAGCTATGTTTCTCTAGGATGAGCATGAACATGAAGTGTTCCAATGATCCGGGAACTTACAACCTTAAAAGTAGTGTTAATCATGTCGCTTTGAGTTTATATATGGTTATGTGCATAATGATGTGTTATGAACCTTATGGACGGTCTATGAAATACATAGGTGTTTTGTGTATAGAATCTTATGGATGGTCTATGAAACGCATAGGTGTATTGTGTATGGAATCTTATGGACGGTCTATGAAACACATAGGTGTATTATGTATGAAATCCAATGGATAGTCTATGAAACGTATATGTGTATTATGTATGGAATCCAATGGACGGTCTATGAAACGCATAGGTGTATTGTGTATAAAATGTATAGGTGTATTATGTATGAAATCCTATGAACGGTCTATGAGATGCATAAGTGTATAATATGATATGTGAACACTATGGACGGTCTATGAGACACATAGGTGTATAATATGATATGTGAACACTAAGGATGGTCTATGAAATGTATAGGTGTAAAAATAAGAGAGGGATATGGACGGTCTAGTGAGAAGCATTGTTAACGCAAATAATAGGTGCCACTTTCATTGCCCTTGTTTGTACATGTTGTTTCAATTACATTATATTATTTATTCCACGTGTAGTTCATATGGCTTAGTTGATCCTAAAAGAAGTTTAGAATGATGTAAGTATAATAAGACTTGAAATGTGATCCTATGGGATGTTTCGTAGTTTATTGATGTACTTTTTTTGCCTCTTATTTGAGTTACCGTATTTTCATATGTTGTTTTGACTGCCTTACATACGAGTACTATTCCATATGTACTCACGTCCCTTTTGCCGGAGGCGCTGCATCTTTTAATGGATGCAGGTATACTTCTACAGGATGATATGGATCTTTGATAGGGATCTTCTTCACTACTCAGCTTATGGTGAGCCCGCTACAGTTCTAGTGGGTGTTTGGGTCTAGTTCATTTTATGTATTTAGGTATCTATTGTCATAAATCTCCATGAACACTGTGGGTCATGTAATTAAAGATTTGAGTTTTGTCATGTATTTATGTTCACAATATTTACAGTTATTTATAAAGCTGTGTAACCATCACGAGAAAGAATTTATGGGCCATTGAGCCAAATGTATTCAATATGAAAGTCGAGATCTAATTATGTTATGGTCCTCCTCTTCCCCCTCCTCCTCCTCCTCCTCCTCCTCCTCCACCTCATCTCGCCACTCCTCCTCCTCCCGTCACTCCTCCATCTCGCAACGCTCCTCTCTATTCCCCCTTGCTCCTCCATTTCGCAACACTCCTCTCTATCCCCTGCCACTCCTAATCCTCGAACATTTAGGAAGATGTTTCAAATATCTAAAGAAATATTTCAAATATCTACTGAGTTGTTTCAAAATATCTGCACATATGTTTCAAATATCTGTGGAAAAAAGATCAAACATCAAAAAGAAAGAAGCAGAAGAAATATCCCCGGGGATGTTTTAGACATCCCGGGAATGTTTCAAACATTCCGAGAGATGTTTGAAACATCCCGGGGAAGTTTTGCATAATACTCAACAATAATAACAACAACAACAACAACAACAACAACAAAAAAAAACCAGTATAATCCCACTAGTAGAGTCTGGGGAGGGTAGTATGTACGCAGGCCTTACCCCTACCCTAGGGTAGAGAGATTGTTTCCGATAGATCCCCGGCTCCCTCCCTCCAAGAACTCCCCGCCTTACTCTTGGGGTGACTCGAACTCACAACCTCTTGGTTGGAAGTGGAGGGTGCTCACCACTAGAGCAACTCACTCTTGTCAGTTTTGCATAATACTCATTTATGGGAATGTCTCAAAATATCTCGAGGGTATTTTGCAGAATACTCACTAAAATTTCATATTTTTCTCTTTCTCATGTATATTTTAAACCACTAGAAAAAGAAAAAAATGAAAACAGAAGAAGAAGATGAAAATGAGATGAAGAGGAAAAGAAGAAAAAGACAAGGAAGAAAATTAAGAAGAAGAAGATGACATAGATGAACCAGCAACAGCAACAACAAAAGTTGAAGAAAAAGAAGAAAGTAAGGAAGAAGAATAAGGAAGAGAAAGAAGAAAGAAGGAAGAAGGAGAAAAGAAGTAAAGAGGAGAGAGAGAGAGAGAGAGAGAGAGAGAGAGAGAGGGTAGGGAAATAAAAATTTGAAATAATTTAAATGGGTATGGTGTTTTAAATTTTTTGATAATTTTAATATTTACCCATAACTTTTGTTATTTTTAATCTGACCCCCGAACCCCTTTAATTACACATTTTTTGTTAACAAAAAAATATGTTCTAAATTGTTATACAAGACTTCAAAAGTTTTTTTTACCTCATTTTTTCCTAGAAGCTCCATGTACATTGTGGGTCATGTAACTAAAGATTTGAGTTTTGTCATGTATTTATGTTCATAGTATTTATGAGGCTTCACACCTATCATGAGAAAGATTGTAGGCCATTGAGCCAAATGTATTCAATTTAAAACTCATGATCTAATGATGTTTTGATAACTCATGAATGAGTTATGATAGATGTTGACATAAAGTAGTCTTGCTCGACCGGGTTTACTCGGTTGAGCGCCGGCCACGCTCTCCGAGTTCGGGGCGTGACAATTAGCAAGTTTTTTGTGTACACTAACAAATGTCAAAACATATCAGCAGTGATAGAAGAGACTTGAATAGGTGATCTGGGTCCTTAAAAATGTTTCTGGTGATCTCCATGCTTTTCGGCAAACAAAACTAGGATAAGGTGGGGCGGGGATGGAAGAAGGTCCATGAGAGACGAGAAAAAAAGAAAGAGAAAATAAATTATAAAAAGAAGAAACTTATCTCTCACACTCTTAAAGAAAGTGCCACACACACTCTTATCTCCTCACCAAAGTTGTGGCTAATAGGCACAATTTAGTCCAAGTTGAGGTGTTCAATAGGTACTTGCCCTAGTTTAAGTATCTCTATGAAAATAACAGACAAGTTTAGGGGGCTACATATGTATTTGGCCTAGTCTTTATGTTTAAAGGTAACTCTAACTTTGTTCTTGAAATATAACTTTTGGCACTATGGGTGTGTTTGGTATGACGAAAAATATTTTTCGGAAAATATTTTCTCATTTTTTCAGTGTTTGGTTGCACAAAATAGTTTGGAAAATATTTTCCTATGTATCACATTTTTCCTTAATTTGGAGGAAATAACGTCCTTAGAAAAAGTTAGGAAAATATTTTCCAAAAACTCCACCTAACCTCACATCTAACCCCACCTCACCCCCCTTCCAACTTCAATTTTCTATTTTTCTTTCCTTTTTTTCTGTCCCCCCCCCTCCCCCCCCGTGCACGCAATTGTTTTTTCCAATTTTTTTGTATTTTCAATTTTCTGTTTTTTTATTTTTCTGCACCACCCCTCTCCCCGCCGCAATTTTATTTATTTTATATTTTCAATTCTGGTTTTTTTATTTTTCAGTCTACATATTCGAACTTTTACGAGTTCCAAAGTTATGAGTTTGGAGGTTTATGTGTTTGAAAGTTTATGGGTTTAGAAATTATAGACTTTACAGATTCGAAAGTTTAGCGGTTAAGAGGTTTATGAAATTTGTGGGTTCAGAAGATTGTTGGTTCGAAAGTTTATGGATTCATGTTTGTTGTATCTAAATTATTTATGAATATTTTTGAGAAGTTATTTTCCTTAATTTGCGTACCAAATACTAAAAAATGAATAAGATTACTACTTTATTGATATTTGAATGTTAAATGATAACAAATTGCTCTAATTAAGAACTTTATGCTTTGTAAGAGCAATTCCGGGCTATGAGGACGTTAAAGAGTGTTTTGGAGCTAATATGGAGTATTAGAGGCCAATTGGAGGTTAGCGCGCTTAAAGAAAGAAAGAAAAAATACTGCAGAAAATCCTCCAGGTGCGCGGTCTATGCGCGGCCGCGCACTAGGCCGCGCATGTCAAGCAGAAACTGGCTAAAGTGCGCGGTTGATGCGCGGCCGCGCACGTGCTTCCGAGAAAAATAGTCCAAGGCCATTTTTGTAATTTGAGAAGCGACTAACCTTGACCTATATGAAGCCCAGCTCACCCAAAAAGAAGGTATCTCTGTTTTTAGAAGAACTTTGGAGGCAAGATCACAAAAGGAGCAAGACGGAGAATTCTCCTACGAGTTTTTCATCATATTCTTCTTAATTCCATTATTGGTTATGACTTTTTATATTGTAATCGTACATAGTAGTATGAGTAACTAAACCCGTCATCTAGGTGTTGATGGAACTAATTGTTGGACGAAGTCTTGATTACGTTTTGATATAATTGAACCGTTTTTACTCTATAATTGTTCAACTATGTGTTTCTTGTGATTAATTAAATGGGCTCTTGATTAATCATGTCTAGGTGACTAGTGTTGCTTGAGAAATAACACTTGATTAGATTGTTGTTGAACAACCCCATTTTCGAGTAAGTTACGAGATTAATTACTTGAATTTAAAAGCGGGATTAGAGATAACGAAGCTTTGATGTGATATTTATGAGATGTACAAATTGTCAACTAGAGTAGTTCGAGAGAATGCTTCTAGTAAATTATCGTAATTGATCGAGAGATATGTACGGTGAGCAAGAACTCATCATCTTTATAGAGTGTTACGGCGAGATTATAGCTAACGTGTCAGGAATTAATCCGACAATTGGAGAAATCAATAATCCTAGACTCTTTTACCCTTGAATCCAACTTCATTCTTGCTTATTGATAGTTTTTATTGTCATTTTTTCTTAGTTAAATAATTTATGTTAATTATAAAATCTTGAACTCTGAAAATATTTGAGTTATCATTAGCGATACTAAAAGTTGTAGCAAATAGGTTAGTTCCCTATGAAATTCGACTCCGGACTCTTGAACCGAATTATTTTTGCAGCGACCGCTTAGTTCTTTTTATAAGGCATAGTTGGGCGTGATCAATTACCTACATTGAAATATTTTTATAAAGTTCCGACTCTTTTTTATTTTCACTTTTGTAAATAGATATTAGAACTTTGATTTTTTGTATTGAAAATAAATTTTTTTATAGTAAGTTTGTTGTATAATTTTTTGAAAAAGAAAATAATATCATGATTTTAAAGAAGTTTAATAAAATAGGTATCTTAGGGGAGTTTATTTTTTAAAACAAAGTTGGGGAGTAAATGATTTTTGTTATGAAAATAATTATAATCTAGATGTCCATTTATTACTCCGCTATAGATAATCTTCCTAAAAAAGATTATCCGTTTGGTACTCTATTGAAATTTATCTACAAGCAGCTGATACAGGCAGGTTGCAAGCAACTCAATGAAATGATTTGCAACAGCTTCTTATTAAACAGGCAGGTTGCAAGCAGCTCATGCAGAAAGCTTCGCAGCTGCTTCCTTTCTTCTATAAATAGAGAAGTTTTCAGATCATTATGTACATCGGTTTAAAGTTGAATAATATATCAACTTCTCTTTATACTTATCTTCGGTTTATTTACCTTACAGTCTTTATTTTAAAACACGTTATCAGCACGAGACTCTGCCATTTTGAGCTCTTACTTCGAATTTAATTTCTATTTCAATATTCATCTTCGATGTAAGGCGACACTCTTGTGTCCGTGGTTAGATCTTGTTCATTCCGAGCATCATAAGGCAGATTATATCCTTGAGCTGGTGAGTTTTTCTTCTTAACAGTAGTGATGTAGATATCACTTACGTCTAGAGTGGCCAAATTTGTATAATTTAATTTGAGCCTTTTGCTTATATTTTAATATCTTTATCATCGCTTGCTTGGTTATATGTTACGTATACAATACCTATTTTGGTATTTGTTTTCATCCTAATTATCTTAATAAAGGATTATAAAGTGGATAAAATTATTAGTTCCACTTAAACTCCAGCAAAGTTTGCAAGAAATATACAATCACCAGAAGTGGTTATGTTTCGTATATCTCATTGTAACTAAATTTTGTTAACCACCAGAAGTGGTATATGCTTATAACTACCAGAAGTGATAATTTAGGCTTTCTATGGTTACAATTAAAGATAAGTTAGAGAAATATTCTCTATATTGCATGCACACCTCGATTTGCTTCTGAAGTAGTAAATATTTTAAAAGAGGTTGAAGCATCACAATTTGATGTGATTAATGCGCGTTCAAATAATTATGTTCGATTTCCTGAAGGATGAGAATTTTTTATAAATATTAATCCATTCCCTGAAGTGAATGTGATAATATTAATAAAGCTGTAAATATGAATGCGATCTTGATGTAAATATATTACAACTCACTTCCTGAAGAGGTAGAATAATAGAGGATATACATATTATTTTTGTAGCATAAAGATCATTGTCACACGTTCATGTTGTACGTAAAATATCTTGGATAATTTTATTAAGTATCATTCTAAGGCAAAAGTATCCTTGTAGAATGCTTTCTACTACAACCACATTGATATATTATGGTTAATTGTTATTAACTACCCCGAAGAAAATAACAACTCATGTATATTTCCCTGGAGGATGTAATGACTATGTGGTTGCCGCTTTGATACAAAATATTCAAATATTAACGGCGTTTCTCCCTGAAGGAGATATTTGCCACAAAGTTGGTAGTAAAACAAATATTGAAATTCTTGATTTCTGATATTTATAAATTTAGAATTGTCTTTATATTGTTTATTTGATTATGATTTTCTCTTATGATACCAGAAGTGTGTGAGAAATATTTGATAGTACAAAATATATCAAAAACTCGTGAAGAACTAACTGTTTGTCTAGAAGACACGTGACACCAGTAGTGTTCGAATAATATTAGATTGTGGATAATAAATGAAGGCTCTCGAAGAGCTTATATACAAATATGTCATTCATATTATATGATTATGGTCAAAACATATGTTGTAGTAAACCCGAAATTTACTAATACAAATGACTATCATATTGAGACTACAAATGACTGGAAGATTGAAAATCTTCATGTTTCCACAATCATAGAGGGTAAAATAATATGTATGTGAGAAGTAACCCGCCTTATTCTTTAATTTGTACTATATGATGTATCACAGTAAACCAGAAGTTTACTAATGCAAAAGCAGTCACAGTAAACTAGAAGTTTTACTGAGGCAAAAGTAGCTACTGTAAACCAGAAATTTACTGATACAAAAGTAGCCACAGTAAATAAGAAGTTTATTGATGCAAAAGTTTATGCCATAGTAAACCAGAAGTTTACTTAGAGATAGCACATGCCATGATAAACTTGAAATTTTTATTTGTCATTTTTAAATGAGCTATTTGAGAATTCAGATAAGCATATACTGAAGAACTAGAAGATTCTTCAAGAATTCTCTTGTGTTGCTTGTTCTAATAATAAATTGATTATACCAGCTAAAGTTGGGACTAAAACCCCTAAATTCTGGAATATATAAAAGGTGAATATGGGTTCATTCACCTATTATGTGAACCACTTATAGATGCATATATGAGATGGTTACATGTGTGTTTATTGTCAACCTACAGTTTGGCATTTGAAATTACCTTTCTCAATTAAGAGCATAATTTTCAGATTATGAAATCAAGATAGTTCATCTTGATAATGCTGGTTTATATCCAAGCTAGTTTAGCATTGAATACCTCTTATTAATGACTAAACTATTGCTTATGAGAATAAAAAGTCATGTGTTGGTCTAAGATTTTCTAAATTACATACAACAACACTTGTATGCATCAGACCAACAAAATATGATAAGTCTTCCCCTCACAATTGGTTTAGGATCAGAAACCAAATATTTTTACTATCTAATAATTTTTGATGTGTGGTATATGATTAAATTCTCTACCACAATGCACAAAGATAGGTTTCCCAAAAAAGATTTGGGATATGAGTTAGTTTTTCTAACATTTGGGGGATGGAATAAACAGCTGGAAAATATGCTATATGCATCGAATTATCATTAATATGATCCTCACTTAGAAGATAATTCAAGTCAAATGCAGAAGCATTTGCTGATCCAAACTAAAATGTCACATTTCAGCTGCAAATGCTCCTATTAAAATTAAAGTCCCTGAAGGATAAAGTTTACTGTACGCATGAAGCGTAGTAAACCAATCGATTTCAAAGGTAACAATCCTTGAAAATGATAGGAGCAAATGATCAAAATGATCATAACGAGGAGGAATGAGCTATAGAAAAGCCTACGACATAATATTTCATGAAACTCCAGAAGAAATTCAGGTACCTGAAAATAAAGAAAGTGATGAGATCTCAACAAGTTATGTCACCTGCGAACTGATACAAAATGATCGTCGACGATATATTTGATATAATATAGTGCATAATATTGTGAGGATCATACCTGTAATCCAGACACTTGAAGATGTCATGCCATTTAAATGCAAGTCATAACCTATATGACTCATTTGATCAAATTTATATAAAGATCCCTGAAGGATTTAAAATACCTGAAGTATATAGTTCAATGTATCGTGAAATGTACTCAATTATATTACAAAGATATTTGTACGGTTTAAATCAATCTGGGCGCCTGTGATATAATCGCCTTAGTGCATATTTGCTAAAAGAAGGTTATATAAATGATGGCATTTGTCCATGCGTTTTTACAAAGAAAAATTTGTTATACTTGCTGTTTATGTTAATAACATAAATCTCATAGGAACTCCATAAGAGCTCCAAAGGAAAAAAACTTTGTCTTAGTATGCAAATTGAATATTTAGCAGACGAGATCTTTATCCATCAATCTGTCTATACAGAAAATATCTTAAAACACTTTTACATGGACAAAGCGCACCCATTAAGTATGCCAAATGGGTGTTCAATCACTTGAAGTGAATAAGGATCCGTTCCGACCTCCAGAAGAGGATGAGGAACTCCTTGGTCCTAGACTCTATCTCAGTGCAATTGGTGCACTTATATATCTTGCTAATGCGAACAAAGGTGATGCAGATCGTATTGGTTATGTAGATGCAGGTTATTTATCTGATCCCCATAAAGCTCGATCTCAAATCGGGTACGTATTTACATGTGGAGGTATCGTCATATCACGACACTCCACAAATAATCTATTGTTGCCACTTATTCAAATTATGTTGAGATAATAGCTATTCGTGAAGCAAGTAAGGAATGTGTATGGTTGAGATTAGTGATTTATTTTATTCAAGAAAAATATGGTTTGGAATGTGATAAAAGATCCACAATTTTATACGAAGACAATGCTACATGCATAGCCCAATTAAATGGAGAATTTATAAAAGGAGATAGAACGAAGTACATTTGACCAAAATTATTTTATACACATGATCTTCAGAAAAATGGTGACATCGATGTGCAACAAATCCATTCAAAGTGACAATCCAACAGATTTGTTCACTAAATCTTTGACAACTTCAACTTTTGATCAGAAGATGGTATACAAGATTGAAATGCGGAGACTCAAATATTTAGAACAAGGTCTTCATTAGGGGGAGTGAAATACGCGCTGCACTCTTTTTTCCTTACTAAGGTTTTTAGTGAGGCAGCTAGAATTGCGTATTACTAAATATGTGTACTCTTTTTTCTTCACTAAGATTTTTTTCACTGGGTTTTTCCCAGTTTATTTTTTAAAACAAAGTTGGGGAGTAAATGATTTTTGTTATGAAAATAATTATAATCTAGATGTCCATTTATTACTCCGCTATAGATAATCTTCCTAAAAAAGATTATCCGTTTGGTACTCTATTGAAATTTATCTATAAGCAGCTGATGCAGATATGTTGCAAGCAACTCAAAGAAATGATTTGCAACAGCTTCATATTAAACAGGCAGGTTACAAACAGCTTACAAGCAGCTCAAGAAAAGCCTCGCAACTGCTTCCTTTCTTCTATAAATAGAGAAGTTTTCAGTTCATTATGTATATCGGTTTAAAATTGAATAATATATCAACTTTTGTCTGTACTTGTCTTCGATTTATTTAACTTATAGTCATTATTTTATAACAATTTTCACCTTTTAGCTCTTGACAAATATCAGTTCCATTCACAACATTTGTTTGGCTCAGTTTGAGAGAGTTTCATTTGGTAACTTACAAATCTGGATTTTAAAAAACAATTATGAATTCTCATTCCCTCGATTTGCCATAAACCCCTTTCTAAAACCCTAGATACGCAAGAAAAAAGCACTTGGTGGAACATTCATACTAGGGCGACAGACAATCCGGCGAAATGCCAGGTTTGACGTCAGAGTCCGACGACCTTGCAATGGTTCCAGTATCGCCGGAGCCGGAAAATCATCCGGCGGTCATCTATCCTCTCCATCACGGTCTCAAATCCCCGATTCATCGACTCTCCATTTCCTGGGCGCGTGGCAACACTCTCCAAGTCTCAGTTCTCGGGAAGCCTCAGTCGGACATGGCGACTGACGTAGACGGCAGCGAGGGTGGTGGCGGTAGAGTGGTGGAGGTGAAGCTGAGTAACAGCGGAGATGAGGAAGTTGATGCCGCAAGATGGAGGAGAATAGCTTACGGTTCCGTCATTCCTTTCGCGCTTCTTCAGAGCCGCAAGCATTCTCTGTCTGCTATGTCGTTGGATAACCCTCCTTACAAGGCACAGTGGTAAAATTGTGTAATTTAATTTAGCTCTGTACCAAATGCACTCTATATTGTGATCCGTGTCTGGATTTAAAATATAGTTTATAAAAAAGCAAAAAAAATTAGCTTTGGAATTAGTTAGAGAGGAAGACTAACTGCGTTATTCTTGTGTTTTCTGAATGTTTATGCAATTTATAATTTTTTATCAACTAAAATGAATTTCATTTATAATGGAAAAGCTCCTTTATATGAGAAATTCCAAAAAAACGAGAACCGCAAAAGGATTTGATTCTCTACCAAAGATACCCAATCTTCTGTACGAATAGGAATCTCATGGGTGCACCAAAAAAGCATATGTATGAAATCAAACTCTTTTAAGCCCTCCTGTTTTTCTCTTTCCATGCAATTCACATAAGTGCTAATGGAGCAACATTCCACACCATGTGTTCTTCTCGTCCATCTTCTAAAAGTCTAGCTAAATGGAGCATTTTTCATAGTGCATGCTATGGTTCATTGTAACTGAAACCATCTCATAATCTCCTATTACACACGTGAATTTACCTGACAATGCAGTAGTAATGAGCCATGTCTTCTTCCAAATACACACGAAGCACTAGCTAACTGATGTAATCCTTCTTTCCCTTAGATTTTCACCTGTTAGAGTTGCTTCCTTCACCGCCAACCAACAAAAAAGTACACCTTTCTGGGCACACTAGGAACCAAATTGACTGATGAGAGATGCCCGACTCCTCTCTGGCTAGCAGCTTATTGTAATGATGTAGTTTTTACTGCGAATTATCCACCTTCTTCTACCTTAAAAAGTCCTAGCTTTCTAGGAGACTATATTGCGCTTGCTTTTCAATGATTCCTGGTAGGAACCTATGCAGAGATAAGTCTTATCTTCTAGAAGTAAATCATGTCACACCACCTAAGAGTTAATTGACTATGTGTTTCTTCACGGCTCTTTGCTTTAGTAAACTCTAAGCTCTGTTTTGGACTGCTTCACTTCACACTTAAAAAAAAGAGGAAAAGAATACAATTTCTTTCCTTGCATTTTTCTATAACCATGGTGTCCGGACTAGCTTGCGTGTACCTAGATTAGTTTCGCGGGGTTCCTGCTACCTCCCACTAGCACATGCATTGGGTAACTCTGTTCACGAAGGCTTGGACACATGAGAAAAAATCACTTAGTGATTTTGCTTCAGCTGGGATTCGATCCTGAAACCTCATGGTTCTCAACCCACTTCATTGACATCCAGGCCTCTTGTTCATTTGTATATACTTGCCAACTTCCAGGAGTTTTTCCCAATCCAATTGCTCGTGATGCAATTCTGAAATTTTTTGATGGTGAAATGCCAGAGGATTTATCCTTATAAAAAAAATTAGAAGTCCAGAGGATTTATTTTCTCCCCTACTACAACAGAAGAGTTCCAAGTCACATAAGCTTGAAGTTCATTTCTCTATTAGAGACCTGAGAGAGTTTTAATCAGCACTATAACGGCTCGAGTGGCTGTGTCCTTTCATAGGGTCACTTGTTGACAGTTGTTGCATTTTCGGTGTAAAATCAGGTGGGAGCATGTCATAGAGTACAGCAAAGAGATAAATTCTCTGCTCGGTGATCGAAAATCACCTCCTAGATCAATTATTGAAGATCCCAAGTCGGTAGTAATTGTGAGTAATTGTCATCACACATTTGTTTTGGCTGTATGCAGACTCTCAGCTAAGTCAGCTTAGCTATAGTATTTATCTGGTGGCTGTCTGTGCATGTTAGGAAACTGCAGAGCCGATGTGTTTGAAAGCTGCGTGGGAGCTTCTGGAGATATTTTATGTAGACAAGCAATCTCAATCCTGGATTCCTGAACGGTTGCTAGATTGGTTAGCTGTATGTTTTTTCTATTTTATGCAAGTTTCCTTGATTTTCTCTGACATCTCATACTCTTTGGAGATATACCATTCTTCCAACTTAATGCACGTTTCATTCAACAGGACTACGATCCTTTATTCTCGGGAACTGTACCAACTATTCATTCAAAGTTTGTGGATTTTCAGCAGGAACTTGCTGGCGTACAGGTGTTGTTGTCAATTGATTTCCCTCTGAACTTTACATTCATTGGGCCTATGGATTGATAAATTATTAGTCAGAATTTAGGTATTATATGTTGACTGGATACGGATATAAATGTAGAAATTAGAATTTAATTGTATTAAACAGGAGTGAGTCCAAAAGTAAAGTGGATATTACCATTTGAAAAATTTAAACTTTCTTTAATGAAAAGTGGCTGTGATACTTCTTTCATGGGTAGGATATTCAAAAGATAATCATTTGTGTAACTAAAATTACTTTTAGGAAGTGGATCTTGGCACAATACAAAATAGAAATTAGGATAGTTAAATTATGACGGGAGGAGTAGCCATTCCATCTTTCTATGCTCATTTCCACTTAATTTGCTCATCACAGGTTGTTGAAGAAGATCCTAACTACTGGGAAGCAATAGCATCAGCATTGTCAGTTGGCTGGCTGGGAACTGTGGTAAGGATATATTTTTGGATGGATATCAACCATCAGCAGTGTGCATTCGAGTTTTGTTGCTTGTAAGTTATATCAGGATTTTGTTCAAGGAGCATGCATAAGTCTATAGTTGCCAATTTTACAGGTGAAATTGCTGCGCTTGCATGGTTCTTACCGGTTTGATCAGTTAGCTAGCCGTGAGGTAAGAATTTTGAACTTAACCTGCCAATTCTTGTTTTGAACTTATGATCAGTGGCTGTGTAGCATACTTTAACTCAACCTCGAGTATTCTCATAACATCATATTCTGTACCTACCTGTCTCTCGGTAAATTACCTGTACATCAGTTTAACTTGGGAACAGTTCTTTTTGATGAAGAACTTAGGAACAGTTCTTGCCTCTTCCTCATATATGATATACCTAATCATGGACTAATGAGTTGTCTTTTCAGAGCTTTGACACCTTATTAGGCCTTTTACCTTTTCTATTAATTTCGAAGTCATCACTCTTTGCTTGAATCTATTTGTTTTTTTGGTCTGTGAGATCTAGTTATAGGACGTGCTGCTATTTAGGATGATAAAGTGGATTTGTTTATTCTTTTTGCGTGGTCAATGAAGTAGGTTGAGAACATTGAGGTCTCAGGTTCAACTCCTAGCGGAGGCAAAAAACACTAAGGTGATTTCTTTCCATCTGTCTAAGCCTTAGTGGACAGCTTTACCTGGTATCAGTGCTTGTTGGAGGTAGCACGTATCCTGTGGAATTAGTCGAGGTGCACGCAATCTGGCCCGGATACCACAGTTATAAAAAACAGCTTGAGACACTTTTATCCACCTTTTAACCCCTCATCTGTGCATTGAGTCATGACGGCATTATAATTATTTTTTGATGGAATGATGACAATATAATTTTGATTAGGAACTATTTAAGTTATGATGATGACGACATTATAATTTTGATTTGGAACTATTTAAGTTAAGATGATTACAGGTAATGAGTCTCTGTGGGTAGAGGACTCTCTATAATTGTGTTGAGGAAGCTTTAATTTGTTGGTGCAAGTGACAGTAATATCATCAGGCTAAATCTAGGTAATTGGTCACCTGATGATGGAGGAGCTGGTGACTGAAGCCCACCGGGAATGGCTGCTATGAAAATTATTTATTTTCATTTACCAGATAGTTTCTTAAGTTACCCTTCCCCCCAAAAAGGGTTCTGAACTAGGATTACAGCTTTCCTGTTTTTCTTTTTAACCTGTTTGATTTTTGCTCTTAAAAGACAGAGAATGGACTGGTTGAAGCAGTTGCTCTTCTTATATCCAAGATGCCTAGAATGCGTCCTAATCTGAGAGAAGAAAATTTAGGCGAGTGTTACAAAACCAAGCCTGATTTCATGAAGGTAATTTAGGCCTTTGCTAATGATCAGTGGCCGTTACTGGACAACATTTAATGCCTTTTTCCTGTTAGGCTTGGGAGAAGTGGAGGGCACAAATAACTAAACTGGACTGCAGTTCGTACTGGCTTCAATGTGATCACCAGCAGACTAGAGAAGGGCTAAAAAATTTGATCCAGATCATGTTGGGAAATCCTAGTGTTCTATCAAATGCAACTTTCAACTGGATGGAGCTTTTTATATCCCATTTCTTGTACGTTAGGCCATTTACTGCGGTCAGTTCCTTTTTCAGATTGACCTAAACATCTAAGGTCACTTGGGTTGAGTCACTTTGTTGCACAATCATCCAAAAGTAGAGAGCAAGAAGATTCTGTTGCTGTTGCATTTGCACTTAAAATACATATTCTATTTTTTGTTGTGTAGGGTCTAGAGAGCATGTACAATTTAGCTCAGAAGTGCATGCAATTAAAACCAATTTCCAGCCCCCATAAGCTGTTTGGTCTTGTACTTGGCATTCTTGGAGAAAATACTGAGGTGAGCCACTCTAAAGAACTAGTTGTAATTTTAGTTCATGTTTAAAATTAGTGCAGAACTCATGAGCATGTCTTATCATTTTAGGTTGTTCTAGCAGAGTGCTCAAGATCATTTGGCCCATGGTTTGTTAACCTTCTCTTTCTATGTATTCTTTTTGGGTGGGTTGAGGACTGAAGGATTTTGTTTTCTGTCTAATTCATCTGATGCAAGTTCTTTTTTTCATCTCTCAAGGATGATGGCACATGCTGTAGAGTTGTTGACAGCTGGGAGCACTCATGCGGAAATTCTTTTGCATGAAGAGCAGTCCAAACTGGGGGGAATCAGCATAGAAGAGCTCCATAAACTTGTATATGCACAAGTTCTGTCTTCCCATGCGTTCACATGGCAAGTATGTGTGGATGCAAGCTTGAGCAAATGAATGCCTGATATACTTGTACTTACGTACTACTCCCTCTGATCCATTTTATGTGGCATTATTTCCTTATTAGTCCGTTTCAAACAGAATAAAACCTTTCTATGTTTGGAAAATTTTCTTACTTTATACGTCCCATTTTACCCTTAATAGCATGCTTTTATAGCGAAACAGAGATCTCACGGCATGTTTAAGACCACAAGATCCAAAAGTCTTTTTTTTTAAAAACTCTGTGCGCAGTCAAACACTGCCACATAAATTGAAATGGATAGACTATTACTTAAAATCTTCATTTTATCTTCCTGTACATGTATAAGGTTCAGTTTTCACCCTAAGAAAGGAAATAAAAGAAATGAGTGAGATTCGACATGGGTACATTGTATGTCCCCAAAACATATCGGAAAATAAAACTTTGATGTTTCTGGATGGAGACGACCTATATTTACAATTTCAATTGAACCTTGATATGATAGTTATCTAGATGCTGGAGAGTTTTTACCTATTAACTCCCTTGTAAAGTTTGGGTACATCATGGAATTTTTATAAGCTGCTTTTGCTGAACCTGTATTCTGGGAAGATCAATCTGTGGCAAAGTGCAATACCGGTTTCTGAAAACTTCAGTTTATATTTGGTTCTTCTACTCATGTTTTGGATCTTTGTTTTTCTCACTTTCCTCCAGATTGCTCCAATATACTTGACTTCATGCATAAAACAAGGGATTGGATTGTTGGAGAATTTGCTTTACAAGCAGCCTGTACAGCATAGTCAAATTCTGTTAAAGGTACAGCTTCTGGGGTGTCTTTTCTGTTGGTTCCTCACCCTCATGACTTTGCTCTAAAAAATCCTGCTCTACAGCCTCGTTTCAATCTAGAGGTTCCTTATTGATGCTTGCTTGGTTATATTGTTTTTCCATGCAGAGTATAGAGATCTGCCGTCTGTATGAACTTGACACCATAAGTTCAAACATAATGAGGGTATGTCATGATATTATTCACATTGACTATCTTTAATACAGTACTATAGGTACTCTGATGTGATTCCCCTGTAATGGCATCTATTTGAATTTTGTGATTACTTTGAACCTATAAGTGCTTCATTTATCTCATACTTTTCATTAGATTGCTGGTTTGCATCACTGGAAACATGGGAGAAAAGGCTCTGGTGTCTTTTGGCTGCAGCAAGCTCGAGATGAATTTCGTTTAAACAGAATTGCCAAGCAATTATTTGATTTCGTGGGGAAGTCAGTTTCTGATGAAGGATTCAAGGTTGTTACTACTCAGTTATAGTGGTTGAGTGCCTTGTTACATATTTTCTTAATACTTGTGCAACTGTGTTAATGTTTCTGTCTGTAAATTGCATTTTTTATATGTTATGTATGCTGAGAGTGTTCTGTCTTATTTCTTTTCCCCAGACGAATACATTCTTTAGTGTGCTGGTTTGGTAGATGATTTAACTGCTTTAAGTACTTTGCAGGCTGGTAAATCTTTACCTTATCAAAAAAAAAAAGTACTTTGCAGGCAGGTTTACGTATCTATATATTCCCAGTTATCCGAATATGTGCATTATGAAGAGCATGCTATCTAGTGGGTGAGATTGAGGTCTAGAAGAAATTTAGAACCTTTCTTATGCCAAATGTGGGTACACCACTTGCACATGTATAAATGCTGGTAGGCAAGCTTGACCAGGCATTTTTTGCTTGATTGAGGAGCTTAAGCAATGTTGGTGGTAGAATATGGTGGAGAAGCCCTTGAATATTGTTCGGATGTGAATTCATGTAATGTTAGACACCTCAAAATGCTAATAGTCCAATCTGGCTAAACTTGTTCTTTCTTAGGATCTGGGTTAAAGTGAATCCATCCCCCAGCTAAAAGAGAAAAAGAAATAAAGCAGAAGGAAAATGGCCTGGAAATAGCTTGTCGGCTGATCTAGTTAAATTTGGTAGAATTTGTTCTCCACTACAGTTCTCTCTATTTTGATTATCATGTATTTGATTGCTGTGTCTGAGATATTTGCTCTAAGTCGAAGTCTAGTAGTTTGGTTCTGAAACAGCATCTCTTTTCTCATAGATTTAGCTGGCTTATTCTCTTTGATCATTCTATTATTCTTTCCGTGCAGCAATGGGAAGGTCTCATAGAGTTGCTGGGTTCTGAGTCTAGAACTGCTGGCGGTCTTGAGTTTCTGAACAAGTAATTGCTTAATACTTGACTCTATTTGAATCATGGATGACACCTGTGTATACAGTTTCAAAGTGTTTCAGATCTTTGAAATTTTTACGGTTACTGCTGCACAGGTACAGGGATTTTAGGAGATCCCTGCTGCAGGTTCATGGTGATACACCCACTGATGGTGCTCGTAATGCAGCTGAAGCTCTCGTCTCTGTATGTTCGATGCCCTTTATAATAATGCAGATTAACATTAGAGTGATGTAAAATTTCAGCTTGTGGGTGTATAAAACTTCGCATTTGTGATTGAGGCCTTGCTGATCTACAAGATTTACACCTGAGTGTCTACCATAAGAAACTGAAAATAAATTAACAGAATTTGTTAATGAAACCTGGCAGCCTGAATGTTGTGTAGGTTCGATTGAAATAGTTGCCAGGATAGGTGCAAGTATCTCTATTACCTGAAAAAGAACCTTTTCTTCTGCCGCCGTATAGTCAATTTATTTTGTTGTTTACTCTGCAGCTCATGAAAAATCCTTCCACGCCTCAACGCTTTTGGTTACCTCTTCTATATGATTCAGTAAGTACCTTATCTGTTTATTGCATTTAGTTCTTTGCTCAACTTGCCAGAGTGAACTATTTTGCTTTTCAGAATCATGGAATAGCCAAATAGGTCATAACAATATAAGGTAGGAACCTCATAATTAAAAGATCTAAGATTCAATATACCATCTTTATGCGGATGTTTGGCCAACTAAAGTTGGTAATTGTTGTATAATATGTTGACTTCTTAAGCCAATTAAAAAGGTTGACAGGAATGGAGATGATGTTAATGAGCGGGATCTAGATTGCTAGCAGAGGCAGATGTAGCATGTTTGCAACGGGTTTAACCAAACCCAGCATTTTAGACAGAGTATATAACTATGTAAACATTATTAAAATTTTCACAAATATTAAATTCCATAGCCATAATTCGAAAAGTGCAATAGGTTCAATGCTAAGATTTTAAAGGTCGAAGCTATCAAGTTTAAATCTTGGATCTGCCTCTGATTGCTTGTAAATATTCAGATGTGTAATCTCTTTTTTCTTTTCTTTTTGTTTTCAGTTATTAGTATCCTGTAGCTTCTTATTTCTTTTTAGTTTTGAGCAATGCTTAGTGCGGTTTTATATTAGTTAGCTCCTGCTCAGATGCTAAATTCTTGCTTAATTTAAAAAAGAAAAAGAAAAGAAAGGCTGGTCTGTGGGGATGTGTTAAAAATGCTCCTTTTCCTTGCGTCTTAAAACATGAATCTTAGTTCATATCAAATTAGATACTAAATTCCAAACCCATAATTCGAAAAGTGCAATAGGTTCAATGATAAGATTTTAAAGGTCAAAGCCATCAAGTCTACATCTTGGATCTGCCTCTGGTTGCTAGTAAATATTCAGATGTGTAATCTCTCTCTTCTCTTCTTTTTGTTTTCATTTATTAGTATCCTGTAGCTTCTTATTTCTTTTTAGTTTTGAGCAATGCTTCATGTAGTTTTATATTAGCTCCCGCTCAGATGCTAAATTCTTGCTTAATTTAAAAAAGAAAAAGAAAAAGAAGAAGAAAAAGAAAAGAAAGGCTGGTCTGTGGGTATGTGTTAATAAAAATGTTCCTTTTCCTTGTGTCTTAAAACATGAATCTTAGTTCATATCAAATTAGAAAAGCTAATATGTTGTGCAGGCGCTTCTGCTAAAGTCTTTCAGTCAACAGTATACCACAAGTGGTTGGAAAATGGGTACATGTGGTGGTGAGGGAAGGGTTGGCAATCTGTTAAATTAAGTCAAGGCCAAAAGTTCAACATGCTTTCAGATATATATGTTATTAATAGCTGGTGCATGTTTCATTTTTGACATCATTACTTTACCTCCTTTTCTTCCTTTGCAGTTGAAATTGTTAAACTGGCAGGAGCGACCTTTGATTAATGTCTCTCAAACTCAGCTTCTCTTGAATAAACTGCAAGAGTTGTCCATGGCAAGATTGAGGCCAGACTTTGTTGAAGCTGACTTGCCATCTGATTCATTAAGCTCTATCAGACTGGCTCTTGCCACTAACCTGGGTCGTGCAATCCTTGAAGAGTGATTTTGTTGCCCCTGTTTCTTGCTTGAGAGGTTACCAGTTAGATGTTTTCAAGATGCCTCAAGTGTTATATTATCTCCTCTTTCCTGTGTTAATAGTCTGTTCCGGGAGTGCAGTTAACTTTCAAAATGGTACGGAACCTTGTGTTGCTGCTTGCAGCAGAAATCATGAAACTGCAATTGTCCCATTTTGTTATCTGTTTTCTTTACTGGAAATGCTGACTTGAAGAACTACATGTGTGCTGGCACTACATTGTGAATGGTCCAGCCCGATCTGAGCCACTTGTGTCACCTACATGTTGCAGAGCTTAGTAGACAGCTAATCAGTTGGTATAGACAAGAAGCATTTGGATGAGGAGAGCTTCAGGCTATGGGAGATTAACTGTGGCTTGACAAGAGTGAAGATGACTGTATTTGTATAAGGTTTCTTGTTTTGCTGCTCCGCTGCTCCTACTTAGAGATCCTTTTTTTTTAACATTTTGTTTTGGGATGGGGAACAGGGGAGTGGGGTTATCTATGTATATGCCTTTGTAAAGGACGACCAAAACCCCTGCCTGTTACCTGGTTTAAAATTGCTGAGATTGATTTATTCCCTATGATAGAACTCTGAATATAAAAATTGTTGCGTCAGTGTTCCTGGTTGGACTGGTGTTCATAAGATTGAAAAAACTACAACATGCTCAATGAAGACTGCAAAAGTATGCCTTACATGACAGAATTGGAATTGATTTTCCACCCACCTCTGCTCCTAGAATGGGACAATATAACTTAGGATTTAGTGGGATTGGCTAATTTTGTGATCCTCATACTATTGGACCTGGAAATTTTTGAGGAAATAATATTCAAAGAATACGCATTTATCAGTGTGAAAACTGACACAATTTGGTTTATTGTGTCCATTTTAATTGTCAATTCTGTCGTTTGAAATAACTTACTTTCAACTACGTCATAAAAATATATATAGATTTTGCTAATATACTACGTGGCTGTTGTAAGTTAGCCTTGTATGCACTTTTATTTTCGTCAAATGCCCCAAATAGTCTTTAAGAACACACTACTTCGTCTTTCTGTCAATTCTTCCTTCTACAATACTTGATACCATAAGCCGTTGTCCCCTCTTATGCAGTGTAGAACTCGTTTTGGTTGCTCCAAGGTGAAAATGGATGGAATTTAAGCATATATCTAGATTCGAATTTGTAGCTTACTCGTTTGGCTGCTCCAAGGTAGAAAGCTCAAATAGCTTACCCAGGAGTTCTTTCTATACTGAAATGTGAAAGAGCCAAGACATTGAAATTATACCAACAAAACCACATCACTTTAAGTTAACTGATTACAATCATCAAGCGGTTCATCTATAATTGAGAACTACTTTCCAACTCTTTTGTTTTACATATCATTATTTGGATAAGTAAAGTATCTATGAAAGCATTTTGTATTACAATTTGAAACCCAAGCATTCTGCATTACTTGTTTCGTTGACTAGATTCTGAAGGCAGAGAACACTGACACTCCAAAAAGATCTCCTGAATCCGTTTTTTCAACAGCTTATCTTTGACACCTGCTAGCATACTACGATAAAACATCTCCAATCGGGTAAGCTTTCCACGATCCGAGGCCTCCAACATGTTTTCCCATTCCTTTGCAATGTCAAATGAACCTCCACTCCGTAAAGAGGCTGGCATATCTTGCCCTTCAAAAGGTTTTCCGAATATGGCACCATGAAGAATGCTAGCATACCTTTCCATTAGCGAGAGTTTAGATTGAAGAAGCCTTACATCCTCCGCTGCCATAGACAGTTTCTTCTCCAATTCTATCACATCTTCAGGTTTCTTTTCTTTACTACTTATATCGTCACCATCCTTTAAACTCTGCCCTCTAAAATTTGCATCTAGAGGTGGCCACAGTGCCATAGTTGGAGAGTAGCAATCGATCATCTTTCCATTTCCAAGGACACCACTCCATCCTCTACCCCAAGACCACATCTTATAGCCAGCATCTGCCAGAAGAATGGTATGGGCTGCACCGCAGGCAACTTGAACAGGTTCTGGAAATTTCGGCCCATATCGCCCAACACAGGGAATCAACAGAGGATAAATTGCATCACCTGCATCACCTCCACTATAACTTGCTTCAGGACATAGACCAAGGCCTTTCTCCATTCCCCATGACCACACATCTCCAGCAGATGAGACAACACTAGTGTGAAATAAACCACAGTCAACAGAAATGAGAAATGCACTCCGCGGCAACTCTTTCACTAGTTCAGGAGATAACAGACTTTGGGTTGTCCCGTGACCTAATTGCCCATTATCTCCCAGGCCAAATGTCCAGCATACACTCTCTAACATGTCACTTGGACTTTTCTGAGCTAGTAAAGCTGTGTGGAAAGCGCCACATGATACCTCATACACTGACCAAGGGGATTCGGAATTAAAGGGCTCAATAACTTCAGGATACCGTCTGTTCTCCCTATCTCCCAAACCTAACTGCCCGTGGCTGTTGCCACCCCAAGAATAACAAACAAGATTACTCCCTTTGTAACCTTCTCCAGCAGTGACTAATGCGACAACATGCTCATTTCCACATGCCACCTTAACAACTGTGTGTCCATGGAAATTCCAGACAGGTCTTGGATTACAGCTGCTAGTAAGAGAGAATTCATTCTCAGTAGAGTTGCTTTTCTGTGGTTCAGGAAAGTTTCCCCACAGCCATAGAGATCCAAGATTGTCTATTGCCGCTGACATCATTCCACCACCTTTAACTGAAGAAATCTACAGGAGAAAACAGAAAGATTAGCCACTGTCATCAACCTATTTCTTCTTTAAATTGATCAACTTGTTTCTTACCATCAGTTTCTTTCTCTCTGAGCCACTAGCTGATGAATTAGGAGAACCTAACTCAAGGAATCCCTCCAATAAATGAGGAACCAAAGAATTTTCTCCATTGAAACCAAGTTGTCCATCCATTTAACAGTCAAGGAAAAGAATGATTAATAACACATGCACAAGACAATTGCAAGTTCAATACGTTAAAGCTAATAATACTGAATGGTCACCATATAAACTATAAAGTGTGATGTAATTGCAAAGGAATCCTCTCAAGGATACAGACATTGTATCCCCAGCCCCAGACTGATCCATCATCTGCAAAAACAAAGAAATGCCAAATAAAATAAAAGGAAAATGGTGTCTGGGAAATCATGATAGATTAACAATTTTCCTTGTAAACAGCACTATTTCTCCTGTTAGTATCAGTGTTCTTAATAAGCCAAAAAATTGCAATGACCTGAATCTTATTGTTGCCTTCCATATTAGCACAAATCTTATGGTTCCACAATTTTAGCATTTTGGAAGAAGCAAGCAAATAATCAGAAGATCAGGGCGAAGTGTTCTAAGAAAATTGTCACTTAAAATATAAATGCTCTCAATCCCTCACTATATTACTGCTGAGCTTTCACAGAGATCCTACCTGCTTGTAGCTGCCGAAAACAATGATCGGGAATCATTGCAAACAGCAAGACCCTTGAGAGCAAAAAACTGTGTTTCCTTATTCCTTTTTCCTTGACTGCTCTAGGCATTCTAAACACAACAGGAAGCACCCTTTGGTCCTACTTCAATTAAGATCACCTTATCTTCAATATGGCAAGACCTGATTTTGAATTATCCACGCTTAGTTTGACCTTAAAAGAGGAGTGAACTGTGGTTGAATCCCCTAATAGGGATAATAGGTCATATCAACTTATTGGAACACAAGTGAATTTGCAGTTTCCTATCTAATCTGAAACACAATTCAGTAGACAAGGCTTCTCTAGGTGAAATATAATATTCATTGAAGAGAGCTTGAGAACTATAGTACTCCTATCCCAATTTATGTGATGCACTTTCCTTTTTAGTCTGTCCCAAAAATGATACTTTTCTATATTTAGAAAGAACTTAACTTTAAACTTTCCATTTTAACCTTAATGAGAAGATTTATAGACACAAATATGTATAGCTTATCTTAGACCGCAAGTTTCAAAAGTTTTTTTTTCTTTCTTCAACTCCATGCTAGACAAACTACATCACATAAAATGGGACAGAGGGAGCAATATATTTTCTAACATAGAAAAGACTCGAAAGGCTTAAAAAGAGAAAATTCCCAAGAAAAAAGTTCATCGGAATCACGATAAGCCTTCATTAAGTGTGGATTCTACGACAAAAGTTGCTACTAAATGGTATTGCAAAAGATAAACACAATAATTTGATCTGTAAAATTCAGTGCTTCAAACTGCTGTTTTGTTTATGGAACGACCACATCTCATTCACTAGTGGATTAATGAATTGCGATAACACTAGGCCATATATACAATGGTGGATCCACTATGGGTTCAACAGTTCAGTAGAACTCATGGCTATTGGCGCGATTCTCTATGACTGTGTGTGCCTTTAAAACAAGTAATTTTTTATTTTTTTTTGTGTGTGTGTATTCAGAACAACACTCTCAATTCATAACCCACAACGTTTAAATTCTTGATCCTCCCCCGCATATACATTTTATAGAGCAACTTAACTATTCTGAAATCAAAAGCAAAAGGGAAAGCCAAAAAAGCAAATTGCAGAAGGTCTTGACAACAAGAAATTCATTTCCAAAACAGTGACAGATGAAATGAGGGGTAGCCAGCCTAAATTACACTTCCATAGAGAGATGAACTTCAAGATTTCACTGCCAAATTAAAATACTTTTTGAAACTAATCGAAACTTTGACTATATGTGATATGTCAACAAACGAAACTGAATTTAACTGTACACAAGGAAAAAGTTTGAACTTTGCAGAAAGAAAAAAAAACAAAGTTTGAGAAAATAGTTGAAATAATATAACTTAACTATCTAAAAAAAAAAGGAGAAAATGAGTAATTACCTGCAACAGCGAGACTGTGATAAGCACCAGCAGCAATACCAACAATCTTGATCCTCTTTTTCTCTCCATCAGAGTCAGCCGGTTCAAAGTCGATTCGAACCGGGTATAACTGGTCAGCTTCTGAACCGGTACCAAGTCGGCCGAATGTTCCTCTACCCCAAGCATACACATCCCCATTTGCTATCCATTTGCAACACAGAGTTGAGATAAATATATATTCCTGAAGAATACAAGAGCTAACTTTTTAAAAAAAAAAATCAGTTACCAGTGAGAGCAAGAGTATGAGCTTCACCGGCCGTAATTACTATGATTTTGGTAAACAAGTTGCCAGATTCTTCTGATTCCAGTTGCTCCGCCATTTCTTCTCTTCCGGTGAAGTGGAAAGGGAACTGTACTCACAGATATCAATATGTTCAAACTGTTTTTTCTCTCTGAATTTTGGGCTGTTGCTTTGGGTAATGATATGTGCTACTCTACCGGTACTACTCCCATCCCTCCAAATATTTATATGCGACTCAAATGATTATTTTATATAAGTTTAACTATATCCTAATATGTACCGTCTTTAATTAAATAATTGTTGGTTCCCTAGTACATATAAGTATAAATAATCATCAAGTAATAAAATTATTTAGTTATTCTAAATGAACATACATTAACTTAGATTAACTATTAACTAAGCAACTATAAATTGAATATCTATTCAAGATGATCAAGAGTGATTGTTTTTCTACTAAAACTACTAGGAAAAATTGAATAAGTCATTAACTAAACTAACAAGAACACAAGTGATTGTGATTGGAATCAATGGAGATGAAGATCCAAGTTTGTGGTTAGTTTATCAATCCTATTGAGTTCGTAACCACACTTGTTAATCCGAATTATTTATGGTTGTTATTTGACCGAATTGTTCATATGTATAACATATTCCCACAGTACTATCTGTGTATTCAATTATATCAACGCCTATGAAATTGAATCTACCAAGAACGAATAAAAAATATCATATTCAACTGAGCAAGACTGTTAGGTATATCTCTATCCTAACCGTGATTAATCATCGAGCCACGGGTTGAGAAATATGCTCTTTTTAATTCTTGTCTAATCTAATCACGACTTTTCCAAGCATAACATAAATAGTAAATAGAACTTAACTGTCCGCCAAACAATCAATCAATTATGTACATAATTAAAGAAGCAACCAAGAATGATAATTTATAAATATAATCAACAAACTTTCATATTCATGTCAACTACAACCCCAGAATTAGAGAATATAGCGACTTATAGTTATGACAAAAATTATATAAGTATAGGAAATCATAAAAAATAGTAAGACAAGTTGAAAAGAAAAGAAACTAGATAAATCTTTGCTCCGTAGGTGCTCCAACGTGTGTTTTCGCCTCCTTTGGTTAAAAACGAGGTTCTCAACCTTTTATATGCATTGGATGGGGAGGGCTCTAGGGGCAATTTCTGAAAGATCTGACATAAAACTAACCGATATTTGTAAAAGATCATATGAAAATGGAACTGATGACCAAGGATACCATTTATTTTTCAAGTACCATGACAAACTTTTTTGTTTTGTAATTATTTTATTTTCTTAGTTTTTTCCCCTCCTTTTAATGAAGTGTCATTAATTGAGGCATGATATGTGAGAAACGAAGAAGAAATGATGGCTATAATGACAAGAAAATTTAACATGCAAAATTAAAACTATTGTAGTAAGTTATAGTTCAATTCTCAAAGAACTTTCCTTCATTTTTTTTTATATTTCATCTCCTTTTATATTACTGTTATGTTAAACACTTTGTCTAAGTAACACAAGCTGATCTCTGATCTCAAGAGAGGTCACGGTCTGTGGAATCACAAGAATTTACCAATTAGATCTTTCTTTTCTTTTATTCAGAGTTTATATGCAATATCACAGTTATAACGTATTTGCTAATTAATCAGCGTCTGTAAGGTTTAGGACAAAAGTGAATTTTTTTTTAAAAGAAAAAGAGAAGGAAATAAAAGAATAACAGATAAGGATCATGTTATTTTCTGGTAAATATGACACTGACATAGTAAGGAATTTAGAATATTTAATTACTGACAGAAGTTATCTTTCAACTGGCAAGATTGAATAACAATATTGCAATTTTCTATGCGATAATTGATTGAATTTAGGGCTGGAGGAAGATGAGTCATATTTGATAGCAGTTCTTATAAAGACGTAGGGGATTCTCCTTCTGTCTAATTTGTTTCTCTTTCTCTCTTTTTCTCTTCTTATTTAAAGACTAGAATTTTACTAGAATAACGGGGAGTAGATACTGTAATATTTGATTAAAAAACAAAGAGATTAATGTAAGCGGCAATTTTATAGATGATGACCTGCTAAGTAGCGACTTATCAGAATTTGGAAATTTGACCAAAGTAATCCAATAATATGACATCTGATCTGACTGTAAATACTGATAAGTGTGAATTATCATAAATGAAATAAAATCATACACTCTATTAGAATCTATTACACATATACGGATATGAAGTATAATTTATACGAAAGCACACAGATGACAAATATTATATATATAATTGATCGAGTTTAATCGATATAGTCGTTGTATCCAACATGCTATGATATATATATATATATATATATATATAGAGAGAGAGATTATAGATTGTAAATAACAATAATTTAATTTTTGACCACTAAAATCGACCGAAATCAGTTGGTATATTTATAATAATTTTAAAAATTTATTTTTGTTATGAGAAAAAAATAATTGAGCCTGAGCGGGAAAAATTTAATCAAAGTTTCCGACCGAATTCGGTCGGTATACTTGAGGTCAAATGGTCAAAAAGTTATTTTATTATTACCGACCGACATTTCCGATCGAAGTCGGTCAATAATATTCTAATTAGACTAACAGACGGGTTTTCTTCCCCATTTTCATCTTTCCCCCCTCTCTCTTCTCTCTCTTCCATCCCTCTTTCTCACACCTTTTTACCCAAATTCCACCCAAAATCAAGTCCCCCACCCCCAAAATCGAAGCCCCACCTCCCCCAGCCCCACCAGTATTTTTCCGCCCGCGCCTGCCACTGCCGCCCGCCGCTTGCCGACTCCACCACTGTCACTTCCCTCCTCCGGCCTCCACTGCCATTCTCTTTCAAGGTTAGTGTTCTACCTTATTAGCCTTTTAATTTTTAAATTATTGCAAGCTTAATATAATTTTATGCAATTTGTTTTTAGGGTTTTTGTCTATTTTGAATTTATATGACTAAATAAGATTTTTGATTTACATTGTAGTTAAGGTGAAATACATTGTAACTAAAATTGATTATGCACTAATAGAGGTGTATAAATTATTTAAACTAGTTAATTTGTGGTGTATAAATTATATAAACTAGGGTTTAGTGCTCTTAATTTATGAAGTTGAATGCTCTTAATTTTGTTTATTGCTTTTAGAAATAATTTATTATTTTAGGGTTTATTAAATATCAAATCAGATACCAATATTTCTCAAGTGGGAATTGATTCTTTCATTGGCCTTATGAGTGAATTAGTTGACCCAACTTTCAACATACCTGAAAATTTCTATAAGACTAAAAGATTAGTTTCTAAGTTAGGACTCTCGTCTATAAGAATCGATTATTGTGACGATAGTTGCATGTGGTATCATGAGGGTGATGCATATTTAGAAAGTTGTAAATTTTATGAAAAGCCTAGTTTTAAGCGGGTTTCCAGCGAGAAGAAGGTTGCTGTGAAGTCAATGCATTATTTACCTCTTATTCCTAGATTAAAGAGGTTGTACGCATCGATGAGTTTCACTCCTCATATGAGATGGAACTATAAAAATAGAAGGCCGCCTGGTGTTATGTGTCATCCTTCAGATGGGGAATGTCACGACCCAATTTCTCCTATAGGCCGTAATGACGCCCAACGTCGCCGCTAGACAAGCCAACGGTGAACTGACCATGTGATTTCTCTTGTTAATAAGTTTTCAAGTAATTAAATTCTATTTGTTAAGAAATTAAGGAGTAAAAAATTTAATAAAATAAAATGAAGAAAACTAAGTGGGCAACTATAGTGACATAAATACTCCAAAACCATAAAGTCTACTAGTATGTGTGCCAAGACCTGGTGTCACAAGTATATGAGCAACTAGTAGAATATATAAAACTCCAACTACTGTCTGAAATAAAGTTAGACAGAAAAGAGAAATAAAATAGAGACTCGAGGTGCTGCAGAACGGCTTAGGAAGCAGCTCACCACTAGGCCTCGGGATAACAGGGGTGCGCGCCGGTATGACTGCCAGATGAACCTGCCTCAGAGACTGCACGGTTAGTACAGAAGTGTAGCGTGACTACAAAAACCACATGTACCTAGTAAGTATCTAGTCTAACCTCGAAGAAGTAGTGACGAGGGGTCGACATCGACACTTACTACGGGCCAACAATAAGATACATGAATTCTAAATGAGCATGAGTTATGTAAATAATAATAATAACTCAATAACAAGGAGTGAATAAATAATTCTTTCACAAATAGTAAATTTCAAGTCAATTTCTGTCATTTATAATTTTAACCTCTCAAGCCATAAATAACATCAAGTATAATTAGGCTCCGAATATTATCACGCACGATTCCGAGGTCGTACGGTCCGATCCAGAATAATGTGTACACTGCCGAGGGCCGAGCGGCACGAACCATAGATGCATCTATTCTAATGCCAGGGCGTTCGACCCGCTCCACAAGAAGAAAGGATATTTTATGAACATCTAATTTAAAAGCTATTACAGTGCTAATACTCAAAGAGGCACAATTTCTATCAACAGTCAAGTAACCCGTCAAAACTCAAGTAAATGAAATTCGTTCTCTTACAATTTCTCTATCCAGTTCCAATACAATTTAGGCACTTTAATCAACAAGTAGGGTGCAAATATTTTAAGTATTTCATGATTTGGGCTCTAAACTAACCGGACATAAGCATATTTAGTAGCTACGCACGGACTCTCGTCACCTCGTGCGTATCTAGCCCCCACAATTAGAAGCAAATAGTGATTTAAATCACCTATGGGGTAAATTCCCTTTACAAGGTTAGGCAAGAGACTTATCTCGTCTCAAAACTCACTTTCCGGCCTCAAATTCACTCTAAAACCACAACTCGGTGCCGAACAATCCGAAACTAGTCAAAAGTTATATAAATTAATCAATACATGTTCAAACGTTCATAATCTAACTATTAGAGTAATTACCCAACCCCAATTGGAAGATTCCTAAAATTCACCCCCGGGCCCGGATTCCGAAAATGTTTGAAGATACTTGTTACCCATAACCTCACGAACTCAAATATACAATTTTTACCCAATTCCATAATCATTTTCATGGTTAAATCCCATTTTTATCAAAACCTAGGTTTTTCAACTAAACCCATAATTTTTACAATTTTACATGTTAAAATCTATCCATAATCTATGTATTCAACTTACATTGGATATAAATTACTTACCTTCAATAGCTAGGTAAAAACCCCTCTCTAAGAAGCTCCAAAATCGCCCAAGAAGTAAAAGAAATGAGTAAAAAATGGCCTAAGTCCCTACATTAAAAGCCCTTACTACCTCCAGCATTTCCGCTTCTGAAGTACCTCGGCTGCTTTTGTGGCTCTGCATATGCAGAAAGAGCATCGCAGATGCGACTCTTCCCCAACTGTCCTACTTCCGCATCTGTGGAAAATGGTGCGCTTCTGCGAGACCTCGTCTGCGGTGCATGTGCCACATCTGCGGCCCTTGTCGCTTCTACGGCCCTTGCCGCTTCTGCGGTTGCCTTCATCGCACCTGCGCTTTCGCAGGTTCGGTCTATGCACCGCATCTGTGATTCCTGGTCAGCCCACACTAGACTGCTTCTACGGCCGTTGGCTCGCTTCTGTGAGCTCGCACCTGTGGCCGGTCCTCCGCAAGTGCGATTGCACCAGAAACTCTGATGCTTCAACCCCCTTTTTTCCCAAGTCCAAACGACTTTCGCGCATCGTCCGAATGGTATTCGGCCCCCCGGAGGACTCGTCCAAAGATACCAACAAGTTTTTAATCATGAGACAGGCTCTCTCGAACCCTGGGAATGCGGAAAACAACACCAAAACTAAGAAATCAACTTATGAACTTCAAGTTCTTTCAACTTGCTCCGAACGCGCCGAATCATACTTAAACTACTCGGAATGATACCAAATTTTACGTGCAAGTCTTAAATCACCATACAAAATTATTTCCGGGCTCGGAATCCCAAACGAACCTCGATCACACCAAAACCTACTCCAAAATAAATTTAAAAAACTTTTAAACCTTTAATAAGCCAACTTTTAACTTTAGGCGACGAAACGCTCCCAGATCGTCCTAAACCTGATCCGGACACACGCCCAAGTCCAAAATCATCATACGAACCTATTGCGACTGTCAAATCCTAATTCTGAGATCGTTTACTAGAAATGTTGACCCAAGTCAAACTTAACCCTTTAAAGCCAATATTAAGGAACTAAGTGTTTTGATTTCAACCCGAACCCTTCCAAACCCGAACTAACCATCCCCGCAAGTCACAAAATAAAAAAAGCACATATGGGGAGTCTTATTTAGGGAAACGGGGGTCTAGAAAGTAAAACACCGGTCAGGTCATTACAGGGAAGCTTGAAAGCATTTTGATAGGACGTATCCGGATTATGCTAGTAAACTGAGGAATGTTTAGTTGGGTTTGTGTGCTGATGGTTTCATGCCATTTTCTATTTTTGCAATACCATATTCATGATGGATAGTATTTATTACGCCATATAATATTCTGCCTGAAATGTGTATGACTAGTCCATATAATTTCTTAAATTGTGTTATTCCCGGTCCCCGTAATCCAAAGAGTTCGATTGATGTATATTTGCAACCTCTGATTGCTGAGCTAAAATAGTTAGTGGTATGATGGAGTTGAGACATATGACATATCAACTAAGCAAAATTTCAACTTGCGTGCTAACTTAATGTGGACCATTAATAATTTTCCTGCATATAGAATATTGTTTGGGTGGATGACTGCTGGAAAGTTAGCATGTCCTTACTGCATGGAAAATGGTAAAGCATTCACTTTAAACCGAAAGCAGTCATGGTTTGATTGTCATCGTCAGTTCTTGTCAGTTGATCATGAGTTCAGAAGGATAAAGAATGCATTCCAAAAGAATACAGTTGACCATGATTTGCCACCTCCAAATTTGTCCGATGAGGAAATTTGGGAGAGGGTTCAGAACTTTACTAAAGTTACCGATGCCCCACCTTCTAGATTTTCTGGATATGGTGTTACTCATAACTGGACAAAACAGAGTATATTTTGGGAGTTGCCATATTGGAAGGATAATCTTCTCCGACACAATCTTGATGTCATGCATATTGAGAAGAACTATTTTAACAATTTGTTCAATACAGTGATGGATGATAAGAATAAGATAAAAGATAACCCGAAGGCTAGACTGAACTTACATGAATATTGCACGTGACCTGAATTACATTTGCAATTTGCAAACAATGGTAAGGTGTTCAAGCCCAAGGCCAGCTACTCATTCAATTTGGAACAAAGATGACATATTTGTGAGTGAGTTAAAAACCTAAAGATGCCCGAGGGCTATGCTTCGAACCTGGGAAAACATGCTGATATGGTTGAAGGAAAACTGACTCATATGAAAATTTATGGCTGTCATATCTTCATGGAAACCTTAATCCCTATTGCATTTTGTGGTTTGCATGAAAATATCTGGAAACCCATCACAAAGATAAATTTGTTCTTCAAAGACTTATGTTCTACCACATTAAGGGAAGAAAACCTATTTCAAATGAATCGGAACATTCCTGTAATCAGTAATAAGCTGGAAAGGATTTTTCCATGTGGTTTCTTTGATGTAATGGAACACCTTCCAATTCACCTTGTACACGAGGCGTGACTTGGAGGACCAGTTCAATGCAGGTGGATGTATCCATTCGAGAGGTAATCATCAAACCTTGATTTATTCTTATAATTTTCTTTAACGTTATTATCTAATATGACAATCTGCAGGACTATCGGCAATTATAAATGATTTGTTAAACAGAGGAATATGATTGAAGGATCCATATGCAAACCCTATCTTGCAAAGGAAACTCCCCATTTTTTTTCTTACTACTTCGACAACCATGTGTCATGTGCTAGAAATAGGCATAATCGGCAAAATATCATTATTGATAATGGTAGGGTTAGAATAATGTTGTATTAAAATTAATATGCACTCAATAATATTGTATTCAAAAGGGGCCTAAGTAGTATGGAGTACAAATCAGCTTCAAATCATGTGTTGCTAAATTGTCTGGAAGTTCAACCCTTTCTTAAGTAAGCGTTGACGTAAGATTAATTTACACGGACTACTATTTAATTCGGTTGATGCAACTAACAAAAGTTTCAATGTGTCGCTCAGTGACTTCGTGAGTTAATTTGGCCATGATGCTGTATATTCTATATTTGAGGCATGGTTTAAATAGTGTGTAAGTGCATCTTACATACTTTCTCACATATGAATATACATACTCGGTCACTTGTGAATATACATGCTTGCTTGTGATTTATTTAACATTACATATAGGTCAATAATTCAAACAACGATGTTAATCAGTTTTTGAAAGATATATCTTGGGGACCTGCACTTACGGTTACAACTATGTCTAAATATTTTGTGAATGGCTACAAATTTCACCCGAGGAATGCTCCAAGTATAAAAAAAAAAGCAATAATAGTGGGGTGTGTGTCAAAGGTGGTGAAGGCAACGAGGATGGGTACAAATATACACCTAGAAGAGGTACAAATATACACTCGCAATACAACATAATTAAGGTTAATAAAAAGAGGGAGTATGATCGCTATGATCCTTTTATAATTGCAGAAAAAGTTAGGCAAGTGTATTATGCTCCATATCCATTGCGAAGGGATATGAATGATTGGTTGGTTGTAATCCAAACTAAACCTGTTGGTAGGGTGGAAGTTGAGAATGTGCTAGATGTTGCTTACCAAAGTGATACCTCAATCGTTAAACAAATGGTGGATGATCAGTTAGAAAATGACTTGGAGCATCCTCAACGCATATTAGAAGAAGTTGATATAGAGGAAATAACAATCATAGAAAATGAGTACTAAGAATCAGCTGATAAAAATGAAATAAGTGAAGAGGAAGAATTTTCGGACGAGGAAGGATACTTCGAAGACGACTAGCATGTTAGTTGTTTCAAGCGCTCTCAACTTATATAGACTTATATTCTCAATTCTAACATTTTCTTTAATTTATGCAGATAACCGGTATGGGTCGAGATAGGTCTAGGAAGGATAAGAGGCCTATTGATCATAAGGATGGTGCTACATCCTCGCTTCCTTCCACTCCACACTTGCATCCCTCCGCCGCTGATGGCCGACAACAATCTTCTAGGCACACATATTTTCCACCACATCCATCTACTCATTAGACTACCTACCATTCGCCCTCCCAGCAGTATTCTTACCATTCTCCACCACAGGGCTATACCCCGCTTCCTCCACATGATCCTGCATATAGTTACATGGGTCCACTGAGTCAGCAGTCACAGGGCCATGTGGTGATACGCCTGTCATCTGTTCCATTTGCTTCACCACTAGCTGGATCATATCCATCTAGATTTCAGCCACCCGGATCACAGCAGTGGTCTGGATCGCAGCAGGGGTCTAGATCGCAGCAGGGGTCAAGATCGCATCCATCTTCATCAGCGACCCCGTCTACCTCTCCACCGAGTTCGTCTCCTAGCATTTCTAGACTCCGCCTTTGGGATAGTAGCGCTGAGCTAGTTGCCTCCCCTTTTACGTATGCTTCAGATTCATCGGAGGATGATGATCCAGAGGAAGTGCAGTATGATCGTTATCATAGGATGATCATCAAGCTTGAGGGCAATGGGTAAGATTTATTTATTACTTCTTTTGTTTTTGCTGAATTATAATAGCCAGTCTTGTTTATTTAATGTAATTGCTATATTGCAGGTTCATACCTAGTCATCAGACTATAAAGATAATCACTGAAACTTTTGGTCGGTTGTATGATGCACCCTATGCGACTTGGAGTGAATTTCCACCGGAGCTCGTGGAGCAAATTTTAAACCAATTTAAGGTTATAATACAATTCTTATCTATTTAAGTATTATATTAGGCCAAATAGGTGTACGATCCCTTAAACTTGGCTCCAGTTTCTATTTTGACACCTTAACTAAGCCCATTACCTATTGAACACTTCAACCTAAATTAATGTATGCCCATTAAACACAAAAGCTGACATGGCAAGAGAGCTGTATTTCACCCCCTCTTACGCGCGTGAATTTAATGGGTTTGAGATAATGTTGTTCTTTTTTTATGTTTAAATCAAAATTGACTTTTTTAAAAGCAGAAGAAGAACGGAAATAAATTTTATTGCCGGAATTAATGGAGATCGCCGGAATTA
Organism: Nicotiana tabacum; assembly: GCF_000715075.1. Taxonomy (NCBI): domain Eukaryota; kingdom Viridiplantae; phylum Streptophyta; class Magnoliopsida; order Solanales; family Solanaceae; genus Nicotiana; species Nicotiana tabacum. Next base: position 93,362,033 of record NC_134102.1, read on the forward strand.
ATAAATTTTGTTGCCGAAATAAATTTTATCAAGGTTTTAATATTTACACACCAACCACAAAATCAGTAATAGACAGAACACGAACGAATCTCCGATACCACAACGATGGAAGACCAGAACAGATGGGTTGCATATTTCAGATGAAGCTGCCAAGGACATTCAATCCTATATCAGCGAAAGGTATGGACAGAATTTTGCATCAAAGAATGTGTGTAAATACTTCAAGAAGGTAAAGAATGCTCAAGAGGCCCATGAAGCTTAGATCTACTTGGCCTTTTAGTACACACCTTCTGTGGATTCAACTTCCGATGCAACATCCAACGATGAATCCTATTAAACTTCTTCATCAGATATACATAATTTAAGCAACTAATCTCCCTAATACTGCCTAAGAATTACTGATTTCAGCTGCGGGCAGAAAGGTTTGAACACAGTTGAGTCCATTATAATATTGTCGTCCCTCTGGTCAAAATAACCTATTTCAGGTAGGCAGTGAATGTCAGATGATACCTCATTTTTAACAGATCTAAGCTTCACTAAAGTAGTAAATAATCAAAGGCTCAAGAGGCCCATGAAGCTGATATCCGAAAGCTACCCCCAACGCTTGCTGGGGTGCTGGACGATGATGCACTTAGGCTGGTGGGATTCCATGGAATGAAAAAAGAAAGGGGGTGGTTGGGAAGAAGATGACGGTGGGAGGGGGTATTTAGAATAAATCTTTTTTGTTTTCAAAACTTCTTTTTGACTATTTGGGCCCAAATGCCACGTGTGTCCCTCTCATTTGTCATTTTTGCTAAGTCATTCATGTGTGAATTACACGCACCTTATTGTTTTTACTGGTTATGAGTAAAGTGTTCAATAGATCACTTTATATAATATTAAAGTGTTCAATAGGAAAAACGCTAAGTTAAAGTATCAAATTGGAAACTGGAGCCAAGTTTAAGGGGTCGTACACCTATTTGGCCAATATATTAACAATAATTTCATCTAACATTACACACTTAATTTGCAGACTAAGTGTGCCTGGGAGGACCGACATAACAGTGCCATTCTTACAAATTTTGAGTTCAAATACCATAAAAGACTATATGATTCCTTCTCTTCTACTCGAAAGAAAATCAAGAAGATTTCATGGGTTCTACCGCACATATAGGAGGATCTGCTGAGGCAGTGGACTACTGAGAAATTCGAGAAGAGGAGTGAACAGGGAAAGAAGGTCTGGGCATCTGAGAAAGGTGGATCCTTGCACTATGTGGGTGCAAGAAGCATGGGGACTACGAGGAGACTACTAGTAATTCCTTAAAATATTTAATTCTATTTTTATCGAATTATATTTATATATTTTAATTTAGTTAACATGTTTTATTATATTCGTAGGAAAAAAAATATAGGAGGAAGATGACTCATGATGAGTTCTTCATGGAGACTCACATCCGAAAGAAAAAGGCACCGACAGATCCAACTAGATAGGTCGAGGACCGGACGGAGACTACATATGTAAGTTTCATAACTACTATAACTTGAAATTAATGTTTATAATATTATATATTTAATAATTTTCTATCTTCTAAATAAAGGGTCGCTACAAGACTAATGTGTAGGAATACACTCAGAGCTTGCCACCGAATAAGGAAGGCGAGCAACCACCCCTTTCAGACGAAGAAGCGCAGAAGATATAGTTAGATGTTGTCGGTGGTCCTAAAAAGGGGATAGCATACGACCTTCCAGAGATCATTTCAGCGCTACAGAGCTGGATTGCAAGGTATAGGGACTTTCGCCCAGGGCGAGGCAATTGATAGGTCGACTCTCTCATCTATGGAGAAGAAGATCGCAAAGCTGACAGCAGAGCTTGAAGAGTTAAAGGCTAGAGAACAAAAGAGAGATAAGTAATTTGATACCCTTCAAGTTCAACTAGAAAAGAGAGACCAACAATTTAATGTCCTTCAAGGTCTGCTGGCCAATTTTCTTGCTAGGGGTGCTTTTCCCATTCCCCGGTCTCGTGAGCCTTCCCCAGATGTGTCTCCTTCTCGCCGTGATCCTTCGAACTATGCCGGCGATGAAGGTTCTAGTAGTGGATATGGAGATGATGTAGTACAAAATACTCATTGAATGATGTTTGAACTTTTAACTTGTGAAACGTTTTGTTGTTGGGTATGATGTTTTGTTAATATAGTTTAGTGGAGATGGAGATGATTTTTTGTTAATATAGTTTTCATAGTTGTGATGGTTGTTGTTATTGGTTGAATGACGCCAATGTAATGCTGCCATTATAGGTGATTGGTTGTTGGCAGGTGGTGAAGCTATAAAACAGCTGTATTTTATCAAAAAATACCCAAAAAACTGACCGCCTACCCACCGAAGTCGGTTGGAAATGTTCAATTAATTTCCCAGAAATTTACCAACAGACTTTGGTCGGAATTTTTAATTTTAAATATTAAATATTTTGATAATACCGACTGATTTTGGTCAGAATTGAATAATTTTTTAAAAAATAAATAATTAAAATTCCGACCGAAATCGGTCGCTACTTTTAAAAATAATTAAAAATTATTTTCAAGTCGCTAAGTTTATTTTGTGTCGGAATATTTGGTCAAAGTGCGTTAAAAATTACTGATCGACTTCGGTCGGAAATATCGATCGTCTGCGGTCGGTAGTTGTTAGCGACCATTATTTTTTCGACGAATTAAAAACGGTCGGTTTTTGTTCGATTCGACCGATTTCGATCGGTTTTTAAGGACGCTTTTTGATAATTTTTTTAGTAGCGTCGATCGTTATCTTACGATAGTATTTGAAAGAGCTGGTCAACTATGTTAACTACTTCTCAAGAAACAAGTAGCCTACTTAGCTTTGTATCGTGCAAAACTTCACTTGTTGGGAATTCTGCAATGAATAAGTTCACAACAAAATAAAGAGAATTTTCACACCTAATTATAAGTATATTTATGAGGAAATGGTTGGACATAGCACTTTATAAATCGAAAAGAAAAATAATCTTACAAAGATATCTTGTATGTTATTTTCAGATCTATTATGTTTAAAAATAAAGTCCTTTTATAAAAAAGACAACAAACTAAAAATAATTTTGTAAAGGACATATTTATTGAGAAACATATATAGAATCATACTTTGATTTGGTATTATAGTATTATATTAAAAAGGTAGAAACAATACGAAGATGCATGAAAGTGGGAACCTGGTAAAGTTCTCCCTACTTACTAAGTATTATTTATGCTAAATGGACAAGATTTTGTTAATAACCATCCAAAATTAACGAAAGTAAAAGAAAAATCCTTTTGTTACGTTAAATTGTGATGTAACAAGCTAGAAAACAGAAGTTTTTGCGCAGCAAGTCATTTCTACTTTCTCAACCCAATTAGTACTTGAATTTACTTTTGCAGAGATATATAGTACAACTGGTCAAATCCTAATATTAACATTATAAAAATAAAAGAGAAATATACAAATTGCACTACTAATTAAACAAGTTTAACATTAGAGCAGTTCTTTCTGAATTGTCGTGAATTGTATATTTTCAAAGGCCTAATCCCCACAGTAGCTCTGCTGATCTTCCACAATATGCATGTCATTATCGCCGCCAATATAAGCAGACAAATTCAAATACCTCTCAGCTTCTTGCTCAGCTCTCACATCTCTCCACTTTGTCCTGCATATCACACAGCTTATGGATCTTCTTCTGTTACTTCTCTTCCATTGCATCAAACATTCTTCATGTAATGGATTTCTACATGTCCCACAAGCTGCCACTCTTTCTCCCTTATTCATCTCTTCCAAACACACCGGACATGTAACACCGTCCTCTATCTCTATTCTCAACGGCGAACATTTTGGTCGTCTGGTGAAACCTGTACTTAAGACATAATATAATTATATAATTGAAGTTAGGCTACATCAGAGTTATAGATTTTAATACTATGATGTTAGAGCAGACAAGAGGTCCTGAGTTTAAATCTCACTCTCGCAAAAATAAAAATATTTTCACTTGTTTGGCCAGGAGCGCAGACGTGTGGAGCGTGTCGAGACATGATATAATTAGAATTGTGCTCCTTCTAACCTTTCTCGAACATTAGGGTTTGCTAGAGATTCAGTAGAGATGGGTAAGCTGAGAAGGCGTTGGAGCTCGCATGGCCGGAGAGTTCGCCGGAGAAGACACGTGTCGTCGATGGAGACCCCCAATACGCCGATGAGGACGAAGAGGATGTGTTTGCATGGGGTGGTTCGATCAGGGCAGCTGCATGATGGGGTGGTGGAGAGGTTAACGGTATATACATTTCCGGTTGCGCCTAAGATAAAGAAAGTGGTGTCGGCGTGGTGGAGGAGGCGGAGATGGTGGCTCACGGCACGGATGATTCGGTCGGCGAGTGGTTGTGTTGGCATTAGCCGGAGGCGATGACGGTGGTGGTGGTGGTCGGAAGGGGTAGAACTGGATGCAACGGATTCCATATTTTTGGAAATTTGGAGGAAGATAGTTATGGTACTTGGTTTGGGTATGTTTTGTAGGAAAAGGAAATTAAGGGTGGTAGAGATTCTTTGTATAGTTTTGAGGGACACGTAAGGTCTAGGACAAGTTAGGATATGAATACATTTGACTTGGTTCTTTCTCTTTCTGGTAATAGGTTAACCTTAAGGCACGTCATAATTAGGTACCTGCACTCCCAAATTTTAAAGGAATACTTTGTTTGAAGTGGAAGTAGATGGAATAAGGAAGTCGAATCGTGCGGGTTCATCCAAAAGCGTACGAATAGACATCATGTGCAAACAGCTTTTGTGAACAATATTTGTACATCCTAAGTTAAAGAAATTTCATTCCGCAGCTTGTCGCAAAATTTATGTATTATTTTCTTTGAAGGTCAACTTCTGCATTAAATTTCTTTTACACTAGTCGATCACTTAAGAAATTTTTTAAAGATAGTTATTGATAATCATAAAGATTTATACTAATTTAGGAAATAAAGTAAACAACCTTTGACAATCAAAAATACATTAGTTGTATATATAAACAGAGGGAGGTCCTATATCGTGTGTGGTAATGCATAGGCACCTAGAGATGTAACGATCCGATCCGTCGTTTTGATCTTTAGCGTTCCGTTCGGTAGTTTAAAGTCTTGAATGACTTCATATTGTGTATTACGACTTACGTTCATGGTCAGTTTTAGTTTTCGAGTGATTCATGATTGATTTGGAAGAATGATTCTCGTTTTAGAAGTTTAAGTTGGAAATGTTGACCGGGGTTTGACTTTTGTGAAAATAACCCGGAACGGTATTTTGATGGCTTCGATAGAATTGTATCGTAATTTTGGACTTGGATGTATGTCCAGAATTTAATTCGGAGGTCCCTAGGTTGATTTGGTACTTGTTGGCGAAAGATGGAAATTTAAAGGTTTGAAATTTTTCTAAGTTTGACCATGGTTTGACTTTATGGCTATCGAGTTCGGATTTTGATTTCGGGATTTGAATAGGTCCGTTTTATCATTTGTGACTTGTCTGCAAAATTTGGTGTCATTCCGAGTTGGTTTGATAGGAATCGAATGCGTGGTTGTGTTTTTAGAAGTTCTTGAAGTTCATTGTGATTTTCATATGTTTTGGTGTCTGAATCGTGGTTTCGGTTGTTATTTTGGTATTTTGATCATGCGAGTAAGTTTGTATGATATTTTTAGACTTGTATGAATGTTTGGTGTGGAGCCCCGAGGGCTCGGGTGAGTTTACGACGCGTTTCAGAGAGTTTGAGAGAGTTCAAAATTTTTTTGTTGGAGTTTAGTTCTCGTATTTGCGAGGAATTGGTCGCATTTGCGACAACCACATTTGCTAGAGATTTCTCGCTTTTGCAAAGAGGGCTGGAAACAGGGGAATTCGCATTTGCGAACTATCAAATCGCATTTGTGATTGTACATGGGTAGGGGATCTTCCACATTTGCGACAATTGAATATGCCTGAGTTCATATTTGCGAGTTTTTGGTCGCTTTTGCGACATCTTCAGAGTTTGTCAGGGGCCGCTTTTGCGAAGGCTTCTCCGCTTTTGCGAGGGTTTGCATTTGTGAACCCCTTGTCATAAATGCGACATTTGCACCTGGTTATATATTTTGTATTTTAGGACTTAGTCTCATTTTATCACTTTTTGAGCCTTAGACTCGGTGGAAGGCAATGTTGATGAGAGATTTTCATACACTTTCATACTAAACCATTGGGTAAGTAATTTTGATCAATTTTCAATTATATTACATGATTATATATGAGATTTAACATCTAAATCATGAGATTTGAAGGAAAAGTATGGGGATTTTTGTCTATATTTTTAAAAAATAAAAATTTGTGATTTGAGAGTCGAATTGGACTCAGATTTGAAAAACAAAACACATATATGGACTCGTCGGGTTATGGGTAGTCAATATCTACCATTAGACTCGGATTTTGATTGGACGAGCCCAGGATGAATTTTGTTGAATTTTGTAAAGATCATAGCCTTATTAATTGAAATTGGTTTCTCTTGTATTATTTGTTATTATTAAGTCGTTTTGGTTAGATTTGAGCTGTGCGGAGGCGAATTCTACGGGAAAGCTATTTTTGAGTATTGGTTTGACCTAGTTGAGGTAAGTATCTTGCCTAACTTTGTGTGGGGGAACTACCCCTTCAGATTGGGTTTGATTGCGCTACTTGAATTATATGAAAGAAGTATACATGATGTGACGAGGGTGTACACGGTTTTATATGTGAAAATTAGCCGGTTTAGACTCTAAGGTTACTTATAAGTATTTAATTGAAGTTGTCATTAATTGTTCTACCTTTCGTTGTCAAGTTTATTCTTACATGCTTTAATTGAGGTTGTTATTTCATGTTCTAGTTCATTGTCGAGGTTTCCCTTATATGCAATTATTAGTAATTGTTGTTACATGCTATTTTTTCCATTGTTGAGTTATTCTCATGCATTTAGTCGTAGTTGCTATTTCATGCTACCTCTTTTATTGTTAAACTTATGTTATACATTAGAATTTGAAGATGTCATTTCATGGAAATACCTTTATCGTTGAGTTATTAAAGTTGTAGCTGTTGAAAGTTATTAACACGATTGTGGTTGAAATTATTAGTTATTGGAATACCTTTTGTCACACCCCATCCTTGGGAGGTACGACTGGCACACGACACCTGAAACCGACGTCCATACTCAGACTATCCCATTATGAAATCAGGGTCAATGAGGCCTTCGAGTAATGAAAACCAGAATTTAAAATGTGAATAACTGTCTTGCAAGGAAACATAGACATTTTATACATATTTATAATTGTTCTTAACAAGGTCATAAATGACCCTTTTACATACAACCGAACTCTAGTCTGCAAGCCTCTAAGAGTATCAAGAGAAATATACACATACATTACTAGGTCGGAACAGGGCCCCACCTTACCCAAAATGATTTGAACATATACTTCAGTACCTATTAACTCCTGAACAACTACTCCAAAGAAGTGGAGTGCAACGACCAATCAGCTGGAACAACACCCTACTAGGGAGGGACGTCATCGGGTCTACTTGTACCTATGGGCATGAACACATCTCCCCAAGAAAAGAGCGTCAGTACAGATAATGCACTAGGTATGTAAGGCTAAGAAAGGAAGTAAGTTAGAGTCCTAACATAAGAGGTATGAGTATGTGATTTCAACTTGAATACCGAAGACAAGCCACCGATGGCGTAATCTGTGGGAACTATAAACCATGAATCATAAATGTATGCAAGCTTTTGTAAAACTAAGCTACTCATTAGGGCCATTGATTAATTTATATATATATATATATATATATATATATATATATATATATATATATATATATATCTTAAGATGTATATATAGTATATAAATCGAATATACCCGGCCTCATAGAGGACTCGGTTGTACCCAGCCACAAGAGAGCTCGGTACATCACATAACACGTCACTCCATACCCGAATTCGTAGAGGACTCCGTTGTACCCGGCCTTAGGAGGTCTCGACTGTACCTGGTCTCAACAGAACTTGGCTAGCCGGCCTCAAGAGGACTCGGTAGCCTCACATCACACATCATCGTACCCGACCACACAGGGGCTCGATAATATATCATATCATGTCTCATCATATCCAATTGATCTGTGGTTGAACAATAGGTTCCGTACCCGACCGACTATAGCACGGCTTAGTAAAGTAAGATAGATACATATATAAGTGCAATGCAATAGCAGTTTTGAGGGATAACAAGTTTAAAATTGGGAAGGATCATACTTTCCGACCACATGATACTAACTAGAACATTATAGACTTTGAAAGAAATGCTATAGGCAAGAATGTACAAGAACAGAACAATGTCAATGAGAGGGGCTCAGAACAACCAAATTCTTATAATACGAAAATCCTTTAGAGGGAGAGAGAGAGAGACTTACACCAAATCATGCCAAGAAAGAAAGTTGCCCTATATACCTTGTTGAAGAACTAGCTACACTTCTATGGTGATTAACTTTGCCTCTAATGAATCTTCAGAATCAATACCACCAGATGACAGATGTTACAACAACGATTCCAAGTTTCTTCAAGTTGAATCCTAATAGAATCGCCTTCTGATTCAGTTTAGGCTATTTCGAACTTCAAAGGAGATGTGAGAGCGTTTTTGGTAAATTATGGTGAGTGGTATTCCTCGAAAATGAAAGATAATGAGTTCCCTTATATACAAGTACCAATCATAGGAATCTCCAACAGGTTCAAATGTAAAATAGGTTGCCCCGCCCTAGTTATAACACCGAGTGGGACAACTGGCACAAGCTTGTTGAAACGTGTAATCCCCTTTACCTTCATAAGCGTCGTTGGCCGACTGATCGTGCTAGACTCCACACTTACCAAGATTTGTTTAGGTGTGGGGTGTAACACCTTTCCTTGCCGAGTTATTTCGCATTCAATTTTTTGTTATTGAGATTCTTGTTCACATTGTGGTTAAGCCGTGAGCTGTGGTAATATTGGTATTGTTGATTTTGGGAATGTTGTGGCATATGGGCACGTATAGTGTGAGTTGATTTATATGTTGTTATATTGATGTACATACGGCGGTATAAGGGTAGGGGTTGATGCGCATGCAGCGGGATAAGGTGAGATTTATACGTGTGTTGCTAGTAAGGTAATTACTTGAAGCCATGCGGTGAGATAAGAGGGCTAAAACGTGTGTAGATATTTCGAAAAAAATATTTTTTTAAAAATAAATACAAGGATCACGCGGCGATGTAAGGAAGATTGTGATTGTGACTTGTGAAATGTGAATATGAGGTGTGGTACCTCGGCGTGATTCTTGTTGTACATTCTATGTTGGAAATGCTAGTTGATTTGAACAATTATTGTTTTGTGCGATGAACCGATAGGTCATTTATAGTTTTACCCTTTATTTCTATGTTCTGAGACCTCGAATAGATTCGTTTAACCTTTCTCGATTTATATGCGCAATCCGTGTCCTTTTTTCGGAAGGTTTTTATGAGAATATTGATGAAAATGTAAAATCGTGCCTTAAAGCTCATTTGAGTTGACTACGGTCAATGTTTTGCGTAAATAGACCCGGATCACTGTATTGATGGTCTCGGTGGGTCCGTATCATGATTTGGGACTTGGGCGTATGTCCGGAATGGAATTCGGAAGTCCCTAACTTGAATTAACGTAAATTGTTGAAAACTAGTAATTTAAAGGTTTAAAGAATTCCTAAGTTTGACTGTAAGTTGACTTTATTGCTACCGGGTTCGGATTTTGGTTCCGAAACTTGGTATAATTTCATTATAGTATTTATGACTTGTTTGCAAAATTTGGTGCAGAACGGAGTTGAATTGACGTAATTCGGACATCCGGTTGAAAAATTGTATGTTCATAAGTTTTATTAAAAATTTCATTCGTTTTGGTGTCCGATTTATAGTTCTAGGTATTATTTTGGTATTTTGATCGTGCGAGCGAGTTCCTATGATGTTTTTGGACTTGTGTGCATATTTGGTTTGGAGCTCCGAGGGCTCGGGTGAGTTTCAGATAGGCTACAGATGATTTTGAACTTGGAAATTTCTCATTTTTGGGCTTTTGCTGTCATCTGGTGCTTTCTTCTTCGCGATCACAAAGATACTCCCGCGATCACGAAGAGAAACATGGGCTGGGGAGGGATTTACACTACTCCAAAGTGGGGAATAAGTCGCGAACTAGAAACTTTGGAGGGCTTACCCTTCGCGAACGCGCCCACCCACACGGGAATGCGAGGATTTGTGGGACTCTGGAAAGGCTGGGCAGGTGTGCTACATGAATGCGATCACTGGGTCGCGAACGCGATGGTCAGGGGGGAAGAACCATCCCGAACGCGTAGCACATCTCACGAACGCGAAGGCCATTTGGGCCACAGTGCTTCGCGATCGCGTCAGGCCCTTCGCGAACATGATGAAGGCCTAGAGGCGATTTGGGAGAGAAATTTCATCACCCTTTCATAGGTTAGTGTACTTTAACTTATTTTTTTCTATTTCCATCATCACCCTTTAATTTCTAACCTTAATCTATGTTCTTTCATGGTTGAAAATTAGGGATTTGGGAAGAATTGGGGGGTGGGGGTTGTAAATTTTGAATTTAGACCTCAAATTAAGGTCGGATTTCAAAACTAATTACATAATCAGCCTCTGGGGTGAATTGGTAAATGAATTTTGGTCTGAATCTTGGGTTTTGATCAAGCGAGCATGGGGTTGACTTTTGTTGACTTTTTGGAAAAAGTATAAAGATCTTAACTTTATGTATTATAATTGATTTCCCTAGCATTATTTGATGTTATTGAGTTAATTTTGGTTAGATTCGACTGGTTTGGAGGCGGATTTTAGAGGAAAGGCCCTAGTAGAGCTTTGATTTGCTTGCGGAGCGAGCTAAGTATTGGGTCTAACCTTGATTTGAGGGAAATAGGAACAATTGAGCTATGTGAATTACATGTGTAGCGGCATATATGCGAGGTGACGAGTGTATATACGCAGTCAACTTACTTGTTTTCATGCTTTCCCGTATTTCATTAATTATTTTATTCCATGTATTAACTGTTGACGCTTTAATTGCTTCCTATGCCTTAACTTGCTACTTGTCACTTATTTCTCTGGTATTAAAATGTTCGTTTCTTCCGTGCTTCCATGATTAATTAGTGCTTGTATTAATTGTCGTACTTGTACATTTTAATTGTCATATATTTGACTTGCCTTGGCGCTTTGTATTAATTGTAGCATTACTTGATTTGGTACGAGGTTCCTTTATGGCTTTGCTTTCATATTTCTTTAATCGTAGAGATTCTTGTGATTTGAATTGTTAAATTGATTGCACTTATTAATTTTTTTATGGATCGGGTTGCATGCTGCCACAGGTAAAATAAGGGAGGATTGATATTTATATGGTGGGATCGGGTTGCACGCCGCAACAGATTTTATATGTAATTTTGATATGGTAAAATAAGGGAGGAATATGATATTGATTCTGATTATATGGTGGGATCGGGTTGTGCGCCGCAACGAATTTTACATGTTATTATTGATATTAATATGGTGAAATAAGGGAGTATTGTGCTTGTATGGTGGGATCGGGTTGCATGCCGCAACGACTGAAATAAGGAAGGATGGTTTTACGGTGGGATCGGGTTGCGTGCCACAACGAATGTGTATTTTGTATTAATTATTGTACTGCGTTAGCTTTCGATGCTTTCATACGAGATTCTGAGTACTGGTGTTTCTGGTTTTACCGATTTAGAGGATTTAGTTTATTTTCATAAGTTAACTGCCTTACTTTCCTGTATTTCATTCATGTTATTATTATTTTACTGCATACAGGTTATTGTAAGTGACCCTCCTTAGCCTTGTCACTACTTTGTTGAGGTTAGGCTCGGCACTTATAGAGTACATGAGGTCGGTTGTACTCATATTACACTCTGCACTTTTTGTGCAGATTTTGGAGTCGATCCTAGAGGCAGTGAGTAGATTGCTCGGATTGATTGCCGGATTGGAGAGTTGAGGTACAACTACTCGGCGTTCGCAGCCTTGAAGTCCCATTCTACCTTATTCTAGCTGTTTATTTCATTTCAGACAATTTTACTTTCATTCAGACCATTATCTATATTATTCTAGTCGCTCGTGCACTTGTGATACCAATTCTGGGATTGTATCTAGATATTGCAGTTATTATATTTTTTCATACTCTATTTCAGTTCTATTTCAGTTATTACAGTTTAATTGGTATCAGTTAATTTGATTTGTTAAAAATAGCTAAAAACTATTCTAAAGTTGGCTTGCCTAGCAAATGAAATGTTAGGCACCATCACGGTCCCGAGGGTGGGAATTCCGATTTGTGACAAGTTGGTATCATAGTACTAGGTTGCCTAGGTCTCACGAGTCACTAGCAAGCTTAGTAGAGTCTGGAGGATCGGTACAGAGATGTCTGTACTTATCTTCCAGAGGCTATGGAGTTTAGGAACAATTTCATTTCTTTCTTTCTCTATCATGCGATTTTTTGTTCTATTCTTGTTCTCTCGCAGATGGCGAGAACACGCACTGCATCTACAACTGGAAATAAGCCGGAGCCCCCTGTGGCAGCTACGATCAAGGGCAGAGGACGAGGCCGAGGTCACGCCAGAGACCGAGGCAGAGGCAGAGCTCAGCCTAGAGCTCGAGCAACAACACCTGCAGTGGAGCCTCAGGTGGATTTTGAGGAGGTTCCAGCTCAGATTGTACCCATCGGACCAACTCATGTTTCAGAGGGGTTCATAGCCACTCCAGTGCTTCAGGATGCTCTAGTCCGTTTGGTGGGCCTTATGGAGAGTGTGGCCAAACCAGTACCTTCCCGGTGGCACCAACCATCTCTCGGGATGGGGGAGGAGCACAAACTCCCACTACTCAAACCCCAGAGCAGGTAGCTCCCCAGTATCAAACTCCAGCAGCCCCGCCAATTGTGGTAGTTCATCCAATTATTGTGGCACATGCCGGTGATAGGCCCGCTTTATCTTCTGAGGCTATGTTGAGGTTGGATAAGTTTACCAAGCTCTTTCCTGTTCATTTCAGTGGTGCATATTCTAAGGACCCACGGGATTTTCTGGACCGTTTCCACGAGGTGTTGCGCAACATGGGTATAGTTGAGACCAATGGGGTCGATTTTACAGCATTTCAGATGACTGGTTCCGCCAAGAGATGGTGGGGAGATTATATGTTGACTAGACCAACCAGTTTGCCTGCACTTACCTTGGATCAGTTCTCACAGCTATTTCTAGAGAAGTTCATTCCTGTCACTCTGAGAGAGGAGTACCGCAGGTAGTTTGAGCATCTTCACTTGGTAGTATGACTGTTACCCAGTACGATACTCGATTTGTGGACCTAGATCGCCATGCCACTATCTTGCTTCCTACTAAGAGGGATAGAGTGAGGAGATTTATTGATGGGCTCACTTACACTATTAGGCTTCAGATGGCCAAGAAGACCGGGAGTGATATTTCTTTCTAGACGCCCTCAGATATTTCTAGACCGATCGAGATGGTTCGTGCTCAGGAGAGGGGCCCGGTGTCAGATAAGAGGCCTCGTCATTCTGGTAGTTTTTGTGGTGCCTCATCTAGAGCCAGGGGTACTTTTGGTAGGGGACATCCTCCCAAACCATTTAGTCAGTGCTTCAGGCATCTCACAGTGCTTCAGGGAGTCATGGTCCTTATGTGCCTCATTCTAGACAACCAGCCTATAGTGTACCATCAGCTCCTATCAGTGCACCTCCAATTTAGGGCTATCACTGAGGTTATCCGTCCCGTTCGGGTCAGCTTCAGCTTTAGCAGCCACAACAACAAAATGTATGTTTTGAGTGTGGTGGTACTGGTAACATCAGGAGGTTCTGTTCGAGATTATTGGGTGGTATGCCGCAATAAAGTTCTCGTGCCATAGTTCCGGTACCGGTTGCACCACCGCTCGCTCAGCTAGCTAGAGGGAAGGGTCAGACAGCCAGAGGTGGAGGTCAGGCCGTTAGAGGTGGAGGTCCGACCGTTAGAGGTAGAGGCTAGCCAGCTAGAGGCCGTCCCAGAGATGTAGTTCAGAGTGGTGGGGCCTATCCCCCATGTTATGCTTTCCCATCTAGGCCTGAGGCCGAGTCATCTAACGCCGTCATCACAAGTATTGTTCCAGTTTTCTATAGAGATACTTCAACTCTATTTGATCCCGAATTTACTTATTCCTACGTGTCATCCTATTTTGCTTCATATCTAGTTGTGCCTCGTGATTCTTTGAGTGCTTATACGTATATGTCCATGCCTATGGGATATTCTATTATTGTATATCGCGTCTATCGCTCGTGTGTGATAACTATTGGGAGTCCTGAGACTAGCGTAGATCTCCTACTTCTTGATATGGTAGACTTCAATGTTATCTTGGGTGTGGATTGACTGTCACCTTATCATGCTATATTGGAATGTCACGCCAAAATGGTGACCTTAGCCATGCCGGGGTTTCCTCGATTAGAGTGGAGAGGGACTCCTTCCCACTCTACCAGCAGAGTTATTTCTTATATGAAGGCTCGACATATGGTCGAGAAGGGATTTCTAGCTTATTTGGCCTATGTCCGTGATTCTAGTACGAAGGTTCCTTCCATGGATTCAGTACAAGTTGTATATGAGTTTCCAGAGGTGTTTCCTGTAGATCTGCCGGGGATGCCACCTGATAGAGATATTGACTTCTGTATTGATTTGGCTCCGGGCACTCAGCCCATTTCTATTCCACCATATCATATGGCCCCGCCGGAGTTGAAGGAATTGAAGGAGAAGTTGCAAGATTTGCTTGATAAGGGCTTCATTAAACCTAGTGTCTCGCCCTGGGTGCGCCCGTGTTGTTCGTGAAGAAGAAAGATGGATCAATGAGGATGTGTATAGACTATTAGCAGTTGAACAAAGTCACTATCAAGAACAAGTATGCGTTGCTGAGGATTGATGACTTATTTGATCAGCTTCAGGGTGCCAAAGTGTTTTCGAAGATTGATTTGAGGTCTGGCTTCCATCAGTTGAAGATTAGGGCATCCGATGTCCCTAAGACGGTTTTGCAGACTCTGTATGGGCATTATGCGTTCCTAGTGATGTCATTTGGGTTGACAAACCCCCAACATTATTCATGGATTTGATGAACCAGGTGTTCAAACCCTACTTGGATTCTTTTGTGATTGTATTCATTGATGATATCTTGATCTACTCCCGTAGTTGAGAGGAGCATGAGCAACATCTTCGGATTGTACTTCAGATCTGAAAGATAGCCAGTTATATGCCAAGTTTTCAAAGTGTGAGTTTTGGTTAGACTCAGTCGCATTTTTAGGGCATGTTGTATCGGCAGAGGGCATAAAGGTGGGTCCTAAGAAGATTGAGGCAGTTCAGAATTGGCCTAGACCTACTTCAGCTACAAAGATCCAGAGTTTCCTAGGTTTGGCGGGTTATTATCACCGGTTCGTGGAGGGGTTTTCATCCATAGTAGACCCATTGACTAGATTGACCCAGAAGGGTTCCCCATTCAGATGGTTGGATGAGTGTGAGTTGAGATTTCAGAAGCTCAAGACTTCTTTGACTACGGCGCCAGTGTTGGTGTTGCGCACGGGTTTAGGATCTTACACGGTGTATTATGATGCATCTCGTATCGGGATCGGTGTAGTATTGATACAGGATGGCAGGGTGATTGCATATGCGTCATGGCAGTTGAAGGTTCACAAGAAAAATTACATTATTCATGACTTAGAGTTGGCAACCATTGTTCATGCGCTGAAGATTTAAAGGCTCTATCTTTACGGCGTGTCGTGCGAGGTATTCATGGATCATCGGAGTCTACAGAATTTGTTCAAGCAGAAGGATCTCAACTTGAGGCAGATGAGGTAGTTAGAGCTATTATGTTATTACTATTTTGTACCATCTCGGGAAGGCCAATGTGGTGGCTGATGCCTCGAGTAGAAAGGTTGTGAGTATGGGTAGCCTTGCATACATTCCAATTGGTGAGAGGCCACTTGCGATGTTCAGGATTTGGCCTATTAGTTCTTGAGGTTAGATATTTCAGAGCCCAGTCGTGTTCTAGCTTTCATAGTCGCTTGGTCTTTCTTGTATAAGTGCATCAGAGAGCATCAATATGATGATCCCCATTTTCTTGTCCTTAAGGACACATGCGGCACAGTGGTGCCAAGCAGGTTACTGTTGGAGATGATGGGGTTTTGAGGATGCAAGTTCGTATTTGTGTGCCCAATGTGGACAGGCTTTGTGATTTGATTCTTGAGGAGGACCACAGTTCCTAGTATTCTATTCATCTAGGTGCCGCCAAGATGTATCAGGACTTGCGGTAGCATTATTGATGGAGGAGGATGAAGAAGGATATAGTTGCATATGTAGATCAGTGTCTAAATGATCAGCAAGTAAAGTGCGAGCCTCAGAGGCCTGGTGGTTTGCTTCAGAGGCTAGAGATACCTGAGTGGAAGTGGGAGCGTATCACTATGGATTTTGTTGTTGGACTCCCACGGACTCAGAAGAAGTTCGATGGGATATGGGTCATTTTGGATAGGTTGACCAAGTCGACACATTTCATTCTAGTGGCAATTACCTATTCTTCAGAGCAGTTAGCTGAGATCTACATCTGTGAGATCGTCCGTCTTTACGATGTGCCCGTGTCTATCATTTCTGATCGAGTTATGCAGTTCACCTCGTACTTCTAGAGGGCCATACAACGTGAATTGGGTACACGGTTTGAGTTGAGTACAACATTTCACCCCCAGACGGACGGACAATACGAGCGCACTATTCAGATATTAGAGGATATGTTTCGCACTTGCGCTATATTTCAAGGGTTCTTGGAATCAGTTCTTGTTGCTTGCGGAGTTTGCCTACAACAACAACTACCAGTCGAGCATTTAGATGGATCCCTATGAGGCATTATATGGGAGCCGGTGCCGTTCGCCAGTTGGATGGTTCGAGCCGGGGGAGGCTCGGTTTTTGGGTACAGATTTGGTACAAGATGCCTTGGATAAGGTCAAGATTATTCAGGATCGACTTCGCACCGCTCAATCTAGGCATAAGAGTTATGCCGACCGTAGAGTTTGTGATGTTGCATTCATGGTTGGAGAGAGGGTATTTCTCCGGGTTTCACCCATGAAGGGTGTGATGAGGTTCTAAAAGAAGGGCAAGTTGAGACCTAGGTATATCAGACCCTTTGAGATTATTGAGAGAGTGGGTGAGGTGGCCTATAGGCTAGCATTGCCACCTAGTTTATCAACAGTCCATCCGGTGTTCCATGTGTCCATGCTCCGGAAGTATCACGGTGATCCGTCATATGTGTTAGATTTCAGCTTAGTCCAATTGGACAAGGATTTGACTTACTAAGAAGATCCGAAGGTTATTCTTGCTCGACAAGTTCGGCAGTTGAGGTCTAAGAGTTATCCTTCAGTTCAAGTGTAGTGGAGAGGTCAGCCGATCAAGGCAGCCACATGGGAGTCCGAGTAAGACATGTGGAGTGAATATCCACACCTTTTCACCAGTCCAGGTACCTTTCTATGTCCGTTCGAGGATGAACGTTTGTTTTAGAGGTGGAAAATGTGATGAACCGATAGGTCATTTATATTTTTACCCTTCATTTCTATGTTTCGAGACCTCGAATAACTCCGTTTAGCCTTTCTCGATTTACGTGTGTAGTCCGTGTCCTTTTTCTAGTAGGTTTTTATGAGAAAATTGATGAAAATGTGAAATCGTGCCTTAAAACTCATTTGAGTTGACTACGGTCAATGTTTTATGTAAACGGGACCCGGATCAGTATTTTGACGGTCCTGGTGTGTCTGTATCGTGATTTGGGACTAGGAAATATGCCCGAAATCAAATTCGGAAGTCCCTAACTTGAATTAACATAAATTGTTGAAAACTAGTAATTTAAAGGTTTAAAGAATTCCTAAGTTTGACCGTAAGTTGACTTTGTTGCTACCAGGCGGTTCTAGAACTTGGTATAAGTTCATTATTGTAATGACCCAACCGGTCATTTTGAGTTTTAGAACCCCGTTCCCTAAAATAAAACTTCCCGTATGTGCATTTAATGATTTATGACTTGCGGGGATGGTTGGTTCGGGATTTGGAAGTGTTTGGGTTGAAATAGGAACACTTGGTTCCTTAAGTTAGCCTTAGAATGCTAGGTTTGACTTCGGTCAACATTTTGAAAAAATGACCCCGAAATTAGGATTTGACTGTTCTAGTAGCCCCGTATGGTGATTTTGTACTTAGGAGCATGTTCAGAATTTTATTTGGAAGTCCGTAGTTAAAAAATGCTTGAAATAGCTAAAACAGGAATTTAAGTTTGGAAGTTTGACCAGTGAGTTGATATTTTGATATCGGGGTCGGAATCCAGTTTTGAAAATTTTCATAGCTCCATTATATCATTTATGCCTTGTGTGCAAAATTTGAGGTCAATCGGACTTGATTTGATAGGTTTCGGTACCGAATGTAGAAGATGGAAATCTTAAGTTTCATTAAGCTTGAATTGGAGGATGATTCGTGGTTTTAGCATTATTTGGCGTAATTTGAGGGTTCGACTAAGTTCGTATGATATTTTGGGACTTGTTGGTATATTTGGTTGAGGACCCGAGGGCTCGGGTGAGTTTCGGATGGCTAACAGATCATTTTTGGCTTTTGGGAGATTGCTGATAGCTGCTGGAATTTTCCTCTGATTTCCTTATACGCGATCGCGTAAGTCCGTCTATGATCGCGTAGGGTAATTTGGGCAGCTAGAAATTTGTTCTATGCGATCGCGTGGGCAAGTCCGCGATCGCGTAGGTTTGGCAAGCCGTGCTATGCGAACGCGTGGCTAAGACCGCATTCGCGAAGAGGAAACGAAGCCGAAGCTGGACCACACACTTAATGCTTCGCGATCGCGTGAGGAGGCTCGCGATAGCGTAGGCTTGCGGAGACTGTGCTTCGCGATCACGTGGGATTTTCCGCGATCGCGTGTGTTGGTCCACGATTGCGTAGAAGGAATCACTGGGCAGGGAGTTTAAGTTCTGAAAATGGGACTTCGTCCCGTTTTCCATTTTTAACGATTTGGAGCTCGAATTTGGACGATGTTTGGGAGAATTTCAGAGAAAACAACGGAGTAAGTGTTCTTAACTCAATATTGGTTAAATTACCCGAATCCATCACTGTTTTTTATCATTTAATTGGTTAATTGAATTGGAAAAGTTTGGAAACCCTCTTGGGTAGATTTGAGGATTTGAGGGCCGAATTGTTATCGGAATTTAGTAATTTTGGTATGGGTAGACTCGTGGTTGAGTGAGCGTTCATATTTTGTAAATTTTGTCGGATTCCGAGATGTGGGTCCCATAGATAATTTTTGAATTTAATTTCATAGTTTCATTGAAAAATTTAGTATTTTCTTCTAGAATTGATTCCTATAAATTTTAGTTATTGTATCGAGTTATTTTGGCTATATTCGAGCCAGACAAAGTTGGATAATAGTGGAAAAGGACTTCTGGAGGATTAAATTGGAGCAAATTGAGGTAAGTCTCTTATCTAATCTTGTGAGGGAGAAATTGCCTCATAGGTGATTAAATTAATAATTGTTGTTAATTGTGGGGGCTACGAACGTATGAGGTGACGAGAGTCCGTGTGTAGCTACTATTAATACTAAAGTCCGGGTAGTTTAGGACTCAAAAGCATTAATTAGTTGTGTAAATTATATTCTTTACTTAATTATATATATATTGTGAATTGTTAGGGAAGCTATTAAAAGATGGAAATCTCATGTGCTTAATTTTCTATTTAAATTAATTAATTGTTAAAAGAACTTGTTCATTCTCCTAAATTTATCTTATTGTAAATATACTCTCCTTCCGGAGGTACATAAGAAAATGTCCTCCATTCTTGTGGAGCGGGCCAAACGCCTCGGCAGGATAGACGCATCTATGGATCGTGCCGCACGTCCCTCAGCAGTGTACATGACACTCTGGATTGGACCGTACGACCTCGGCAGAAATCGTGCCTAATAATAATACTTACACGATATTTTGATAGTTTATTTTAGCTTGTGAAGCTAATTGATAAATTGAAAATCTTTGGAATTTGAAGAGTTATTATCTCTTCTTGTTAAGGAATTATTGTTATTCCTGTAAATGAGGCTAATTGATAAATTGGAAATTTATTGGAATTGAAGGATTTAATTATTTCTACTGGTTAAATAAATTATTGTAAATTCTTTGAATCATGCTGATTTAGATATTCTAGTTTTATTTCAAATATTATTATTGACCCATAGTGAGTGTCAAAGTCAGCCATCTCGTCTCTACCACTTCGAGATTAGGCTTGATACTTACTAGATACACGTTGTTTACGTATTCATACTACACTTGCTGCACTTTTTGTGCAGGACCTGAGGCAAGTACTAGTGGAGGACCTATCGTCTTACACCCACGTTATCCAGAGGCGTAGTGGTGAGCTGTTTTTTCTAAGCCGTTCTACAGCAACCAGTGCCTCTTTTTATATTTATATTCTGTCTATTTTATTTCAGACAGTACTTGGAGTTTTGTATAATCTAATAGATGCACATACATTTGTGACACCAGGTCTTGGCACACATATTGGTAGAATTTGGAATTGTATTATTTATCTTGAATTTAAATTAATCAGTATCTTTTCTATTTTCATTAATATTGCTAGGAAAAAGAACAGAATTACTTGGAAAAGTTTTAAAAGAATGATTGATATACGTTTAATTCATTAGTTGGCTTGCCTAACTGTAATGTTGGACGCTATCACGACCTATAGGTGAAATTGGACCGTGACAACAAAGTATCAGAGCGCACTAGGTTCACGTAGGTCTCACAATTTATGAGAAGACCCAATAGAGTCTTGCGGATCGGTATAGAGATGTCTGTACTTATCTTCGAGAGGCTATAGCGTGTTAGGAAACTACCTTTCTTCATATTCCATCGTGCAATTAATATAGTACTAAATATCCTTCTTTTATGCTCTCACAGATGGTGAGAATGCGCTCTAATGAGGTTCCAGACCAGGGAAGAGCTACTCCCCCAGTTGCTAGAGGCCGAGGGAGGGCTCCAGCCCGTGGTAGGGGGCGAGGACGTCCCAGGACTGTTCCAGTTATGCCGCCAGTGGGTCCAGCAGAGAATCCCATTGTTGAGGAACAGGGTGAGGTGCCTGTGGCAGAGCCAGCTCCGGTGGATTTCAAATCTGCACCGGGATTCCAGGATGTTATGGGTCTCATGCTGCGGTTCATGGACAATATGACTCATGCCGGTTTATTTCTGGCAGACCTAGCCACATCCCAGGAGGGCGGGGGAGCACAGATCTTTACCGCGCAGGCTCATGGGCAGGCAGCTGATGTATATTAAACCCTGGGTGCACTACCCATGGGTGGAGCCCAGCCAGTGGCAACAACTATACCTGAGCCCAAGCCAGCTGCAGCCGCTGATCCACAGAAACTATTGGATAGATGGACTAGACTACATCCTCCTGTCTTTGGGGGTGAGCGATATGAGGATCCCCAGGACTTCATTGATCAGTGCAAGGACAGACGGCACAACATGAGGATATTGGAGTCTCACGGGGTTGACTTTGCTACTTTTCAACTAGAGGGCAGGGCCCGTAGATGGTGACAGTCTTATGTTCTTGGCAGACCAGCAGATTCTCCTCCCATGACTTGGGACAGGTTCACCCGTATCTTCCTGGACATGTATATTCCACCCTCCCAGAGGGAAGAGTTGAGGTTTCCGTTTGAGCAGCTCCAGCAGGGTCAGATGTCAGTGACCGATTATGAGGCAAGGTTTTCTGAGTTATCTCACCATTCACTTATGATACTCCCTACTGAGGAGGAGAGAGGGCGGAGGTTTGTTGCGGGTTTACATACTGGCATTCAGGCCACTATGGCTCGAGAGGTTGAGATGGGTACTTCTTATGAGTTAGTCGTGGAGATAGCCCGCAGATTGAGGGTGTACGTCAGCGGAGCCGAGAGCAGATTACTAGAGATAAGCGGTTTAGGCATTTTGGAGAGTTCAGAGGTGCTCCGTCTAGGGGCAGAGGTCAGTTTGTGAGAGGGCAATCCAGCAGGCCCCCATATCCAGCACCACCACCTCCTCGGGGTGCTCCAGTGCGACCCTATCTCAGTGCTATACCAGAGAGTTCTTATCGCCCACCAGCTATTCAGGGTCCTCCAGTGGGTATTCAGTTCCCCAGGTCCAGACTCTTAGTCAGCAGCCCATCGCACCGAAGAGTTGTTACGAGTGCGGGGATCACAGTCACATACAGAGATTTTTCCCCAAGCTTCGGGGTAAACTAGTGCAACAGGGTCAACAACCTATGATTACTGGACCAGTTGCTCCACCAGTTATCCGACCACCAAGAGGTGAAGGACATGTGGGTAGGGGCCGTCCTAGAGGTGGAGGTCAGCCAGGTGGAGGCCAGCCAGTTGGCGCTCCAGCTCGGTTCTATGCTTTTTCGGCCAGACCAGATGCAGAGGCCTCAGATGCTGTGATTACAGGTATTATTTCTGTTTGCAGTATTTGCTCCATTCCCGGGTGTTTCTCATGAGTCCTTGAGTACTCCTGTTTATGTGTCCACTCCTGTGGGCGATTCTGCTATTGTAAACCGAATCTACCGGTCTTGTATTATTACATTCTGTGGTTATGAAACTAGAGCATATCTTCTACTGCTTGAGATGACTGATTTTGAAATTATTCTGGGCATGGATTGATTATCTCCATATCATGCTATTCTAGATTGTCATGCCAAGACTATTACCTTGGCTATGCCAGCATTGCCTAGGCTAGAGTGGAAGGGTTCGTCTGTTAGTTCATTTAATCGAGTTATTTCTTTTATAAAGGCTCAACACATGGTTGAGAAGGGTTGTTTAGCTTATCTAGCTTATGTTCGGGATACTACTGCAGAGACTCCTGCTATTGATTCAGTGCCTGTAGTTTGGGAGTTCTTCGATGTATTTCCTTCAGATCTTCCAGGTCTGCCACCTGATCATGATATTGATTTCTGTATTGACTTGGCTCTAGATACCCAGCTTATATCTATCCCACTGTATCGCATGGCTCTGAAAGAATTGAAAGAACAGCTTGAAGAGTTACTAGCCAAAGGGTTCGTCAGACCGAGTGTATCGCCTTGGGGTGCACCGGTATTATTTGTGAAGAAGAGGGATGGAACAATGCGGATGTATATTGATTATCTCCAATTGAAAAAAGTCACTATTAAGAACAAGTACTCGTTGCCACGCATTGATGATCTATTTGACCAGTTGCAGGGTGCTAGGGTGTTCTTTGAGATCGACTTGAGGTCGGGGTACCATCAGTTGAAGATTCGGGATTCGGATGTTCCGAAGACTGCTTTCTGGACTAGATATGGTCATTATGAGTTTCTGGTGATGTCCTTCAGTTTAACTAATGCCCCGGCAACGTTTATGGATCTGATGAACATGGTATTCAGGCCATATATTGATTCATTTGTCATTGTCTTCATTGATGACATTTTGATCTACTCGTGCAGTAAGGAGGGCATGAGCAGCATATGAGAGTAGTGCTTCAGACGTTGTGGCAACAAAAGCTATATGCTAAGTTCTCTAAATATTAGATTTGGCTAGAGTCTGTACCATTTTTGGGGCATATTGTATCGGGCGAGGGCATTAAGGTTGATCCCAAAAAGATTGAGGCAGTTCAGAATTGGCATCGTCACACTTCGGCGACTAAAATCAGGAGTTTTTTGGGTTTAGCAGGTTATTATCGTCGATTCATGGAAGTTTTTCATCTATTGCAGCACCTTTGACCAAATTAACCTAGAAGGGTGATCCGTTCCGATGGTCTGATGATTGTGAGGTAAGCTTTCAGAAGCTCAAGACAGCATTGACTACAACACCAGTGCTAGTGTTGCCTTCCGGTTCGGGGATGTATATAATGTATTGTGATGCTTCACGCATTGGCTTGGATTGTGTGCTGATGCAGGGAGGGCGAGTTATTGTATATGCTTCACGTCAGCTGAAGCCCCACGAGAAGAATTATCCGGTACATGATTTGGAGTTAGCTGCGATTGTTCACGCTCTTAAGATTTGGAGGCATTACCTTTATGGGGTGTCTTGTGAAGTTTACACTGATCATCGCAGTTTGCAGCATTTGTTCATGCAGAGGGACCTAAATCTGAGACAACGCAGATGGCTTGATTACTAAAAGATTATGATATTACTATCCTGTATCATCCGGGCAAAGCAAATGTGGTTGCAGACGCCTTGAGTAGAAAGGCAGAGAGTATGGGTAGTTTGGCTTTCATTTCAGTAGAAAAGAGGCCATTGGCGTCGGATATTCAGTCCTTGGCCAACAGACTTATGCGGCTGGATATTTCAGAGCCTAGCCGAGTTCTTGCATGTGTTGTAGCTCAGTCTTCACTATTTGAACAGATCAAGTCTCGCCGGTATGATGACCCACACTTAATGGTTCTTTGAAAATAGTACTATGGGGTGGTGCCAAGGAAGTTGCTATTGGAGAAGATGGTGTTCTGCGACTCTAGGATCGTTTATGTGTTCCTAATGTGGATGGACTGAGGAAGAAGATCCTAGAGGAAGCACACAGTTCTCGGTATTCTATTCATCCAGGTGCTACGAAGAGGTATCGTGACCCGAGGCAGCATTATTGGTGGCGACGAATGAAAAAAGACATTGTTGAGCATATAGCTAGGTGTCTAAATTGCCAGGAAGTTAACTATGATCACCAGAGGCCTGGTGGCCTACTTCAGCAGATGAATATACTGGAGTGGAAATGGGAATGCATTACTATGGACTTTGTAGTCGGGTTGCCGCGGACCTTGCGGAAGTTTGATGTAGTCTCGGTGATTGTTGATAGGTTGACCAAGTCAGCACACTTTATTCCGGTTGTGACTACGTATACTTTAGAGAGGTTGGCCCAGATATATATTTAGGAGATAGTTCGATTGCACGCTGTGCCAATTTCTATCATATCAGATAGAGGCCCTCAGTTTACTTCACATTTCTAGAGAGTAGTACAGAGTGAATTGGGGACCAGTGTAGAGATCAGCACAGCCTTTCATCCTTTGACCGACGGACAGTCAGAGCGGACAATTCAGATTTTGGAGAATATGCTCAGGGCATGTGTGATTAACTTTGGAGGTCAGTGGGATAGTTTCTTGCCTTTGGCCGAGTTTGCTTATAATAACAGTTACCAATCCAGCATCGAGATGGCTCCATTTGAGGCTTTATATGGTCGGCGATGTCGTTCGCCCATCAGATGGTTTGAGCCCGGTGAGGCTAAGTTATATGGTACTGATTTGGTGAAGGATGCCTTGGAAAAGGTAAAGTTGATTCAGGAGCGACTTCATACAACGCAGTCTAGACAGAAGAGTTACGCAGATCAGAAAGCGCGTGATTTATTATTTATGATGGGTGAAAAAGTTCTCTTGAAAGTTTTGCCGATGAAGGGAATCATGAGATTTTGGAAAAAGGGGAAATTGAGCCCAAGGTTTATAGGCCCATTTGAAGTGTTGAGACGAGTTGGGGAGGTTGCTTATGAGCTTGCATTGCCTCCCAGTCTATCAGGAGTTCCTCTGGTTTTCCATGTATCTATGCTCCGAAAGTATCATGCCGACCTATCACATGTGCTAGACTTCAGCACAGTTCAACTAGATAATAGTTTGGGCTATGAATAAGAACTAGTTGCCATTGTTGATAAACAGGTTCGCCAGTTTAGGTCCAAGAGGATTTCTGCAGTAAAAGTCAAGTGGAGGGGCCAACCAGTCAAGGAAGTGACTTGGGAGGCCGAGGAAATCATGCAGAGAAGATATCCACACTTATTCAGCACTCCGGGTACAATTCTAAACCCGTTCGAGGACGAATGTTTGTTTAAGAGGTGGAGAATATAATGATCCAACCGGTCATTTTGACTTTTAGAACCATGTTCACTAAAATAAAACTTCATGTATGTGCATTTAATGATTTATGATTTGCGGGGATGGTTGGTTCGGGATTTGGAAGTGTTTGGGTTGAAATAGGAATACTTGGTTCCTTAAGTTGGCTTAGAATGCTAGGTTTGACTTCGATCAATATTTTGAGAAAACGACCCCGAAATCAGGATTTAATAGTTCCAGTAGCTCCGTATGGTGATTTTGGATTTCGGAGCGTGTTCGGAATTTTATTTGGAAGTCCGTAGTTAAAATAGGCTTGAAATGGCTAAAACAGGAATTTAAGTTTGGAAGTTTGACCGGGGAGTTGACTTTTTGATATCGGGGTCAGAATCCAGTTCTGAGAATTTTCATAGTTCCATTATGTCATTTATGACTTGTGTGCAAAATTTGAGGTCAATCGGACTTGATTTGATAGGTTTCGGTACCGAATGTAGAAGTTGGAAATCTTAAGTTTCATTATGCTTGAATTGGAGGATGATTCGTGGTTTTAGCGTTGTTTAGTGTGATTTGAGGGTTCGACTAAGTTAGTATGATGTTTTGGGACTTGTTGGTATATTTGGTTGAGGACCCGAAGGGCTCGGGTGAGTTTTGGACGGCTAACGGATCATTTTTGGCTTTTGGGAGATTGCTGATAGCTGCTGGAATTTTCCTCTAATTTCCTTATACGCGATCGCATAAGTCTGTCAGCGATCGCGTAGGGTAATTTGGGCAGCTGGAAATTTGTTCTATGCAATCGCATGGGCAAGTCCGCGATCGTGTAGGTTTGGCAAGCCGTGCTATGCGAATGCGTGGCTAAGACCGCGTTCGCGAAGAGGAAACGAAGCCGAAGCTGGACCACGCGCTTAATGCTTCACGAGAGGCTCGCGATCGCGTAGGCTTTTGGAGACTGTGCTTCGCGATCGCGTGGGATTTTCCACGATCACATAGGATTATTTTTTGGGCAGAATAATTTGTGCTACGCGATCGCGTGAGTTGGTCCGCGATCGCATAGAAGGAATCACTAGGCAGAGAGTTTAAGTTCTGAAAATGGGACTTCGTCCCATTTTCCATTTTTAACGATTTGGAGCTCGAATTTGGATGAATTTTGGGAGATTTTCAGAAAAAACAACAGGCTAAGTGTTCTTAACTCAATATTGGTTAAATTACCCGAATCCATCACTGTTTTTATCATTTAATTGGTTAATTGAATTGGAAAAGTTTGGAAACCCTCTTGGATAGATTTGAGGATTTGAGAGCCGAATTGTTATCGGAATTTAGTGATTTTGGTATGGGTAGACTCGTGGTTGAGTGATCGTTCATATTTCATAACTTTCGCCGGATTCCGAGACGTGGGTCCCACAGACGATTTATGAATTTAATTTCGGATTTTCATTGAAAAATATACTATTTTCTTATAGAATTGATTCCTATAAATTTTAGTGATTGTATCTAATTATTCTGGTTAGATTAGAGCCCGACAGAGTTGGATAATAGTGGAAAAGGACTTCTGAAGGATTAAATTGGAGCAAATTGAGGTAAGTCTCTTGTCTAATGTTGTGAGGGAAAAATTACCTCATAGGTGATTAAATTAATTATTATTGTTAATTGTGGGGGCTACGTACGCACGAGGTGACGAGAGTCCATGCGTAGCTACTAATAACGCTAAAGTCCGGGTAGTTTAGGACTCAAAAACATAAATTACTTGTGTAAATTGTATTCTTGACTTAATTTTTATATATATATATATATATATATATATATATATATATATATATATATATATATATATATATATATATATATATATATATATATTGTGAATTGTTAGGGAAGATATTAAAAGATGGAAATCTCATATGCTTAATTTTCTGTTTAAATTAATTAATTGTTAAAAGAAATTGTTCTCCCTCCCGAATTTACCTTATAATAAATATACTCTCCTTCCGGAGGTACATATGAAAATGTCCTCCTCCTTTCTTGTGGAGTGGGCCGAACGCCTCGACAGGATAGATGCATCTATGGATCGTGCCGCACGTCCCTCGGCAGTGTACACAACACTCTGGATCGGGCCGTACGACCTTTGCAGAAATCGTGCCTAATAATAATACACGATACTTTGATAGTTTATTTCAACTTGTGAAGCTAATTGATAAATTGAAAATCTTTGGAATTTGAAGAATTATTATTATCTCTGATTGTTAAGGAATTATTGTTATTCCTGTAAATGAGGCTAATTCATAAATTAGAAATTTATTGGAATTGAAGGATTTAATTATTTATGATGGTTAAATAAATTATTGTAAATTCTGTGAATCATCCTGATTTAGATATTCTAGTTTTATTTTAAATATTATTATTGACCCATAGTGAGTGTCAAAGTCGGCCATCTCATCTCTACCACTTCTAGATTAGGCTTGATACTTACTGGGTATACATTGTTTACGTACTCATACTACACTTGCTGCACTTTTTGTGCAGGACCTGAGGCAAGTACTAGTGGAGGACCTATCGTCTTACACCCACGTTATCCAGAGGCGTAGTGGTGAGCTGCCTTTCTGAGCCGTTCTGCAGCTACCAGTGTCTCTTCTTGTATTTACATTCTGTCTATTTTATTTCAGACAGTATTTGAAGTTTTGTATAATCTACTAGATGTTCATACACTTGTGACACCGGGTCTTGGCACACATATTGGTAGAATTTGGAATTGTATTATTTATCTTGAATTTAAATTAATCAGTATCTTTTCTATTTTCATTAATATTGCTAGGAAAAAGAACAGAATTACTTGGAAAAGTTTTAAAAGAATGATTGATATACGTTTAATTCATTAGTTGGCTTGCCTAACTGTAATGTTGGGCGCCATCACGACCTATAGGTGAAATTGGGCCGTGACAGTTATAGTGCAAAATTTGGTGCAGAATAGAGTTGATTTGACATGATTCAGATGTCCGGTTGAAAAATTGCATGTTCTTAAGTTTCATTGAAAATTTCATTCGTTTTGGTGTCCGATTCGTAGTTCTAGGTGTCATTTTGGTGTTTTTATCGCGCAAGCGAGTTCGTATGATGTTTTTGGACTTGTGTGCATGTTTGGTTTGGAGCCCCAAGGGCTCGGGTGAGTTTCAGATAGGCTACAGATGAGTTTGAACATGGAAATTTCTGGTTTTGGGGCTTCTGCTGTCATCTGGTGCTTTCTTCTTCGCGATCGCAAAGAGCAACCTGGGCTGGGGAGGGATTTACCCTATGCGAACGCGAAGAATAGGTCACGAACGCAAAGCTTTGGGGGGCTTACCCTTTGCGAACCTGACCACCCACACGCGAACACGAATGTTTGTGGGACTCTATGAAGGCTGGGCTGGTGTGCTATGCGAACGCGATCACTGGCTCGCGAATGCGAAGGCCTAGGGGAGCATCCTTCGCGAATGCGGGAGTGAACTCGCGTACGCGTAGGCCATTTAGGTCGTTGTGTATCGCGAACGCAGCAGGCCCTTCGCGAACGCGAAGAAGGCCTGACGCCCAAACCTTAAATATTTCCAAATACGGGATTTCACCCATTTTTCACCATCTTTTCATTAGAGCTCGGCCTAGAGGCGATTTGGGAGAGCAATTTCATCACCCTTTCATAGGTTAGTGTACTTTAACTTATTTTCTTCCATTTACATCATCACCCATTAGTTTCTATCCTTAATCTATATTCTTTCATGGTAGAAAATTAGAGATTTGGGAAGAATTGGGTTTTTTTTTGTAAATTTTCGATTTAGACCTCAAATTGAGGTCAGATTTCGAAACTAATTATATAATCGGGCTCGGGGGGTGAACGGGTAAATGAGTTTTGGTCCGAATCTCGAGTTTTGACCAAGCGAGATCGGGGTTGACTTTTGTTGACCTTTGGAAAAAGTGTAAAGATCTTAAATTTATATATTGTAATTGATTTCCCTAGCATTATTTGATGTTATTGAGTTGAATTTGGTTAGATTCAACTGGTTTGGAGGTGGATTTTAGAGGAAAGGGCCCGATAGAGCTTTGATTTGCTTGCGGAGCGAGGTAAGTGTTGGGTCTGACCTTGATTTGAGGGAAATAGGAACCCTTGGGCTAGCGGCGTATATGCGAGATGATGCGTGTATATACGCTGTCAAATTACTTGTTTTCATGCTTTCCCGTATTTCATTAATTATGTTATTCCATGTCTTAATTGTTGCTTTCTTTAATTGCTTCCTATGCCTTAACTTGCTACTTGTCACTTATTTCTCTCGTATTAAAATATTTGTTTCTTCCATGCTTCCATGATTAATTGTTGCTTGCCTTAATTGTCCTACTTGTATATTTTAATTGTCATATATTTGACTTGCCTTAGCGCTTTGTATTAATTGTAGCATTCCTTGATTTGGTACGAGGTTCCTTTATGGCTTTGCTTTCATATTTCTTTAATCGTAGAGATTCTTGTGATTTGAGTTGTTAAATTGATTGCACTTATTGATTTTGTTTCTGGATCGGGTTTCACGTCGCCACAGGTAAAACAAAGGAGGATTGATATTGATATGGTAAGATCAGGTTGCATGCCGCAACGGATTTTATATATGATTTTGATATGGTGAAATAAGGGAGGAATATGATATTGATTCTGATTATATGGTGGGATTGGGTTGCGCGCCGCAATAGATTTTACTTGTTATTATTGATATTGATATGGTGAAATAAGGGAGAATTGTGCTTGTACGATGGGATCAAGTTTCATGCCGCAACGGGTGAAATAAGGGAGGATTGTGCTTGTACGGTGGGATCGGGTTACGCGCCGCAACGGAATGTGTGTTTTGTATTCATTGTTGTATTATTATTATTATTATTATTATTATTATTATTATTATTATTATTATTATTATTATTATTATTATTATTATTATTATTATTATTATTATTATTATTATTATTATTATTATTATTATTATTATTATTATTATTATTATTATTATTATTATTATTATTATTATTATTATTATTATTATTATTATTATTATTATTATTATTATTATTATTATTATTATTATTATTATTATTATTATTATTATTATTATTATTATTATTATTATTATTATTATTATTATTATTATTATTATTATTATTATTATTATTATTATTATTATTATTATTATTATTATTATTATTATTATTATTATTATTATTATTATTATTATTATTATTATTATTATTATTATTATTATTATTATTATTATTATTATTATTATTATTATTATTATTATTATTATTATTATTATTATTATTATTATTATTATTATTATTATTATTATTATTATTATTATTATTATTATTATTATTATTATTATTATTATTATTATTATTATTATTATTATTATTATTATTATTATTATTATTATTATTATTATTATTATTATTATTATTATTATTATTATTATTATTATTATTATTATTATTATTATTATTATTATTATTATTATTATTATTATTATTATTATTATTATTATTATTATTATTATTATTATTATTATTATTATTATTATTATTATTATTATTATTATTATTATTATTATTATTATTATTATTATTATTATTATTATTATTATTATTATTATTATTATTATTATTATTATTATTATTATTATTATTATTATTATTATTATTATTATTATTATTATTATTATTATTATTATTATTATTATTATTATTATTATTATTATTATTATTATTATTATTATTATTATTATTATTATTATTATTATTATTATTATTATTATTATTATTATTATTATTATTATTATTATTATTATTATTATTATTATTATTATTATTATTATTATTATTATTATTATTATTATTATTATTATTATTATTATTATTATTATTATTATTATTATTATTATTATTATTATTATTATTATTATTATTATTATTATTATTATTATTATTATATTGATTGCAGGATTGGAGACTTGAGGTACAACTGCTTGGCGTTCGCAGCTCTGAAGTCCCCTTCTATCCTATCCTAGCTGTTTTTTTTCATTTCATACAGATTTACTTTCATTCAGACCATATCTATATTATTCTAGTCCTTCGTGCACTTGTGATACCAATTCTGCGATTGTATCTAGATATTGCGGTTATTTTGTTTTTTCATACTCTATTTCAGTTCTATTTCAGTTATTACAATTTAATTGGTATTAGTTAATTTGATTTGTTAAAAATGGCTAAAAATTATTTTAACGTTGGCTTGGCTAGCAAATGAAATGTTAGACGCTATCACATTTCCGAGGGTGGAATTCCGAGCCGTGACACCTTACCTCTTTCCATTTGTAATTTTGATTGTACTTGGTTATTTGTTGTTACTTTTGTGTTGGAACGATTGTGATTTTTTTGTGTGAGTCATGCATTCTACGTGATTTTCTGTGTTACTTTAATGTGCCACTCTGTGTCTCCGTTATTACTTGGTGAATTGATTGTCAAGATGACTTTACTTACATGGAGTCATCATCTTATATTCTGTTGAGTTGTTGGTAACATAACAGTTTTAAATAAAGAAATTGTTAGCATGCTTTACTTTATGTGACTCTTAAGATACAATTCGTCATCTCACTCGGTGCTTTACTATATTTAAATATTTATCACGCTCTATTTTAAATGATTCTACATTTAATTCGTTAACTTGTACGGTGTTTTACTTTATTTAAAAATATTTTTTTACTTTACCTTAATTGATTTCTAAACTAAACTCATTTTTTATTTGATACTCTACTTTGTATAAATTTTACTTTATTTGACTTCTAAAATAAACTCATTATCTCATTTGATGCTTTACTTTATTCAGGATTGTTATTTTGCCTTATTTTATTTAAATAAATCTCTTGGACATTTTATTTGTCAATTGACACAGATACAATGTACATGTTGGCACATGGACTTTGCCGTGCGAAGGTGGTTGAAAATGTGGGAATGAGGTGCCATGTGTGTAAGATTCGGGATTGTGTCTTATGATATGTGATTATGAGGTGTGGTATCTCGGGGTACTTCTTGTTGATGTTTTATACTTCAATACCACACAAGAGGGGGTGATTTGTGTGGTGTCCAATTTTTGCATGCACTAGATTATCAAAGGACCTGGTTCTTCTATGTGTTCCTTACTCTATAGTTGCAGAATAAATAATGTAGAAAGTAAAGAATAAAAAGATTTTTATGTTAAAAATACCCAGCTCAAAAGGTGACAAAACCACAACCTACTACCCAATAGACTTTTTCCCAAACACTTCACTACAACTCTGAGCCAACAACAAAATTTACAAACTCTTGCAAACCTAGGATTAGCTCTAACCCTTCTAGCAACACACCGCAGGCTGTTGCGACTACTTCAAGTTAACTCTAACTTGAATAATACAATTTAGGTACCTAGTACAATTTTCTTCTAAGAAAGCTGAAGGGTACAACTCAAAACGCCTACTACATTTTGAACTAGAAATAAAGAAAGACACATAAAACTCTTTATGGAATTGGTTCTTCAATCTGGTTCGTGTAGCCTCAGTATCACACTCTTAAATCTCACAGGAATCGCTCACAAAATGCCTTGTTATTTGCTCTCATCTGCTTAACTTCACTATATGTATGTCACCTGTAAAAGAGAACACAACTGATATTTATAAAGTTAGTAGAATAAGGATTAACTAGAGTTCTAATGCTTTACTCTTCCTTGGTGGAAGAGTTCTAGTCAGCTTCAACTTCTAACTCTTCCCTTATCTTGGATAGAGTTCTCTTCAAGTAAAGAGTCCGATTCCTTATCAAATATGCAACCTTTTCATTAATGGACTATCAAAAATAACCACTAATACCTATCCCTTGCAAGTGCTTGCCTTTTGCTTAATTCTGACTGTAACTTGTGTACAGTGTCCATGGACCTGGTTCTTGCATGTGTTCCATTGTCAATCATCAAAACCAAATCCATTTAGCCCAACAAATTACCCCTTTTTGATGATGACAAACTCTATGCTTTTCAGAAGCATTGCTTCAACTCAGCTCAGCATCAAATACAATGTTAGAACACTTTCCATTTAAAGTCACAAATCATCAAGGACCAGGTTCATTAGGTAATAAACATCACAGTCCAAAGCAAAAGCACAACATATCTTCACCCTTTTGTCATCATCGAAAAGTTTCATAATTAAGCTAAGTAACCATATTTTAGCAGATCTTACTCATGGCCATTTAGGCTACTTCGAATGCAATCATGGATTAAATATTCTCTTATCAATCTGTATTAGCCATCTGAGAAATATCAACAAATAATTAGAGCAAAAGCAGTGAATATTATTGATAATATTCTTCCACAAACCATAAAAAGAAATAAAAGTACTGAACTATGAGCAAAAAGCAAACCAAAACATCCAACTTGTGTCACTGGTTACAAACTGGTCTAGGAAGGGCTTAGGACTGGGAAGGACCAGGTTCTTGATTCTTGGCCTGAAGCAGTTTCAACATATCTTGAAGAATGCCGTCGGTTTTCTCTTTTTCCTTTGCAAGATAAGATTTTAGATAGTCTCTCTTAGCCTTTAGTTCAGCAAACCTAGTCTTCAATCGTTCAATCTCAGCATCATTAACCATTTTCTTCCACTATTTGAGCCTTCTTGCTCCTTTTGGTAGACATTGTTGTTTAAGTCACAACTGAACCCTCTGCCACAACCTTTATTTCTTGAGAATTCTTTTGAGAATTCTTTCTCTTTTTGGTACTAGGTGTGGGTACTTCTACATCCTCATATTCATCTTCAAGAACTAGGTTCATCTCCTCAACCTGGACTACTCTACTTGGCTTACCAACCTTTTTTCTTTCCTTTCCAAGTGACTTTCTTGGTATTCTCAGCTAAGGCCCTTTTTACATTGGCCTCACTCTACTTCTTATGGTTTCTTGTAGTTCTTCTTGCGGGAGGAGTCTCTACAGGGATAGAAGAGGCAGCCTTTATCTTCTTGCCTCCCATAACACTACTAGGGAATTTGACTCCTGGACTTTTCTTCTTCTTTGGATTGTAACTATCTGACACCTTTTGCAGCAGGTCAGGACTCTTGTCTATTTTATCAAGATAAGTAACTGGTTCATGAAACCATTTCCTTAACCTAACCAGCCTACCTGATATACTTTTATCGCCATAACTATCACCTATCTCTTGTGATTATAGCCCCATACATTCATTCATAGTCTCATCATTATCACTAATCCCTTCACTCCAGACCACCATTTCACCTGTCTCCTCATGTAATCCATAACTAATGGGTGAATCAAATCCAGCCACTTGTTCTTCCGTCCTCCCCTTCGCATCATCCTTAACACCCTCACTTTCCTTTCAATTTTTTTATTTTTCATTTTTACCACCAATGTTTTCAGTAACAACACTTCCCTTTTCAATTCCAACCATATACCCAACCAAAACAAATCGATTCTCAAGATTTTCTGCAATTTCAGATCCAAACTTAGAGGTGGGAAACTTAGAGGTTACCTGTTCAGTTTCAGAAGAAACAGGTTCTTCCCCTTCAGTTGCAGACCAAAAATGATCTTCTCAATTTTGTGGTTCTTCTGCTTGACTAGCTTGTAGCTTCTCATTCAATTTCTTGGCTTGTTCTTTGCTTGCTATTGGTTTACGTGCAATCATTTTGATATGTTTTTTCTTGGGGGTTTGGGTGGTTGAAAGTATGGGTGAAGTTATTTGGGTGGTAAGTAAGGGTTTTCAGAGTTTTTGGGATTCTAATGGGTGTTTTCCATTTGATCAGTTCAGAAGCTTGAGAGAAATAGAGAGAGTTTTAAGGTTTTGGTGATTTTAATCTTTCGAATTTTTTTTAAATAAGAGGGTAAGGTCATATCAATTTAAAGATAGAAAGGTTGAGTGTGTAACAATAACTTTTTGGAGGTTAGAAGTCTTTTCATCTTGGAAGTTTCAATCTAAAGAGACATTGGACATTTCCCAAAAAAATTGGCAATTACGACGTTTGGGTTTCTTAGTGAACTTGTTCGTTTGTAATTGATTGGTTCAAAAAGGATTTTGGGATAAAGTGGGACCCTTTTAAGATAATGATCCATATGCAGTTATATCAAATTATGCAAAGTGTAGAATACATACCTTATAAGCTCGATAAACCAGGTTTTTCACTGAAAGTTCTCTTGTGTAAGATTGTTTTTTTCTAAGAAAATAAGGGTAATATCATTAGATAATAGTGAGACTTTTTAGTACATGGCACAAGAGTATACCAATAAAAGTATGAGACTGAGTAATATCTAATCTAATTATTTACAAAATTCATAAATTATCTAACCAATCGTTGAGTTAGAACTAATTTTTTTAGGTGATCTTATTCATCCCTAATTCTAAACTATTCCTTTCAATGTGATATCTAATCAAAGCTTTTGTGAATATGTCAGTTATTTTCTTATCGGTAGCACAAAATTCCACAGTGATCAAACCCTTTTCAAAGTTACCCCTCAGAAAGTGATGCCTAACATCTATGTGCTTAGTTCTTTTATGATGGACCGGGTTCTTGGTCATACTGATGCCAGTGGTATTATTACAAAAGATGGGAATACAATCTACATCGATTCCAAAGTCCATTAGTTGATGCTTAATCCATAACAATTGAGCACAACATGAGGCAACAACCACATACTTAGCTTCAGCAGTAGACAAAGCCACAGAATTTTGCTTTTTGGTGGCCCAAGATACAAGACATGAGCCAAGAAAGTATGCCATACCTGAAGTGCTCTTTCTATCCACAAGAAAACCTCCATAATCAGTATCAACATAAGCATATCCCACTAAGTAAAAAATTACTACCTTCTGGATACCATAGGCAAAGATCAGTGGTACCTTTTAGGTATCTCAAAATCATCTTGACAACCTTCAAGTGAGAATCCTTTGGATTTTCCTGGAATCTAGCACAAAGGCCTATACTGAAAACAATGTCAGATCTACTGGCTGTGAGATATAATAAAGAGCCAATCATTCCACTATGCATTCTGATCAACAGATGAACCAGGTTTATCCAAATCTAATTTCATGGATGTTGCAATAGGAGTACCAATTTCTTTGGAGGTTACTTCCTGGTTTTGTTGGCGAGGAACATGTTCATGGATAGGTTCCCTCGAGGTTTGAGGATCAATTCCTCTCTGTTTACTTCCCCTTGTCAGATTGCCCCGAGTAGAAGGACCTGTTCCATCACATGTTCCTTCCTGTGATGCAGCTTCAGGCTCAGTTGTGGCTTCATTTGAGTTTCTTGTCATTCCAATCTCTTCATCATCTTGTTTCTGCCTCTCAGAAAGAATGTTAGTTTCAACAAAACAATATGTACACTTTCTTTTACACACATAGTTCTTTTATTATATATCTTATATGCTTTGTTATGTGAAGAATATCCCAAGAATACTCCCTCATCACATCTGGGATCATACTTTCCAGGGAGTCTTTTTCATTATTGTGCACAAAGCACTTGCATCCAAATGCCCTAAGATAGGTTATAATTAGCTTTCTCCCTTTAAGTAACTCATAGGGAGTTTTCTCAACAAGAGGTCTAGTCATGCACCTATTTATAATGTAGCATGCAGTGTTCACATCTTCTTCCCAGAAACTATGAGGCAACTTACAAGGAAGTAACATGGTACTAGCCATTTCTTCCAAAGTCCTATTCTTTCTTTCAACTACTCTATTTTGTCGTGGTGTAATGACCCGATCAGTCGTTTTGTGTAATTTTACCCCCATTACCCCATTTATTGCTTCACACTTATCTGTTTATGTCTTTATGACTTGCGGGGTTGATTAGTTTCATTCTGGGAGGCTTTCGAGTTGATTTGGACCCTTGATTCTAGACTTAGAAGTTTAAATTTGAAAATATTGACCAAACTTTGACTTTTGTAAAAATGACCCCCGAACTCTGTTTTTATGACTCCGATAGCTTCGTATTGTGATTTTGGACTTGGGCGTATGCCCGAAATTGATTTTGGAAGTCCGTAAGTTGATTTGCCGAAATTGGGCAATTTTAAGTTGAAAAGTTTAACCGTTGGTTGACTTTTAGCTATTGAGCTCGGAATTTGATTTTGGGACTTGGAATAGGTCCGTTATGGCATTCAAAACTTGTATGCAAAAGTTGGCATCGTTCGAAGTTGATATGATAGGATTCAGACGCTTAGTTGAAATTTTTAAAGTTCTTGAAATTCTCTTTGAAAATCATGCGTTTTAGAGTTCAATTCGTAGTTTTAGATGTTATTTTTGTGTTTTGATCGCGCGAGCGAGTTTGTATGATAATTTTAGACTTGTGTGGATGTTTGGTTTGGATCCCTGAGGGCTCGGGTGAGTTTTGGACGCTTAGCAGAGTGTTGTTGGAATTTTTAAGTTGCTAGTTTCTACACAATTGCAAGGTCTGAGTTTGCATTTGCGAAGTTTAGCTGTCACGACCCAAAATTCAACTTATTGTGATGGTGCCTATCATGATACTAGGCATGCTGAACACTTAGATATTTTGCAACACTTTCAAATTTAAAATATACCAAAACAGGTTTAATAAGTAAATATCTCATAAAACTGATAAATACCGTCACAACTCGATACAGAAGTTTCTCAAAATCAGGATGTTATTGAGTACATGAGCATCTATATAAATACAAAGTTTGATACCCTCTCTCAGAAAGCAAAAACTGAATAAATAAAACTGAGAGATAGGGGAGGAGAGTCATGGTCTGCGGACGCCAGGGCAGCTACCTCGAAAATCTCCGAATGACTGAAAACTCTAAGAATAAGCAACCACTGTGTCCGGAAAAACCTGGATCTGCACACGGAGTTCATGGTGTAGCGTGAGTACAACCAAATCAATAAGTAACAAATCTATCTTTGGAATGAAAATAGTGACGAGCCTTACAGGTATAGTCCAATTATAGAGCTACATGTTTCGTCCTTAGTATTTAACTAAGTACACGTGTGGCACTTGACAGCTCGCTCATGATCTTGCACAATTTGCTCACGTTCTTGCTATGCCAAGTCAGCCTTACTGCACTCAAGATTGCTAAGAGAATGGTAGAAAGAAAGACAAGAGAAATTTGCCAAAGGAAGCTTTTTATTGTAGAGATCTTGATTATTTTGCTTGGTGAATTACAAATGAATACCCCCTATTTATACTAATCACCTAGGGGCTAGTGTGTAAATAATAATTATTCCACAAGTACTTCCATATTTACAAATAAGTACACTCTCTAGAATTTTCTACATGAGTAGAACATTCCAAGGCTTTCCAAAAGAGTTTTCCTACCAAGTCCATAAATATCTTGAGCTTTCCTAAGGAAATTCTCCATAGTTCGAGAATATTCCACAATGAACTAGTCCCTAACTTATGTAACCCTTACATATGGCAAAAATATATGCCAAGTGGCACCTACGTGGCATGATGATGTGGCGGGCCATGACACTCTCCCCACCCAATTTTGTGCTGCCCTTGGCACAAAGCATCGACACGTATGCGCGCACCTCACTTTGGCATCGCTGGAGATCTTTGTCCATGAGCCATGATGCCCTATGGAGCGGTTCACCTTCCCATGTCACAAGGTACTGGTCACCTTTCTTTTTGCCCCGTTTGTACTTTAGACGGCTAGCAATGATGGCCTCGATCCTCTTCCCATAGGATGCCTCTCCTTTCTCTTGGCCTGAATCTCACCATGACTCAACTAAGTCTATCAGCTTCTCAAGCATCGGGTCCATGCTTTCACTCCCTATTTGGTTGCCCTCCGTGGTCCTAGCCTTGCTAGCAAACTTGACCCATCTGCTTGGTGCCTCGTCTAAGTCCGATAGCGTGCCATCACTTTGTAACTCGCCATCCTCTTCAACTATGTCCGCCCAATGTTTCTTGCTACCACCATGCTCCATTTGCATGGTGCCAAGATAGGCTTTGGAATCCCCTACTTTCGGCTTAGATTCCAAGCTCATCCCCCAATACAGGCGATCCTTCATGTGTCACCCTTGTGTGCTTGAGCAAAGTTCCTGATCATTGACGCATGGCTCCCCAAATCTGGGCATTCACTTGCCCGATGTGATCCTTTACAGAAGTAGCACCCTCTCTTGGGCACGTACTCGCTACCGTTTTCCGACCCCTTGTCATTTCTATTGAACCCCTGTCCGTTGTGGGATGGCCCCTTACTATTACCCTTGTATACCTCGGCTATGCCTTTCCCATTGTCCTCATCATGATCTCCTCAGCCCTCTCGGCATTGCCTTCTTTGGACTTGGTAGGCTCCATCTTGAAGTCAACAAGCGTCTCGGCTACCGTTATGGCCTCGTCCGCATTGGCTACTTGATTTCTTCTTAACTCCTGCTTTGCCCAATTTTGCAACCCATCCATGAATTAGAAAAGGGAATCTTCCTCGGACAACGACGAGATTTGCAGCATTAAGGTAGTGAATTCCCGCACATACTCCCGAATTGTGGCCATATGTCGGAGCTCCCTTAGCTTCCGCCTAGCTTCATACACCATATTCACCAGGTAGAATTGCTTCTTCAACTACTTCTTGAACTGCTCTCACGTCTCAATATTGCATAGCCCTTTCTCCATGTCAGTACACTTTCGATGCCACCATAACGCGGCAACCTCGGTCAAGTACATTGAGGCATTACGTATTTTAACAACTTCGTCATCCTCCTTGACTACCTCAAAGTACTTGTCCATCCTCCAAAGAAAGTCTGCCACCTCGCGTGCGTCCCGTGCACCACCATACTACTTTATTTTAGGACCTTTACTTTGGTCCCTTTTGCAAGTACCACGCCCTTGGTAATTCCGACCATGGTTCCCTACAAAGCTTCCTTCTAGCAATATCTTGTATTCTTTCTAACATTCCTTTAATCATAACCTTTGCTATGATACCACGTTGTCACGTCCTTAGTATTTGACTAATTACACGTGTGGCACTTGACAGCTCGCTCACAATCTTGCACAACTTGCTCACGTTCTTGCTATGCCAAGTCAGCCTTATTACACTCAAGATCGCTAAGAGAATGGTAGAAAGAAAGACAAGAGAAATTTACCAAAGAAAGCTTTTTATTGTAGAGATCTTGATTATTTTGCTTGGTGAATTACAAATGAATATCCCCTATTTATACTAATCACTTAGGGGCTAGTGTGTAAATAATAATTATTCCACAAGTACTTCCATATTTACAAATAAGTACACTCTCTAGAATTTTCTACATGACTAGAATATTCCAAGGCTTTCCGAAAGAGTTTTCCTACCAAGTTCATAAATATCTTGAGCTTTCCCAAGGAAATTCTCCATAGTTCTAGAATATTCCACAATGAACTAGTCCCTAACTTATGTAACCCTTCCATATGGAAAAAATATATGCCAAGTGGCACCTACGTGGCATGATGATGTGGCGGGCCACGACATACAGTACAAAAAATGTAGACATGATTTCAATCTAATGGTTAAACATAGAACAAATAAAATATGTCAAGTCTAAATGAAATGAGAGATAAGACATCGCTATATCTACATGCCAATATGCATATCGTATGTGATGCAACACGATGTAAGCCTCGCGTACTCACACTCTTGGAGTACTCAACCTGACTATCTCAAAGCTCACTCATCACACTCAATCACTCAGCACTGTACTGGGCAGATCCAACCCAAATGTAAATAAATCCAGGGCAGATCCAACCCAATGCAAATAAAATCCAGGGTAGATCCAACCCAATGCAAATAAAATCCATGGCATATCCAACCCAATGCAAATAAATCAATAACAAATGTGCTCACTGTGGGTGTGCAGACTCCGAATGGGCAGATCCACACCAAGCGCTATAATAAGCCAAATTTTGGCACGAATCAATAAAGGCTGATGTGCCGTGCAGCCCAATCCCATCAATGTCACTCACAAACAGGCCCTCGGTCTCACTGAGTCATCAATCTCTCCAGTCTCTCGGGATTACAACACTCATGCTAAGCATACCAAATCAATGATACAAGATGTGACAATATACGGTAATGGAGACTAATATATGATATGCAATGATGAATGTGATTGAGTACATAACATCAATTAATCAAACAACACAATAACAAAGATCGATCATTGTGGGTCCCAATAGTACCAGCATATAGCCTAAACATGTTTTCTAGCATGAATCACAACTCAAGTACTCTAACACTTTGAGTGCAGTAATAATGTTCAGATAAGATAGCTTCACTGTTCTATGGAATCGACTAAATCACAATTACTACGGTGCATGCCCACACGCCCGTCACCTAACATACGTGTCATATCAACACCAATCGCATAACACGTAATTCGGGGTTTCATACCTTCAGAACCAAGTTTAGAAGTGTTACTTACCTCAAACCGTGCAAAACTCTACTCTAACAAGCCCTTGCCTCACGAATCGGCCTCCAAATGCCTCGAATCTAGCCACAAACAATTTGATACAATCAATACGAGCTAAAGGAATCAATTCCATATGAAAATACTAAGTTCTTAATCAAAAGTCAAAAAGTCAAGTCAAAAGTCGAACCCCCGGGCCCACATCTCAAAATTCGATAAAAGTCACAAAATCCTGAAGCACATTCAATCACGAGTCCAACCATACAAAATTTACCAAATTCCGATACAAAATCACCATTCAAATCCACGAATTTAACTCTCCAAATCCCTACCCTCAAACTCCCAAAATTCCACCTCAAAAAAATACAAACTAGGTAGGAAATTCAATGGGAAACAAGATTGTTGAATAAAAATGATCACAAGTGATTTACCTCAAGAAATCCTTCGAAATCCCTTTCTAAAATCGCCTTAGTACGAGTTTGCAAAGTCCAAAATGATAAAAATCATGAAACTCTCGAATTTAACATTCTGCCCAGTGCTTTCACACCTGCGGGCCAAATCTCCTCACTTGCGGAATCACTTTTGCGTTTGAAGCAGTCACTTAAGTCCACAGGGTCTGCACCTGCGCTCCAAGTTCCGCACCTGCGGAAGCGCTTAAGCGACCCTCGATCCGCTTCTGCGAAAACAACACATCCTCTCACTCTCCGCATCTGCGGAGCTTTGCTCGCACCTACCATCTCGTAGATGCGGCATTTCCCTCGCACCTGCGACCCATGAATAACCCAGAGCCAAATTCAAAATTCCGCACCTGCGACCACCATCCCGCTTCTGCGGACTCGCAGATGCGCTCCACCCTCCGTGCTAGCGATACTCCCTTAGCCAGACCAATTTTGCTTCTGCGCCTCTCCAGCCGCACCTGCGGCGTTGCACTTGCGACCAGTCCCCTCATAGGTGAGATCACATCAAAAGGCCCCCAGCTTTAACCATGCTTCAAGTCTTATTTTTGATCCGTTAACCACCCGTACTCCACCCGAGGCTCCAGGGACCTCAACCAAACACAGCAAAAAGTTCTAAAACATGATACAAACTTAGTCGAGCCATCAAATCACATCAAATAACATCGAAAACATGCATCGCACCTCAATTTAAGCCTAATGAAACTAGGAAATTCCAACTTCTACAATCGATGTCGAAACCTATCAAATCAAGTCCGATTAACCTCAAATTTTTCACAAAAGTCATAAATGACATAACAGACCTACTTCAACTCCCTAAACCAAAATTTGAGTCCGGTAACTACAAAGTCAACTCTTGGACAAACTTCTCAATTTCTAATTTTCGCCGATTCAAGCCTAAATCAACTACGAACCTCCAAATCACTATCCAGACACACTCCTAAGTCCAAAATCACCCAACAGAAGTATCGGAACCATCAAAAATCCATTTCAGGGCCATTTACACATAAGTCTATATCCGGTCAACATTTTCAACTTAAGCTTCCACCCTTGAGACTAAGTGTCTCAACTCATTCCGAAACATCCCCGGAACCGAAACAACTACTCGGCAAGTCACATAATGATAATAGAGCATAAAATAAGCAGTAAATGGGGGAACAGGGCTACAACACTCAAAACGAGCGGCCGGGTCGTTAAATCCTCCCCCTCTTAAATAAACGTTCGTCCTCAAACGGGTCTAGAAACATACATGGAGTCTCAAATAGACATGGCTATATGCTCTACAACTCCCGCTCGGTCTCCCAAATAGCCTCCTCAATTGGCTGACCTCTCCACTGCACCTTCACTGAAGCTATGTCTTTTGACCTCATCTTTCGAACCTGTCGTTCCAAAATGGCCACCTGCTCCACATCATAAGTCAAATCACCCTACAACTAATCTGTGATGAAATCCAAAACATGAGACAGATCACCCATATACTTTTGGAGCATAGAAACTAAAAATACTGGATGAACACTCGACAGACTAGGCGGCTAGTCAAGCTTGTAAGCCACCTCTCCAATCCTCTAAAGCACCTCAAACGGCCCAATATACTGAGGGCTCAACTTGCCCATCTTCCCTAATCTCATAACACCCTTCATGGGTGAAACCTTAAGCAGTACCTTCACTCCAACCATGTAAGCAACATCACGAACTTTCCAATCAGCGTAGCTCTTCTGTCTACACTCCATCGTGCAAAGTCGATCCTGAATCAATTTAACCTTGTCCAAATCATCATGAACTAAGCCAGTACCCAACAGCCTAGCCTTACCCAGCTCAAACCATCCCATCGGAGAATGACACCTCCTCCCATACAAAGCCTTATACGAAGCCATATGAATGCTCGATTGATAGCTGTTGTTGTAGGCAAAC
This sequence comes from Nicotiana tabacum, assembly GCF_000715075.1. Classification (NCBI taxonomy): domain Eukaryota; kingdom Viridiplantae; phylum Streptophyta; class Magnoliopsida; order Solanales; family Solanaceae; genus Nicotiana; species Nicotiana tabacum. Next base: position 93,406,673 of record NC_134102.1, read on the forward strand.
TCGGCGAGCGGCAAAAACTGATCCCAAGAACTCTCAAAATCTATAACACAAGAGCGTAGCATATCCTCCAATATCTAAATAGTGCACTCGGACTGTCCGTCCATCTGAGGGTGGAATGATGTACTCAACTCGACCTGGGTGCCCAACTTTCACTAAACTGCGATGTAAACTGCATACCCCGATCTGAAATGATGGACACCGGCACATCGTGAAGGCGAACAATCTTGCGGATGTAGATCTTAGCCAACCACTCTGAATAATAATTAGTCCCAACTAGAATGAAATGCAGGGGAACTTGGTCAACCGATCCACAATTACCCAAATAGCACCAAACTTCCTCGAAGTCCGTAGGATCCCAACTACAAAATCCATGGTGATACTCTCCCATTTCCACTCCGGAATCTCAAGCCTCTGAAGCAATCCACTTGGTCTTTGATGCTCATACTTCACTTGCTGACATTTTAGGCACTGAGCTACAAACCACACTATATCCTTCTTCATCCTCCTGCACCAATAGTGCTGCCTCATGTCCCGATGCATCTTTGCGGCGCCCGGATGAATAAGATACTGCGGACTGTGGGCCTCCTCAAGAATCAACTCACCGGCCCTGCATCCTCAACACTCTATCATCCCCAATAATAACATCCTTGGCATCACTGTGTTGAACCGTGTCCTTAAGGAAAAACAAATGAGGATCATCATATTGGCACTCTCTGATGCGATCATATAAGGAAGACCGAGAAACCACACAAGCTAGAACCCGGCTAGGCTCCGAAATATCTAATCTCACAAACTTGTTGGCCTAGGCCTGAACATCAACTACAAGAGGTCTCTCACCAACAGGAATAAATGCAAGGCTACCCATACTCACCGCCTTTCTACTCAAGGTATCGGCCACTACATTGGCCTTCCCAGGGTGATACAAAATGGTAATATCATAATCCTTTAGCAGCTCCAACTGTCTCCGCTATCTCAAATTTAGATCCTTTTATTTGAACAAGTGCTGGAGACTTTGGTGATCCGTAAATACTTCACAAGACACACCATAGAGATAATGCCTCCAAATCTTCAATGCATGAACGATAGCTACCATCTCCAAATCATGAACATGGTAGTTCTTCTCATGTGGCTTCAACTAGCGCGAAGCATAAGCGATCACTCTATCCTCCTGCATTAATACACACCCAATACCTATCCGAGAAGCATCACAATACATTGTATAAGAGCCCGACGTTGAAGGCAAAACTAGAACTGGAGCTGTGGTCAAAGAAGTCTTGAGCTTCTGAAAGCTCTCCTCACACTAATACGACCACCTGAAAGGAGCACCATTTTGGGTCAATTTGGTCAAAGGCACTGCAATAGACGAGAAACCCTCCACGAAGCGATGATAATATCCGGCCAAGCCGAGAAAGCTCTGAATCTCAGTAGTTGAGGACTTTTCACAGCCCAAAACTTAAAATGTCGTGATGGTGCCTATCATGATACTAGGAAAGCTAAATACTCAGACATTTCCAACGCTTTCAAATTTAAAATATACCAAAACAAGTTTAAATAAGTAAAAGTCTTGTAAAGCTAATAAATACCATCGCAACTCGATACAGAAGTTTCCCAAAACCAGGGTGTTCTTGAGTACATGAGCATCTATAGAAATATAAAGTCTGATACGTTGTCTCGGAAAGTAGAAACTGAATAAATAAAACTGAGGGATAGGGGAGGAGAGTCAAGGTCTGCGGATGCCAGGGCAGCTACCTTGAAAATTTCCGAATGACTGAAAACTCTGAGAATCAGCAACCACCGTGTCCGAAAATATCTGGATCTGCACACGGAGTGCAGGATGCAGCGTGAGTACAACCAACTCAATAAGTAACAAATCTAAACTTTGTAATGAAAGTAGTGACGAGCCTCACAGGTACAGTCCAAGTACAGAGCTACAATACAAAAAATGTAGACATGCTTTGAATCTAACAGTTAAACATAGAACAAATAAAATATGTCAAGTCTGAATGAAACGAGAGATAAGACATCACTATATCTATATGCAAATATGCATATCATATGTGATGCAACATGATGTAATCCTCGCGTACTCACACTCTTGTAGTACTCAACCTGACTATCTCAATGCTCACTGATCTCGTCCAAGTCACACCTCTATTTGAGGTTATGAAACGGTCGATGCAATAGTAATACCTAACAGAGGGTTGAATTCCACATGGAGCTATATGAATCGGATTTAGAGGTATATATTGTGGTGAATGAGCTTAAACTATCTTAAATTACACTTCCACAAGGTTTGGTTGATTCTGGTCTAGTTTAAACTAAGATTGCAAGATAAATAATTAAAACTAAGAAATTATTTTTGTTCTTGTTTTCAAATAAAGTAAAAGGCCTAGGGCTATGACCTTCACCTAGGTGTTTTCCTAATGGGTTATAAACTGTAAAGCTTGTTTCGTTGGTCGGGGTGTATTATAGCTATCAACACTCAAGTACCTACTCAATACCTCTCGGTAAGAGAGTGATTTTGCCCAATTTGGTTTTCTCAAGTCCAAATGGGTATTGAACAAAATAGTTGATAAAATGCTCAAGTCGGGTTTTACTATCTCTAGGTTCAACCCTTTAATTGGGACTATCAATCTCTTGATTTTATCCTAAATTCTTGTTAGCCAAGGTTTCCTAGACTAAGTTTCTCTTTCTTAAGAAGAGACCAAGTCAAATAAGCATGAAGTAATGTTTGCAACCATTAATTCTACAATCAAAAGCAATAACGCGACTAAATAATAAACTCCTAACCATAAACAAGCCATAAATCAAACACCCATTAGGTTTACACACTAGGGTTGGGTCACAACCCTAGTTAGAAATTTAGCTACTCATAATGGGTATAGAAGAAAATAAAGAAGAAAAGATGATAAAACTCATATTGCAAGATTAAAAGATAAAAATCCAATGTTAAATCACCAAAGTACGCTAAAGTTGCCTAAAGAGGCAAGTAAAAAAGGCTATAGGACTTTCAATATTCCAAACCTGACCTAATTTCGTGAAACTAGTCTATTTATACAAAGTTGGAATTTTAGGACAAAAATACCCTTTCGGAGGTTCTGCGACCGCACAATTCCATGTGCAATTCTGGATTGTTGCCGCATCTCTTATCTTCTGCGATCCGCACAATTCTTGGTGCGGTCGCACATGGCTCTTCTGCGGATCGCACATTTCTGAGTGCGGCCGCCTAGCTGATTTATGCGGCCGCACAATTATTGTGCGGTCCGCATTTCTCTTTGAGCTTGAAATGAAACTCTCTAAAATTTAGCTCTTGCATAGCTTCTGCGGCCGCACAATAATTGTGCTGTCCGCACTTTGCACTTGGACTCTGTTAAATTTCCTTCACATTCTGTGGCCGCAGATTTCATCTGTGGTCCGCACTTGAGCTTCTGTGCCTGATTTTTATCCTTGAGTTCAGATCACTCCTTCTTGAGTTGGATTTCATCTTAGTGTCTCATTTTCCAATACTCCTGCAAATAATCATATTTCATCAGTTTTCGGGAATACAGTTTAATACTTTTGGACTAAAACGAGAGCTAAAAAACGCTAATAAGTAGTCAAAATCCCCACTTATCAACTCCCCCAATTTTAAGCTTTTGCTTGTCCTCAAGCAAATAAGGTAATTTCCACCTCCACAAGATAAGAGCTATTCCAGCTAATCTAAGTTGTATCAAACACACATCAATTGGGACCAACAATTACCCACAATATTTATGAATTATCAACAAGGCAATAATTTGAAGTTTTAAGCACAGATAGTTCTAATGTGACACTTGAGCATCAAGAGTTGACTTTATTCATCAAGGAAGCTCACTCTTTCATGTAGGTCATTGTGGATCCCAAACTCCTCCTCTTCTACTTTTCGTTTGCACCTCACTTAAGAATGTAGCACTCAATTCAAAGTTTTGTAAAAGGTTCGCTCATCTCTCTCAAAAGAATGTCGCAAGTATGACTTTAAGTACTATAGGCTTGCCCTTTATGTAAATCATCACTAATGTAAGCTCACTCGGCTTGAAATCACGTAGGGCATTTTGGGAATGTAATGAAGGCTTTTGGACTAACGTTGGATATACTAGGATAGAACGGGTTCATCTTTCCTTAAGCACTCCATTTTCTCTTATCGGCTCATGCTATACCACTTTTAGGAGGCATTTTCTTTCCCATGGGGGGGGGGGTTAGAGAGACTTAGCATCACTCTTTCTTGGTCATGATATTCATTTCCTCCTTTTTTGTTTTCTCCATGCTTTGCATCATTACCATTCTTTGAAATCCCTTCAATTTTTCAACTTATTCACTTTATTTTTGCATTTTTTTCTTTTTGTTCTTCTTTCTTTTTCTTGCCTTCCCTTTTCTTCATTTCTTTTCTCTTTTTGTTCCTTGATACCTTTTTCAAACCCCTCGTTTCTCCCCCAAACTTATGTTTTAGCCAATTGTTTCTCAAGAGTGTTAAGGAAAGCTCGGGTGCCAAGAGAGGGTCACTACAAAACGGGTAAAGACTTGTAACATAGTTATCAAATGAGAAAGGTTTTAGGCTCAAATGGGTTGACTAGGGATAACAACTTTGGTGGGTCATGGAAAATTTCAAGTAGGTCAAGGAGAGCCTACAATCACTTCTCAAGCCAAGCAAAACTTAAAATTTCGCCTAGAAACACATTCGGGGCAAGTTGTAGACCATTTGCATGGGTACTTGGACTTGCAAAAAAATCATCTCACCTCTCACGCAGCTGGAATGTTAAAAAGGATAGAGTCGAGGGCCCACAACGACCATATTCAAGATTGAAAATCACTATGGCTCGACTAAACCATTCAATGATTGCCTAAGTCATCGCAAGAGTCACAAGGTCGCTAATTAGAGATACTTCTTTCCCAAGAAACTTGTTTTTAACCATAAGTATGTAGTTAAATGTGCTAGTACCAAGTGAAGCATGTTTGAAACTTTTATTCATTACTACTACTATTCTTACCTAAACATCAAAAATGGACTCAATCCTTTAAAAAGGTTGTCACGCCATTCATCGTTGGGAAGAATCACTCGGTTCACACAAAAACTACCTTTGGAAAGAACCGTAGCATTAAGAAAACCAAAGGCTTATTGACTAAAAAGATAAAAAGAAGCTACATAATTAAACATAGGCTAATAAGAAAACAAAATAAAGAATCTACAAAGAAAGCTACTAAAGACATAAATGAATGTACATAATGAGAGGGGAAAAGATAGAATATATACATCAATAGAGAAAGAGGGAAGAATGTATACATAAATAAAAGGAAAGAGGAAAATATTATCAGTTACTACAAACCAAATGTCAAATATCCAAATATCAAATAAACTCCACCCCCATGAATAAAAATAAGCATTGTCCCCAATGCTTAACAAAATAAGAATAAGGAAAGGTAAGAGTAAAGAGGACTCCCTATGTGGCCTTCGACATCTCTGTGTCCATAGCAGCATCACCACCCGCAGTCTCCTCTAACTAGATCTCATTATCCTCGGCTCTGGGAGTAACTGGGTTGGTGAACATCTGGCACACCGCCTCAGCAGTGTCGGCAACCATGTCTGGCTCCTCAGACTGGCCAGCTGGTGCTGATGGTGCGGCTGGATCTACTGGTGCTACTGGGTCTGTCCTCATCAGTATGTCAAATGGAAGGTCACCAGCTGCTGCTATCTTAGTCACCTCTCTCATCAGTCTGTCAACTGATTTCTTGGACGCCTGGGATTTTTTCATTTTCTTTACTTTCTTCCCGAGCTCCTCAATCACTGTGCCATGTGCTACCAGGGTGTTCATGATGGTGATCTGGATCACCAAGATTTTCTTCAATGTGTCCTCCACTGTCGAAGGAATCTGGGGTGCCGAGATGGATAACTGTGCTGCAACAGCACTGGATATGTCATTCAGCTTTGTAGTGGCTTTCTGCATCCAGTTGTTGAGACTCACCAGTGTTTGGGAGACTCGCAACGCAGATAGTGGATGAGCGGGCAAGAGCACCGGCTTCAAAATCGATGTGGAAGGCACTGATCTATGGTGGTGGTGGTCCCAGATCTTCCAGAAGCTCAGCTAGCCATGGGCGAGCTACATCGCCCATAGCCAGCTTTTCCAAGTATTGCACTAGATCCACATCCTCCAACCTTAGGTATGTGTTCAAGGTGGTTTTGTCAAACCTCACTTTTATGTTCCTCACTTTCATCACTTTGGTTCCCTTCTTGATGTGTGCCATGTTGTCATAAAACTCCCGGACCAAGTGCTCTTTGGCATCCACTACACTTTGAGTGAACCATTTCCCCCTTTTCTTTCCCGAAATTGTCTTAACACATTTAGGTTGTATCTATCCAGATCTTTCAACACAAACTGTAGCTCAAGAATGAGCGATCTCTGCGGCCACCACTCTCGGAACCTGTTGAATGCGGTCAGGCTCACAAACCTATCTTCCCAAACTTCATTTTTCTTTGACCTCTCCAGGCCTCAACTCTGGTATCACCCCCTCGTCCATCATCTGGGATCTCATCCACCTCCACTATAGTAGCCTGTGTGTCGGGAGCATGTGTAGATGAAGGCTCCGAAGCCTGACTGTTCCCTTCCGACCCCTCAAAAGTACTCTCAGAAGAGGTAGGCTCATTTCTCAGTCAGTATCTGTCCTGGGGCAACTGTGGATGTGATTGCACAGCAGGCTGCCTTTGCACTGAGTCTCCCTCCGATGCTTCCCTAGATGGGGCATATGAACTTGATTCGGAGGGCTCCGACTATCTACCTCAGCCTGCTGTTGCTTTCATACTGATCACTTTTTGGAGAGCTAGGGGTAAGGTGCTTTTGCCTCTGCCTCTGGAAGGTTCACCCCTCCCCTTTGATGTATCACCAGGACCACGTGATCTAACCATATTCTGCACAAAATAACAGTAAGAGTCAGTTCCAGTTAAGTGCAGGTAAGCAGAAAATTTTCAGAACAAAACATGTTGCAGGTTGGGGAAGTGCGGACTGCACATTTTTGAGTGCGGACCGCACAATTTGAAAGTGCGGCCGCAGTGATGATTTTGCGGTCCGCACAATTTTAAGTGCGGCCGTAGATCTGAAGTGCGGTCCACATAATTTTAGGTGCGACCGCACATTGAAACTTTAAAAATGACAACTCTCTGAAGACAGAGAATTACTTTGAGGTTCAATTTATGCGAACCACACAATTTTGGGTGCGGCCGTACATTGAAACTTCAAAAATGACAACTCTCTGAAGACAGAGAATTGCTTGATCTGCGGCCGCACACACTTTTCTGTGGCCGCGGTTGAATTTCTGCAGACCACACAATTTCAAGTGCGGTCCGCACAATCATTCAACACTAAATGCCCTGGCCTACTGATCTGCGGACCGCACAATCCAAAAGCAATCGGCAGTAAACTTAGGGTTTCTAATTCACGCAAAATTTAGGCATGGTAGTAGCAATTTAGACATGATACACAGTTTACCCATCCCCAAATAACAAATAGAAAGTTACCCACACAAATTTAAGCTCACATGATGATGAATTTGACATTAGGCCTAAAAATAACTAAACTAATTATGAACAAAATTAAGAAAATTGAAAAATTTAAATATGAATTGAACATACCAGTAATGTAGTGATGCTATGGAAGAATCAAGGATGATAAAATGAATGTTAGATGCATGAACAGTTGAGTGCACTGTGTTTGCCTTTGTGTTAATTGTTTAGAGTTCGTAAAGTCTCAACAACGGTGAGAAGGCGACTATTTATACTTGACCGGTTAGGTCAAGAGTTCAAGAGATGAGTGCGGCCGCAGAATTTCATGTGCGGTTCACACTCCTTTACATGTTACATATCTACCCTTTGTTGATCTACGATCCGCACATTTTTGAGTGTGGCCGCAGATTATGGTGCGGACCGCACATTTCCTTGTGCGGCTGCACTTTGGCCATTTCTCTGACAGGCAAACTTCAGAGAGCTTGCAATTTTTTAATCTCCAGTTGTGCGGTCCGCACAAGAATTGTGCGGCCGCATATCCCTTTCTGTTGTGGCATTCAAAATTGTTGGGTCCACACTTTTTTTATACTTAGCCATTTTATCTGAGCACAGTCCCTATAAAGCACAATCATTCCTGCAACACACTTCAAAACCAGTTAGCACAAAAGAAGACCTATCTAAAGAAGAATAAAAAGAACAAGAAAAAGAAACATAGGTTGCCTCCCAAGAAGCGCCTGATTTAACGTCGCGGCACGATGTAAATTACCATCATCACTTGAAATGAATCACTGCCACGACGTGGCCATTACCAACTTTACCCAGATAGTGCTTCACCCGGTGACCATTGACTCTAAACACCTCATCATTTTTATTCTTTAAGTCCAATGCAGCTCACAACCTCAAACGGGCCACTCCATTTAGACTTCAACTTTCCCGGAAACATCTGTAACCGAGAATTGAACAACAACAAATGATCACCTTCTTTAAACTCCTTGTTCCGAATGTACTTGTCATGGAGGTACTTCATCTTCTCCTTGTATAAGGACGAACTTGTATATGTATGGTACCGGAATTTATCTAGCTCATTCAAATGTGCAACCCGCAATGCGGCATCTACATCCCAATCAAGATTTAGCTTCTTCAAAGCCCACATGGCCTTGTGCTCAAGTTCCACCAGAAGGTGACAAACTTTGCCAAACACCAACCGATATGGAGACATCCTGATAGGAGTTTTGAAAGCAGTGCGATAAGCTCATAGTGCTTCATCAAGCTTCTTTGACCAATCCGTCTGATTAGCATTTACTGTTTTGGACAAAATACTCTTTATCTCCCGGTTGGGGACTTCCACTTGACCACTTTCTTGAGGGCTATAGGGAGTCATAACTTTATGAGTGAGAGCATATTTGGTGAGTAAGGTATCAAAATCTTTGTTACAAAAATGCGATCCCCCATCACTTATGATAGCCCTTGGAGTACCAAATCTTGTGAAAATATTCTTCTTCAAATATGCCACCACACTTCTCGCTTCATTGTTGGGTAGAGCAATGGCCTCAACCCATTTTGACACATAATCAACAGCTACCAAGATGTAGGTGTTTCCACAAGAGCTCACAAAGGGAACCATAAAGTCAATACCCCACACATCGAAAATATCAATCTCCAAAATGGTGGTGAGGGGTATTTCATTTTTCTTTGAGATTCCACCGGCCCTTTGACATTCATCACAACGCTTGATGATATCACTTGCATCCTTGTAAAGAGTGGGCTAATAGAAACCACAACTTAACACTTTGGCCGCCGTTCTTGCTCCACCATGGTGACCACCATATGGCGAAGAATCACAAGCCCCAAGAATTTCACATTGTTCCTCCTCCGGTACACATCTTCTAATCACTCCATCTGTATAAATCCAGAAAAGGTATGGTTCATCCCAATAATAGTCTTGACAATCCCGTTTGAGCTTCTTCCTTTGGTATGAAGAGAACTCACCCGGGATAATACCACTCACAAGAAAATTTGCTAGATCCACGAACCATGGCACCTCCTTCATTAAAATGGCTAAGAGTTGCTCATCGGGGAAGGAGTCATTGATTTCAAGGCCATCATGCGGTCTCCTCTCCTCCTCCAAACGAGACAAGTGATCCGCCACTTGGTTTTCACTTCCTTTTCGGTCTTGGATGTCTATGTCAAACTCTTGCAACAAAAGCACCCATATTATCAACCGAGATTTGGAATCTTTCTTTATCATAAGGTAACGAAGTGCCGCATGATCTGTGTGGACAATCACTTTTGCACCCATCAAGTACGGGCGAAACTTCTCAATAGCAAACACAATGGCAAGGAGATCTTTTTCGGTCACAGTGTAATTGACTTGGGTATCATTCATTGTCTTACTAGCATAGTATACCGGACGAAAGATCTTGTTGATACATTGCCCCAGAACTACTCTAACCGCCACATCACTAGCATCACACATGAGCTCAAAAGGAATGCTCCAATTCGGGACGGTGATAATGGGAGTAATTGTCAACTTGAATTTGAGCATTTAGAATGCTCTCATACAATCATCATTGAAGTGAAATTTAGCATATTTCTCCAAAAGCTTGCACAAGGGATTCACCCCCTCGGAAAAATCCTTTATGAAACGCCGGTAGAACCCCGCGTGACCCAAGAAAATTCTCACGCCCTTCACGGATGTTGGAGGTGGAAGTTTAGAAATCACCTCTATTTTTGCCTTGTCAACCTCAATCCCCTTCTTTGAAATCTTGTGGCCAAGGACAATACCCTCCTCGACCATGAAATGACATTTCTCCCAATTCAACACCAAGTTTGTCTCTTCACATCTTGCCAAGACCTTATCCAAATTTGCCAAGCAATCATCAAAGGAATCCCCGACTACCAAAAAGTCATCCATGAAGACTTAAAGGTAGTCCTCTACCATATCCGTAAAGATCGCCATCATACACCGTTGAAAATTTACCGGTGCATTGCATAAGATAAATGGCATCCGCTTGAAAGTGAAAGTGCCATAGGGACAAGTGAAGGTTATTTTCTTTTGTTCTTCCGGGGTAATAAGGATTTGATTGTAGTTGGAATATCCATCTTGAAAGCAATAGAACGCCCGACCGGCCAACCTATCAAGCTTTTTGTCAAGAAAGGGTAATGGAAAATGGTCTTTCCTTGTGACTTTGTTTAGCTTCTTATAGTCCATACACACTATCCACCCAGTCACCGTTCTTGTTGGAATAAACTCATTCTTATCATTGGTGACCATAATTATGCCCCCTTCTTCAGAACGCATTGCACCGTAGAAGTCCACGAACTGTCAGAAATGGGGTAGACAACCCCGGCATCCAACCACTTTATGATCTCCTTTTTGACCACCTCCTGCATTGCTTCATTGAGTCTCCTTTGATGTTCAATGGAGGGTTTGGCATATTCCTCCAAATTTATCTTGTGCATGCATAACGCGGGCCTTATTCCCCAAATATCCGCCAAAGTCTACCCAATAGCTTTCTTCCTCTTGTTGAGTACCGCCAATGTAGAGTCAACCTACACATTAGTCAAACAAGAGGAAAGAATAACCAGTAAAGTAGAACAAGGGCCAAGAAATTCATTCCTGAGATGTGAAGGCAATAGCTTCAACTCAAAGATAGGAGGCTCTTCAATTGAAGGCTTTGTAGGAGGAGTTTTCCTATTTTCGAGATCCAAGAAAAGTTTCCGAGGTGCATAATTGTATGACCCCATCCCTTGCAAAGAATTTACACATTCCATGAAGCCATCCATTTCTTCATCATCAAAATTTAGCAAAACGGCCTCTAACATCTCACCCACATTAATCGTGGCACTTGTATCATCAATAATAACATCGGTCACCAAGTCCACGAACGAACATACTTCATTGCTATTCGGTTGCCTCATAGATTTGCACACGTAGAACACCGCCTTTTCATCACCCACCCGAAAAGTGAGTTCACCGGCTTCCACATCAACAAGAGCCTTTCCCATAGCAAGGAAAGGTCTACTAAGAATAATCAGCACCTATTAATGTGCCATTGGTTAATGTGCCGAAAATTCAAAAATAATAATCGGCACCTCATAGTCCACTTTGCTCCATAGCCTCAACCAATGACACTTTAATAGATAGACTCTTCATCATGTCAATGAACTTTTTGAATTAATTATCGCCATTTTTCCTGGCAAGCCTTTGAGGATATGGAGGAGGAGGCCTTGGCATGGGTGCCTTAGCCTTTGGCACTACCAGTTTCGGTATGTCAACAATGTGCTCCCTAGACGGGTTCAATTCCTCTTGAGTCTCCTCCACAATATCATCAATATCAATTCTTACTTCATCATTTGCTTGCACCATATTGTTCGGGACCTCATCTTCTTGTACCACTTGCTCATCATCCACAATTTTCCTTTGACTTGAGGTGGGTGCATCTCCATCTTTTCCACTCCTTGTAGTAACAACCATGGCATGTCCCGTGTTGTTCCCACCCTTTGGGTTCACAACTGTGTCACTTGGTAGTGTCCCCTAGGACGAGTGTTTAAAGCTTGCGAGATTTGCCCCAATTGAACTTCCAAATTGCGAATTGAAGTGTTGTGAGAGGCTAGTTGGGCATCGGAGTCGGCATTCTTCTCCATCATTTGTTTGAACATGTTCTCAATTCATCCCATCTCATTGTTTGAAGAGCTTGGACCATGGGAAGGATAAGGATGCGGGTTGCTCGGTTGTTGATACATCGGGGACCCCTAATTTTCTTGGTTATTGTTCCATCCCCCTTGGTTGTTGCCTCACCAATATCCTTGACTATTGCCACTCCAATTGCCTTAGTTATTTTTACCATTCTAATTTCCTTGATTGTTTTGATTGTTCCAATTCCCTTGGTTGTTACCACCATTCCAATTACCTTGGTTGCTAGAATTCCAATTTTCTTGATTACCATGAGGTCGCCATTGTTGTTGATTCGGGCCTTGAGAGTTGTTTCTTTGTCCTTGGAAGTTGTTCACATATTGTACTTCCTCCTATTGTGCATTGTAAGATTCATCTTGATCAAATCCACTATCTTCTTGCACATAATGTTCCGCACGATTTTTCACTTGAGGATCCTTTTGCCTTCTCTTGTTTACCATCATATTAAATCCTTCCATTGCATTGACTTGCTTAGGACCTTGCACGTGTTGAAGTTGAGCCTTGGCTAATTGATTCATTGTGGTGGTCAACTCGGAAATTGCTTGCCCATGATCATGCGATTCTTTATGTAGGTGAATCACGTTTGGATCACCTTGAGAAACATTTGCTCTACTTTACCATGCCGATGAAGTATCCGTCATTTCATCTAAGATATCACAAGCTTCCGCATATGGCATTGTCATGAAATTTCGTTGACCACACATTGATTGGTAGTATTGATCCCCCTGTAGAAAGTTTGTTGAATCATAGCCTCTTTCATGTCATTGTTTGGGCACTCTTTCAACCATAGTTCGGTACCTCTCCCATATTTCATGCAACGGCTCATTGGGTTCTTTTTTGAATGCTAGAATCTCGTCTCTAAGAGTAGCCATATGCCTGGTAGAAAAGAACTTGAAAATAAATTTCTCCGCCAATTCATCCTATGTATGGATGGAATGGTTTGGCAACCTTTCTAACCAATCCAAGGATTTCCCCCATAGAGAGAAAGGAAATAGCCTCAACCTTAAAGCATCCTCGGAGACGTTTGTCTATTTACTCTCCCAGTAAGTGTCCACAAACCCTTTCAAGTATTTGTATGCATTTTGATTCGGAGCCCTAGTGAAGAATCCCCGTTGCTCTAGCAATGTGAGCATAACATTTGTGATTTAAAAGTTGCCCGCCCTAATGCGGGGCGGGACTATGGCACTTGTATACCCTTCATTCGGAAACACCCAGTGTGGAGCCGCTCTTGGTGGAGGTAGGGGTGAAATGGGAACGTTGTCTTGAAGCGGTCGTCTTCAACTTGGTCATCTTCCACGTCCACATCCCCCAAAGGCATATTTCCGAGAGGATTATTGTTGTTGAAAGCCATTGTTTCACCTACAATTATTTCACCAAAAAGATTAGTAACATGGAAGGAAAAGAAGACAATTCACACACAAAACCAAATATATAGCTAAATCCATTTTTATGCTCCCCGGCAACGGCGCCAAAAATTGATCTTGTCCAAGTCACACCTCTATTTGAGGTTACAAAACGGTTGATGCAATAGTAATACCCAACAGAGAGTCGGGGTCGAATTCCACAGGGAGCTATATGAATCGGATTTAGAGGTATATATTGTGGTGAATGAGCTTAAACTATCTTCAATTACACCTCCACAAGGTTTGGTTGATTCTAGGTCTAGTTTAAACTAAGATTGCAAGATAAATAATTAAAACTAAGAAATTGTTTTTGTTGTTTGCTTCAAATAAAGTAAAAGGCCTAGGGCTATGACCTTCACCTAGGTGTTTGCCTAATGGGTTGTAAACTGTAAAGCTTGTTTCGTTAGTCGGGGTATATTATAGCTATCAACACTCAAGTACCCGCTCAATACCTCTCGGTAAGAGAGTGATTTTGCCCAATTTGGCTTTCTCAAGTCCAAATGGGTATTGAACAAAACAGCTGATAAAATGCTCAAGTTGGGTTTTACTATCTCTAGGTTCAACCCTTTAATTGGGACTATCAATCTCTTGATTTTATCCTAAATTCTTGTTAGCCAAGGTTTCCTAGACTAAGTTTCTCTTTCTTAAGAAGAGACCAAGTCAAATAAGCATGAAGTAATGTTTGCAACCATTAATTCTACAATCAAAAGCAAGAACGTGACTAAATAATAAACTCCCAACCATAAACAAGTCATAAATCAAACACCCATTAGGTTTACACACTAGGGTTGGGTCACAACCCTAGTTAGAAATCTAGCTACTCATAATGGTTATAGAAGAAAATAAATAAGAAAAAATGATAAAACTCATATTGCAAGATTAAAAGATAAAAATACAATGTTAAATCACCAAAGTAAGCTAAAGATACCTCAAGAGGCAAGTAAAAAAGGCTACAGGACTTTCAATATTCCAAACTTGACCTAATTTCGTGAAACTAGTCTATTTATACAAAGCTGGAATTTTCGGACAAAGATACCCTTTTGGAGGTTCTGTGACCGCACAATTTCATGTGCAATTCTGGATTGCGGTCGTACAATTCTGGATTGCGTCCGCATCTCTCATATTCTGCGGTCTGCACAATTCTTGGTGCGGCCGCACATGGCTATTCTGCGGACCGCACATTTCTGAGTGCAGCCACGTAGCTGATTTCTGCGGCCGCATAATTATTGTGCGGTCTGCATTTATCTTTGAGATTGAAATTATACTCTTTGAACTTTAGCTCTTGCATAGCTTCTGCAGCCGCACAATAATTGTGCGGTTCGCACTTTGCACTTGGACTCTGTTAAATTTCCATCTGCGGTCCGCACTTGAGCTTCTGGTGCCTGATTTTTGTCCTTGAGTTCAAATCACTCCTTTTTGAGTTGGATTTCATCTTAGTAGCTCATTTTTCAATACTCCTGCAATTAAGCATATTTCATTAGTTTTCGGGAATACAATTAAATACTTTTGGACTAAAATGAGAGCTAAAAAGCGCTAATAAGTAGTCAAAATCCTCACTTATCACTCACTCATCACAATCAATCACTTAGCATTGTAAGAGGCAGATCCAGCCGAAATGTAAATAAATCCAGGGTAGATCCAGCCCAATGCAAATAAAATCCATGGCAGATCCAACCCAATGCAAATGAATCAATAGCAACTGCGCTCACTGTGGGTGTGCAAACTCTGGAGGGGAAGATCCAGCCCATGCGCGGCACGAATCAATAAAGTCTGTTACGGCGTGCAGCTCGATTACATAAATGTCACTCACAAACAGGCCCTCGGCCTCACTCAATCATTAATCTCTCCAGTTTCTTGGGCTTACAACACTCATGCTAAGCAGCCTAAATTAATGAAATAAGAAGTAACAATATACGGTAACGGAGACTGAGATATGATATGCAATGATGAATGCGACTGAGTACATAATATCAATTAAGTAAATAACTCAACAACAAAGAACGACCACTGTGGGTCTCAATAGTACCAGCATATAGCCTAAGCATGTTTTCTAGCATGAATCATAGCTCAAGTACTCTAAGACTTAGAGTGCAGTAATAATGTTAAGATACGATAGCTACATAGTTCCATGAAATTGACTAAATCACAATTACTACGGTGCACGCCCACACGCCCGTCACCTAGCATGCGCGTCATCTCAATACCAATCACATAACACGTAATTCAGGGTTTCATACCCTCAGAATCAAGTTTAGAAGTGTTACTTAACTTAAACCGTATAAAATTCTACTCCAACAAGCCCTTGCCTCGCGAATCGGCATCCAAATGCTTCGAATCTAGCCACAAACAATTCGATACAATCAACACGAGCTAAAGGAATCAATTCCATATGAAAATACTAACTTCTTAATCAAAAGTCAAAAAGTCAACACGAGTTAAAGGAATCAATTCCGTTACAAGCCAAAATCAACTACGGACCTCCAAATCACTATCCGGACACACTCCTAAGTCCGAAACCCAACGGAGCTATCGGAACCATCAAAACTCTATTTCGGAGCCATTTACACATAAGTCCACATCCGGTAAACCTTTTCAACTTAAGCTTCCACCCTTGAGACTAAGTGTCTCAACTCAATATGAAACATCCCCGGAACCGAACCAACTACCCTGGCAAGTCACATAATGCCAATTGAGAACAAAATAAGTAGTAAATGGGGGAACGGGGCTACAACACTCAAAACGACTGGCCGGGTCGTTACATTAGCCAAGTTCTATGGGTTTGCATTTGCAAAGTATGCTGGGAATGAGCTAGTTCGCATTTGCGATCGCTTTGGTCGCAATTGCGAAGGTCCAGGGTTCGCAATTGCGATGATAGCAGAGATGGGAGGGTCTTCGCATTTGCGAGAGATTCTTCTCATTTATAGGGTTCGCAATTGCGAACCCCGGGTCGCATTTGCAATATCTGCGACTGATCAAATAGCTGAGAAACGGAAATTTTGAGTTCGTTCTCTCATTTTTGAACCCTAGACTCGGTAAGGGGCGATTTGGAGAGGGAATTTTCACCTAGAAACCTTGGGTAAGTAATTCTAATCTATTTCTAATCATATTTCATCAACATATCTTAGATTTTAACATCAAAATCACGTTAATCAAAGTAAAAATTTATGAAACTTTGTCAAGTTTTTGAGAAATAAGAAAATTGAGTTTGAGAGTCGATTTGGTCTCAGATTTTGAAACTAATCACATATTGGAACTCGTGGGGTTATGGGTAGACGAAATCTACTATTGGACCCGTGTTTTGACCAGGCGAGCCCTGGGTTGACTTTTTGGAAAAAACATAAAAATCTTAACTTTATCTATTGCAATTGAATTCCCTAGCATTTTTTGATGATATTGAGTCGATTTTGGTTAGATTTGAGCCGTGTGGAGGTGAATTTTAAGGGAAAAGCTATTTTCGAGTGTTGAATTGGCCTAACTGAGGTAAGTGTCTTGCCTAACTTCGTGTGGGGGAACTACCCCTTAGGATTGGTATTGTTTGAGTCAATTGTTCTAAGTTCGTGTATGCAAGGTGGCGAGTGGGTACACGGGTTGTACGTAGTATTTGACCGGTTTAGGATACTTAGACTATTTCCATTCTTTAATTGAAATGCCATATTATGTTCTAAACTCTCATAGTTAAATCATCCTTAATTGTGTTAGACTATCCTTAAATGCCTTAGTTGACTTGTTTAGTGATTGTTCTACATCCTACTTGTTAAATTTCTACCATGCTTTAGTTGAACTTGTTGTCCTCTTTATTGTCACATGTTATCTCTTCATTGTTAATTATCATTGTTGAATTAATTGTTCATGTTGCCCCTTTAATTGTTGACTTCCGTTATTTGATACTCATTGTTGAAGAATATTTCCTTTATTGTGAGTTAGTCTTATCTAATATCATGGTTACACGTTGTTTTCTCATTGTTGAGTTATTTGATGTTGAGGTTGTGGAAGTTGTTAATACGTTGAGGCGATGTTGGTTATTGTTGAAACATCTATCCTATTGAGCATTTTTCATCCATTATTGTTGTTGATATTCTCGTATTCGTTGTGTTGAAGCCATGGGCTATTGTTGTGGAAATATTGATATTGTTTTTGTTGGCAAGTTGTGATATGTGGGAACTTTTGGTGCGAGTTGTTATTGTGATGTGATATTGATGCACATGCGACAGTATAAGGCTTGGGTTAATATGCATGTGGCGGTATAAGGTGGGACTTATGTGCGTGATTGCTTGTAGGGGAACTACGTGAAGTCACACAGCGTCATAAGGTGGGCTAAAGTGCGTGTAGCTATTTCGAGGAAAACTGTTTTCAAAACCTATTTTCAAATGCAAGGCTCACTTGGCAGCATAAGGAAGGATTTTGATTTAAAATTTAGAAAGGGAATACGAGGCAGTACCTCGATTATGATTCTTGATTATACGAGGCGGTACCTCGGTTTTGATTTCATTATACACGAGGCAGTACCTCGATGTGATTCTTGTTGTTATTTTACATTGCAAAGTGTTTTTGGTGGTAAATATATCTATTGTTACATTCCTTATTATTCTATCAGTTGTTGTCCGTACATGATCATTGTAGTCCTTTAGTTGCTTCTTTTATGCTATTCTATTATTGATTTTCCGGTATTAGATCATGCTATCATCTTGTTCCATATTTAGTTGCTTTCTTACTCTCCATTTCATATCTGTATTTCATTTTATACTGTCTATTTCATATCCTAGTAGTTGTCTTGACCTGGCCTCATCACTACTCTACTGAGGTTAGACTTGATACTTACTGGGTACCATTGTGGTGTACTCATACTATGATTATGCACATCTTTTGTGCAGATTCAGGTACGTCTGCCCGTGCCGGTAGATAGAGATTCTTGCTAGTTGTTTTATCGGAAACTTCAAGATATGCATGCTCGGCGTCCGTAGGCCTTAGAGTCACCTTCCTTTATCCTCATTTACTGTTATATTTACTTTCAAACAGTGATGTGGTAGTTGCTCTTGTTATACTCTGTAGAGCATATGACTCGATTCCATCGGTTTTGGGGTGTGTAGCGTGAGACTCAGTTTTTGGAAGGTTTTCATTTATTATTCAGTTATTTTCCGTAATTTGTTAATTCATATCTGTTGAGTTTTTATTATTGTTAGGCTTACCTAGTCGTAGAGACTAGGTTCCATCACGACATCCTACGAAGAAAAATTGGGGTCGTGACACGTGGAGTTCTAAGAGCAGAAAAATTATAATCTATGCCATGCTCGTCACAAAATTCAGAAAATTTAGCATTCTCAAATGCATTATCATGATCAGACCTAATTGATGCCAGTTGATTACCTAGTTTTTATGATTTTTTCTAATAAATAAAGTGAACATGTCAAATGCTTCATCTTTAGATGTTAAAAATAGTGTCCAAGTAAATCTAGAGTAATTATTAATAAGCACCATAACATATCTCTTACCACCTCTGCTCATTATCCTAATTGGTCCACACAGATCCATATGGACCAGCTCTATCGTCCTGGTAGTACTCATTATTTTTTTACTTTTAAAAGAGGATCTTACCTGCTTCCTCCTTGCACAAGCTTGACAAACTTTATCTTCCTTGAACTAAATGTTAGATAGTCCTATCACTAAGTCCTTGGAGATTAGTTTGTTGATTTGACTCAGACATGCATATCCAAGTCTCTTATGCCACATGATGGGATCATTGTCCAATACACTTAAAAAAGTGATTTCATTATCTGAAAGTTTGGATAGATCCACCACATATATATTGTTCACTCTCTTTCCCTGCAAAACTATTTTGTTAGTGGTAAGATTTATCACCCAGCATTTTGTAGAGGTTAAAGCTACCATATTTCCTACATCACACAGTTGTGATACACTTATTAAGCTGCATTTTAGGCCATCTATCAAGTAGACGTTCTCAATAGAGTCAGAGTCAGATTTACCTACCTTTCCAACCCCAATGATCTCACCTTCCTTTCCATTTCCAAAGGAGATATTACCTCCTTTAAGGTCCTCAAGTGAAAGGAACTGGTTCTTGCTTTCTGTCATGTGTTTTGAGCAGTCACTATCCATGTACCATATTTGGGTACTCTCATTTACTTGGACCTGCAAAAACAAATCATGGGTTAGTTTTAGGAACCCAAATTGGGTCCCTTTCTATAGGCAAAAGGATAAATCAGATTCTTTTTAGCCCAACTTGGTAACCTATTCTTCCCTAGAACAAAAATTTTGTTCCTTAGGTTTGCTTTTTCTTTTGCTACACATTTACTCTTATAGTGTCCAGTGTTACCATAGTGTGTGCAAATCATATTCTCAGAAAATGTGAGGTACTTACTTTTGGAATCCCATTTAGGTGCAGAGTTCCCAAAGCCAAGTCCTTTTAGGTTGCTACTATGGTGTTCTTGTAGCCATGAAAGTGCATCAGAGGACCTGTTCCATTTACAAGTTCTGTCTAGCTCTAGCCTAACCTTATTCAGGTCCTCCTTCAAGAAACTTACTTGTTTATCCCTTTTGTATAGCTCATCTTTTACCTTTCCAAAATCTTCTTCTAGTGTGAGTTGTGTGACACTAGCTATTTCTTTACCTGTTCCTAACTTCAATTTCAGATTTTCATATCTAAGTTCTAATACAACTATGTCAAGTGCGTGAACCTGGTTCTTCAAAGAAGTATTTTATTTTTCAGTTTCACAAGCCCTAATTTCTAGGTTTCTGCATTCTACTTTTAAAAAGTTACACTCTTTTGACAACTATTTTTTTTTCCAGAACTTATATTCTTTGATTCATTAATTAAAGTTAGCAACAATTCTGATAGTCTATCTTTAGAAAGGAATTTAATTTTTTCCTTAAGGTCCAGAAAACTTATCCCATATTCTTCATCAAGTTCATCTATAGATTCTCCAATGGCCATAAGAGCTCGTCTGAACTATTTTTTCAAGTTGCAACCATTGATTTGGATGGCCATTTGTTGTAGTTCTTCTTGTCATGAACATGTTCCTTCTTCTGGTTTTTTCTTTCAGATCTCACCTTTTTTCACTCAACTTCCCACATATGACAGTTCTTGATCACGTGGTCTTGTTTACCACATTTGAAGCATCCATCAGTCATCGCCAAGTGAGAGTGACCATTGTATAGTGGTGGCCTAGTGGTGGATTGCTCTTTATAGTTTCGAGATAGTGTACTCATCTTGATCTTTTTCTAAGGTCTTAGCCTCTTCAAGGATAATCTGTTCTAATACCAATTGATGTTTTATACTTCAATACCACACAAGAGAGGGGTAATTTGTGATGTGTCCAATTTTTGAATGCACTAGATTATCAAAGGACCTGGTTCTTCTATGTGTTCCTTACTCTACAATTGCAGAATAAATAATGCAAAAAGTAAAGAACACAAGAATTTTTACGTGAAAAACACTCGGCTCAAAAAGTAAAAAAATCACAACCTACTAACCAGTAGGATTTTCCCCAAACACTTTACTACAACTCTGAGCCAACAATAAAATTTACAAACTCTAGCAAACCTAAAGATTAACTCAAACCCTTGTAGCAACACATCGCAGGTTGTTGCGACTACTTCAAGTTAACTCTAACTTGAATAATACAACTCAGGTAGCTAGTACAATTTGCTTCTAAGAAAGTTGAAAGGTACATCTCAAAACGCATGCTACACTTTGAACTAGAAATAAAGAAAGACACATAAAACTCTTTATGGAATTGGTTCTTCAATCTGGTTCGTGTAGCATCAGGATCACACTCTTAAATCTCATAGGAATTGCTCACAAAATGCCTTATTTTGCTCTCAATTCTGCTGAACTTCAGTATATGTGTGTCACATGTAAAAGAGAACACAACTGATATTTATAAAGTTAGTAGAATAAGGATTAACTAGAGTTTTAATGCTTTACTATTCCTTGGTGGAAGAGTTCTAGTCAACTTCAACTCCTAATTTTTCCCTTATATTGGATAGAGTTCTCTTCAAGTAAGGAGTCTGGTTCCTTATCAAATATGCAACCTTTTCATTCATGGACTATCAGAAATAATCACTAGTACTTATCCCTTATACGTCCATGCCTTTTGCTTAATTCTGACTGTAACTTGTGTACATTGTCCATGGACCTGGTTCATGCATGTGTTTCTTTGTTAACCATCAAAACCAACGCCACTCAGGCCAACACTTGTTGTATGTCATGCGTTGGGAATGATTTGATTACTTGAATTGCCATTTGTTTTCTTAATTGGTTTCATTCATACTTAATTTGTGTTCTGATTATGTTGCTTCTTTATTACCCGTTTACTTCTTGTTTCCATTTGTGTTCCTATTATTCCATTATTGATTTTATATTAATAATCTTTCCGTTGTTAGCCTTACATTGATATTCTTTCTATTGTTAGCTTTATGTTAATTTCTTGCACAGATTTTTGTGTCTAGTAAGTGTCTCGACTTACCTCATCACTACTCCACCGAGGTTAGTCTTGATACTTACTGGATACCACTATGGTGTACTCATGCTATGCTTCTGCATATTTTTGTGCAAATCCAGGTACTTCGGATCGTGTTGGTTTTAAGAGTTGTGCCTATGCTGTTGGAGACTTAAAAGTATACCTGTCGTTTCGTTCGCAGGCCTCGGAATCATCATCTTACTATATTTACGCTACTGTTCAAGTATAATCCGGAACAACATTGTATTTTTGTAATATCCTTTTTACTCTCCGTCGGGCTTATGACTCAATATTACTAGGTTTTGGGATTTGTGAAAGTTATACTGTGATATTGACTGTGTTTTGAATCATTATTCACAGTTTTATTTAATATTAAATTGTTATATATTGTCTGATGTTACCTAGTCATAGGAACTAGGTGCTATCACGATCCTAGGGACTAGGTACCATCACGAACCTAAAGAGGGAATTTTAGGGTCATGACAAGAGACTTTTAGGGGAAATGTTAGATATCGCTTAGCATTTACAAAGTAGTTGCAAAATATTCATATATTATAATTATTATAGCGAAATAGTTGAAAAATAGCTACACAAACTTCAAAAAAAAAAATCATGGAGTTTGAACTGCCTCAAATAAAACTAGGATGGTGTCTTAAAGTTTGAAACTTAATAAAAGTTGAACTATCGCAAATGGAACTCCAGGACACGGGACAAGGTTCTGGTGTTTGAAAAGCTTTTAGAAATTTTGTTTGAACTTCAAATAAAAATTGTCTAAACTTCAGGAATGAAGTTTTAATTGAATTTGCATTTGTTTTCATGTGTAGAAAAGAATATGTATTTAAGCTTGTAGGGTAAGGAGTTTCGAAGATGTTTGTGTTGAATAATTATATATATATGTGCGCGCGCTATTTTATTTTTATGTTATATCTTACAATTTAACGAAACTTTTCAATTATGGTATTTGTAGTTTAAAATTAAAATTTTAGAATTTTTTTGTATACTATGTATTTTTGCTATCCCTTTATTTCTTCCGTGCAAAAGAGAAGAATAAATAAAATGAAAAAGATAACAATAACATAAGAAACAAAAAAGATGAGAAGGCGAGTGCCGACCACTTTTAAGAATTATGACCAATTTGAAATTATTTTACAAACACTGATTATATTTCAAGCAACATCCATAAATTAAAAGTGGATATATCTTGGAGCAAAGGAGCAAATGCCCATTCTTTCAAAGCTCTCTTTCTCTCGCGACTTCGTGTAATATTAGTAGAAATTTTTACCTATATATACTATATTAGATACTTATTTACCCTCGTTGTTTAGGTTTTAACTTAATTACATGTTGATATACACTTTACTAGTCATATACAAACAAGTTTTAAATGAGTATCCCTGATTGTAGCCTTTTAATGTGGAAATCAAATTTCACAAATCTACCGCTTCCACAAATCTCTCTCCTTCTCTCTCGATTTTCTTGTTTCTGCCCGACTTCTTTTTTTTTTTGATCTCTATGAATCTCTTCTCTTTTTTCATCACCTTTTTCTTTTTTTCTTCAGAAATTCAATAATAGATTTGCTGTCATCGCTTATCACCATCGAACCAATCGTTTTCCATTGCCACGCCAGCCATTGAAAGCTATCAAAAGCTTCAAAACTTTGATTTTGAATTCAAATTTTTAAATTTATTATTTATTTTGATTGGTGATCACATTCAACTCTAGTCCTAAAAAGGATAAGCGGCCGCTGCAAATATAATCCCGTCTATAAGTCCGTAGTCAAATCCCACAGAGAGCAAAGCATTTGCTGTAACTGTTAAGTATCACTAAAAAGACAAACTCGAACAATTCCTAAGTTATAAATATTAAGATTCTGTTTTCTTACTAATTAACTAGTAAATTAAAATAGCAAATTAACAACTAAAGATACTAAGGTTTTGGGGACAAGATTAAGGAGGGATAGAGTTATGATTTCCCCAATTATCGTAATTATTCCCGCTACATCTCCTATAATACCGCCTAAGTATTCACTACTGATCGTGAGCACTTCCGGTATCGTAATTCTCTCTCGAGAAACTACCACAATTTACTAGACATGTTCTCTCGAACTACGCTAGCTGACACTCGTTCACTGCTCACTAAGATCACACTAAGATTTCGTTATCTCTAATCCCACCTTTAAATCCGCTATATTGATATCTCATATACCTTGGGAGTGATGTTGTTCGACAACAACCTAAATATGCACTCTTTCTCAAGCAATACACTCTAAATAGGCACAGTCAATTAATCGCCATTTAATCAACTAAAATAAGCACGTAGTTAAATAAGTAGAAAAATTCAAAGGCTAGATTATATTAAACATAATTAAGATTCATCCTCCAAGAGGCTCCATCAAACCCATATAAGAAAATTTAGCTACTCATAACCATACTAACAATCATGATAATAATTAAAAGCATTAAAATACGGATTAAGAAAGAACGAAAGAGAAAACCCTTGTGATTCGTTGCTTCCAAGTGTTCCCGTAACCTTCTTGCCTCTCCAATAATGTCTCCCTCTAAAAATAAAATAGGTTTAGAACCCCTTTTATACATGTTGGGGCGTGTAGGGTCGAAACTACCAAGTCCTAGCCGAATTAGGACGAAATCTGCCCTTGGGCGTCCCACTTTGCGCCTGACGCAAACCTGGACACCAAATATTTTCCACTTTTGTACTCTGCTGCCCTTGGCGTTTTGGTTGGTGCCTGGCGCGAACTTGAGCACCAAAGTCATTCTTCCTCCATTATGACGCTCGAGTCACAAATATTCACACCAAAGTTAACAAGATCGAGACATGATGCAAGGTAAATTGCATGCAAAAATATGAATTTTTATCCTAACATCACCACCCCACACTTAAGCTCTTACTCGTCCTCGAGCAACCTAAAACCTTGCTAACCAAACAATGCATGCAAGACATCAATCATCATACAATAGAGGAACATTTGGCAATTAAACACACTACACCTATGACTATGGTTAATACCAACAATTAAGCCCTTGCATACACATTCCTACCTTTCTCAACTTTCACATGCCTGAATGTTGGTGACCAATTTAATACACTCAACAACCTGCCCATAACCACCCAACCTCAAATACCGACTTGTTGTCAATAAGCACTCTTGACTCGTGCACTCACCCATCAAGAGATGTTTAATAATGTCACATATCCATCATGAAATCATGTGCCTCACTAAATAATAAAAGGGTATTTCGTCCACACATTCAAATATGCATTCGAATATAATTTAAGGACATCATATAGATCAACAAAGAACTACTCACTCTCACAAAGAAATTCATGTGTATTCCGTGATTGTACCATAGGCTTGCCCGTAATGTATCTCTCCACTAATCTAAGCTCGCACAATCTAAAACTAATTAGGTCTTTATGTGTTGTAATGTAGGCTAAGGAACGGGTAGGCTATATTTTAGGTATAGTGACTAATCCTCCTTAGCACTTTAATACACTACACTTAACTTTTAAATACACACTCTACATGACAAATTCAAGCAATGCCACAAAATTATATACAACTTGGCCCTTCTCCTTAAAGCACATCTATACGCTCACTAAGCCTGATTAAAAAGAATAGGAGGTGTATTTTCTGTTTTCCATTTCTCTACTTTTTTTGTATTCTTTTTATTTTTCTTTATTTTTTTTCACTTTTTTATTTCAACACTCTTCATATTTAGGTTGCCCGGCTAATGATCTTTCAAACATACGTGCACCTTTTTGGCTTTTCTACGGTTCCACTCAAAAGCTACCCCAACTCTCACCTTACTCTTCTAGCGACTTAAGTGCTTGAGGAGGTAAAGTATAATGATCTGATTAGTCGTTTTGGGAATTAGCATTTCGTTTGGTAGATTAAGATCTCGAGTAGCTTTAAAATGTGTATTATGACTTGCGTGTGTGGCCGAATTTGGTTTTTGGATGATCCGGGGTTAATTTGGAAGAATGGTTCTTGTTTTAGAAGCTTAAGTGGCAAGAATTGACCGGAGTTTGACTTTTTGTGTAGATGACTCCAGAATGGTGTTTTGATAATTCCAATAGCTTCGTATGGTAATTTTGGACTTAGGCTTATGCAGGATTTGGATTTGGAGGTCCGTAGGTTGATTTGTTGCATTTTGGTGAAAGATGAAAAGTTGAAAGTTTGAAAGGTTGAGAGATTTGACCGGGAGTTGACTTTGTTGATATCGGGTTCGGATTGTGATTTCGGGAGCTGGAATAGCTCTGTTGTGTCATTTTGGACTTGCATGCAAAATTTGACATCATTCCGGGTTGATTTGATATGATTCGGCGCGAGTTGTAGATGTTGAAAATTCATAGTTCATTAAGCTTGAATTGAGGTGCGATTCGTGGTTTTGATGATATTTTTCGGGATTTGAGGTCTCGAGTAGGTTCGTCTTATGTTTTGGGATTTGTAGGTATGATTTGACGGGGTACCGAGGGGCTTGGGTGTATTTTGGATCATTGGTTGAGAGACTAGTTAAGTTAAGAAATTTTGAGTTTGACCATGGTCAATATAAAGTCAAGACGACCTCTTTTTAGTATTTTGAGTGCTTGATCAGGTCCGTAGCGTGTTTAATGATTGAAATTCTTATATAGTTTGTGTTCGGGAGGTTCCGGATGAGTTTCGGGGTGGTTTCGGATCATTTCGATGAAGTTTGGGATTGTCGTGCTGGTACTTCACAATTGCGAACTTTTTGTTGCAATTGCAAACATATGGTCGCAATTGCAAACTTTTGGTCGCAAATCCGAACATCCGCAATTGCGATCTTTTGGTCGCAAATGCGACATCTGCAGCTAGGTTAAGAGTTAGAATTTCAGGATTTTAGCTCATTCTTTTATATTTTGAACCCTAGATTCGGTAAAAGGCGATTTGGAGAGGGGATGCTTATCTACAATCATTGGGTAAGTGATTTTGATAAATTTTCAACTATTTCACATGATAATATATGAGATTTAACATCAAAATTATGAGAATCATAGTGGAATTTTGAGAAACTGTCTATGTTTTGAAAAATGATATTTTGAGATTTGAGAGTCGAATTGGACTCGGATTTTGAAACAAAATACATATATAGACTCGTGGGGTTATGGGTTATCGGAATCTGCCCTTGGACCCGGGTTTTGACCGGGCGAGCCCGGGGTCGACTTTTGAGAAATTGTGTAAAGATCATAGCTTTATTTATTGGAATTAATTTCTCTTGCATTATTTGATGTTATTAAGTCGATTTTGGCTAGATTTGAGCTGCGCGGAGGTGAATTGTAAAGGAAAAGCTATTTTAGAGTATTAATTGAGGGATTTTGAGGTAAGTATCTTGCTTAACATTATGTGGAAAAACTACCCCGTAGGAATTGGATTGTTTGCATTATTTGAACTACATGAAAGACGTGTACACGAGGTGACGAGTGTGTACACAACGTATATGTGAAAATTTGGCCACTTTAGACTCTTAGGTTTCTTATGCATATTAAAATGAAGTTGCCTTATAATGTTATATCCTCCATTGCTTAATGTACCATTATATGCCGTATTTGAAGTTGATTGGTTCATGTTCTACCCTTTGTTGCCAAATATACTCTTATATGCTTTAATTAGAGTTGTTGTCTCTTTTATTACATGTTATCTCTTCCATTGTGATTTATCCTTACTTGAAATTATCTTTACATGTTGCCTCTCTTATTGTTGAGTTATTCTTATTTGAAATCATTGTTACATGTTATCTATCCTATTATTGATTTATTCTTATTTGATATAGTTGTTACACATTATCTCTCTTATTATTGAGTTATTCTTATTTAAAATCATTATTATGCTATCTCTCATATTGTTGAGTTATTCTTATTTGAAGCCATTATTATTTGATATGTCTTTCATGTGAGCTCGTTCTTTCGTTTCATTGTGCTTTTGTAATTTGTTTGTTGATTTATTTGCCGTACTCCCGAGTTATTATTGTTGTTGTTGTACTCAGTGTTGTTGAGCCGAGGGTTATGTATGGATGTGGTATTGACATTATTTTTAAGGAAATGTGGTGGCATACGAGCACATGTGGTGCGAGTATTTATATTGTTTTATGGTTTGGCACACGTGGTATTGTTGAGAGGATTTTTGGGGTGTTTGCACGTGAGTTGTCTATGCTATTGTTATTATTGATATTTGCACATTCGGCGTGACAAAGTGGGCTATATATGTGGGTTTGTGCATGTGGCGAGGAAAAGTGGAAATATTATTATGCGCGTGTGGCAAGACAAGGCGGGCATTTACTTTATTGTTGCACACGCGGCGAGACAGGGGGGCTGTGTCGGGGATGATTTGTAATGATATGTTGTCACGACCCAAACTAACCCTGTCGTGATGGCACCTATCGTGGTACTAGGTAAGCCGACCTTTCCAAGATTCTTTCAAATTTTTTTAACATAAGTGAATTAAGACATTTAAAAATATCCGGAGTTTTTCATAAATACTGGGTAAAACCCAAATAAAAAAAAACATAAGTGCGAAAAAAATAGCCCGACATCCGGGTGTCACTAAGTCATGAGCATCTAGACAACCAAACTAATACAACCAATGCCTAAGTATCAATACAAGACAGAAAGAAATATATAGAAGGAGAGACAAGGCCTTGCGGACGCTGGCAGCTACCTCGTAGTCTCCGGCACTCGATCCTCCTGGACTCAACGACCTTCGTAATCAAACACACCTGGATCTGCTCATGAAGTGCAGGGTATAGCATGAGTACAACCAACTCATCAAGTAACAGAAATAAATAGGGAACTAAGAAACAGTGACGAGCTATACAATACAGTTCATTTTTAAAAGTTTTTAGTAAAGAGTGAACATGCTTTCAAATCCTGTGGTATAAGTCAAAACAGTTCGCGTTCATGTAAAACATATATAGATCTTCCAGAAATTTCACAACAACAACAAATAACAACCAAGTGCAACAATAAATAAAGCAGGTACAGCCTCTCAAGGCAGCAGTCACTCAGCCTATCTCAACCTCACACTCTCGGCTCTCAGCCCTCAATACACACTCTCAATAGGTACCTGCGCTCACTGGGAGTGTTCAGACTCATGAGGGGCTCTTACAGCCCAAGCTCTATAAGCACGGACAACTCACGTGCTGCACGGACAACTCACGTGCTACACGGACAACTCACGTACTATAATATCATATCTGGATCTGCACGGACAACTCACGTGCTGCACGGACAACTCACGTTCCATAGTATAAACATAAGGATCCACACGGACAACTCACGTGCTGCACAAACAACTCACGTGCCATAGAACAATACCTCACAACCAGGCCTTCGGCCTTACTCAATCATGAACCTCTCTAGTCTCATAGCTCTCAATAAAGAAAGGGAAAGCAGCCCAAATCAAAGTGTTACAGTATATCATCAGGGAAAAACAAATAACAGAGACTGAGGTAAACATGTACAAGAATCACAATGACTGAGTATAACTACCATGAATGGAATATAGCCTAAACAAGACTTCTAACATGAAAGGCAGTCAAGTTCTAGTAAAAATAGGAATGCACATTAGCACAAATAAAGTATATTAGACTTCACAGTCTCCCAGGATGGACCAAGTCCCAATCCCCCACAGTGTACAACCATACGCCCATCACCTAGCATGGGTGCCACCTCCAAACAGTCACATTATACCAAACTCCGGGTTTCATATCCTCAAGACCAGATTTAAAACTGTTACTTACCTCAACATCATAGAACTCCTACTCCAGAATGCTCTTGCCCCTCGATTCGGTCTCCAAACCTGGACCCCGAGCCCACATCTCGAAATCTAATAAAATTTACAAAACTAGAAAGCCCATTCACTCACGAGTCTAACCATACCAAATTCATCAAAATCCGACATAGTTTGGTCCTTCAAATCCTTAAATTACTCTCCAAAAATCCCAAGCCCTAACCCCTCATTTTCACTAATTACATGATTAAACAATGGGAAATCACCATATATACGAGTATTAGGGCTCAAGAAACTTACCTCACTGATAGCCCTTGAATCACCCTTCAAATATCACTCCAAAAGCTCCAAAAACCGACTTGAAAATGGTGGAAATAAACCAAGTTCGCGAAGGGTTCTATTTATGGTTTCTGCCCAGGCTTTTCGCACCTGCGGAAAATTTCACTCTTCTACGCCACCGCACCTGCGGTCCAAACAACCGCACCTGTGCAAGTCACTTAAATGCCCAGACTCCGCACCTGTGCTCCATTTCTGCATTAGCGACCACGCAGGTGCGGAAAATACCTCGCACCTGCGGACCCAGCCTGCCTTGACACTTTCCGCACCTGCGACCTCTTGTGCGCTTCTGCGGCCTCGCAGGTGCGGGAACTTCATCGCACCTGCACCTTCTGCCCAGCTCCTCCAATCTTGCATCTACGAATCCTGCTCGCTTTTGTGGGGCTCGCACCTGCGATGAGACATCCGTAGGTGCGATTATGACAGCTGAGTTCCAACTTCAGCAATCCTCCAATATCCAAACGTGTTCCGTTAATCACCCGAAATCAACCCGAGGCCCTAGGGACCTCAACCAGAAATATCAATAAGTCATATATCAACATAAAAACTTAGTTGAAGCCTCGAATCACTCAAAACAACATCAAATCACCAAATTACCCTCGGATTCAAGCCTAAGAACTTCTAAAACTTTCAATTTTAACAATCGTTGCCGAAATCGACCAAACCACGTCCGAATAACCTCAAATTTTGCACACACGTCATAAATGACACTATGAACCTACTCCAACTTCCGGAATTCCATTCCAACCCCGATATCAAATTTTCCACTGCCGACCGAAATCGCTAAATTTCCAACTTTCGCCAATTCAAGCCTAATTCCACTCCGGACCTCCAAATCACATTCCGGACGCGCTCCTAAGTCTAAAATCACCTAACGAAGCTAATAGAACCATCATAATTAAATTTCGAGATTGTTTACCCATAGGTCAATATCCGGTTGACTTTTCCAACTTAAGCTTCTACTTTAGAAACTAAGTGTATCATTCCACTCCGAAACTACTCCGGACCCGAACCAACCAACCCGGTATAACATGATATAGCTGAAAAGCACAAAAGGAAGTATAAATGGGGGAAACGGGGCTATGACTCTCGAAACGACCGGTCGGGTCATTACATCCTCCCCCTTTTAAACAACAATTCGTCCTAGAACGGGTCTAGAAACATACATAGAGTCTCGAATAGGCGTGGATATCTGCTCCGCATCTCCCGCTCGGTCTCCCGGGTGGCCTCCTCCACAGGCTGACCTCTCCACTGCACCTTTACTGAAGTTATATCCTTTGACCTAAACCTTCGAACATGCCGATCCAAAATAGCCACCGGCTCCACCTCATAAGTCATATCACCCTCCAACTAAACCGTGCTGAAATCCAAAACATGGGATGGATCTTCAATATACTTCCAGAGCATGGAAACATGAAATACCGGGTGCATACTCGATAAGCTGGGTGGAAAGTAAAGCTTATAAGCCACCTCCCCTATCCTCTGAAGCACCTCAAAAGGCCGAATGAACCGGGGGCTCAACTTGCCCCTCTTCCCAAACCTCATAACAGCCTTCATGGGTGATACCTTCAGCAAAACCTTCTCCCTAACCATGAAAGATACATCACGGACCCTCCTATCCGCATAGCTCTTCTGCCTATATTGCGTCGTGCGAAGCTGCTCCTGAATCAATTTCACCTTATCTAATGCATCCTGGACCAAGTCTGTACCTAAGAGCCTAGACTCACCCTGCTCGAACCATCCTACTGGAGATCTACACCTCCTCCCACATAAAGCCTCGTACGGATCCATCTGAATACTCGACCGGTAACTGTTGTTATATGTAAACTCTGCGAGTGGTAGAAACTGGTCCCATGAACCCCCAAAGTCAATGACACAGGCGCGTAACATGTCCTTCAATATCTGAATAGTGCGCTCGGACTGCCCGTTCGTCTGAGGGTGAAAAGCTGTGCTCAACTCAACCTGAGTACCCAACTCTCGCTGCACAGCCCTCCAAAACTGCGAAGTGAACTGAGTGCCCCTATCTGAAATGATGGAAACTGGAACACCATGCAGTCGAACAATCTCTCGGATGTAAATCTCAGCCAACCGCTCTGAAGTGTAAGTAGTACCAACTGGGAGGAAGTGCGCAGACTTGGTCAGCCGGTCCACAATAACCCAAATAGCATCGAACTTCCTCGAAGTCCGTGGGAGCTCAACTACAAAGTCCATAGTGATCCGCTCCCACTTCCACTCCGGAATGTCTAATCTCTTAAGCAAGCCACCCAGTCTCTGATGCTCATACTTAACTTGCTGACAGTTGAGACACCGAGCTACAAACCCAACTATATCCTTCTTCATCCGCCTCCACCAATAGTGCTGTCTCAAATCCTGGTACATCTTCGCGGCACTCGGATAGATGGAATACCGCGAGCTATGGGCATCCCCAAGAATCAACTCCCGAAGCCCATCTACATCAGGCACACATATCCAGCCTTGCATCTTTAACACACCGTCGCTACCAATAGTCATATCTCTAGCATCACCTCGCCGAACTCTGTCCTGAAGAACAACCAAGTGAGGGTCATCATACTGAAGCTTCCTAATATGGTCATAAAGAGAAGACCTGGAGACCATGTAAGTCAATACCCGATTAGGCTCCGAAATATCCAATCTCACAAGCTGGCCCGCTAAGGCCTGAACATCCAATGCCAAAGGTCTCTCTGCTACTAGAAGATATGCTAAACTCCCCAAACTCTCCACCCGGCAGCTCAAAGCATCGGCCACCACATTGGACTTCCCCAGATGGTACAGAATAGTGATATCATAGTCCTTAAGAAGCTCCAACCACCTCCGCTGACGCAAGTTAAGATCCTTCTACTTAAACAGATGCTGCTGACTCCGGTGATCAGTATAGATCTCACAATGAACCCCATACAAATAGTGATGCCAAATCTTTAATGCGTGAACAATGGTTGCTAACTCAAGATCATGGACAGGATAATTCTTCTCATGGGTCTTCAACTGGCGCGAGACGTAGGCAATCACCCTACCCTCCTACATTAAAACACAACCAATGCCTATCCTCGAGGCATCACAATACATGGTGTAAGAACCTGAAGCTGATGGCAGAACTAACACTGGAGCTGTGGTCAAAGCAATCTTGAGCTTCTGAAAACTCTCCTCACACTCGTCTGACCACCTGAATGGAGCACCCTTTTGGGTCAATTTGGTCAAGGGCGATGCAATAGATGAAAATCCCTCCACAAAGAGACGGTAATAACCCTCCAAACCAAGGAAGCTCCTTATCTACGTGGCTGAGGACGGTCTAGGCCAACTCTACACCGCCTCTATCTTCTTCGGATCCACCTGAATACACTTACTGGACACCACGTGCCCCAAGAATGCTACTAAACCGAGCCAAAACTCACATTTGGATGACTTTGCGTACAACTTCTCCTCCCTCAATCTCTGTAATACAATCTTCAAATGCTGAGCGTGCTCCTCCTAGCTACGAGAGTACACCAGGATGCCATCAATGAATATAACAACGAATGAGTCCATATAGGGCTGGAATACACTGTTCATCAAATGCATGAACGCTGCTGGGGCATTGGTCAGCCCAAAAGACATCACCAAGAACTCATAATGGCCATATCGGGTCCTGAAAGCTATCTTAAGAATATCTGAAACCCGAATCTTCAGCTGGTGATAACCGGACCTCAAATCAATCTTGGAGAACACCCTTGCTCCCTGAAGTTGGTCAAATAAATCATCAATACGAGGAAAAGGATACTTATTCTTGACTGTGACCTTGTTCAACTGCCTATAATCAATACACATTCTCATGGAAACATCTTTCTTCTTCACAAATAGAACCGTTGCACCCCAAGGTGACACACTAGGCCGAATAAACCCCTTATCAAGGAGTTTCTAAAGCTGCTCTTTCAATTCCTTCAACTCTGCCGGTGCCATATGATACGGTGGAATAGAAATGGGCTGAGTGCCCGACACCAAATCAATACAAAAGTCAATATCCATGTCAGGCGGCATGCCCGGTAGGTCTGCAGGAAGCACATCCAGAAAATCACGTACCACCGGAACATGATCAATGGTAGGAGTCTCTGCACTAACATCCCTCATAAAATCCAAATAAGACAGGCAACCCTTCTCAACCATACACTGAGCCTTCAAATATGAAATCACCCTACTTGGTACATAATCTGCAGAACCTCTCCACTCAACCCTCGAAAATCCCGGCATAGCCAACGTCACGGTCTTTGCATGACAATCTAGAACAACATAACATGGAGATAACCAATCCATACCCAATATCACATCAAATTCAACCATACTGAGCAACAATAGATCCATTCGGGCCTCCAGACCCCCAATAGTCACCACACATGACCGATATACACGGTCCACAATAATAGTATCGGCCACAGGAGTAGATATATGTACAGATGAAACTAAAGACTCATGGGGCATATCCAGAAAATGGGCGAAATACGAGGAAACATATGAATACGTGGAACCAGGGTCAAATAATACAGAGGCATCTCTGTGACAAACTGAGACAATACCTGTAATCACAGCATTTGAAGCAATAGCATCTGGTCTGGCAGGGAGGGAATAGAAACGGGCCTGGCCACCCCCTGATCTTCCTCCCCCTTTAGGGCGACCCCTAACTGACTGGGCTCCGCCCCTAGCTGGCTGAGCTCCACCCCTAGCTGGCTGAGCTCCACCCCTAGCTGGCTGGGCGGGTGGTGGAGGAACTGGTGCTGGTGCTATCGGACGAGTACTCTGCTGTGGAGTCCTATCCAGTAGCCTGGGGCGATCTCTCATAATATGACCAAAATATCCGCACTCGAAACAACCCCTCCTCTAACAAAACTGCTGCTCCTGATGCCCAAAAGAACTACCCGAGGATACCTAAGCGGGCGGGGCATGATGAGAACTCTGCGCTGGTAATGCACTGAATGATGACTGGCCCTACTGATGACTGTGAGAACCATGGCCAGATGATACTCCACGGTGAAATGGCCGAGCTGCCTACGCCTGTCTGAAATGACGACCTCTACCGTGTTGGAACTGACCCCCAAAAGGAGCACCGCTAAATCCACCCTGACCACGAGGCCTTTTGGACTCCCTCTCAACCCTTTCTTGACTGCGAACTATCTCAATCTATCGAGCAATGTTGACAACCTCATCAAAGGTAGCACCAAACACCCTCTCTCTGGTCATGAGCAACTGTAGCTGAAAAGTGAGACCATCTATAAACCTCATAATCCTCTCCCTGTCCGGGGGAACCAACCAGATAGCATGACGGGCCAACTCTGAGAATCACATCTCATACTGCGTCACAGACATATCGCCCTGGCAAAGCTGCTCAAACTGTCTGCGCAGCTCCTCTCTGCGGGACTGAGGCACGAACTTCTCCAAAAAGACCACGGAGAACTGTTGCCAAGCAAGGGGTACTGCGCCAACAGGCCTACGCCTCTCGTAAGTCTCCCACCATCCGAGTGCAGCCCCAGAAAACTAAAAAGTAGTGAATGAGACCCCACAAGTCTCCAGAATACCAGTAGTACGGAGTATCCTCTGACACCTGTCTAAGAAGTCCTGAGCATCCTCTCTCTCTGTGCCACTGATAGGTGGTAGTTGGAGTCTCCCAAACCTCTCTAACCTACGATGATCATCCTCAGGCATAGCAGGAACTACATAATCCTGTACAGTTGCAATCGGTTGGGATGGTGGTGCCTCCGGTGTCTGAAGTCCCTGAACAACCTGCTCGGCTATGCTAGCGACGGGAGTCTGAGTGCCTCCCCCAGCCTGAGAAGTGGCTGCAGTCGTCGACATAGAGACTGCCTGAGTAAGGCCGGTACACGCTGTCAGAATCTGTGCTAGGGCTTCCTGAAGGCCTGGAATCACAATAGGCACAGGTGGTGCCTGTGCTGGTGCATCAACAATTGGAACCTAGTCCTGATCTGGGACAACTGGTGGATCTGCAGGTACTGCCCCAGCTACTGTATGGGTTGCACCTCTGCCCCTACTACGGCCTCTACTGCGGCCTTGGCCTCTCGTGGCCCTGGATGCTGGTACCAGTGGCTGGCCCTCCTGAACGGTAGCATGAGTCCTCATCATCTGTGAGAGAAGATGTTTAGTTACTAGAATAAACAGATTCGCACGACAAGAATTCAAGAATGTGGAGTTTCCTAAAGGTTTTGCAGCCTCTCGAAGATAAGTACAGACGTCTCCATACCGATCTGCAAGACTCTACTAAACCCACTCATGACTCGTGAGACCTATGTAACCTAGGCTCTGATACCGATCTGTCACGACCCAAACTAACCCTGTCGTGATGGCGCCTATCGTGGTACTAGGAAAGCCTAACTTTCCAAGACTCTTTCAAATTTTTTTAACATAAGTGAATTAAGACATTTAAAAATATCCAGAGTTTTTCATAAATACTGGGTA
Source organism: Nicotiana tabacum (assembly GCF_000715075.1). Classification (NCBI taxonomy): domain Eukaryota; kingdom Viridiplantae; phylum Streptophyta; class Magnoliopsida; order Solanales; family Solanaceae; genus Nicotiana; species Nicotiana tabacum. The sequence goes on from NC_134102.1 coordinate 93,443,307, forward strand.
AAACCCAAATAAAAAAAGCATAAGTGCAAAGAAAAATAGCCCGACATCGGGGTGTCACTAAGTCATGAGCATCTAGATAACCAAACTAATACAACCAATGTCTAAGTATCAATACAAGACAGAAATAAATATATAGAAGGAGAGACAAGGCCCTGCGGACGCTGGCAGCTACCTCGTAGTCTCCGGTACTCGATCCTCCTAGACTCAACGACCTTCGTAATCAAACACACCTAGATCTGCACATGAAGTGCAGGGTGTAGCATGAGTACAACCAACTAAGCAAGTAACAGAAATAAATAGGGAACTGAGAAGCAGTGACGAGCTATACAGTACAATTCATTTTTAAAAGTTTTCAGTAAAGAGTGAACATGCTTTCAAATTCTGTGGTATAAGTCAAAACAGTTCGCATTCATGTAAAACATATATGGATCTTCCAGAAATTTCACAACAACAACAGATAACAACCAAGTGCAACAATAAACAAAGCAGGTACAGCCTCTCAAGGCAGCAATCACTCAACCCATCTCAACCTTACACTCTCGGCTCTCAACCCTCTATACACACTCCCAATAGGTACCTGTGCTCACTTGGAGTGTTCAGACTCATGAGGGGCTCCTACAGCCCAAGCCCTATAAGCTCGGACAACTCACGTGCTGCACGGACAACTCACGTACTATAATATCATATCTGGATCCGCACGGACAACTCATGTTCCATAGTATAAACATAAGGATCCGTACAGACAACTCACGTGCCATAGAACAATACCTCACAACTAGGCCTTCGGCCTTACTCAGTCATGAACCTCTCTAGTCTCATAGCTCTTAATAAAGAAAGGGAAAGCAGCCCAAATCAAAGTGTTACAGTATATTATCAGGGAAAAACAAATAACAGAGACTGAGGTAAACATGTACAAGAATCACAATGACTGAGTATAACTTCCATGAACGAAATATAGCCTAAGCAAGACTTAGCATGGGTGCCACCTCCATGAACGAAATATAGCCCATGATGTATAGCCACATGCCCGTCACCTAGCATGGGTGCCACCTCCAAACAGTCACATTATACCAAACTCCGGGTTTCATACCCTCAAGACCAAATTTAAAACTGTTACTTACCTCAACAGCGTAGAACTCCTACTCCGAAATGCTTTTGCCCCTCGATTCAGTCTCCAAATGCTCTGAATCTATTCACAATCAGTACAATACCATCAATTTATGCTAAAGGAATGAATTTCACAAGAAAAATGCCAAATTAGACTCAAAATCCGAAATTGGCTCAAACCCGGCCCCCGGGCCCACACCTCGAAATCTGACAAAATTTACAAAACTAGAAATCCCATTCACTCACGAGTCTAACCATACCAAATTCATCAAAATCCGACATCATTTGGTCCTTCAAATCCTTAAGTTACTCACCAATTACATGATTAAACAATGGCAAATAACCATATATATGAGTATTAGGGCTGAAGCAACTTACATCACTGATAGCCTTTGAATCACCCTTCAAAAATCACTCCAAAAGCTCCAAAACCCGACTTGAAAATGGTGGAAGTGAACCAAGTTCGCAAAGGGTTCTATTTATGGTTTCTGCCCAGGCTTTTCGCACCTGCGGTCCAAACAACTGCACCTGTGCAAGTCACTTAAATGCCCAGACTCTGCACCTGCACTCCATTTCTGTATCTGTGACCACACAGGTGCAAAAAATACCTCGCACCTGCGGACCCAGTCTGCCTTGACACTTTCCGCACCTGCGACCTCTTGTGCGCTTCTGCGGCCTCGCGGGTACGGGAACTTCATCGCACCTGCGCCTTCTGCCCAGCTCCTCCAATCTCTCATTTGCGACATTCTGCTCGCTTCTGCAGGGCTCGCACCTGCGATGAGACATCCACATATGCAATTATGACAGCTGAGTTCCAACTTCAGCAATCCTCCAATATCCAAACTTGTTCCGTTAATCACCCGAAATCAACTCGAGGTCTTCGAGACCTCAAACAAAAATACCAACAAGTCATATATCAACATAAAAACTTAGTCGAATCCTCGAATCACTCAAAACAACATCAAATTATTAAATTACCCTCGGATTCAAGCCTAAGAACTTCTAAAACTTCTAATTTTGACAACCGATGCCGAAACCGACCAAACCACGTCCGAATGACCTCAAACTTTGCACACACATCATAAATAACACTACGAACCTACTCCAACTTTTGGAATTCCATTCTGACCCCGATATCAAATTTTCCACTACCGACCGAAATTGCCAAATTTCCAACTTTCGCCAATTCAAGCCTAATTCCACCCCAAATCTCCAAATCACATTGCGGATGTGCTACGAAGTCCAAAATCACATAACAAAGCTAATGGAACCATCAAAATTAAATTCCGAGATCGTTTACCCATACGTCAACATCCGGTTGACTTTTCTAACTTAAAGCTTCTACTTTAGAGACTACGTGTGTCATTCCACTCCGAAACCACTCCGGACCCAAACCAACCAATCCGATATAACATAATATATATGAAAATCACAAAAGGAAGCAGAAATGGGGGAAACGGGGCTATGACTCTTGAAACGACCGGCTGGGTCGTTACATATGTGATGGCCTGGGGGCATTGTTGTTGATGATATTTGTGTAGTGGTGTGCCTTCTTTGTGTGAGTCATGCATATTACAGTTTTGTTGTGTTGTTTCCTATGTGTCAGACGTTGTCTCTGATCTTACTTGTTGACTCGAGCTGTGATAGAACACTTGCACAAGCATACACCGCAATTAGTCACCCATATCAGTCTAAGAAGAAGAGACATGATGTTTATTGATCATTTACATGCATTCTTGTATACCTGCCTTCTGTGCGTGAGTTGTACTATTGGCAAGTGCGGTTATGAGGTATTGTTACGCTAGTATGTAAGTTGTCCGTGCGGATATGAGATATTGTCACTCTCTTAGCACGTGAGTTGTCCATGTATATATGAGGTATTAATGGTATTGGCACTTGAGTTGTCCGTACAGATGTGATTTGTAATGTGGGCACAAGATGACAAGTGATTAGGGTTCCTGATTTGGGACCTGTGATTGTGATTATGAGGTGTGGTACCTCGGGAAAAATTCTTGTATAAGCCTTGTGTGAGAGCGGTTATTCTATTGAGTTGTTACATGTTTTTCCTTACTTGGTTTCACCGGATTTTAACTGTATTCTGCTTACTTTACAACGTTATTACCTGTTGTTCCTGGTTGCTAACTGTTGCTTCTAGTTTTCAATTACATTTATTATTTTTACCATGCTTAGCTTTATATTGATATTGTTCCATGTTCGTTTCATATTCGTACTTGTACAGGTTATTATATCTAGTAGGTGTCTTGATTGTTCCTCGTCACTACTCCACCAAGGCTAGTCTTGATACTTATTGGGAGACCATTGTGGTGTACTTATGCTACGCTTTCTACATATTGTTATACAGATCCAGGTACTTCGGAGCGCGCTAGTCATTAGTTAGCTGATTGTGAGTTGTGGCGGAGATTTCAAGATATACCTGCTGTCGCGTTCGCAGGCCTCGGAGTCACCTTCTAAAAGTTTACTTTGTATTATTTATTTCTATTCCTGAATAGTTGTACCTAGATATTTTCTAGCAAACTCAATAGAGCTTATGACTTGTACTACCGGTTTTGGGATATTGTACATCTATTGATGGTTGTTGGCTTTGTATAGAATTTTTTGGTTCATGTTAAATAGTTGATTCATATAAATCTGTTAAATAACTCTCTATGTGTTAGCCTTACCAAGTCCAAGGGACTAGATGCCATCACGACTCCTGAAAAGGGATTTTGGGTCGTGACAAGTTGGTATCAGAGCTCTAGGTTCATAGGTGCTACGAGTCATAAGCGAGTTTAGTAGAGTCTTGCGGATCTGTACGGAGACATCTGTACTTATCTTCGAGAGGCTATAGAACTATTAGGAAAACATCATTTCTTTTATTCCTATCGTGCGAGTTTATTTATTTCGGAGTTTGAGTTTTTGTCATTCTATTCTCTCACAGATGGTGAGAACACGAGCTGCAGTTACTGATGACGCTGCCCCTAGAGCTGGTGTTGCTAGGGGCATAGGAAGAGGCCGAGGAGGAGCACGTGCTACAGTTAGAGCACCTACCAGAGCAATGGCTGAGGAGCCACCAGTAGCTCCGATAGTGGGACAGGCACCAGAGGCGCCTATTGATACCCCGAGACTTCGGGAGACTTTAGCGCAGTACCTAAACATGTTTGGTACATTGGCTTGGGTGGGATTGATTCCGGTTGCACCAGCTAATTCACATACTGGGGGAGGAGCTCAGACTCCCGCCGCCCGTACTCCAGAGCAACGGGTCCACATTGGTCAGGTTTCGGGTCTCATTCCAGCACAACCTATTATTCTGGTTCTGCTTGAGTTTAGGCTAGGGGCATATAAGGAGCAGCAGCTGATACTTGAGAGATTCAAGAAGTATCGTCCTCCTACTTTTAGTGGCTTGGTTTCAGAGGATGGACACGGGTTTCTAAAGAAGTGTCATCATATTCTCCACACCATGGGTATTGTGGAGACGAGCAGGGTTTCTTTTACTACTTTTCAGATGTCGGGAGCAGCGTCTTAGTGGTGGCGAGCTTACGAAGAGGGTAGACCATCTGATGCAGCTTCACTTTTATGGACTCCGTTTTCAGAGATGTTCTTGAGAGAGTTTGTTCCCCAGACCCTTTGGGATATATGGCGCGTGGAGTTGGAGCAGCTCCGCCAGGGTACTATGTTAGCATCAGAGTATGCTGTTAGATTCAGTTATTTGTCCAGGCATGCACCTGCTTTGGTTTCTACAGTTAGAGAGCGAGTCTGCAGGTTCATTGAGGGGCTCAATTATGGTATTCGATTCAGCATGACTCGGGAGTTGGAGATGGATGTTCCGTTTCAGCAGGTGGTAGAGATCGGTCATAGATTAGAGGGTATGTGGGGTCAGAAGAGATAGGGCAGGGAGGCTAAGAGGCCTCGTGGACCGGGAGGATCTACTGATCCCTATTTTGGAGGCAGGGTACGTCATAGTAGAGGTTTTATGGGTCAACCAATTCAGTTTGCATTTCAGGCATCACGTAGTGTTTCAGATATCCATGAGTCCCAAAGTACATGTACCGTACAGCTTCCACAGCCACGTCAGCGAAGAGGTTGCTTTGATTATGGAGATACCAGCCACATGGTGAGAGATTGTCCAGACTCTAGATAGATGTGTCACAGCAGGGTATTCAGGCTATGAGTTCTACTCCAGATGTTGTTATACCTGCACCGCCAACTATGGGCGGAGGTCAGGCGGGTAAAGGTCGTCCTAGAGGGGGAGGCCGAGCCCATTGTTATGCTTTTCCTGGTTGGGTAGAGGATGATGCACCAGATGATGTAATTACATGTATGATTTCAGTTGATTACAGAGATACATTTGTGTTATTTTGATCTGGTCCCATTGATTGGTAAGATCCATCCCACCTTGCTTCAGATATGGTTGTGTTTTGTGATTCTTGTACTATGTTCATGTGTTCATACCAGTTAGGGAATTCTATTGTGATAGCCCGTGTGTATGTCCTTGTTTGGTTTCTATTGAGGGTAATGAGGCTTGGGTAGACCTTATGTTAGTTAAATACGGTAGGATTTGATGTGATCTCTGGATGGTTTGGCCATACTTGTGGTTTGGGTGCTCTACAACTATGAGAAGTTATTACGTGTTGTGATTTTAGTTCTACGAGGTTGATTTAGTAGAATGGTTTAGTTGCTGAGATGTTTACCTTACCCGTGATTCCTAGTGGAGGATGGGGACCTGGTATTCCTTGTGAATGGGTGTGTGAGTGTCGGGCTACACGCCGCGGTGAGGTCATATTAAGGTAAGATTTGTTGTGGTTGTTGCGTGTGTCTTGCTTCTTCCCTGTGGATTGGATCCACAGTATGGTATCGGTGGGAAGTTGTGCCTATTTGTCTTGTTTGACGGTCCTCTGATGTATATTCCAGTTGTGCTTGTTGGGTTTGGATTGCGATGTATGTGCCCGAGTGGCATTCGATGTAGTTTGTTGATCGGTTGAGTAGTTATGCGTTTCACATGTTTCTTGCATTATTGTCGATATTGTAAATGTTTGGAACAAGGTTCTAGTCGATATGAGACTATTTGCTGGTACCGGGCTTGGCTATGGGCAGCTATTGTGGTCAAAGTTATTGTTACAGACATATGGGTGATGTGTTATGTCGCGTGATTGTATCTTGTGGATGTATGCATAAGATGTCGTAGCTAGTTGAGGATTTTACAGAGTGGTTGCATGATGATAGGGCGCTTAGTGGATGTGAAAATTTGATTCTAAGGCTTATCGGCATAAGTAGCAGGTATAATCTTCAGTTGAGATGATGTTGTCGGGCCTATGTAGATTGGGGTACGCAGGATCACCCATGGTTACGTGTATGGTGAATTTGTACCGTGATTTGATGACTTAGGAAAGACTCTTGGCACGTTCGAGGACGGATGTTTGTTTAAGAGGGGAAGAATGTAATGACCCGACCGGTCGTTATAGGAATTAGTGTTCCGTTCGGTGGCTTGAGGTCTCAAGTAGCTTTGTATTGTGTATTATGACTTGCGTGTGTGTCCGGATTCAGTTTTTGGATGATTCGGGGTTGATTTGGAAGATTGATTCTTGTTTTATAAGCTTAAGTGGCAAGAATTGACCGAAGTTTGACTTTTTGTGTAGATGACTCTGGAATGGTGTTTTGATGATTCCAATAGCTTCGTATGGTGATTTCGGACTTAGGCGTATGTGCGATGTGGATTTGGAGGTTCGTAGGTTAATTTGTTGCATTTTGGCAAAAGTTGAAAAGTTGAAGGTAGGGAGGTTTGACCGGGAATTGACTTTATTAAAATCGGGTTCAAATTATGATTCTGTGAGTTGGAATATCTCCATTGCGTAATTTGGGACTTGCATGCAAAATTTGATATCATTCCGAGTTGATTTGATATGATTCGGCGCGAGTTGTAGAAATTAAAAATTCATAATTTATTAAGCTTGAATTGAGGTGCGATTCGTGGTTTTGATGATATGTTTCGGAATTTGAGGCCTCGAGTAGGTTCGTGTTATATTTTGAGACTTGTTCGTATGATTTGATGGGGGCCCGAGGGGCATGGGTATGTTTTGGATCATTGGTTGAGAGACTAGTTAAGTTACCAAATTTTGAGTTTGACCATGGTCAATATCCGGTCAAGACGGCCTCTTTCCAGTGTTTTTAGTGCGTGATCTGGTCCGTCGCGTATTTTATGATTGAAATTTATATATAGTTTGTGATCGGGAGGTTCCGGATGAGTTTCGGATCATTTCGGTGAAGTTTGGGATTGCTGGTGCTGGTACTTCGCAATTGCGAACTTTTTGTTGCAATAGAGAACGACTGCAATTGCGAACTTTTGGTCGCAAATGCGAACATCTGCAATTGCAAACTTTTGGTCGCAAATGCGACATCTGCACCTGGTTTAAGAGTTGGAATTTCGGGATTTTAGCTCACTCATTCATATTTTGAACCCTATGCTCGGTAAGAGGCGATTTGGAGATGGGCTTTTCATCTACAATCATTGGGTAAATGATTTTGATCAATTTCCAACTATTTTACATGATTATATATGAGATTTAACATCAAAATTATGAGAATCAAAAGAGATCTTTGAGAAACTTTGTATATGTTTTGAAAAATGAAAATTTGGGATTTAAGAGTCGAATTGGACTCGCATTTTGAAACAAAACATGTATATAGACTCGCAGGGTTATGGATAGTCAAAATCTACCCTTGGACCCGAGTTTTGACCAGACGGACCCTGGGTTGACTTTTGAGAAATTGTATAAAGATCATAGCTTTATTTATTGGAATTGATTTTTCTTGCATTATTTGATGTTATTAAGTCGATTTTAAATAGATTTGAGCCGAGCGGAGGTAAATTGTAAAGGAAATTTTAGAGTATTGATTGAGGGCATTTGAGGTAAGTATCTTGCTTAACGTTGTGTGAGGGAACTACCCGTAGGAATTGGGTTGTTTGCACTATTTGAACTACGTGAAAGACGTGTACACGAGGTAACGAGTGTGTACACGGCGTATATGTGGAAATTTTACCGTTTTAGACTCTTAAGTTTCTTATGCACATTAAAATAAAGTTGCCTTATAATGTTATATTCTCCATTGCTAAATTTACCATTACATGTCTTATTTGAAGTTGATTGATTCATGTTCTACCCTTTGTTGCCAAATATACTCTTATATGCTTTAATTGAAGTTGTTGCCTCTTTTATTACATGTTATCTCTTCCATTGTAATTTATCCTTACTGGAAATCGTCGTTACATGTTGCCTCTCTTATTGTTGAGTTATTCTTATTTGAAATCATTGTTACATGTTATCTATCCCATTGTTGAGTTATTCTTATTTGATGTCGTTGTTACACATTATCTCTTTTATTGTTGAGTTATTCTTATTTGAAATCATTGTTATATGTTATCTATCCTATTGTTGAGTTATTCTTATTTGATATCGTTGTTACACATTATCTCACTTATTGTTTAGTTATTCTTATTTGAAATCATTGTTACATGTTATCATTCTTATTGTTGAGTTATTCTTATTTGAAATCATTGTTACGTGGTATTGAAATTATTTTTAAGGAAATGTGGTGGCATTTGGGCACATGTGGTGCGAGTTGTTATATTGTTTTATGTTTTTGGCACATGTGGTATTGTTGAGAGAATTGTCAGGGTATTCGCACGTGAGTTGTCCGTGCTATTGTTATTATTTATATTTGCACATGTCGTGTGACAAGGCGGTCTATATATGTGGGTTTGCTCATGTGGAGAAACTAGATGGGACTATTATTATGCGCGTGCAGCGAGATAAGATGGGCATTTTCTTTATTGTTGCGCACGCGGCGAGATAAGGGGGCTATGTCGGGGATGATTTGTAATGATCTGTGATGGCCTGGGGGCATTGTTGTTGATAATATTTGTGTAGCGGTGTGCCTACCTTGTGTGAGTCATGCATATTACAGTTTTGTTGTGTTGTTTCCTATGTGTCAGACGTTGTCTCTGATCTTACTTGTTGACTCGAGCTGTGATAGAACACTTGCACAAGCATACACCGCAATTAGTCACCCATATCAGTCTAAGAAGAAGAGACATGATGTTTATTGATCATTTACATGCATTCTTGTATACCTGCCTTCTGTGCGTGAGTTGTACTATTGGCACGTGCGGTTACGAGGTATTGTTATGCTAGTATGTAAGTTGTCCGTGCGGATATGAGATATTGTCACTCTCTTAGCACGTGAGTTGTCCATGTATATATGAGGTATTAATGGTATTGGCACTTGAGTTGTCCGTACAGATGTGATTTGTAATGTGGGCACAAGATGACAAGTGATTAGGGTTCCTGATTTGGGACCTGTGATTGTGATTATGAGGTGTGGTACCTCGGGGAAAATTCTTGTATAAGCCTTGTGTGAGAGCGGTTGTTCTATTGAGTTGTTACATGTTTTCCCTTGGTTTCACCGGATGTTTACTGTATTCTGCTTACTTTACGACACTATTACCTGTTGTTCCTGGTTGCTAACTGTTGCTTCTAGTTTTCAATTGCATTTATTATTTTTACCATGCTTAGCTTTATATTGATATTGTTCCTTGTTCGTTTCATATTCGTACTTGTACAGGTTATTATATCTAGTAGGTGTCTTGATTGTTCCTCGTCACTACTCCACCAAAGATAGTCTTGATACTTATTGGGAGACCATTGTGGTGTACTTATGTTACGCTTTCTACACATTGTTATGCAGATCCAGGTACTTCGGAGCGCGCTGGCCATTAGTTAGCTGATTGTGATTTGTGGCGGAGATTTCAAGGTATACCTGCTGTCGCGTTCGCAGGCCTCGGAGTCACCTTCTAAAAGTTTACTTGGTATTATTTATTTCTATTCCGGAATAGTTGTACCTAGAGATTTTCTAGCAAACTCAGTAGAGCTTATGACTTATACTACCGGTTTTGGGATATTGTACATCTATTGATGGCTGTTGGCTTTGTATAGAATTTTTTAGTTCATGTTAAATAGTTGATTCATATAAATCTATTAAATAACTCTCTATGTGTTAGCCTTACCTAGTCCAAGGGACTAGATGCCATCACGACTCCTGAAAATGGATTTTGGGTCGTGACAAGTTGGTATCAGAACTCTAGATTCATAGGTGCTACGAGTCATAAGCGAGTTTAGTAGAGTCTTCCGGATCTGTACGTAGACATCTGTACTTATCTTCGAGAGGCTACAGAACTATTAGGAAAACTTCATTTCTTTCATTCCTATCATGCGAGTTTATTTATTTCGGAGTTTGAGATTTTGTCATTCTATTCTCTCACAGATGGTGAGAACACGAGCTGCAGTTACTGATGACGCTGCCCCTAGAGCTGGTGTTGCTAGGGGCAGAGGAAGAGCCCGAGGAGGAGCACGTTCACACTAGGGCACCTACCAGAGCAACAGTTGAGGAGCCACCAGTAGCTCCGATAGTGGGACAGGCATCGGAGGCGCCTGTTGCTACGCCGAGACTTCGGGAGACTTTAGCGCAGTTCCTAAACATGTTTGGTACATTGGCTTGGGTGGGATTGATTCCGGTTGCACCAGCTAATTCACATACTGGGGGAGGAGCTCAGACTCCCGCCGCCCGTACTCCAGAGCAACGGGTCCACATTGGTCAGGTTTCGGGTCTCATTCCAGCACAACCTATTATTCTGGTTCTGCTTGAGTTTAGGCTAGGGGCATATAAGGAGCAGCAGCTGATACTTGAGAGATTCAAGAAGTATCGTCCTCCTACTTTCAGTGGCTTGGCTTCAGAGGATGGACACGGGTTTCTAAAGAAGTGTCATCATATTCTCCACACCATGGGTATTGTGGAGACAAACGGGGTTTCTTTTACTACTTTTCAGATGTCGGGAGCAGCGTCTCAGTGGTGGCAGGCTTATGAAGAGGGTAGCCCAGCCGATGCAGCTTCACTTTTATGGACTCCGTTTTCAGAGATGTTCTTGAGAGAGTTTGTTCCCCAGACCCTTCGGGATGTATGGCGCGTGGAGTTGGAGCAGCTCCACCAGGGTACTATGCTAGCATCAGAGTATCCTGTTAGATTCAGTTATTTGTCCAGGCATGCACCTTCTTTGGTTTCTATAGTTAGAGAGCGAGTCTGCAGGTTCATTGAGGGGCTCAATTATGATATTCGATTCAGCATGACTCGGGAGTTGGAGATGGATGTTCCGTTTCAGCAGGTGGTAGAGATCGGTCATAGATAGAGGGTATGTGGGGTCAAAAGAGATAGGGCAGGGAGGCTAAGAGGCCTCGTGGACCGGGAGGATCTACTGATCCCTATTTTGGAGGCAGGGTACGTCATAGTAGAGGTTTTATGGGTCAACCAATTCAGTTTGCACTTCAGGCATCACGCGGTGTTTCAGATATCCATGAGTCCCAAAGTACATGTACCGTACAGCTTCCACAGCCACGTCAGCGAAGAGGTTGCTTTGATTATGGAGATACCAGCCACATGGTGAGAGATTATCCAGACTCTAGATAGATGTGTCACAGCAGGGTATTCAGGCTATGGGTTCTAATCCAGATGTTTTTATACCTACACCGCCAACTATGGGTGGAGGTCAGGCGGGTAAAGGTCATCCTAGAGGGGGAGGCCGAGCCCATTGTTATGCTTTTCCTGGTTGGGTAGAGGCTGATGCACCAGATGATGTAATTACTTGTATGATTTCAGTTGATTACAGAGATACATTTGTGTTATTTTGATCTGGTCCCATTGATTGGTAAGATCCATCCCACCTTGCTTCAGATATGGTTGTGTTTTGTGATTCTTGTACTATGTTCATGTGTTCATACCAGTTAGGGAATTCTATTGTGATAGCCCGTGTGTATGTCCTTGTTTGGTTTCTATTGAGGGTAATGAGGCTTGGGTAGACCTTATGTTAGTTAAATACGGTAGGATTTGATGTGATCTCTGGATGGTTTGGCCATACTTGTGGTTTGGGTGCTCTACAACTATGGGAAGTTATTACGTGTTGTGATTTTAGTTCTACGAGGTTGAGTCAGTAGAATGGTTTAGTTGCTGAGATGTTTACCTTACCCGTGATTCCTAGTGGAGGATGGGGACCTGGTGTTCCTTGTGAATTGGTGTGTGAGTGTCGGGCTACATGCCGCGGTGAGGTCATATTAAGGTAAGATTTGTTGTGGTTGTTGCGTGTGTCTTGCTTCTTCCCTGTGGATTGGATCCACAGTATGGTATCGGTGGGAAGTTGTGCCTATTAGTCTTGTTTGACGGTCCTCTGATGTATATTCCAGTTGTGCTTGTTGGGTTTGGATTGCGATGTATGTGCCCGAGTGGCATTCGATGTAGTTTGTTGATCGGTTGAGTAGTTATATGTTTCGCATATTTCTTGCATTATTGTCGATATTGTAAAGGTTTGGAACAAGGTTCTAGTCGATATGAGACTATTTGCTGGTACCGGGCTTGGTTATGGGCAGCTATTGTGGTCAAAATTGTTGCTACAGACATATGGGTGATATGTTATGTCGCGTGATTGTATCTTTTGGGTGTATGCATGAGATGTCGTAGCTAGTTGAGGATTTTACAGAGTGGTTGCGTGATGATAAGGTGCTTAGTGGATGTGAAAATTTGATTCTAAGGCTTATCGGCATAAGTAGCAGGTATAATCTTCAGTTGAGATGATGTTGTCGGGCCTATGTAGATTGGGGTACGCAGGATCACCCGTGGTTACGTGTATGGTGAGTTTGTACCATGATTTGATGGCTTAGGAAAGACTCTTGGCACGTTCGAGGACGGATGTTTGTTTAAGAGGGGAAGAATATAACGACCCAACCGGTCGTTATGGGAATTAGTGTTCCGTTCGGTGGCTTGAGGTCTCAAGTAGCTTTGTATTGTGTATTATCACTTGCGTGTGTGTCCGGATTCAGGTTTTGGATGATTCGGGGTTGATTTGGAAGATTGATTCTTGTTTTAAAAGCTTAAGTGGCAAGAATTGACCGAAGTTTGACTTTTTGTGTAGATGACTCTGGAATGGTGTTTTGATGATTCCAATAGCTTCGTATGGTGATTTCGGACTTAGGCGTATGTGCGATGTGGATTTGGAGGTCCGTAAGGTTAATTTGTTGCATTTTGGCAAAAGTTGGAAAGTTGAAGGTTGAGAGGTTTGACTGGGAGTTGACTTTATTGAAATCGGGTTCAAATTGTGATTCCGTGAGTTGGAATAGCTTCGTTGCTTAATTTGGGACTTGCATGCAAAATTTGATATCATTCCGAGTTGATTTGACATGATTCGGCGCGAGTTGTAGAAATTGAAAATTCATAATTCATTAAGCTTGAATTGAGGTGCGATTCGTGGTTTTGATGATATGTTTCGGAATTTGAGGCCTCGAGTAGGTTCGTGTTATGTTTTGGGACTTGTTCGTATGATTTGATGGGGTCCTGAGGGGCATGGGTATGTTTTGGATCATTGGTTGAGAGACTAGTTAAGTTACCAAATTTTGAGTTTGGCCATGGTCAATATCGGGTCAAGGCGGCCTCTTTTCAGTGTTTGTAGTGTGTGAGCAGGTCCGTCGCATGTTTTATGATTGAAATTCATATATAGTTTGTGATCAGGAAGTTCCGGATGAGTTTCGGGGTTGTTTTGGATCATTTTGGTGAAGTTTGGGATTGCTGGTGCTGGTACTTCGCAATTGCGAACTTTTTGTTGCAATTGAGAACGACTGCAATTGCGAACTTTTGGTCGCAAATGCGAACATCCGCAATTGCAAACTTTTGGTCGCAAATACGACATCTGCACCTGGTTTAGGAGTTGGAATTTCGGGATTTTAGCTCATTCATTCATATTTTGAACCCTATGCTCGGTAAGAGGCGATTTGGAGATGGGCTTTTCATCTACAATCATTGGGTAAGTGATTTTGATCAATTTCCAACTATTTTACATGATTATATATGAGATTTAACATCAAAATTATGAGAATCAAAAGAGATCTTTGAGAAACTTTGTATATGTTTTGAAAAATGAAAATTTGGGATTTAAGAGTCGAATTGGACTCGCATTTCGAAACAAAACATATATATAGACTCGTAGGGTTATGGATAGTCAAAATCTGCCCTTGGACCCGAGTTTTGACCAGACGGACCCTGGGTTGACTTTTGAGAAATTGTATAAAGATCATAGCTTTATTTATTGGAATTGATTTTTCTTGCATTATTTGATGTTATTAAGTCGATTTTAAATAGATTTGAGCCGAGCGAAGGTAAATTGTAAAGGAAATTCTAGAGAATTGATTCAGGGCATTTGAGGTAAGTATCTTGCTTAACGTTGTGTGAGGGAACTACCCGTAGGAATTGGGTTGTTTGCACTATTTGAACTACGTGAAAGACGTATACACGAGGTGACGAGTGTGTACACGGCGTATATGTGAAAGTTTTTCCGTTTTAGACTCTTAGGTTTGTTATGCACATTAAATAAAGTTGCCTTATAATGTTATATCCTCCATTGCTAAATTTACCATTACATGCCTTATTTGAAGTTGATTGATTCATGTTCTACCCTTTGTTGCCCAATATACACTTATATGCTTTAATTGGAGTTGTTGCCTCTTTTATTACATGTTATCTCTTCCATTGTGATTTATCCTTACTGGAAATCGTCGTTACATGTTGCCTCTCTTATTGTTGAGTTATTCTTATTTGAAATCATTATTACATGTTATCTATCCCATTGTTGAGTTATTCTTATTTGATATCGTTGTTACACATTATCTCTTTTATTGTTGAGTTATTCTTATTTGAAATCATTATTACATGTTATCTATCCTATTGTTGAGTTATTCTTATTTGATATCGTTGTTACACATTATCTCACTTATTGTTTAGTTATTCTTATTTAAAATCATTGTTACATGTTATCTTTCTTATTGTTGAGTTATACTTATTTGAAATCTTTGTTACGTGGTATTGAAATTATTTTTAAGGAAATGTGGTGGCATTTGGTCACATGTGGTGCGAGTTGTTATATTGTTTTATGTTTTTGGCACATGTGGTATTGTTGAGAGAATTGTGAGGGTGTTCGCACGTGAGTTGTCGGTGCTATTGTTATTATTGATATTTGCAAATGTCATGTGACAAGGCGGGCTATATATGTGGGTTTGCTCATGTGGCAAGACTAGATGAGACTATTATTATGCGCGTGCAGCGAGACAAGACGGGCATTTTCTTTATTGTTGCACACACGGCGAGATAAGGGGGCTATGTCGAGGATGATTTGTAATGATATGTGATGGCCTGGGGGCATTGTTATTGATGATATTTGTGTAGTAATGTGCCTACCTTGTGTGAGTCATGCATATTACGGTTTTGTTGTGTTGTTTCCTATATGCCATTCGTTGTCTCGGATCTTACTTGTTGACTCGAGTTGTGATAGAATACTTGCATAGGCATACACCGTAATTAGTCACCAATATCAGTCTAAGAAGATGAACCTTGATGTTTATTGATCATTTACATGCATTCTTGTATATCTGCCTTCTCTGTGTGAGTTGTACTATTGGCACGTGAGTTGTCCGTGCAAATATGAGATATTGCTACTATTAGAACGTGAGTTGTCTGTGTGGTTATGAGGTATTGTTACTGCTAGCACGTGAGTTGTCCGTGTGGATATTGATATTGTCACTCTCTTAGCACGTGAGTTGTCCATATAAATATGAGGTATTAATGGTATTGGCACGTGAGCTGTCCGTGCGGATGTGATTTGGAATGTGGGCACAAGATGTCAAGTGATTAGGGTTCATGATTTGGGACTCGTGATTGTGATTATGAGGTTTGGTACCTCGGGGAAATTCTTGTATAAACCTTGTGTGAGAGTGGTTGTTCTATTGGGTTGTTACATATTTTCCATTACTTGGATTCACCGGACTTTAACTATATTCTGCTTACTTTACGGCGTTATTACCTGTTGTTCCTGGTTGCTAATTGTTGTTTCTAGTTTTCTATTGTATTTATTATTCTTACCATGCTTAGCTTTATATTGATATTGTTCCTTGTTAGTTTCATATTCGTACTTGTACATGTTATCGTGTCTAGTAGGTGTCTTGACTGTTCCTCGTCACTACTCCACTGAGGTTAGTCTTGATACTTACCGGGTACCGCTGTGGTGTACTCATGCTATGCTTTCTGCACATTGTTGTGCAGATCCAGGTACTTCGGAGCGCGCTGGTCATTAGTTAGTTGATTGTGAGTTGTGGCGGAGACTTCAAGGTATACCTACCGTCGCATTCGCATGCCTCGAAGTCACCTTCTAAAATGTTACTTTGTACTGTTTATTTCTATTCCGGAACAGTTGTACCTAGATATTTTCTAGCAAACTGAGTAGAGCTTATGACTTGTACTACCGGTTTTGGGATATTGCACATCTATTGATGGTTGTTGTCTTTGTATAAAAAAAATTGGTTCGTGTTAAATAGTTGATTTCGTATAAATCTGTTAAATAACTCTCTATGTGTTAGGCTTACCTAGTCCCAGGGACTAGGTGACATCACGACTCCTCAGGAGGGATTTTGGGTCATGACATAAAGGTTCAACAAGGTTCAACTTAGAACAAAATTGGATTCGGCTTGTATTGTGGGTGCCAAAGAAAAAGCTTATTGGCTCAAATGGGCTATATAAGGATAATTTTATTTATGGTCGCATAATAGCTCAATGGACAATCAAAGAAATGCCTATATTATCTCCTAGACTCACAAAGCATACTTATTTCACTTCGACTAACACAGGGTAAGTTCTAGACAAACACAGGATAGCCAGAATGTAATCGAAATCTCACATCACACAATGCACGTGACCCCAGTCAGGACGGTTCCATTCCAACTCTCAAGTTTAGGTAAGTAATCACAAAGTCAAGAAGTATTAAGCAATAAAGATGTCACGACCCAAAAATCCATTAAAGGTCGTGATGGCGTCGGACACCGCTATCAAGCAAGCCAAAAATAAATACTTAATTTGGTTCTCATTTTAATATTTTTGAAATCATATTTCCTTCAATTAAATAGTAAAATATGGAATTTACAGAGTAAATAATAATATTTATTAACAATTTCAATATAGGACAACCCATAATCACCCCAAAACCTGGTGTCACAAGTGCATGAGCCTCAACTAGGAATGTAAAATAAAATACAACATCTGTCCGGAATATAAATTTGGACAGAAGAAATATAAATACTCTAAAGGAGACTCTGCTGGCTGCGGATCATAGTATAGAATGCAGCTCACCTAAGTCCCCGCAATAACCGCGCCTCTGCGCCCATAAGGTCACTAGACATATATGTACTTGCACAAAAATGTGCAGCAAGTGTAGTATAAGTACATAAATCAACGCGTACCCAGTAAGTATCCCACCTAACCTCGAAGAAGTTATGACGAGGGGTCGACTCCGACACGTACTATGGGCTAACAATAAAATACCGATATCATAATTAAGCGTGGATTGTATAGAACGGCTGTAAACTCAATAACATGAAGTAAGTAAACAATTCTTTTGTTAATAGGAACTTTCCAAATTTATTTCCGTCATTTAACGTTTTTGTATCTCGGGCCAATGAAAGTAATATCAATTATTATCAATTCCAAAGATATATCATGCGCAAATCATGCCGAGGTCCTACGGCCCGATCCAACATAAATATTTAAATTGTGCACTGCCGAGGGTCGAACGGCGCGAACCATAGATGCATCTATCTGCTACCGAGGTGTTCGGCCCGCTCCACAAAAGAGAAAACACATTAAACAACCAATTCAAGATTTAATAAGGGGAAAATATTCCAAAAATTTCAAATTCTCATTTAACGGTCAAGTAAATGAAGTTTAACCTTTTTGCAATTCCTTTATCGAGTTTCTAAATGTTTTAAACAATTAAATTAACAAGTAGGGGGAAAAACATCGCAAGTGCAACATGATATGGGTCCTAGACTACTCGGACATAAGCATAATAGTTGCTACACATGGACTCTCGCCACCTCGTGCGTATGTTGCCCCCACAAATAGAAACACACAATGATTTGATTCACCTATGGGATTAATTCCCTCTTACAAGGTTAGAAAGGAGACTTACCTCGCTCTGAAATTTCATAACCGGCTCCAAAGCCTTTCCAACAACTGAAACCAATGCCCATTGCTCCAGAACTAGTCAATAAAGGTGCAAATCCATAAATATATACTCTAATACTCATTATAATTCAATTTTCGACAATTTCCAACTCCGCACGAAAAGTCGATAAAAATCACCCTCGGACCCACGTGCCCGGATTTTAAAAATTTTTGAAGATAAACATTACCCATGGTATCATGAACTCAAATATATAATTTATTCCAAATTCCATGTCCAATTTCGTGATCAAAATCCAAAAATATAAATTTCTAGGTTTTCCTTCAAAATCCTAAATTTCCACAAATTTTCATGCCTAAATCTATGTATAAACCTTGTATGAAACTCACAACTAGTAGAAATTACTTACCTCATGCTTGGTGATGAAAGTGGTGCTCCAAAATCGCTCCTAGGATGGCTCCCATGGAGGAAAATGAAATGAAAATGGCCAAACTCCCATTTTTAAAACCTCATTGCCCAGGCGACCTTCTTCGCGATCGCGGAAAGACCGTCGCAATCGTGAAGGCAAAATAAACACTGCCTCCAATTTTCTCTTCGCGTTCGCGTCATCTTGGTCGCGTTCGTGAAGGCCAACTGCTCCAGGCCCCGCTCCCTCATCTCCTCTTCGCGTTCGCGGTTGGGCCTCCGCGTTCACGAAGCACTGCCAGGCCCACATACGCATTTGCAGGCCCCTCACCGCATTCGCGTAGGGCAAAAATCACCAGCCCAGGAATCCTTCTTCGCGATCGCGCCTCTTCCCCCGCATTCGGGAAAGACAACACTAGCACCAGCCAACCAGCAACAACTTTTCATCCAAACTCGATTTGAAATCACCCCGAAACACACCCGAGGCCCCCGGGACCCCATCCAATCACACTAACCTGTCCCATAACATAACACAAACTTGCTCGAGGCCTCAAATCACATCAAAAAATATTGAAATCATGAATCACACCCCAATTCGAACTTAATGAACTTTAGAACTTCAAACTTCTACATTTGATGCTGAAACCAATCAAATCACGTCCGATTGACCTCAATTTTTGTACACAAGTCACACTCGACATTATGGACCTACTCCAACTTTCGGAATCAGAATCCGACCCTGATATCAAAAATTCTATTCCCGATCAAACTTTCCAAAAACCTTCAAATTTCCATTTTTCGCGAAATGACCCCGAAATGACCTACGGACCTCCAAATCCACTTCCGGATGAGCCCCTAAGTCCAAAATCACCATACGGAGTTATTCCCAGGCTCGGAATCCCAATCGGACATCGATAATCATTGAAATGCACTTCAACCCAAATTTATGAAATCCTTCCAAAATTTCAACTTTCCACAATATGCGCCGAAACGCTCCCCTATCATGCAAAACCCGATCCGGACATACGCTCAAGTCAAAATAATCATATGAACCTGTTGGAACCTTCAAATCCTAGTTTCGAGGTCGTTTACTCAAAAATCACACTTTAGTCAATTCCTCCAACTTAAGGCTTCCAAAATTAGAATTCTCTTTCCAAATCAACTCTGAACTTCCCAAAATTCACTTTCGATCACGCGTACAAGTCATAATACTCGAAGTGAATCTGATCATGGCCTCAAATCTCCGAACGATACGTTAGAGCTAAAAACGACTGGTCAGGTCATTACAAAAGAACTAAATGAACAATGAGTCAAGTAACATAGAGAAAGTATCACAGACTGGCTGTTCAATCTTTCACGGAATCCATTTTCATCAAAACATGTTAGGAAGGTAATTTTCATGCTAAGTCCTAACTATACTGGCATCAAACAGGTCAAAAAGGCACATAAAAGCACTCAAGTTTTCTTCCCTCGATTTCATAAAAAATAACAAGAAAATAACCGATTCAAGTTACATCCCTTGGAAAAGAACCAATGACAAAAGAAAAACCAAAGGGGATAATTATCTACCTACGACTAACTACAAATGAATAAAAAAAATTGAATTTTTTCATTGGACCTTAATCCCTCAAGAAAGCTGTCCAGGAGATCCATCGTCAGGAAAAGTCCCATTTTTTTAGTTAAACTAACACAACTAAAATATCATAGAAAATCACCCAAACAATCTCCTCACCCCACACTTAAATTTATGTATTGTCCCCAATGCATACCATAAATAATAAGAGGGTAAAAGAACTCTCTGGTAGGCCAAAGGCCGAACCATTAGTAGCTTATGAGATACTTAGACTTCTTCCAAGCCTGGTCCTTTGTACGGGCACCCCACACTTAGTTCCAACCATCTGATTTGCTTTTGCTTCCTTACAATGGCTTTTCTTTTTATGCTCCCACAAAATAAAGAAAATACACTACAAAAATATCACAATAAAAAAAATAAACAAATAAAAAAATAAATGAAAACAGTAAAGTTGAGGTTGCCTCCCAACAAGCGCCTTAGTTAACGTCGTAGGACGACGTAAACTACTCTTTTGCCTCCGCCTTGAGCTTCTGAACTGACTGAACCCCAAGTTTTGACTCAAGTTTATGATTATACTCTTGGGGTGGTAAATATTTTTGCAAGACAAAAATTAAATAAATTCTCATGCACTTTTTGGCTCTCAACCGAGGAGTGTCACCTTGCCTAGAAGGCCTTGAAAATTTCAAAATATAAGGCTCATCTACCTCTTCCCTTGACTCCTTTTTATACTCATAAGGATCAATTCTCATTTTACCATTCGAACACAAGGTAGAGAAATGTTTGGAATGAGGTCTAACACGCTCAAATACATGAAATTCAATATTTTTGACATCCTCAACACCAATCACACTAGAGTCAACTAAATTTGTATCATCAATGTCCTTGGCTAACTCTAGTATTACTTCTTCAACATCGATGTAACGAACTGACCGGTCATTTTGCTTTCTAGAATCTCATTCCCTTAAATAAGACTTCATGTACGTGCTTATACTATTTTATGACTTGTGGGGATGGTTAGTTTGGGATTTGGAAGGGTTCGGATTGAAATCGGAACACTTGGTTCCTTAAGGTTGGCTTAAAAGGCTAAGTATGACTTCGGTAAACATTTTGGAGTAAACAACCTCGGAATTGGGATTTGACGGTTCCAATAGGTTCGTATTATGATTTCGGACTTAGGCGTATGTTCGGATCGGGTTTTGGATGACACGGGAGCGTTTTGGCACCTAAAAGTGAAAGTTGGAATTTTGGGTGAATTTTATAAGTTTGGGTTGAAGTGGATCTTTACATTATAGACATCCATTTGGGATTCCGAGCCTAGGAATAACTCTGTATGGTGATTCTGGACTTAGGGGCACGTCCGAAAGTGGATTTGGAAGTCCGTAGGTCGTTTCGGGGTCATTTGGGGAAAAATGGAAATTTGAAGTTTTTGGAAAGTTTGACCAAGGGTGGACTTTTTGATATCGGGTTCGGATTCCGGTTCCGAAAGTTGGAGTAGGTCCATAATGTCATTTAAGAATTTCGCGCAAAATTTGGCGTCATTCTGAGTTGATCTGATAGAAATCGGACGTGCGGGAATATTTTTAGAAGTTTTTGAGTTCATGAGTTAATCCATGCGTTTTGGCATCTGATTCATGGGTTTTGATGTTATTTTAGTGTTTCGATCGTCGAGCAAGTTCGTATGATGTTGTTAGACTTGTGTGTGTGTTTGGTGTGGAGCCCCAAGGGCTCGGGTGAGTTTCGGACGTTCGGGAGGATGAGAAAAAACTTCAGTTTTTCTGGTGTTTCTTGGCAGCTGTTGCAGGTCTCGCAAATGCGAGAATTTTTTTGCATTTGCGAATCTCGCATTTACGAGAAAGGATTCGCAATTGCGAAGAAACCTGACCTGGGAAGAGTTCTCATTTGCGATACTTTGGTCGCATTTGCGATCTCAAGAGTGTCCGCATTTGCGACTCCTTGGATGCATTTGCGACTCCTTGGTCACATTTGCGACCTTGGCAGTAGAAGCCCAGGTTCGCATTTGCGATAGATTTGTCGCATTTGCTACCTTCGCATTTGCGAACCAGGTATTGCAAATGCGAGATTTGAGACCTGTGCACATCTCTATTAAATGCGAGACTTAGGCCATTTAGCTCATTTTCTTTCATCTCTTAGGCGATTTTTGGATCTCTTGGAAGGGGGGGTTTCACCTAGCTCTTTGAGTTAAGTAATTTCTACACAACATGAGTTAAATACATAGATTATGTATCGATTAACATGTAAATATTTGGTAAAATCAAGGGTTTAGATGAAACCTAGGTTTTGGATAAAAATGAGATTTGACCACGAAATTGGTTATGGAATGTAGTAAAAATCATATATTTGAGTTCGTGAGGTTATGGGTAACAACTTTCTTCAAATATTTTCGGAATTCGGGCACGTGGGCTCGGGGGTGAATTTTAGGAATCTTACATTTAGGGTTGGGTAATCACTTTAATAGTTGGAATATGAACTTTTGAACATGTATTGATTAGTTTATATACTATTTGATTAGTTTTGGATTGTTCGGCACCAAATTGAGGGTTTGAGCATAATCTTGGACCGGAAAGTGGGCTTTGAGGTGAGGTAAGTCTCTTTTCTAACCTTGTAAGAGAGAATTAACCCCATAGGTGAATTGAATTAAAATGTGCTTCTATTTGTGGGGGCTATGTACGCACGAGGTGACGATAGTCCGTATGTAGCTACTAATTATGCTATTGTCCGGGTAGTCTAGGACCCATATCATGCGATACTTACAGTGTTTGTACCCTACTTGTTAACTTAATTGCTTAAGTCTTTTGAAACCTGATAAAAGAATTAAATTTCACTTACTTGAAGTTGTGAATGGAACACTTGACTGTTATTGAGAATTTGTGTTTTCCTTAAAATATTTTCTATTTGTGGAGCGGGCCGAATGCCTCGGTAGCAGATAGATGCATCTATGGTTCATGTCGTTCGACCCTCGGCAATGCACAGTTTAAATATTATGTTGGATCGAGCCGTACGACCTCGGCAAAATTTGTGCATGATAAATCTTTGGAACCAATTATAATTGATATTGCTTCTTGGGCTTGAGATATAAATTGTTAAATGATGAAAAATAAATTTGGGAGTTAATATTGGTGAAGGGATTATTTATTGTTTCCTGTTATTGGATTTTCAGTATTCTTCATGTAATCCATGCTTAATTAAAATTTTAACATATTATTGTTAGCCCATAGTAATTGTCAAAGTCGACCCCTCGTCACTACTTCTTCGAGGTTAGACTGGATACTTACTGGGTACATGTTGTTTATGTACTCACGCTACACTTCTGCACTTAAATGTGCAGGATCTGAGGTAGGTGCATCTAGATATCAGTCTAGCGCGCACATTTGATTACCATTTCGAGGCTTCACGGTGAGCTACCTTCTGAGCCCGTTTTGCAGCAACCAAAGTCTTTCCTTTGATTGTATTTTTTTGTCTAATTCACTTCGGACAGTAGATTAGTATTCTTTTGTATATTCTACTAGATGCTCATACACTTGTGACACCAGGTCTTGGCACACACTAGTAGACTTGCGGTTTGGGTTTTATTCTATGATTATGATTGTACATAGTTGCTTTCATGTCATTTATTTTAGATCTGTTATTTCTCAAATTCTTTTTAATTTAAGGAAAGTTTAATTACTTGGAAAAGAATTTGTTAAAAAGAGGAAATCACGTGACTAGTTCACAGTTGGCTTGCCTAGTGGCGGAGTTAAGCGCCATCATGGCCTTTTATGAGATTGGGTCGTGATAACATGGTATCAGAGCACTAGGTTCACGTAGGTCTCACAAATTATGGGCAAGCCTAATAGAGTCTTGCAGATCATTGCGGAGACGTCCGTACTTTTCTATGAGAGGCTATAGGGTGTTAGGAAACTACTCTTCATTCATCTCCTATCGTGCAGTTGATGGTGTACTAAGTTTCTTCTCTTATTATATCACGATGGTGAGAACACGCACGGCGAATATTCCAAACTGGGGAGGGACTGCTCCCCTATTGCTAGAGGCCGAGGCAGAGGTCAGGGGAGGGCACCTGCCCGAGGTAGGGGACGAGGATGTCCCAGAGTTGCCCCAGTTGCACTACCAGCGGATCAAGTGGAGGATCCCATTATTGAGAAGCACGGCGAGGTACTCGCAGAAGAGCCATCCCAGGTTGATTTCATGTTAGCACCGGGCTTTCATACGGTCATGGGTTGTATGCTACGGTTCATGGATTCTATGACCCAGGCTGGTTCATTTCCAGCAGACCCAGCCACATCTCAGGTGGGAGGGGAGCATATACCCCTACTGCTCAGGCTCCAGGACATGCGGCTGTTGTATATCAGACCCCGGGTGCACTGCCCGTGGGCGGTGCCCAACCAGTTGCAGCAGCGGCACCTGAGCCTAGACCAGCTGTGGCCGGCGAGCCGAAGAAGCTATTGGATAGATGGACTAGGCTACACCCTCCACTCTTTGGAGGTAAGAGACATGAGGATCCCCAGGACTTCATTGATCGGTGCAGGGACAGACTGCACAACATGAGGATATTGGAGTCCCACGAGATGGATTTCACTACTTTCCAGCTGGAGGGCACGTAGGTGGTGACAGTCTTATCTTCTTAGCAGGTCGGCAGGTTCTCCTCCCATGAATTAGGACCAGTTTACATGCCTATTCTTGGACAAGTATATTCCACCCTCTCAGAGGGAAGAGTTGCGGTTTCAGTTTGAGCAGCTCCAGCAGGGTCAGTTGTCAGTGACCGATTATGAGGCGAGATTCTCTGAGTTGTCTCGCCATGCACTTATGATACTTTCTACCGAGGCGGAGCAGGTGCGGAGGTTTGTTGCGGGGTTGCACTCAGGTATTCAAGCTACTATGGCCCGGGAGGTTGAGATGGGGACTTCTTATTAGCTAGTAGTGGAGATAGCTCGGAGGATTGAAGGCTACCGTTATAGAGGTAGAGAGCAGATGTAGAGGGACAAGAGGGTCCGTTACTCTGGGGAGTTTAGAGGTGCCCCGGCAGGGGGACGAGGCTAGTTTGGGAGGGGTCAGCCTAGCAGGCCCACATACCCAGCACCACCACCTCCTCGGGGTGCTCCGGCGAGACCCTCTTTCAGTGCCATGCCGGAGAGTTCTTACCGCCCACCAGCTATTCAGGGTTCTTCCAGTGGTTACTCAAGCCATTAGGGTTCTTCCAGCGCCTACTTTAGCGCCATGCCGGAGAGTTCATACCGCCCATCAGCCATTCAGGGTTCTTCTAATGGGTATTCAGGCCATCAAGGTCAGACTTTAGGGCAGCAGATCACCGTACTGAGAGGTTGTTTCGAGTGCGGGGATTTTAGTCATGTGCGAAGATTCTGCCCCAGGCTTTGGGGCAAGGAAGTACAGCAGGGCCAGTAGCCTATGATTATAGCACCAGTTGTCCGGCTGCCCAGAGGCGGAGTATAGGCGGGTAGGGGTCGTCCTAGAGGTGGAGGCCAGGCAGGTAGAGGACAGCCAGTTATAGCCCAGACAGGTGGAGGCCAGCCAGTCGGTGCCCCAGCTAGTTTCTATGCTTTTCCGTCCAGACAAGATGTAGTGGCCTTAGATGCCATGATCACAAGTATTATATTTTTCTGTGGTAGGGATGCTTCGGTATTATTTGATCCAGGGTCTACCTATTCATATGTTTCATCTTTGTTTGCTCATTTCATGGATATTCCTTGTGAGTCCTTGGGCACTCCTGTTTATGTGTCCACTCCTGTGGGCGATTCTGTTATTGTGGATCGGATCTATCGGTCATGTGTGGTCATATTTTGTGGATACGAGACTAGAGCAGATCTTCTGTTGCTTGATATGACCGACTTTGAGGTCATCCTGGGCATGGATTGGCTATCCCCATACCACGCCATCCTTGATAGCCATGCCAAGACTGTTACCTGGGCGATGGCAGAGTTGCCTAGATTGGAGTGGAAGGGTTCATCTGTTAGTGCATCTAGTCGGGTTATCTCTTTTCTGAAGGCTCGACATATGGTCGAGAAGGGTTGTTTGGCTTATCTAGCTTATGTTCGGGATACTACCGCCGAGACTCTGGCAATTGATTCAGTGCTAGTAGTCCGGGAGTTCTCCGATGTGTTTCCTTCTGATCTTCCAAGCATGCCACCAAATCGTGATATCGATTTCTGTATTGACTTGGCTCCAGGTACCCAGCCTATATCTATCCCACCGTACCATATGGCTCCGAAAGAGTTGAAGGAGCTGAAGGAACAACTTGAGTAGTTGCTAGCAAAGGGGTTCGTCAGACCAAGTGTATCTTATTGGGTGCACCAGTTTTATTTGTGAAGAAGAAAGATAGGACTATGCGGATATGCATTTATTACCGCCAGTTTAACAAGGTCACTATCAAGAACAAGTACTCATTGCCATGTATTGATGATTTGTTTGACAAGTTATAGGGTGCTAGGGTGTTCTCTAAGATCGACTTGAGATCGGGGTACCATCAGTTAAAGATTCGGGACTCGGATGTTCCGAAGACTGCTTTCTGTACTAGATATGGCCATTATGAGTTTATAGTGATGTTCTTCGGCTTGACTAACTCCCCAGCGGAGTTTAAGGATTTGATGAATAGGGTGTTCAGGCCATGTATTGATTCGTTTGTTATTGTATTCATTGATGACATTTTGATCTACTCGCCTAGCATGGAGGAGCATGGGCAACATTTGAGAGTAGTGCTTTAGACCTTGCGGGAACAGAAGCTATATTCTAAGTTCTCCAAGTGTGAGTTTTGGCTAGATTCTGTAGCATCCTTGGGGAATGTTGTTCAGGCGAGGGTATTAAGGTGGATCCCAAGAAGATTGAGGTAGTTCAGAGTTGGCCTCGTCCCACTTTTGGCGACTGAGATCAGGAGCTTCTTGGGGTTAGCAGGTTATTATCGTCGGTTTGTTGGGGCTTCTCATCTATTGTAGCAGCTTTGACTAGATTGACCCATAAGGGTTCTCCGTTCCATTGGTCCGACGATTGCAAGGCGAGCTTTTAGAAGCTCAAGAAGGCTTTGACTACAGCACCAATTCTAGTATCATCTTTCGATTCGGGGATGTATATTGTGTATTGCGATGCTTCACCCATTGGCTTGGGTTGTGTAATGATGCAGGAGGGGCGAGTTATTGCATATACTTTATGTCAGCTGAAGATCCATGAGAAGAATTACCCTGTGCACAATTTAGAGTTAGCCGCGATTGTTCATACTCTTAAGATCTAGAGGCACTATCTTTATGGGGTGCCCTGTGAGGTTTACACTGATCATCGCAGCTTCCAGCATTTTTCCAAGCAAAAGGATCTCAATTTGAGGCAGCGTAGATGGCTTGAGTTACTGAAGGATTATGACATCACCATTCTTTATCATCCGGGCAAGGCGAATGTAGTCGCGAATGCCTTGAGTAGAAAGGCAGAGAGTATGGGTAGCTTGGCATTCATTTCAGCAGAGGAGAGGCCATTGGCTTTGGACATTCAGTCCTTGGCAAACAAACTTGTGAGGTTGGATATGTCAGATCCCAGCCGAGTTCTTGCATGCGTTGTGGTTCCAAGAAGGTTTCTATCGGCGAGGATGGTGTTCTGGGACTCCAGGGTCATCTATGTGTTCCCAATGTCAATGGCTTGAGGTAAAGGATTCTAGAGGAGGCACACAGTTCTCGGTATTCCATTCATCCAGGTGCTACGAAGATGTATCGCGACCTGAGGCTGCATTATTGGTGGCGGTGGATGAAGAAAGACATAGTTGAGTATGTAGCTAGATGCCTAAATTGCCAGCAGGTTAAGTATGAGCACTAGAGGCTAGGTGGCCTACTCCAGCAGATGACTATACCAGAGTGGAAATGGGAACACATTACTATGGACTTCGTAGTCGGGTTGCCGCGGACCTTGCAAAATTTTGATGCCGTTTGGGTCATTGTTGACAAGTTGACCAAGACGGCACACTTCATCCCAGTTGTGACTACGTATACTTCAGAAAGGTTGACCCAGATTTATATTCAGGAGATAGTTTGGTTGCATGGGGTGCCTGTTTCCATCATATCAGATAAAGGCCCTTAGTTTACTTCGCATTTTTGGAAAGCAGTATAGAGTGAGTTGGGGATCCGTGTAGAGCTCAGCACAACATTTCATCCACAGACTGACGGGCAGTCGAAGCGGACAGTTCATATATTGTAGGACATGCTCAGGGCATGTGTGATTGACTTTGGAGGGCAGTGGGATCGATTCTTACCTTTGGCCGAGTTTGCTTACAACAACAGTTATCGGTCCAGCATCGACATGGCTCCATTTGAGGCTTTATATGGTCGGCGATGTCGTTCTCCTATCGGGTGGTTTGAGCTCGGCGAGGCTAAGTTATATGGTACTGATTTGGTAAAGGATGCCTTGGAAAAGGTAAAGTTGATTCATGATCGACTTCGCACAGCACAGTCTAGACAGAAGAGTTACGCGGATCAGAAGGCGCGTGATTTATCATTTATGGTAGGCGAGAAGGTTTTCTTGAAAGTCTCGCCGATAAAGGGGATTAATAGATTCGGGAAAAAGGGAAAGTTGAGCCCAAGGTTTATAGGTCGATTTGAGGTGTTAAGACGAGTTGGGGAGGTTGATTATGAGCTTGCCTTACCTCCCAGTTTATCGGGAGTTCATCCGGTTTTCCACGTGTCTATGCTCCGGAGGTATCATATCGACTTGTCATATGTGTTAGACTTCAGCGCGATTCAGTTAGATGAGAGCCTGAGTTATGAGGAGGAGCCAGTTACCATTGTGGATAGGCAGGTTTGCCAGTTGAGATCCAACGGGATTTCCGCGGTAAAGGTTCAGTGAAGGGGCCAACCAGTTGAGGAGGCGACCTGGGAGTTCGAGGAGGACATGCAGAGCAAATATCCATACTTATTCATCACTCCAGGTATGATTCTAAACCCGTTCGAGGACGAACGTTTGTTTAAGAGGTGGAGAATATAACGACCCGACCAATCGTTTTGCTTTCTAGAACCCCTGTTCCCCTAAATAAGACTTCCCGTATGTGCTTTTACTGTTTTATGACCTACCCAATCTACATAGACCCGCACCGATCGTTTTGCTTTCCCGTATAGGAATTTTACGGTTCCAATAGGTTCTTATGATGATTACGGACTTGGGCGTATGTTCGGATCGGGTTTTGGATGACTGGGAGCATTTCGGCACCTAATAGTGAAAGTTGGCATTTTGGGTGAATTTTATAGGTTTGGGTTGAAGTGGATCTTTACATTATAGATGTCTATTTGGGATTTCGAGCCTGAGAATAGCTGCGTGTGGTGATTCTGGACTTAGGGGCGCGCCTGGAAGTAGATTTGGAGGTCCGTAGGTCGTTTCGGGGTCATTTGGCGAAAAATGGAAATTTGAAGTTTTTGGAAAGTTTGACTGAGGGTGGACTTTTTGATAACGGGTTCGGATTTCGGTTCCGAAAGTTTGAGTAGGTCCATAATGTCATTTAAGACTTGCACGCAAAACTTTGCGTCATTCCGAGTTGATTTGATAGAAATCGGACGCGCGGGAGTATTTTTAGAAGTTTTTGAGTTCATGAGTTAATCCATGCATTTTGGCATCCGATTCATTGGTTTTGATGTTATTTCAGTGTTTTGATCGTCGAGTAAGTTTGTATGATGTTGTTAGACTTGTGTGTGTGTGTTTGGTGTGGAGCCCCGAGGGCTCAGGTGAGTTTCGGACGTTCGGGAGGATGAGAAAAAACTTTAGTTTTTCTGGTGTTTCTTGGCAGCTATTGCAGGACTCGCAAATGCGAGAATTTTTTCGCATTTGCGAGAAAGGCTTCGCAATTGCGAAGAAGCCTGACCTGGGCATTGTTTGCATTTGCGACACTTTGGTAGCATTTGCGATCTCAACAGTGTCCGCATTTGTGACTCCTTGGTCGCATTTGCGACCTTGGCAGTAGAAGCCTAGGTTTGCATATGCAATGGATTTGTCGCAGTTGCGAACCAGGTGTCGCAAATGCGACATTTCAGACCTATGCACAGCTCTATTAAATATGGGACTTAGGCCATTTAGCTCATTTTCTTTCATCTCTTGGGCAATTTTGGAGCTCTTGGAAGGGGGGTTTTCACCTAGCACTTTGAGGTAAGTAATTTCTACACAACATGAGTTAAATACATAGATTATGGTTAGATTAACATGTAAAAATTTGGTAAAATCAAGGGATTAGATGAAAACCTAGGTTTTGGATAAAAATGAGATTTGACCACGAAATTGGTTATGGAATGTAATAAAAATTATATATTTGAGTTCGTGAGGTTATGGGTAACAACTTTCTTCAAATATTTCCGAAATCCGGGCACGTGGGCTCGAGGGTGAATTTTAGGAATCTTACATTTAGGGTTGGGTAATCACTTTAATAGTTGGAATATGAACTTTTGAACATATATTGATTAGTTTATATACTATTTGATTAGTTTTGGATTGTTCGGCACCAAATTGAGGGTTTGAGCATAATCTTGGACCGGAAAGTAGGCTTTGAGGCGAGGTAAGTCTCTTTTTTAACCTTGTAAGAAGGAATTAACCCCATAGGTGAATTGAATTAAAATGTGCTTCTATTTGTGGGGGCTACGTACGCACGAGGTGACGAGAGTTTGTGCGTAGCTACTAATTATGCTATTGTCCGGATAGTCTAGGACCCATATCATGCTATACCTACAATGTTTGTACCCTACTTGTTAACTTAATTGCTTAAGTATTTTGAAACATGATAAAAGAATTAAATTTCACTTACTTAAAATTGTGAATGGAACACTTGACTGTTATTGAGAATTTGTGTTTTCCTTAAAATATTTTTTATTTAGGGAGCGGGCCGAATGCCTCGGTAGCAAATAGATGCATATATAGTTTGTGCCGTTCAACCCTCGACAGTGCACAGTTTAAATATTATGTTGGATCGGGCCGTACGACCTCTGCATAATTTGTGCATGATAAATCTTTGGAACCAATTATAATTGATATTGCTTCTTGGGCTTGAGATATAAATTTTTAAATGATGAAAAATAAATTTGGGACTTAATATTGGTGAAGGGATTATTTATTGTTTCCTGTTATTGGGTTTTCAGTATTCTTCATGTAATCCATGCTTAATTAAAATTTTGACATACTATTGTTAGCCCATAGTAAGTGTCAAAGTCGACCCCTCGTTACTACTTTTTCGAGGTTAGACAGGATACTTATTGGGTACATGTTGTTTATGTACTCACGCTACATTTCTGCACTTAAATGTGTAGGATCTGAGGCAGGTTCATCTGGATATCAGTTCGGCGTGCACACTTGATTACCACTTCGAGGCTTCACGGTGAGCTGCCTTCTGAGCTCGTTCTGCAGTAGCCGGGGTCTTTCTTTTGATTGTATTTTTCTGTCTATTTCTTTTCGGATAGTAGACTAGTATTCTTTTGTCTATTCTACTAGATGCTCATACACTTGTGATACCAGGTCTTCGCACACACTAGTAGACTTGCGGTTTTGGTTTTATTCTATGATTATGATTGCACACAGTTGCTTTCGTGTTATTTATTTTAGATCTGTTATTTCTCAAATTCTTTTTAATTTAAGGAAAGTTTAATTACTTGGAAAAGAATTTGTTAAAAAGAGGAAATCACGTGACTAGTTCACAGTTGACTTGCTTAGCGGCGGCGTTAGGCGCCATCACGGCCTATTATGAAATTGGGTCGTGATAATCGGCTTCCTCAAATTCTAGTTATATAGATTGTTGGTGTTCTACTCTGACCTCCTCTATTAGCACATCAACTTCTGCATCTAATTCATGCTTTTTTGGCTACTATCCATAATATTGGCTTGTTGAGCATTAAAAGCTTCAAGCAGTTGTCTCACTTGAGCCTCCAAGTTGCGACTAGTTGCATCTTGCCTTTCTATCTGCAGTTGTTTCTCATCATTTTTTTTTCACAAGGCACCTTAGCATATCCTTGATCTCTTTCAGGCCATCATCCCCGAGTTCTTTGTTCCTATTAACTTCACAAGAAAAAGCAGAATCATCATAGTAAAGGGTTGGGGAGGATAAGAAATATAAGCACAACCATAAAAGTGACCATTTTGACTACCACACACGTGACACATATTCCACAAATAAGATTGAGTTGATGCACATAACTTGCTCTCGGGAATATTTTGATGATTTTTCCACGGGTGGTTTCCTTCACAATATGTATGAGGATCAACAATAGAATTACCAACACCTAAACTACCATAATTCCATGATGCCATGTTTCTCAAATCAACAAGTAGAATAAAATAAAATTAAAAACAAAACAAAATAAAATAAAAGTTCAAATTAGAAACCTAGCAATATATACAGCTACAACTTCACTGTTAATTCTCCGGCAACGGCGCCAAATTTTGATCACGCCCAACTCTAGTCCTCAAAAGGATAAGCAGTCGCTACAAATATAATCTAGTCTAAAAGTTCGGAGTCGAATCCCACAAAGAACTAAGGTTTTGCTGTAACTGTTAAGTATCACTAAGAAGACAAGCTCGAACAATTACAAAGTTATAAATATTAAGATTCTGTTTTCTTACTAATTAACTAGCAAATTAAAATAGTAAATTAACAACTAAAGATACTAAGGTTTTGGGGACAAGATTAAGGAGGTCTAGAGTTATGATTTTCCTAATTGTCGGAATCCTTCCTGTCACGTCTCCTATAATATCGCCTAAGTATTCTCTACTTATCATGAGAACTTCCGGTGTTGTAATTCTCTCTCAATCAACTACCACAATTTACTAGACATATTCTCTCGAACTACGCTAGACACTCGTTCACTGCTCACTAAGATCAAAACAAGGTTTCATTATCTCTAATCCCATCTTTAAACCCGCCTTATTGATCTCTCATATACCTTGGGAGTGACGTTGTTCGACAACAACCAAAATATGCACTCCTTCTCAAGCAATACATGCTAAATAGGCACGGTAAATTGATGGTCATTTAATCAACTAAAATAAGCACGTTGTTAAACAAGTAGATAAATTCAAAGGCTAGATTATATTAAACGTAATTAAAAGTCATCCTCCAAGAGGTTCCATCAAACCCTAGATGATAAAGTTTAGTTATTCATAACCATACTAACAATCATGATAATAATTGAAAGCATTAAAATACAGATTAAGGAAGAACGAAAGACAAAACTCTTGTGATTCGTTAACTTCCAAGTGTTCCCGTAGCCTTCTTGCCTCTCCAATAATGTCTCCCTCTAAATAAACATAGGTTTATAACCCCTTTATACATGTTGGGGGTATGTAGGGTCGAAACTATCAAGTCCTAGCCGAATTAGGATGAAATCCCGTGGGCGTCCTGCTTTCCGCCTGACGCGAACCTAGACACCAAACTTTTTCCACTTTTGTGCTCTTCTGCCCTTGGCATTTTGGTTGGTGCTTGGCGCGAACCTGGGCACCAAAGTCATTCTTCCTCCATATTCTCCCTTGGTCAAACGTTATGTAAAATTATTTTTAATGACTATTTATAGGTGTAGGGAAAAGCCTAGGCGAAATAACCAAGTCCAAAACCAAAAAGGAAACAAAATAACTTTGAAACCCGGACTCGTGCGTCAAGGTGTGAAACACGCGAACGTCAACATGACAGACCTGGACTCGCGACCTTAAACGCGCGAGAATTGGCTCGCATCGTGCCACTGTACGCGAGGATATCTCCTACGTCGTTACTCTAATTTGATTTCTTTTGTTAGTGCTAGTTGCACAACTTTTCTTTCCAAGCTTCGTGCAATCACAACCAACACTGTTTCTATTCCAGGTAAGTTCTCTTAAGCTTCTTTTTTGTTAGTTTTTCCTTTTGCATGTCTTATCTTTCTACTCCAATTTCTTTGTGCACTTTGCTCCAAATTTTATCTCAAATGTACCTACACATAAAATAACCTCGAATTAAGCACACATATAATACAATTTAGCATTAAAATACCTAAATGTAAGGTAAGCAATGCACTAAATATATATTTTTATAACCAAACATCACTACCCCACAATTTAACGTTGCTCGTCCTCCGGTCAACCAACAATTCACACTATCCTTGAGCACTTTATATTTACACAATTTAGGCACACTACACCAATGGCCATGGGTGATAGCAATAATTTATCTAGAGCATACGCAATCACATACATACTTCCCATAACTCATGCCATTCTTTACAAATATTTACAACAAAGATAACATGATCACGTAATGACCCGACCGGTCGTATTGAGCCCTAATGCGTCATTCGATGGTTTGAGATCATGAGTAGCTTCACTTCGGGTATTATGACTTGTACGCGTGGTCGTAATTTGATTTTGGTAAGTTCAGAGTTGATTTGGAAAGAAAATTCTAATTTCGGAAGCTTTAAGTTTGAGGAATTGACTAAGGTGTGATTTTTGAGTAAACAACCTTGGAATCGGGATTTAAAGGTTCTGACAGGTTCGTATGATAATTTTGGACTTGGGCGTATGTCCGAATCGGGTTTTGGATGAGCCAGGAGAGTTTCGGCGCCTATTAGGGAAGGTTGGTGTTTTGGAAAAATTTCATAAATTTGGGTTGAAGTGTATTTCAATGTTATTGATGTCCGTTTGGGATTCTGAGTCTGGCAAAAGCTCTGTATGGTGATTCTGGTATTGGGAGCACGTCCAAAAGTGAATTTGGAGGTCTGTAGGTCATTTTGGGGTCATTTGGCAGAAGTTAGAAATCTAAAGGTTTATGAGAAGTTTGGTCGGAAGTAGACTTTTTGATATAGGGGTCGGATTATGATTATGAAAGTTGGAGTAGGTCTGTAATGTCGAATGTGACTTATGTGCAAAATTTGAAGTCAATCAGCTGGAGCAGTTGGCTTTCGCGAACGCGGCTGGTGGAACGCGAAAGCGTAGGGTGGTGGTCCCAAATGTTCGCGAACGCGACCAAGATGATGCGAATGCGAAGAGGAAATTGGATGCAGTGTTTCTTTGGCCTCCGTGATTGCGATGGTCTTTCCGCGATCGCGAAGGAGGTCGCCTGGGCAGTGAGGTTTTAAAAACGGGAGTTTGGCCATTTTCATTTTCCTCCATGGCAGCCGGCCTAGGAGCGACTTTGGAGAACCACTTTCATCACCAAGCATAAGGTAAGTGATTTCTACCACTTGTGAGTTAAATATACGAATTTACGCTTGAAAATTCATGGAAATTCGTAGAAATTTGGGATTTTGATGAAAAACCTAGAAATTTGTATTCTTGGATTTTGATCACGAATTTGGGCATGAAATTGAGAATAATTTATATATTTGAGATCGTAGTGCTATGGGTAGTGCTTGTCTTCAAAAATTTTCGGAATCCGGACACATGGGCCCGAGTGTTGCTTCATCGATTTTTCGAGCGGAGTTGGAAATTGTTATAAATTGATTAATTATGAGTATTAGAGTATATTTTGATTGGGTTGCATCTTATTTGACTAGTTTTGGATCGGCGGTCATCGGTTTGAGGTGTTAGGGCGGTGTTGGAGCCGGTTTTGGAACGTCGGAGTGAGGTAAGTCTCCTGTCTAACACTGTGAGGGGGAAACTACCCCTAGGTGGTATATTTGATGTGTACAACTTGTTTTGGGACTACGTACGCACGAGGTGATGAGAGTCCGTACGTAGTTAGATTCATGTTATTGGCCTGGTAGACTTAGGTTCACACCATGTTGTACTTGTCCTATAGGGATTATCCTTGCTTGTTTAATTCCTTGATTTACAAATCTACTTGAGACTAGACTTGCTATTGTACTTCACGATTTCACGATTAGTCACCGAATAACTTTACTCCTCCTACGGCATTTTTCCGTGATATATATATATACTTCATTGAAAGGTTTTTGTTAAAGAAATTACAACTCACACGTTTATTTGTGAGTGGGGTCAAGGACCCGTCAAAGCTTCTTATTCTAATGGGATCAGGCCATTCGCCTCTGCATGATTATGTATTTCACTCTTATGGGATCGGGCCGATCGCCTCGGCAGAATTTATGTACAACACTCTCATAGGAGCGGGTCGTTTGCCTCGGCAGTTTAATAGATACATCTATGGTTCGTGCCGTTCGACCCTCGGCAGTGCACAGTTTAAATGTTTATGTTGGATCGGGTCGTACGCCTCGGCATTTCCTATATCATATCCTCATGGAATCGTACGTAATATTTGGCAAGAAGCCAGTGATTCTGCGAGTTTTCCCGATTTGAGTTATGACAATCCATATGATGAGATCCACTATATCTATATATATGCTCCGGTTAAGGAGGGAATTTCTAATGGAGAGCTTGAGTTTCTCGTAAATAGGGGGATATGTACCACGTGATTTATGCTTGTTTATCTCATTTATTTACTCTGCCTCATATTTACTTACCTCTTTACTGTACCTGATATTATTGGACCACTAGTGAGTGTCAATGTCGACCCCTCATCACTACTTCTCCGGGGTTAGGCTAGATACTTACTGGGTACACCTTGATTGTGTACTCATACTACACTTGCTGCACATTTTTGTGCAGGTACATATATGACTAGTGTCCTTGTGAGAGAAGGGGGTGTATGCATGCGGGGACTTACGTGAGCTGCATTCCATATTACGACCTGCAGCCGGCAGAGTCTCCTTTAGAGTATTTATATTTCTCCTGTCCAAATTTGTATTTCGGATAGATATTGTATTTTATTTTACATTCCTAGTTGATGTTCATGCACTTGTGACACCGGGTTTTGGGGTGATTATGGGTTGTTCTGTATTGAAATGGTTAAAAATATTATTATTCCATCTTTTACTATTTAATTGAAGGAAAATATGACTTTAAAAATATTAAAATAAGAACTAAATTACGTATTTATTTTTGGCTCGCCTGACAGCGGTGTCCGGCACCATCACGACCTTTAATGGATTTTGGGTCGTGACAACATAGTATCAGAGCACTAAGTTCACTTAGATCTCACGAGTCATGGGCGAGTCTAGTAGAGTCTTGTAGATCGGTACGGAGACGTTTGTACTTATCTTCGAGAGGGTACAGGACTGTTAGGAGCACTTCCCTTTCTTGATTCCTCATCGTGCGATTTGATTCCTTTGAGGCATATGACTTTATATCCTTCCTACTCATTCTTATATGATGTTCAGCGCTCGTGTCATTTGGGCATCGAGGAGTTGTAGTGGTACTACAGATGTGGGCAGGATGTTTCTCCCTGCGCATTCGAGCAAGTTATTATTGTCTTCTTGCGGAAGGGTGTTCTGTCATTTCAGCTCAGTAGCTATATTTTTTATGGTTTTGAGTCTATGCGCAGGTTGCCATGGTGTTCGTAAGTTATTATTGCATAGTAATGAAGTAGTGGTAGGGTGCTTGTTTATGTGTCGAGGCAGTAAATGACTTGAAAGGAGGTTTTTCTCAGTGCATGATTCAGAGGTTCAGCAATCTATTTCCAGCAGAGGAAAGGCAATCGGACTATGAATGTTCAGGTTTGGGATAATGGAGAAACGAGACTTGTTTTTTTCGAGCGTGGTGGAATTCTTAATTGTGATGTGGTGTCATCATCCTTGTTGAACACGTTAAAGTTCACCGGTTTATTGGTCTTCATTAATTTGCCTTAGGGGCAGGGTAGTGCGAAATGGTGCCGGAGAAGCGGTTGTCTAAAATAACGGAGTGTAGCAGGTTCAAAATCGAATTGGTACTTCTAGTATTGATGGATCTAGAAAGATGATCTTCTAAGAGGTTTAGAGTTGGTGGCGACTCATGTGTTCGGATACTACAGAGATGGATTCGGGTTTGGAGCAATAATTGGGCAGTGAAGGATGAGGAAGTACACGTGGGAGGTGTCTTGCGGTGGTTGAATTATTAGGAGGTCAAGTGTGAAAAGTAGAAGTCAAGGAGTTGCTTAAAGGAGAGGGTTTGACCAAAGTGGGAGAGTGGCAGAGTAACATATGGGTTCCATGGTAGGATAGCCACACGCCTTGAGGGAAGCTTAGAGCAATTTGGGAATCATGATGGGTAGTGACTAGGACCATGGATTTTATTTGGATGCAACATGACTTCGAGTTTGGAATGTATTCTTAGGCTTTTAGATGATGTCAACAGGGAAGAAGAAACCTCGACGGGTCCCAGGGTTATGTAATTGTAACTTCAAGCTAAGTAGGAGAGCCCCACCGTCTATGATTGAATTGCGTAGTTGTCAACTTGTGCGATTTTTGGTTATTGGTGTATTTGGGGGGGGGGGGGTTATTACGACTAAGGAAAGAAAACGTCAATGCTAATTTGAGCAAAGGATTTGAGGAATATGTGCTATCTTTGACCCAGGGTCTATGCTTCGTGTGGATGTGATGTATAAGGAGATGAATTTGGCCGGTTGCTTCTTTGAGAGGATGTTCATGTGCTAGCAGGGCCTTGGAGTTTGATTATATTCGGGGACAAGTTAGAGTGGGTAACTCTCAACAATGGTCCTAGTAGGTTCAAAATTTAAGGTGTGGTGCCAAAGGATTTTGAGTTCGTGGTATGGTTAAGTATCGAGTTTTGGCAGCGGATTATGGAAAAGGGGACTTGGAATATTCTATGTTGTCTACAGTCTACGGTGCAACATTGGAGGAATGGGAGAAAATAACTTCAAATTCATGGAAGAATTATCAGAATGGGTGTACCCATTGAAGATGCAAATATGCGCACAAGGAAAGTATGTGATGGTTCGTGGGTTTTGTGACAGCATGGTCTCGTGAAATAAGGTTACTCTGGATGAGTGCAGATTGGGGTTCGTTATGTTTTAAATGGAGCTATTATTATTATTCCTAAGGCAAGTCCGAAGTAAATTAGAAGAAGTCGGATCGGTTAGCAATGGTTGAACTGGCATGACGGTAGCAATGATCAGTTCCTTCAGCATATTGAGTTATGCATGTGATGTGTGGTGGTGCGCGCGAGGCTTGACAGCCACCGTAATTGATTTATTTGGAGGCATTCGATTATTAAGGCATGTTATGTATAGATGGATCCCGGAAGAGTTATGGTGGTTTAGACCACAAGTTGAGGTTTGTATTTTCTGTGGTTATGAGAATTCAGTTGCGTGTGGCAATGGTTCTCCTGAAATGAGCTAAGTAAAAGGTTGTTATGTGATGGAGTGTTTAGTCTATTAGTGGATCAGGATCAGGATGGAATTCTCATACTCTCACGTGGTGGCATGTTAAGTGCAGTGAGCGGCAGGGGAATTAGATGCTGAGGATCAAGGTTACAGTTTGGTGTCGACAAGAATGTCAAGAGATCGGATGAGCATGAAAGAATTCATATGTTTAGAGTAAGCTGGTATTGTCTTTAGCATCACCTGAGATCGGTGTCATGGGGAAGAGGCTTTGTGTATGGACTTGCAGATTTTTGACTCACTCTACAAAATTAGAACGGCTGGTGGTATAGATGTGCAGACCTTGCTAACTGAGCGAAATGGTCGTGGGAGCATGCCCCACGGGGAGATTTGTATAAGTGTGACATGTTAGTCACTTGATTGTTAAAGATTGAGACCGAATGTGGAGGTCATGGTAATATCGCAAGTGCGAGAGTTTATGCCTGAGAGGCATTCTATTCCTTGGGTTGTGGACCATGTGAGTTTGTTTCGGATTTGATGGTTGTTCTTATGTGTTGTGAATAGGTCATTGTGGGTCCTTGAAGGGTTGTTAGCCCAGTGCGGTACGATCAGAATTGGCTTGAGGTCCGTGGATGGATCTAAATGAGAATGTGGGCTCTATATCAGGCCGGATGTATTTATTTCAGCATAGCATTATTTTCGGAGAGGTCTTCGGGCCTTGGATGTTATTTCTGTTGTCGGCCCTTCTGTGTAGTCTCTATTGTGCCATGTGGGTTATGATGAGGCAGTTTGATTATTCGCACTCATATTGAGATCCGTATAGTTTGTGGTGTTATATGAGCAGGATGGCTCTCGAGATGCAGATCATGTATCACACTTTAATTGTGCTTGAGTATTATAGTGCGTGATGCTACCCGTCTCCCCAGGATTTGTATTATGCACTTGGCATACTTATGGTTAATATTCAGGCATTTCGTGAGTATAAGTGTTACAGCTCGATGTGTGTTTTATTTAGATTATTATGTTGGTTGGATCGGGTGGCACGCTGCTACGGATATATTGTTTGGATCGGGTGGCATGCCACCACGGGTATCATGGTTAGATCGGGTTGCACACCGCAACAGTATCATGTGTGGATCAGGTTGCACGCCGTAATAGTGTGATATTGAGTACATTTTCCCATATCTATTATTGTGTGTTTTACTTCTCATTTCCTGAGGAAGGTTCATAATATCCTTTCGGTTGTTTAATTAGTCACGTGGGTGGAGTAGTTCTTTCAAGAGTTCATTTTTCCTTATGTATCACATTCGAGTTTCTAGCTTGTTGGCACATTATGGCATCATATGAGACTTTTGGCAGTGTCTGAGGTGGCTTATTTCCTGAGTATCTTGTACTAGGTGAGACAAGATTATTGGACCTGCGATCCGTGCGATCAGATTTATATGAGGCATATTAAAGAGTAAATATTGAGATTCAGTCCAGAATGAGGTAATGGTTCTTGTCAGGAGGAAAGACTCCATGAGTTGTGATTTGGCAGGTGGTTATGAGTTTCTACACCTCTTCTGTCGTGGCAGTATTGCGAGAGCTGAAACGGGACTTATATGCTTCATGAGATATGTTGTGGGCATCAGGTTCGTGGGATTTTGGCTATTGATGTCAGGGGATGTCATTATGAACATGTGAATAATGCGGTTCATAGTGTGAATTCGGTGAGAGTATACAATCAGGTATTGGTACAGCGTGTAGTGATGGATTCGATGTTCGTATGTTGGGAACAGACCTGGTAGAGAATTAAAAATGTTGGAATTTGGCTCTAAGGCTTATCTGACTAGATAAAAGGGAGGATTTTTAGGTTTGCTCGAGCTAATGTGCTCAACGGGGTCGTGGAGGTACGGGTAGGGGCACGAGGTGTTAAACAGTGATTTCAGACAACTCCAGAGCAGTTCTTAACACGTTCGAGGACGAACGTATGTTTAAGTGGGAGAGAATGTAATAACTCGACCGGTCGTTTTGAGCTCTAACACATCATTCGGCGGTTTGAGTCCATGAGAAGCTTCACATCGGGTATTATGACTTGTACGCGTGGTCGAAATTTGATTTCGGGAAGTTCGGAGTTGATTTGGAAAGAAAATTCTATTTTTGGAAGCTTTAAGTTGGAGGAATTGACTAAGATGTGATTTTTGAGTAAACAACCTCGGAATCGGGATTTGAAGGTTCTGACAGGTTTGTATGATGATTTTGGACTTGGGCGTATGTCTGGATCGGATTTTGGATGACCAGGGAGTGTTTCGGCGCCTATTGTGGAAGATTGGCGTTTTGGAAGAATTTCATAAATTTGGGTTGAAGTGTATTTCAATGTTATCGATGTCCGTTTGGGATTCCGAGTCTGGGAATGGCTCTGTATGGTGATTTTGGTTTTGGGAGCGCTTCCGGAAGTGGATTCGGAGGCCCGTAGGTCATTTTGGTGTCATTTGGCGGAAGTTAGAAATCTCAAGGTTTATGAGAAGTTTGGCCGGGAATGGACTTTTTGATATCGGGGTCGGATTCCGATTCCAAAAGTTGGAGTAGGTCCATAATGTCCAATGTGACTTGTGTACAAAATTTGAAGTCAATCAGACGTGATTTGATAGGTTTCGGCATCGAATGTAGAAGTTTAAAGTTCTAAAGTCCATTAAGCTCGAATCGGGATGCGATTCATGATTTCGATATTGTTTGATGTGATTTGAGGCCTCGAGCAAGTTTGTTTTATGTTATGGGACATGTTGGTGTGATTGGATGGGGTCCTGGGGGCTTCGGGCATGTTTCGGATTGAATTTGGATGAAATGTTGTTGCTGGTTTGCTGGTGTTAGTGTTGTCTTTCGCGAACGCGGGTGAAGGGGCGCAATCGCGAAGAAGGATTCATGGGCTGGTGATTATTTCCCTACGTGAATGTGGTGAGGGGCCTGCGAATGCGTAGGTGGGCCTGGCATTGCTTCGCGAACGCGGAGGCTCAACCGCGAACGCGAAGAGGAGATGAAAGAGCGCGGCCTAGAGCAGTTGGCCTTCACGAACGCGGCTGGTGGAACGCGAACGCGAAGGGTGGTGGTCTCAAATGTTCGCGAACGCGACCAAGATGACGCGAACGCGAAGAGGAAATTGGAGGCAGTGTTTCTTTAGCCTTCGCGATCGCGATGGTCTTTCTGCGATCGCGAAAGAGGTCGCCTAGGCAGTGAGGTTTTAAAAACGGGATTTTGGCCATTTTCATTTTCCTCCATGGCAGCCGGCCTAGGAGCGCCTTTGGAGCACCACTTTCATCACCAAGCATAAGGTAAGTGATTTCTACCACTTGTGAGTTAAATATACGAATTTACGCTTGAAAATTCATGGAAATTCGTAGAAATTTGGGATTTTGATGAAAAACCTAGAAATTTGTATTCTTGGATTTTGATCACAAATTTGGGCATGAAATTGAGAATAATTTATATATTTGAGATCGTAGTGCTATGGGTAGTGCTTGTCTTCAAAAATTTTCGGAATCCGGACACGTGGGCCCAAGGGTTGCTTCATCGATTTTTCGAGCGGAGTTGGAAATTGTTATAAATTGATTAATTATGAGTATTAGAGTATATTTTGATTGGGTTGCATCTTATTTGACTAGTTTTGGATCGGCGGTCATCGGTTTGAGGTGTTAGGGCGGTGTTGGAGCCGGTTTTGGAACGTCGGAGTGAGGTAAGTCTCCTGTCTAACACTGTGAGGGGAAAACTACCCCTAGGTGGTATATTTGAAGTGTACAACTTGTTTTGGGACTACGTACGCACGAGGTGACGAGAGTCCGTACGTAGTTAGATTCATGTTATTGGCCTGGTAGACTTAGGTTCACACCATGTTGTACTTGTACTATAGGGATTATCCTTGCTTGTTTAATTCCTTATTTTACATATCTACTTGAGACTAGACTTGCTATTGTAGAGACTTCACGATTTCACGATTAGTCACCGAATAACTTTACTCCTCCTACGGCATTTTTCCGTGATATATATATATACACTTCATTGAAAGGTTTTTGTTAAAGAAATTACAACTCACACGTTTATTCGTGAGTGGGGTCAAGGACCCGTCAAAGCTTCTTATTCTAATGGGATCGGGCCATTCGCCTCTGCATGATTATGTATTTCACTCTTATGGGATCGGGCCGATCGCCTCGGCAGAATTTATGTACCACACTCTCATGGGAGCGGGTCGTTCGCCTCGGCAGTTTAATAGATACATCTATGGTTCGTGCCGTTCGACCCTCGGCAGTGCACAGTTTAAATGTTTATGTTGGATCGGGTCGTACGCCTCGGCATTTCCTATATCTTATCCTCATGGAATCGTACGTAATATTTGGCAAGAAGCCAGTGATTCTGCGAGTTTTCCCGATTTGAGTTATGACAATCTATCTGATGAGATCCACTATATCTATATATATGCTCCGGTTAAGGAGGGAATTTCTAATGGAGAGCTTGAGTTCCTCGTAAAGAAGGGGATCTATA
Source organism: Nicotiana tabacum (assembly GCF_000715075.1). Lineage (NCBI taxonomy): Eukaryota > Viridiplantae > Streptophyta > Magnoliopsida > Solanales > Solanaceae > Nicotiana > Nicotiana tabacum. The sequence continues at coordinate 93,487,095 of NC_134102.1, forward strand.
CCGCGTGATTTATAATTTTTTATCTCATTTGTTTACTCTGCCTCATATTTACTTACCTCTTTACTGTACCTGATGTTATTGGACCACTAGTGAGTGTCGATATCGACCCCTCGTCACTACTCCTCCGGGGTTAGGCTAGATACTTACTGGGTACTCATTGATTACGTACTCATACTACACTTGCTGCACATTTTTGTGCAGGTACATATGTGACTAGTAGCCTTGTGAGAGCAGAGGCGTGTATGCATGCGGGGACTTACGCGAGCTGCATTCCATATTATGACCCGCAGCCAGTAGAGTCTCCTTCAGAGTATTTATATTTCTCTCGTCCAAATTTGTATTTCGGACAGATGTTGTATTTTATTTTACATTCCTAGTTGATGCTCATGCACTTGTGACTCCGGGTTTTGGGGTTATTATGGGTTGTTTTGTATTGAAATTGTTAAAAATATTATTATTTACACAGTGAATTCCATCTTTTACTATTTAATTGAAGGAAAATATGACTTCAAAAATATTAAAATGCGAACCAAATTAAGTATTTATTTTTGGCTTGCCTGACAGCGGTGTCCGGCGCCATCACGACCTTTAATCGATTTTGGGTCGTGACAGATCATAACAGTCCTAGCCTCAATAACTGACTCAATGTCCTAATTCACTCATGGCTAGAACATCCAACATCCTAGAGAAGTCTAATAATGTTACATGTCCCTTATGAAACCATGAGCCCTCATAACAAGAACAAAAGAGTAAGTTGAATCCATACATTCAAATCAAATGCTCAAATATATTTTAAGGACTCATATATATCAAAGAAAATCGCTCACTCTCACAAAAGAAGTCGCATGCATGCAATTAGTACCATAGGCACTACTTTAATTCATACCCACTAGCAAGAATAAGATGTCAATTTATACAGCTATATTTTTCCTTCTCTTTTTTCTAGATTTTTTTCTCTACAATTTTCGGTAGTGGTGTATTCTTTTACAAAACAACTACACCTTTCTTCCTTTCATTGGTTCCACTCGAAAGCCACCCAAATTCCCTTCTTACTTTTTTTAGCGCTCATTTCACAATTAAAGTGCCTTAAGAGGTAAAAGGATCAAAACAATGTCAACTAAGAACAAAAAGGGTATAAGCATGTAATGTGGGTGCCAAATAAAATTCTATAGGTTCAAAATAGTTAACTAAGGATAAATTTTATTTGTGATAAGTATTAAGCTCAAAAAGAACAAAGACACCCTAAACTCATTTTTCAGCCCAAGTCTCACCTAAAATTTCACTTCAACTCACATATCGGGCAAGTTCTAGACACAAGTACAATGGCATGGACTACACAAAAATATCACTTCACACATGGTACATGACTCGCTAAGGATGGTTTCATTCCGACTCTCAAACTCATGCAAGTATTCGCGGAGCCACAAGATATTAAGCATTAAGCACAAAGTGAACATAAGTCAAGAAAATGACACATAGGAGTCACAAAACATAACATCCAATTTATAAAGGCATCATGATCAATTTTAAAATATAGGGAAGATACTACACATGCCAAAACCTAAATATGCTACTATAAAACAAGTCATGCCTAGGAATCTCATCTTTCTCCCTTCATTTTTTCCCAAGTCCTACTCTAAAATAAATAAAAGAAAAGAAAAAACTACTACCCTATTCAAACTGCATCCCATGGAAAAGAATCAATGCACAAAGAAAAACCGCGGGGGATTATTTCTACCTAAAAGAAACTAAAAGACATATTTTTGGATTTTTGTTTAGACTTTAATCCCTCGAGAAAACTGTCTAGGAGATCCGTCGTCAGGAAAAGTCCATTTTTTCTAACTTTTTTTTTTCGATTTTTTAAAAAAAATAAAAAATTAGGAGCTACTAAAATACTACACAACTACGAAAATAAAAATAAGAAGCTAAAATCAAAATAAGAAGTTAACATTTTTCTACCATACTACTACTAATTATCTAGAGGAATTCTCCCACCCCACACTTAAAGGAGTGCAGTGTCCCCAATGCACAAATAAAGAAAATAATAATGAGGGTGGACAAGAAACTCCCTGAAAGGCCAAAGGCCGAAGCAATAGCGGCTCATGGGGTACTCAGACTTTCCCCAGACATGGTCCTTTGTGTTGGCACCCCACACTTAGTTCTCACCATTTAGCTCGCTTTTGCACTTTTTCAATGGATTTGATTGCTATGCTTATAATCCTATAAAATAAAAACAGACACTACAAAAATAATATAATAAAAATAAAAATAAAAGAAAGCAGTAAAGCTGGGATGCCTCCCAACAAGCGCCTGATTTAACGTCGCGGCCCGACTTGAAACACTTTTTGCCTCCACCTCGAACTTATGAATTGAACCCCCAATTTGGCTTCAAGCTTTTTGCTATGCCTGCGGGGTGGTAGGATAAATGTAATTAGGCCAAGTAACCAATTTTGCATTCTACACTTCTTGGCCTTCAGAGGTATGTAATTCTTTCTCTCTGGCACAATAAATTCCAGAATGTAAGCACCTTGTTCCTCGTCCGTTGGCTCCTCCAAAGGCTCGAATGACTCAATTCCCATATCATCATCCAAACACAATGTCATAAAATGCATGGAATGAGGACCAATACGCTCCAGCTCTAAATCTGCGTCACTATTTACATCCTCATATGTACTGTCACGACCCGAAATTTCCCACCGACGGGACCGTGATGGCGCCTAACATTTTACTTGCCAGGCAAGCCAACATTAGAAAATCATTAAACCAATTCCTTATTTCCATTCAGTAAATAACAATAATTAACTAATATAAAATATAATTAGTGCGAAATATCATAAAACTGTATTAATTACTACCACCCGGATCTGGAGTCACAATTCATGAGCATTCTAGAATTTACTACAAGTAATAGTCTGAAAGAAATACAACTGTCTCAATGAAAGAAAATAGTAGGGCATAAAAAGATAGACTTCAAGGTCTGTGAACGCCGACAGATCTACCTTGAGTCTCCGGACAGCGGACCAATAGCAAATCTCGATCAACCTGAGTCGGTATCAAAATCTGCACAGAAAGTGCAGAGTGCAGCATCAGTACAACCGACTCCATGTACTGGTAAGTGTCGAGCCTAACCTCGACGAAGTAGTGACGAGGCTAAGGCAAGGCACCTACAATCAACCTGTACAATTTAACAGTGTATACGCAAATAACAGGAATGAAGAACTAAACAGGAAATGTCGGGAGGGGAGACATACTGAGGGGAATACAAGATAAAGAACTACAACAGAATGATCACCGGAGCAGTCAATATACCATGAATCAACAGGAATAGTGAATACAGTAAAGAAAAATGCACGGCATCACCCTTCGTGCTTTTACTCTCAATCTCACCATAAAATTAATAGAAACGGCACGAGCATCACCCTTCGTGCTTTTACTCTCATATCATGGCACGACATCACCCTTCGTGCATTAACACTCACAATATGGAACGACATCACCCTTCGTACATTAACACTCACAATATGGCACGGCATCACCCTTCGTGCATTAACACTCACAATATGGCACGACATCACCCTTCGTGCATTAACACTCACAATATGGCACGGCATCACCTTTCATGCATTAAAACTCTCCCTTACTATAATGCAATGCATAAATAATAACAGGAAGATAGAATAACAAGTACAAACCTTACTTCAACATTTGGTTCCATAATATCAATCTTAACTTTGAAATAAAAACTCAATTGTCACCAGAAAATTCCGTAAACATGATAAGAACGATAATTTGGACGACACTAGTATAACACGTAGCAATTTGGCATAGGAATGACACAATATCAGAAAAACAGAGAAACATGGAAAAACAGGTAAATTGGCGGAGCATAGGTACTCGTCACCTCACATATACGTCGCTCATATGAATTTCACTTAGCAAATAATCCAAGGTTCTTAATTCCCTCAAGTCAGGGTTAGACACAATACTTACCTCGCTCCGAATGCCACTTAATTCTCAATCACAGCTTTTTCTTTGGAATTCACCTCCAAACCACTCATATCTATACAAAAATGACTCAATAATATCAAATATTGCTAAATGAATCAATTAAATTGCATAAATTAAATTTTCCAAATTTTCCTCCAAAAAGTCAAAAAATCGACCCCGGGCCCGCTTGGTCAAAACCGGAGGTTCGGACCAAAATCCTTTTACCCATTCACCCCTGAGCCCGAATATGTAATTAGTTTTGGAATCCGAGCTCAAATTGAGGTCTAAATCCCCAAATTTCCGAAATCCCTATTTTCTACCCTAACCCATAATTCTACCATGAAAACTCTAGATTTTAGGTTGAAAATTCAAGAAATGTAATGGGTAATTGAAAGAAGATGGTTTAGAATCACTTAACAACAATTTGGGGAAGGAATGACTCTTGAAAAATCTCTCCTCACCGTTTGGTTTTTGAGAAAAATGAGTTTTTTGGAAAAAAATCCCGTTTTGGGTTCTGTTAAGTGCTGGGCGACAGTGTTCATCGCGTTCGCGAGAGCACTGTTGCGTTCGCGAAGGGTACTGACTGCCAAGCCTTCGCGTTCGCGAGACCCAGCTCGTGTTTGCGATGATCACTCCCCTCTGGCCTTCGCGTTCGCGAGACATTGCTCACGTTCGCGATGAAAAAAAGGCCGACTCCCCTCCCCAGTGCCTAACGCTACGCGTTCGCGATGGGCTTGTCGCGTTTGCGAAGGGTAACGCCCCATCGCTTCGCATTCGCGAAGAAGAAATCCTCAGCTGCCCAGTTTACTCTTCGCGTTCGCGAGAGTACCTTCGCGAACGCGAAGAAGGATATGCCAGAACACAGATTCTGCAGAAAAAATAGATTTTCAAAGTCCAAAACATCCCGTGGCCTATCCGAAACTCACCCGAGCCCTCGGGGCTCCAAACAAAACATTCACACAAGTCTAAAAACATCATACGAACTTGCTCGCGTGATCCAATCGCCAAAATAACACTTAGAACTCTAAATTTAGCACCAATTCAAATGAAATTCTCAAGAACACTTTAAAACTTCTAATTTCTCAACTAGACGTCCGAATCACGTCAAATCAACTCCATATCTCACCAAATTTCACAGACATGTCTGTAATATCATAATGAACTTGTATCGGGCTCCAGAACCAAAAATATGGATCCGATACTAACAATGTCAAATATCAATCAATTCTTAAAAACAAATAATTTCTAATCTTTTAATTTTCATCAAAAATTCATAACTCAAGCTAGGGACCTCCAAATTCGATTCCGGGCATATGCCCAGGTCCCATATTTTGATACGGACCTACTGGGACCGTCAAAGCACGGATCCGGGCCCGTTTACCAAAAATATTGACCGAAGTCAACTAAAATCAACTTTTAAGGCAAAAATTCTTATTTTCATTAGTTTTCAACATAAAAGCTTTCCAGAAACCTGCTCGGACTGCGCACGCAAATTGAGGAGGGTAAAAATGAGAGTTTTAAGGCTTAAGAGCGCAGATTCGAGTTCTAAAACATAAGTTGACCTTTTGGGTCATCAGATTCTCCACCTCTAAAATAACCATTCGTCCTCGAACGGACATAGCAAAATTCCTGGGCTGGTGAAAAGGTGGGGATATCGACTCCGCATATCGGACTCGGACTCCCAAGTAGCTGCCTCAATAGGCTGACCTCTTCACTGCACTCGAACTGAAGGGTAACTCTTTGACCTCAACTGTCGAACCTGCCGGTCTAGAATGGCCACCGGCTCCTCCTCGAAAGTCAAATCCTTATCCAATTGGACAGAGCTGAAATCTAACACGTGGGATGGATCACCATGATATTTCCGGAGCATAGATATATGGAATATCGGATGAACTGAAGATAACCCTATAGGCAACGCAAGTCGATAAGCTACCTCCCCCACTCTCTCGAGGATCTCAAATGGCCCGATATACCTAGGGCCCAACTTGCCCTTCTTCCCAAATCTTATAACACCCTTCATGGGCGATACCCGAAGCAATATTCTTTCTCCAACCATGAATACAATATCACGAACTTTACGGTCAGCATAAATCTTTTGCCTGGACTGAGATATACGAAGTCGATCCTATATAATCTTGACCTTGTCCAAGGCCTCCTGAACTAAATCTGTACCCAATAACCGAGCCTCCCCCGGATCGAACCACCCAACTGGAGACCTATACCGTCTACCATATAATGCCTCATAGGGAGCCATCTGAATTCTCGTCTGGTAGCTGTTATTGTAGGCAAACTCCGCTAATGGCAAAAACTGATCCTAAGAACCTACAAAGTCAATAACACAGGCGCGAAGCATATCCTCCAAGATCTGAATAGTACGCTCGGACTGCCCGTCCATCTGAGGATGAAATGCTGTGCTCAACTCAACCCACGTACCCAACTCAAGCTGAACTGCCCTGAAAAAGTGCGAGGTAAACTGCGTACCTCGATCAGAAATGATAGACACGGGCACACCGTGAAGACGGACGATCTCACGAATATAAATCTCTGCCAACTGCTCCGAGGAATAGGTAACTGCCACAGGAATGAAATGCGCAGACTTAGTCAGCCTGTCCACAATGACCCAAACTGCATCGAACTTCCTCTGAGTCCGTGGGAGTCCAACAACAAAGTCCATAGCGATACGCTCCCACTTCTACTCAGGAATATCTAACCTCTGAAGTAAACCACCAGGTCTCTGATGTTCACACTTTACCTACTGGCAATTTAGGCACCGAGCTACATAGGCAACTACGTCTTTCTTTATTCGCCTCCACCAATAATGCTGCCTCAAGTCCTGATACATCTTGGCGGCACCCAGATGAATAGAATACCGGGAACTGTGGGACTCCTCAAGGATCAACTCACGAAGTCCATCCACATTAGGCTCACAAATACGACCCTGCATCCTCAAAACTCTGTCATCTCCAATAGTAACCTGCTTGGCACCACCGTGCCGCACTGTGTCTCTAAGGACAAGTAAATGCGGATCGTCATCCTGCCGATCTCTGATGCACTCAAACAAGGAAGACCAAGCGACTGTACAAGCTAGAACACGGCTGGGATCAGAAACATCTAACCTCATGAACTGGTTGGCCAAGGCCTGAACATCCAATGCAAGCGGTCTCTCACCAACTGGAATATATGCAAGGCTACCCATACTGACTGACTTTCTACTCAAAGCATCAGCTACCACATTGGCCTTCCCGGGATGATACAATATGGTGATATCATAGTCTTTCAATAGCTCCAGCCACCTCCTCTGCCTCAAATTGAGTTCCTTCTGTTTGAACAAATACTGCAAGCTTTGATGATCAGTGAATACCTCACATGGCACGCCGTAAAGATAGTGCCTCCAAATCTTCAGCGCGTGAACAATGGCTGCCAGTTCTAGATCATGGACAGGGTAATTCTGCTGGTGAACCTTCAGCTGCCGTGAAGCATATGCAATAACCTTTCCACCCTGCATCAATACCTCACCCAGACCAATACGAGATGCGTCACAATATACTGTATAAGATCCTAAACCTGTGGATAACACCAATACCGGTGCCGTAGTCAAAGTTGTCTTGAGCTTCTGAAAGCTCGCTTCACACTCGTCTGACCACCTGAACGGGGCACCCTTCTGGGTCAATCTGGTCAATTGGGCTGCTATGGATGAAAACCCCTCCACAAATCGACTGTAATAGCCCGCCAAACCCAGGAAACTACGGATCTCTGTAGCTGATGTGGGTCTAGGCCAATTCTGGACTACCTCAATCTTCTTAGGATCCACCTGAATACCCTTTGCTGATACAACGTGACCTAAGAAAGCAATTGAACTCAACCAAAACTCGCATTTTGAGAACTTAGCATATAACTGGTTGTCTTTCAGAGTCTGAAGAACGATCCGAAGGTGCTGCTCATGCTCCTCTCGATTGTGGGAGTAGATCAAGATATCATCAATAAACACAACCACAAAGGAATCCAGGTAGGGTTTGAACACCCGGTTCATCAAATCTATGAATGTTGCTGGGGCATTTGTCAGCCCAAATGACATCACTAGAAACTCATAATGCCTATACCGAGTCCGAAAAGTTGTCTTAGGAATATTGGATACCCTAATCCTCAACTGATGGTAGCCAGATCTCAAATCAATCTTTGAAAACACCTTGGCACCCTAAAGCTGATCAAATAAATCATCAATCATCGGCAATGGATATTTGTTCTTGATTGTGACTTTGTTCAACTGCCGATAATCTATACACATCCTCATCGATCCATCTTTCTTCTTCACAAACAACATAAGTGCACCCCAGGGCGAGACACTAGGTCTAATGAAGCCATTATCCAGCAAATATCGCGACTGCTCCTTCAATTCTTTCAACTCTGGCGGGGCAATGCGATATGGCAGAATGGAAATAGGCTGAGTGCCCGGAGCCAAATCAATGCAGAAATCAATATCACTGTCGGGTGGCATCTCTGGCAGGTCTGCAGGAAACACCTCTGGAAACTCACGAACAACCGGCACTGAATCCATGGAAGGAACCTCCGCACTAGAATCGCGGACATAAGCCAAATAAGCTAGATACCCCTTCTCGACCATATGACGAGCCTTCACATAATAGATAACCCTGTTGGCAGAATGACCAAGATTCCCTCTCCACTCTAATCTAGGCAACCCCTGCAAGGCTAAGGTCACCATCTTGGCGTGACAATCTAATATAGCATGATAAGGTGACAGCCAATCCATACCCAGTATGACATCAAAATCAACCATGTCGAGAAGTAAAAGATCTACATGAGTCTCAAGACTCCTAATGGTGACCACACACGAATGATAAACATGATCTACAAAATAGGATCTCCCATTGGTGTGGACACATACACAGGAGCACTCAAAGAATCACGGGGCAAAACCAAATAGGAAGCAAAATAGGATGACACATAGGAGTAAGTAGATCCCGGATCAAATAGAATTGAAGCATCTCTACTACAAACTAAAATAGTACCTGTGATAACAGCGTCAGATGACTCAGCCTCATCCCTGGCTGGGAAAGCATAACACCGGGATGGGGCCCCACCACCCTGAACTACATCCCTGAGACGGCCTCTAGCTGGCTGGTCTGCACCTCTAATGCCCTGACCTCCACCTCTAACTGTCTGGCCCCTACCTCTAGCTGGCTGACCCCTGCCTCTGGCTGGCTGAGCAGGTGGTGCAGCAACTGGTTCCGAAACCATGGCACGAGAACTCTGATGTTGTGAGCTGCCCGTTGCCCGAGGGCAAAATCTAGCAATGTACCTCGGATCACCATAAGTATAACATAACCTCGACTGTTGTGACTGCTGACCTTAAAATTGACCCTGTCGACCTGAATAACCACCCTGATAACTCTGGAGTGGAGGTGCACTAATAGGAGCTGGTGGTACACTGCAGGCTAGCTGGTCGGAATAATACATTTGAGGGCCACGACCACCTGAGGCACCGTGGGATGCCTGGAGCGCTGAATGAAATGGCTTGGGAGGATAGCCTCTACCAAAAGTACTCCTGCCTCTAGATGAGGCACCGCTGAACTCACCAGAATGACGAGGCCTCTTGTTAGAACCCTGACCTCCCTGAGTAAGAACCATCTCAACTCGTCTGGCGACATTAGCAGCCGCCTGAAAAGAAATCTCACTCCCAGTCTCCTTAGCCATCTGCAATCTGATAGGCTGAGCAAGTCCATCAGTAAACCTCCTCACCCTCTCCCTCTCAGTGGGAAGCAGAAGAATAGCATGACAGGCCAAATCCACAAAACGGGTCTCATACTGAGTAACCGTCATACTGCCATGCTGGAGACGTTTAAACTGACGGCGACGCTCCTCTCTCAATGTGATAGGCAGAAACTTCTCTATAAAGAGCTGAGAGAACTGGTCCCAAGTAAGAGCAGGCGACCCAGCTGGTCTAGTCAACAAGTAATCTCTCCACCATTTCTTGGCGGAATCAGTCATCTAAAATACAGCAAAATCGACCCCATTGGTCTCCACTATACACATGTTCCGTAGAACCTCGTGACAGCTGTCAAGATACTCCTGGGGTTCTCTAAAGGGGCACCACTGAAGTGAACAGGAAAGATCTTGGTAAACCTGTCCAATCTCCATAAAGCCTCAAAAGACATAGCTGGCCTATCTCCGACCTGTGCCGCAATAACCGGCTAAACTAATCCGATTGGCTGAGCTGCTGGAGCCTGATACTGGGGAGCTATCTACTCCGGAGCAGGAGTGGTAGGAGTCTGGGCTCCTCCTCCAGCCTAAGAGACTGCTGGTGCCATAGGAAATGCGCCAGTCTGGCCCACACTCTCCATAAGGCCCACCAAACGGACCAAAGCGTCCTGAAGTACTGGGGTAGCAATGAACCCCTCCGGAAGCTGAGCTGGTCCGACAGGAACAGTCTGGGCTGGAACCTCCTCGACAATCTCTATCTGAGGCTCTACTGCTGGGGCTGCTGCTCGAGCCCTAGGCTGAGCCCTGCCCCTGCCTCGGCCTCTGACATGGCCTCGGCCTCGACCTCTGCCCCACGTAGGAGCTATCACTGGAGGATCTGGATTCTGCTCAGCTGAGAAAGCGGTACGTGTTCTCGCTATCTGTGAGAGAATAAGAGTAGAAGAGTTCAATCAGTGTTGAGAAAGCAAAATCGCACCACAAAGAAGAATAGAAGTGAAACTTGTTCCTAAACTTCATAGCCTCTATAAGATAAGCACATACGTCTCCGTACCGATCCTCCAGACTCTACTAAGCTTGCTCGTGAATCGTGAGACCTATGTAACCTAGGGCTCTGATACCAACTGTCACGACCCAAAATTTCCCACCGACGGGACTGTGATGACGCCTAACATTTCACTTGCCAAGCAAGCCAATGTTAGAAAATTATTAAACCAATTCCTTATTTCCATTCTGTAAATAACAATAAATGACTAAAATGAAATATAATAAGTGTGGAATATCATAAAACTGTATTAATTACTACCACCCGGATCTGGAGTCACAATTCACGAGCATTCTAGAATTTACTACAAGTAATAGTCTGAAAGAAATACAATTGTCTCAATGAAAGAAAACAGTAGGACATAAAAAGATAGACGGGGACTTCAAGGTCTGTGAACGCCGACAGATCTACCTTGAGTCTTCGGACAGCGGACCAATAGCATATCTCTATCAACCTGAGCCGGTATCAAAATCTGCACAGAAAGTGCAGAGTGCAGCATCAATACAACCGACCCCATGTACTGGTAAGTGTCGAGCCTAACCTCGACGAAATAGTGACAAGGCTAAGGCAAGGCACCTACAATCAACCTATACGATTTAACAGTGTATACGCAAATAACAGGAATGAAGAACTAAACAGGAAATGTCGAGAGGGGAGACATACTGAGGGTAATACAAGATAATGAACTATAATAGAATGATCACCAGAGCAGTCAATATACCATGAATCAACAGGAATAGTAAATACAGTAAAGAAAAATGCACGGCATCACCCTTCATGCTTTTAGTCTCAATCTCACCATAAAATTAATAGAAATGGCATGGTGTCACCCTTCGTGCTTTTACTCTCATATCATGACACGACATTACCCTTTGTGCATTAACACTCACAATATGGCACGATATCACCCTTCGTGGATTAACACTCACAATATGGCACGGCATCACCCTTCGTGCATTAACACTCACAATATGTCACAGCATCACCCTTCGTGCACTAACACTCACAATATGGCACGGCATCACCCTTCGTGCATTAACACTCACAATATGGCACGGCATCACCCTTCGTGCATTAACACTCTCCCTTACCATAATGCAATGCATAAATAATAACAGGGAGATAGAATAACAAGTATAAACCTTACTTCAACATTTGGTTCCATAATATCAATCTTAACTTTGAAATAAAAACTTAATTATCACCAGAAAATTCCGTAAACATGATAAGAAAGATAATTTGAACGACACTAGTATAACACGTAGCAATCTGGCATAGGAATGAGACAATATCAGAAAAACAGAGAAACATGGAAAAACAGGTAAATTGGCGGCGCATAGGTACTCGTCACCTCACATATACGCCGCTCACATGAATTTCACTTAGCAAATAATCCAAGGTTCCTAATACCCTCATGTCAGGGTTAGACACAACACTTACCTCGCTCCGAATGCCACTTAATTCTCAATCACAGCTTTTCCTTTGGAATTCACCTCCAAACCACTCGTATCTATACAAAAATGACTCAATAATATCAAATATTGCTAAAGGAATCAATTAAATTGCATAAATTAAATTTTCCCAAATTTTCCTCCAAAACCGGAGGTTCGGACCAAAATCCTTTTACCCATTCACCCCTGAGCCCGAATATGTAATTAGTTTTGGAATCCGACCTCAAATTGAGGTCTAAATCCCCAAATTTCCAAAATTCCTATTTTTTACCCTAACCCCTAATTATACCATGAAAACTCTAGATTTTAGGTTGAAAATTCAAGAAATGTAATGGGTAATTGAAAGAAGATGGTTTAGAATCACTTACCAACAATTTGGGAAAGGAATGACTCTTGAAAAATCGCCCCTCGCCGTTTGGTTTTTGAGAAAAATGAGTTTTTTGGAAAAAATCCCGTTTTGGATTCTGTTAAGTGCTAGGCGACAGTGTTCATCGCGTTCGCGAGAGCACTGTTGCATTCGCGAAGGGTACTGGCTGCCAAACCTTTGTGTTTGCGAGACCCAGCTCGTGTTTGCGATGTTCACTCCCCTCTGGCCTTCGCGTTCGCGAGACATTGCTCACGTTCGCGATGAAAAAAAGGCCGACTCCCCCTCCCCAGTGCCTAACGCTACGCGTTCGCGAAGGGTAACGCCCCTATTGCTTCGCATTCGCGACCAAGCCTTCGCGTTTGCGAAGAAGAAATCCTCAGCTGCCCAGTTTACTCTTCGTGTTCGCGAGAGTACCTTCGCGAACGCGAAGAAGGACATGCCAGAAAACAGATTCTGCAGAAAAACCAGATTTCCAAAGTCCAAAACATCCCGTGGCCTATCCGAAACTCACCCGAGCCCTCGGGGCTCCAAACAAAACATTCACACGAGTCTAAAAATATCATACGAACTTGCTCGCGTGATCCAATTGTCAAAATAACACCTAGAACTCCAAATTTAGCACCAATTCAAATGAAATTCTCAAGAACACTTTAAAACTTCTAATTTCTCAACTGGACGTCCGAATCACGTCAAATCAACTCCATTTCTCACCAAATTTCACAGACATGTCTATAATATCATAATGAACTTGTACCGGGCTCCGGAACCAAAAATATGGACCCGATACTAACAATACCAAATATCAATCAATTCCTAAAAATAAATAATTTATAATCTTTTAATTTTCATCAAAAATTCATAACTCAAGCTAGGGACCTCCAAATTCGATTCCGGGTATACGCCCAGGTCCACTTTAAAACTTCTAATTTCTCAACTGGACGTCCGAATCACGTCAAATCAACTCCATTTCTCACCAAATTTCACAGACATGTCTATAATATCATAATGAACTTGTACCGGGCTCCGGAACCAAAAATATGGACCCGATACTAACAATACCAAATATCAATCAATTCTTAAAAATAAATAATTTATAATCTTTTAATTTTCATCAAAAATTCATAACTCAAGCTAGGGACCTCCAAATTCGATTCCGGGTATACGCCCAGGTCCCATAATTCGATACGGACCTACCGGGACCATCAAAGCACGGATCCGGGCCTGTTTATCAAAAATGTTGACCGAAGTCAACTAAAATTAACTTTTAAGGCAAATGTTTTTATTTTCATTAGTTTTCAACATAAAAGCTTTCCGGAAACCTGCCTGGACTGTGTACGCAAATCGAGGAGGGTAAAAATGAGATTTTTAAGGCTTAAGAGCGCAGATTCGAGTTCTAAAATATAAGATGACCTTTTGGGTCATCACATGTACACACACTCATGCCTCATTTTTTTTTAAGATTAAGACTTCTGAATCTAAATACATATCTGATTTCCTCAACATGGACATCATCAATAAAAGTATGGTCGAATGATTGACTCTCCACTTTTAGCTCCTCAATTTGGCGTATAAGCTCATTTTCAGTTTTACACAACTCAAAACTATTTTGTTGGGCATTAGACATAACAACCTTTGCATTCAATTGAGCTTCCAAGTCGTGAATAGTAGTGCCAAATTTTTTGATCTCCTGTCCCAGTTCAGCTCTTCCTTCTATTAAGTCTTTATCCTATCTCTAATTTTCTCACATTGAGCTTCTTATATTTCTAATCATTCAGCTTGTTCCATTAGCCAAGTTTGGCTCAAAATCTCATCTTCTTCAAAAAATTTCTCTTGCTGGAACTCACTCTCTTCTCCAATTTTAAGCTCTTCGTGACTATCAACTAAGGCTGCAACTTGTTGATCATCGAATGTTTCAAACCATTCTTCTACTTTGGCCTTCATTCTCTTCATTGTGACCTTGACATTTTCCATCTCTTTTTGATGTTCATGAGTTTGCTCCATTAAAAATTGAGTTTGCTCCATTATTTGCCTCAACAGGTCCGTAGTCTGAGCATCATATTCCACATTCTCCACTTTGTTCCTATTAAACTCACAACAGTTATTAGAAACATCACAATAAGGGCTCGAATAAGGATAAAAAGAATTAGGACAGTCATCCCAATGGACACCTTGACCGCCACACATATTATAAATATTTCACTCATAAGATTGAGATGGTGCACCGAACTCGCTCTCAGGAATATTTTGATAATTTTTCCACAAGTGGGGTCCTCCACAATATGGACAAGGATCATCATAGTAATAATAACTATCATTCGAACAATTTTCATTCCAAGATGTCATGTGAAAATAAGTTTAAAAAAAGAATACTAACTAAATAAGAAAATTAAAAACTTGAACAAAAATCAACTAAAAGCTAAACTTAGATAAACAATCAATAACTAAGTCCCCAGCAACGACGCCAAAACCTATTGGTTCCCTAAGTACACGCAAGTATATGTGGTCATCAAGTAATAAAGTGACTCGAAAGTCGGATGTCGAACCCACAGAGACTTAGATTAATCGATAACTAAGCAAACTAAAATCAATTAACTGTCCAAGATAATCAAAAATATTTTTTTATCTACTAAACTACTTTTGCAAATATTGAACAAGTAATTAGCTAATTTATCAGGGATGCAAATGTGTGTTTTGGAGTTTACTCAAAGGAGATGAAGATTCCAGGGTTGTGGTCAGTTTATCAATCCTATTAAGTTCAATAACCACACTTGTTAATTCAGATTATTAATGGTTGCTAATTGATCGGATCGTTTATATGAATAGCATGTTCCCACAATACTACTCGCCTATCCACAATATATCAATCCTATATTCCTATGGTATTGAATTTATCATGAACGAATATAATACGATTTTTAACTAAGCAAGACGGTTAGGTATATTCCTATCCTAATCGCGAAATCTTTTCCCGAGCCACGGGTTTAGAAACAAGCTCTCTTTAATTCTACTCTAATCTAAATACGGCTTTCCCAAGCATAGCATAAATAGTAAATAGAACTCCACTGCTGGCCAAATAATTAAGCAATTATGCACAGAATTAGAGAAACAACCAAAGATGATAACTCAAACTAATGGTAATATAATTAATAAACTTCAATTTTCATGACAACCACAACCCTAGAACGCGAAGTTTAGCTCCACATAGACATGGTAGCAAAATAATAATTCATCTAAAGAAACGTGAAGATTACTAAGTTTGATGGAAGAAAGATAGAATCTGATAAATTTCGGCCTCCACGGCGGCTCTGTGTTCTCCCTTGGTCAAAAGTTCTGTAAAAATTGTGTTTAATGACTATTTATAGGTGTAAGGAAAAGCCTAGACGAAATAACCAAGTCCAAAACTAAAAAAGAAACAAAATAACTTTGAAACCCGAACTCGTGCATCAAGGTATGAAACATGTGAACGTCCCGCGTCAGACCTGGCCTCACGACCTTAAACGCGCAAGAATTAGCTCGCATCGCGCCACTGTACGCTAGGATATCTCCTACGTCGTTACTCCAATTTGATTTCTTTTGTTAGTGCTAGTTGCCTAACTTTTCTTTCCAAGCTTCATGCAATCACAACCAAAACTGTTGCTATTCCAGATAAGTTCTCTTATGCTTCTTTTTGTTAGTTTCTCCTTTTGCATGTCTTATCTTTCAACTCCAATTTCTTTGTGCACTTTGCTCTAAATTTTATCTAAAATGTATCTACACATAAAATAACCTCAAATTAAGCGTACATATAATACAATTTAGCATTAAAATACCTAAATGTAAGGTTAGTAATGCACTAAAAATATATAATTATAGCCAAACATCACAAGCTTTCCAAATCACTTCCAATTGACTCCTACACATATAAATATCATTATTAAGCTCGAGTCACAAATATTCACACCAAAATTTACAAGATCGAGGCTTAATGCAAGGCAAATTACATGCAAAAATATGAATTTTTAGCCTAACATCAATTGGGTATTTTTGGAAACTATCGAAAATATTCTTTGGAGTTTATATCTCAGTTTTGAGAATGTTTGGTGAAGATTAAAGTTGATTTTGGATGAATTTTCTGATTATTGAAACTCGAAGATGAAGAAGATATATTAACGTTGTATTATAATTGTATGTAAATTATATTTAAGTTACATTATGTTATAGTTATATTTTTTTTATTTGAATGATGTATGAAAGTTGATAAAATAGTTGTATAATATATGAATCGTTGTATGAAATTTGTATTTAAGTTATAAATACTTTCTTATTACATAAAATTGTTGATATGTATCAAAATTGTATTAAGAGAGAAATTTTTTATTGAAATTTCATAGAAGAAGAAGAACACACCACTTACAAAATATATACAAATAATATATAAAATACATACAAGACATATTTGTATAAAAATTTTATGAAAATTGTATTTACGTTTTATTATATTGCAGTTGTTTTTAGCTGGGTAAAAATGATGTATGAAAGTTATAGATGAGTTATAAATAAGTTGTATACTATATAATTAGTTGTTTAAAACTTATTTTTAGTTTATATGTTGTTGTAGATGTATCAAATTTGAATATTCCTCCATTTAACTTATCTGGTTTAGGTGCTGTCGACCGTCAGTGTCTCTATTGCTTTTGTTTGACGCAACTTTCTGGTTCAAGCTATTAAAATAGTTTTATAACATTTGGTTCTCAATTAAGTCTTGAACTATTTACGTTACTATAGTTCGACATTATTGGAATGGCTATACTACAATTAAGGCATTATTGGAAAGAGGAGAGGAGAGAAGGAAAAAAGTGTAATTGAATCCCATAATTTATAACAACAACAACTCAGTAAAATCTCAGGAGTGGGGTCTGGGGAGGGTAGAGTGTACGCAGATCTTACCCCTACCCCAAGGGAGTATAGAGGTTATTTCTAGTAGACCCTCGTCTTAAGAAGACGAAAAGAGAGATAATATATCAGTACTAACAACATAAAACAATAAAAATAATGACAGCAATGTAAGAACCAGAGAATAGATAAAAAACAACACTAACAACAACCAGAAGATAAGGCCATGCATAATGAAAAATGGGAGAATAGTGTGAGCACAATATTAATCACTAGCAGTCTATGATAAAACCCTATCAGACTAGCCTCACACTTGTATAAAGTAGAAAAATGCTCAACTACCTCCTAACCTATAACCCTAATGCTCGGCCTCCATACCTTCCTATCAAGGGCCATGTCCTCAAAAATCTGAAGTCACACCATGTCCTGTCTGATCACATCTCCCCAATACTTCTTAAGTCGCCATCTACTTCTTATCGTACCCACCAAAACCAACCGCTCACACCTCCTTACCAGGGCATTTGGGTTTCTCCTACGTACGTGCCCGTACCATCTGAGTCTCGCTTCCCACATCTTGACATCCATAGAAGCCACGCCCACCTTCTTCCGAATATCTTCATTCCTAATCTTATCCATCCTAGTGTGCCCGCACATACACATCTGCTACTTTCATCTTATGGATATGTGAGTGCTTAACTGGCAAACACTCAGTCCCATACAACATGGCCGGTCTAGCCATCACTATATAAAACTTATCTTTGAGTAACATAGGTGCTTTCTTGTCACATAGAACTCTAGATGCTAATCTCCATTTCATCCACCCCACCCCAATACGGTGTGTGACATCCTCGTCTATCTCCCCATCTCGCTGGATAACTGACCCAAGATACTTGAAACTGCTTCTCTTTGGGATGACCTATGATCCAAGCTTCACTTCCGTGCCCGCATCCCTCGGCTCCGCGCTGAACTTGCACTCCAAGTATTCCGCCTTAGTCCTGCTCAACTTGAAACCCTTAGACTCAAGGACTTGTCTCCAAATCTCCAACCTCTCGTTAATGCCGCCTCGCGTCTCATCAATTAGAACTATGTCATCAACAAATAACATACACCATGACACCTCCCCTTGAATGTGGCGTGTTAGTGAGTCCATAACCAAGGAAAATAAGAACGGGCTGAGCGCAGATCCTTGGTGTAACCCCCTAATAATTGGGAAATGCTCTGAGTCGCCTCCCATTGTCCTAACCCGAGTCTTAAATCCATTATACATGTCCTTAATCGTCCTAATATAGGCAACCGGCACACCTTTAGCCTCCAGGCATCTCCAAAAAATCTCTCTAGGGATCTTGTCATACGCTTTCTCCAGGTCAATAAACAGCATGTGCAAATCCTTCTTCCTATCCTTGTACTGCTCCACTAACCTCCTAATAAGGTGGATAGCTTTTGTAGTCGAATAACCCGGTATGAACCCGAACTGGTTATTGGATATAGACACCGTCCTCCTCACCCTCACTTCTACCACCTTCTCCCAGACTTTTATGATATGACTTAGTAACTTGATACCCCTATAGTTGTTACAACTTTGTATATCACCTTTGTTCTTGTACAAATGCTCCACATCCATCGTCTTCATCTTGAAAATAATATTAAACAGCCTAGTCAGCCACTCCAAGCCTGCTCTACCCATACACTTTCAAAATTCTACCGGAATATCGTCTGGCTCGGTTGCTCTACCCCTACTCATATTACGCATAGCCCCCACGACCTCCTCGACCTTAATGCGCCCACAGTACCTAAAGTCTCGGTGACTCTCAGAATGCCCCCAATTCATCAAGCACAATGTCCTGATCCCCTTCTTCATTCAGAAGTCTATGAAAGTAAGTCTATCATCTCCTCTAAATTTAATCCTCTCCCATCAATAATCTACTGCCCTCGTCTTTGATGCATCTCACCTGATCCAGATCCCGAGCCTTCCTCTCTCTTGTCTTGGCCAGTCGGAATAACTTTTTCTCCCCGCCTTTGTCCCCCAGTTCCTCGTACATACGGCCAAATGCCGCAGTCTTAACCTCCGTGACTGCCAACTTCGCCTCCTTCCTAGCTACCTTATATCTCTCTCTGCTCGCTCTCCTCTCCTCCTCGCTTGTGCTCCATACTAGCTTCAGGTATGCCACCTTCTTCGCTTCCACTTTACCTTGGACTACTTCATTCTACCACTAGTCACCTTTGTGCCGGCCAGAGCAACCCTTCGAGACCCCTAACACCTCTCTTGCAGTCTCCCTAATACAGTTAGTCGTCGTCGTCTATATAGCGCTCACGTCTCCACTACTCTTTCCAGGCTCCCATAGCCGATAATCTCGCCTCCAACTCTTGGGCTTTATCCTCAGTCAAGGCTCCCACCTGATCCTCGGTTGACCTCATACAAACCTCTTCTTCCTCTTTATCATGATACCGACGTCCATCACTAAGAGCCTATGCTGTGTCGCGAGGGTCTCACCCGATATAACCTTGCAATCCTTGCCCAGGAAAAGATGAGAGGAGAGAAAAAAGGAAAATGGTGCAACTGAATCCCCTAATTTAAGGCACTAATAATAGATTGTATATAAATTGTAAGAAATCCTTGTTTAGGCGGGTAATATACAAAATTAAGATAATTTTGGTAAGTAAGTTTCAAATATTATATATGAACGAAAAAATCTCATATTAGTAGCTTTCCAAATGTTATCCCTGATATTAGTGTTTAGTCACAATTTAAAAAGATATTAAACTTTAGTCGTTCTATTTAATTGCGGGTATATTTTGGACAAAAGTATCCTTAACACATTGAACAACTCCGGTAATCGTTACTAGATTTTAAATATTTTACAAGTAAAACTCCAGCATAATGTAATGAAGTTCAAAAAACTCTCTACATTGAAATTTAAAATTCACGGTACTGTATTTTAGAGCTGTTAAAGGTAAAATTTCTAGCAAACTATACTAAAATTCAAATATTTATAGGTTCAAACCCCCAGTAATAATTACAGGGGTTTGAATCCTTTCACGTTGTTTTCATATATTTGATCGCATTTTCAAATGCATTAGCAACGTTGCCATCGCTCCGACTAAATTGATATTTGCCCCAATTAACAACTCAACAATTGATACTTGAGTTTGAAGCCCCATGAATGATTTTATATCAGCGCCTAAAAGTGGCTACGCCAACATATTTTTTCCCAGAATTCTTTGGAATATTATGGTTGGAGAAGATTGGTTGCCAAAGATTAAAAAAATATGAAAAGAAAATAAAAACAAATTAAGGAAAAAATACAATCAATAGTCTATCTACGACGCCGTTCTATTCCTTCATATTGTAAAATTTCTGAGCCCCATCACTTTATCACTCGCCCTCTCTTTTTTCTCCTCTCAAACAACCAAAGCTCAATGCGTATCTTCAATAGCTCTTCCCACTCTTCCAAGAAGGTAAGAAAACCTTTTTTTCTTATGAGTATCCTCAGTAGCTCTTTTTCTTTTGCTTGTTTTGGTAATACTAAAAAAAGAATGGCAATGGAAGCAGGAGAAGGAGGAAAAAGAATGGTTAGGAGCAAGTTTCAAGGCTGAGAATTTTATACCGGGTATAGTAATTGGTTTCATTCTTGGGTTGTTGTTGGATTTGTCTAAGCCTTCCAAAAATACAACTAACACTTTGAAGAAGACAAGTCATTTGTTGAGCAGAAATCAACCTGAAAAGATTTTGGCCCCACCTAAACCTGATGATGAAGACCTCAAAATGGTTTGCTTTTATTTTCAGTTAAATTTTGGTACTATTTTTTGTTTCTTCATTTAAGGTGGAGGGTTTTTTTTACTTCCATCTGTACATTTTTTGATAATTCTTTGGGGTTTGTAATATGACTTATACTGAAAGGACAAAAATAAATATTAGTAAAACAAGGGAATGCAAAGTGGATTAAAAAAAAAAATAGGCATATGAAAGGATTGATTAGAAATTAGTTTTTAAGAGGATTAGTCACTCCCTTAAAGAAAAAGTAGTACTCCCTCCGTTATGTGAACCTGTTTGACTGGACACGGAGTTTAAGAAAAAATAAAACTTTTGGAATTTGTGGTCCTAAACAATTCAAAAAGGGTCCCAAAGTATTTGTGTGGTTATAAACTAAGTTGTTCGGACTCGGGTGCAGGTGTCCGATACGAGTGCGGATCTAGAGGTCAGATCCTTCATTATCTAAATTTTAAGATTTTGGGATATGGATCCTGATACGGATACGGGTACGGAAATTCGGCTAAAAATAATTCAAATATTTAAAAATAGTGTTATAAAAATATGTCTAACTTATGAGACATTATGTGAAAAACTTATAAGGTATTCCGAGAAGGAGAAAATATTGATCAAGAGGAGAATCCAAGAAGGAGACAAAAGGAAATGTACTAACATAAAAAATTCTATACACAAGGTATTCCATTTTCTTCAATTTCACCCTAGCTTTTATTTTGATTTCATAAATCATAGTATCTGTCCCGAATTTCTCTGTCGATTTTGGTCAAAGTGCCCAAAATCGGTTGACCCACACCCACGTCGTGTCGACACGGGTACGGCATCGAAAGTGAAGAGTCCGAGCAACTTAGGTTATAAAAGCTTCTCATTAAGGGTAGAATTGTAAGTTTAAGCAAAATTATTTCCAAATTTAGAAAGGGGTCATTCTTTTTGGAACGGACCAAAAAGGAAATAAGTTCACATAAACTGGAACGGAGGTAGTAGTATTTATTTCCAAAGTTTGTACAGTAATTTTTTTTGTTAGCATATTCTGGTAACTCTTGCTTTGGTCCTCATATTGCAAAAGCTAACTAGATATGTAAAACCTGTTTGGTGATACAAGTGGAAATCCCTTAGTGATCAGAATGCTGTTTCACTGTATTTTAGTATTAGTTGACTTTTGAGGATATAAATATTCAGGCAAACTCGTTGCTTGTGAATTCTTTCTGCAACAGTGAATTTCCAGGCTCTGGAGATATGTTAATTATTAGATGCCCCTATAAAAATTTGTTGCCTTATTAACTGTTGCCGAGTTGGATGAATCTTCATTTCGTGATGCCTAGCTATAGAGATGCTTCCTTTAGTGTCAAAGTTGTTGCTTAGGCTGCTTGGAAAATTAATAGGGAGCATGTACATTTTTGAGGGGTTGAAAATTGGCATCTTCATCAAACACTTAGCCCGGAAAGTAAATTGAACACAATTTAACTCCTACCTAGTGTTGCTTTTTCTTTTTGACATGTGATTTTGGCTGCCAACTAGTGGGAGTGAGAGATGAGTGGCGCAAAACAAAATTGGCATTCATGAAAATAGTTTTCCTAAACGAGAAACTGAGAAACTACTGTATACTCCTATTTTGTGTTTCCTTATCTTGAAAATGCTGGAATCCAGTTTTCTTTTCCCTTTAATTTGTTTGTGTTGGTACTGTATTCCTTTTTTTTTTTCCATAGTTGAGGTCATCAATGAACCTCTTGATCCTCTCTCTCTCTCTCTCTCTCTCTCTCTCTCTCTCTCTCTCTCTCTCTCTCTCTCTCTCTCTCTCTCTCTCTCTCTCTCTCTCTCTCTCACACACACACACACACACACACTCTCTCTACCTTTCTCTCTTTACAATGGTAAAAGAAGCTGATACGGGATGCTTGTCATCAATGTAACATATATAGTGAATAGTGATAGTATATAATTAATTGTCTCTAGGTTGAATGGATTCTTTTTTTGAGAATGATAACATTTTATAAAATATAAAACAGCACAAAGTTTGTGCTGCTAAAAGTGACAGAATACATCCCCAAAAAGGTAAAATAATCCCCCCACTACAAAAAGCTTACAAGGATTCTATGATATCAAGTATGGAGTCACAATCATTTACAGGGCATTCTTTACACCAAAAAAGAAAGAGTACTAAACAGTTCATTTTGATTTTCTGAATGGAGTTGCTAACATTCTCAAAACATCCGGAGTTACTCTCGTTCCAGACTGACCACCAAATGCAGGCTGGGATCTTCTGTCACCATTTCTTCTGTCTGACTCCACCTGTCACACCAGCCCAGCATCTACATGATGGATTCTACATAATGCTATTTCCTGACCTTGAGAAATTTAATGGCAGGTATTAGTTGTCAGACAAGACCTGAAAATGGCACAAGGAAAAATTGCATCTCAGTGTGCTCGTAAGAAACCTCTAGCATTTTGATGTTTCAATCCTTCCATATTTTGCAAGCTTCTCATAATATTTTCATGGTCTTTGTCACATTTTGATGTTTTAATTGAACAATGCAGATGCTGCTACTGGCATGTATGCAGAACTTATGCAAAGGTATCTCTACATGGATTATGCTCTATTATTGAGAACAATCAAATGCTTTAAAACTGAGCGGTCATTTTCCTTAGAAGGGACGAGCAGAACTTTATAAAATAGTTTTAGAATACACCAACTGCGTTGCCTCTTAAGCTCCTTGCTGGTGATGTGCAGCTACAAACTTCATTTCAGTGTTGTTATTAATCTTGGAAATTTAATGTCTTGAGATCCTACTTACCTGAGGAACTTTGTTTCATTAGATGGAAAAACTACAATATGTGCTGGCCCTCTGCAAGCCCCATAGAATATCTGATCCAAATTACACATTTCTACTCCGGAAGTGCTTACCTTGCAGCTCTGCTTTCTGTCTACTGTAGATGCACACGCCTTCTCAATTTCATCCCTCATCATGTTTTCTGGTTATGCATGTCAATAAACGAAAATACGACAATCTTTTGATGGTTTAAATATTCTTCACCTTTAGAGCTGTGTAGTTCTGAACAAGTATCTAAGAAAGCATTTGGCCTTTAACAACCTGAAGGCCCCATTTCTTTTGCATATTACCAGTTTTTTTTTTCCCTTCCTTTTTTCACTATAAAGATATGAAGTGGCATTATTTGATAATTTATTGGAAGAATCACCTGATGCAGTGATCGATATCTTTTGAGGCAATGGGAACAGTGTGGACAGCCCAAAATAGTCGTTACATGCAAGAATCAGCAAGAAATGTAAGCAGGTGATCCTAATCTATGTTTCTCTGCCCTTGGACATCACCAACGTCCATACCTACTTGTGAAGAATGTGTCATGTGCGTTGAAGAATGATTGACACTGTTTTATATGCTCGGAAAATGTCCTATTAGGAACAAGTTGAAGGAAGCAGCTGAGAACATTGGTCTTCCAACTTTTGTAGTTGCTGATGCGGGACGTACACAGGTATCCTTCCCAAGGAATAATGTAAAATTGATGATACTTATGTGAAATATACAAAAAGTATATTGAGAACATGTCGAAGAGGCTAGCCTTAGCACATTAGTAGAGTTTCTCTTGGTAACACTTTCTTCACAATTTTAAAGCAGGGAAATAATCTCTTCATAAATGGGGAAGGCTGCATACAGTATGCATCCCACTTTCCACCTACCTCCGCGATAGTCGGGGAGCACTTCATGCACGATAGCTCTTTTATTCAACATGTAGAGATAACTGTGAGATATAGAGAAGAGAAGTTGTTTCAAACTACCTACAATCTCTTGGAGTTTAATGTGGAAATAACTAAGAACCAAACATAAATAGAATGAAATGATCCGTATGGGCGGTATCAACTACGTTAGGAGTTAGAATTAAAATTTAGTTGTTGGTATTACATTTACGTCAGGTCCTGTGTTTGTTAGGAGACTTTTTGTCTGCTTGATACTTGTATATTCTTGTAGGGAAAAATGTAGATTAGTGAATTTCTAGTTTTAACTTTTAAAGCACTTCCAAGTTGCATCAAAGGACAAACTGGTGTTGGAATGTATTAAACATGAATAGAGCAGAATAGATACCGATGGTTTACATAATTGATCCTAACTAATTTGGGATTAGGCATAATTGATTGATCCGCTGAGAACATCTGAATATTACAAGGATATGCTGTAGTATCTATGCTTGTTGACTGCATTCAGTTGCAGAAAGAACATTTTAGGCATGTGATCTCATCCTTCGCATCACAGAAGAACATGAGTTCGTCATAATGTTGGTTAAGTAGTAAACCTGGAGACCTTGTTTGTTGAGTACCTTGCATTAAAAGAGCGTTTTTCATTCTCTTTTCTTTTCTTTTTTTCTTTTTTCTTTTTTCTAGTTGGCTAAATGGTTCTCTTGCGTGGAAGCTAATACCTATTTTCTAAGATTTTACTGCTTCAGGGCTGATGGATAGCTTCCTGCTTGTTTATTATGCATTTGACAGTTCCTGTAACATGCTTATGTTTTTCGGGATTTTGTATGACGCAGGTTGCATCAGGTTCAAGGACAGTTCTTGCAGTTGGACCAGGTATACTTCTTATCTGTTTGCTGCATTCGTATTGTTTTTCTTGGTTATCTTCTATTACTAGTATACTATGTGGCTCTACTTCTGCAGTTCTGTTGCTGTTTTCAAGATATACTTTAGTTTCTGGTACTGGATTTATATTCCATCTTTATGTATCTATCAGAGTCGATATGTAAGCTTTAAAGCCCAAGTATGCTGATAATCAGGTTTCATCTATGTAGAATGCGAAAAGGAGCCGTGGAGCAACTGTAAAGTTGTCTCAGTGTGACCTGTAGGTCACGGGTTCGGGCCGTGGAAGTAGCCACTAATAATTGCATTACTGTAGGTTGTCTACATCACACCCCTATGGGTGCGGCCCTTTCCCTAATCCTGCGGGATGCTTTGTGCACCGGGCTGCTCATTTATGTAGAATGCTCACTTTTGACTAGCCAGTTGTATGGCACTCAGACTAAACCGCCGCATATCCTAACCACTGTTGTTTACACTTTACAGTTGTCAGATCTCTTTGAGAATTGTCCCCAGATCATCATTTGCTCTTTTCATAAAAAGTGAAATGTTTAAATTCCATTAAATCCATTGCTTAAAAGGAATTTTTTTTCTGGAAAACAACCTTTTTAAGGATGTTAAGAAACCATTTCAAGATGTAGAAACAATGGTGCCTGGGAATATCTACTAACAATCCTATGGAAGGGAAGAAATTTTTTGCACCTTTCGAACAAATCAAATATGAATTCTGTAATTCTTGAGGGATACTCTTGGTGCGCTATGGCCGTTTTGTGAATGATATGCCTTCCGTAGCATGCTGGCTTGGTTGATGTTTGCGCACGACTTCTACTCAAATCTGTTTGATGTTATGCTCGCAACTAATTTTATAATTGAGCAGGAAGCAAGTCAGCTGTAGATTCAGTGACTGGAAAGCAGCGTCTCCTTTGATGATATTGATAGCTTCTATTGTAACATGTCTCATATTTGATCGGGTGGATCTGCAACAACTTTTGATGCATGTGTCACAGAAGAGATGCCATAGTTCCATATTAGGAATTGATAGATGTGCTAAGATCAATATAGGTCACTTAGTATTATTCTCTTCTAGGCACTAGTTTCAGGTCATATTTTAGTTTTATGGGATGCATTTCGTAAACTTGTTCTTGCCTTTCAGTTTCATTTTGTATGTATATGTCACTGGTCCATATTGTTGTTGACACTCGGCATTTAATACTGAAAGACAGTTCATGTATCTTAGAAGGTACTATTAATCATTTAGTTGTTCTCATTTCTCCTTTATGATCTGTGATTATATTGTGAATGTTTTTTGTTCCTGAGGTATTCAATCTCCTTTTAATGAGCGTATGTCAGGTGATACATTCATCGGAGAAGTAGAGAAAGGAATAGTGATGAACTTCACTACCATTTTATGAATTTCACTTTTAGCCCGAGCCAAAAATTATTTACATTCGGTAGTCGAAAGTGTATAAAATTTATATAATTTTTGCATATATCATACATAATGTTTATATATACAAAAAATATATATTTTTCGGCTATTATTTTGAGAGTGGTTATGCGGTGTCATTTTCTCTTTTATGAACTATTGTCCTCGGGAACGGGATGGAATAATTTTAGCGGGACGGGACGGGATGAAAACTTAAAGGGATAAGGGAGTCCAGGCCTTATTCGGGTAGGGATAAACGAGATGACTTGTTAGGCCCGTCCCATTCCACTAACTAACGGGATAGGACGCGGGTCCTTAGTGGGCTTATTTTAAATTTATTTTAATATTTAAGTACTAAAAGTTATAAAAGCTTTTTTAAATTGGCAACGGCTAGTTTTTTAAAGTTGGCATCGGCTAATTTTTTAATGGACTTAAACTTAATAAAATACGGTGAAAGGCCAAATATACCCCTGTACTTTCGAAAATGGTCAAAAAATACTCATCGTTATACTATTGGGCTATATATACCCTTCCCGTCATACTTTGGAACAAATATACCCTTATTTTGGATGGAGTGCCACGTGTCAGCACTAGATGAAAATGACCCATTTCTTTTTTTACCCGATCCGTTTTTAAAAACCCACCACCCGACCCGTTTTAAAATTCAATTTTTTTAAAGCATATATTTTGTAAAAACTGAATTTTTTTTTGTAAAAACTGAAAAAAAAAATAAAAAAAAATTTGCAAAATATATATTTTTAAGTCTTTTCAGTTTTTTTAAAGTATTGTTTTTGTAAAACTAAAAAAAAATATTTTTTTAAAAAATACTTTAAAAGCTGAAAAATATATATTCTGTAAAAACTGAAAAAAAAAAAAAAGGAATTTGCAAAATATATATTTTTAAGTCTTTTCAATTTTTTTAAAGTATTCTTTTTGTAAAAACTGAAAAAAATTATTTTTTTTAAAAACTGAAATAAACAAAGACTCTCCTAAAGCAGTGGACTACATATGCATTAATTTTAAAAAAATAAAAATATTTTGCATTTTTTTCTTCTGTTTTTACAAAAAAAAATATTTTAAAAAATTGAAAAATATATTTTTTGAAAAATCTTTTTTTTTTCCAGTTTTTACAGAATATATATTTTTCAGTTTTTAAAGTATTTTTAAAAAAAATATTTTTTTTTCAGTTTTTACGAAAAACATAATTTAAAAAATCTGAAATGACTTAAAAATATATATTTTGCAAATTCTTTTTTTTTTCCAGTTTTTACAAAAAGAAATTTCAGTTTTTACAAAATATATGCTTTAAAAAAACTGAATTTTAAAACGAGTCGGGTGATGGATTTTTTAAAACGGATCGGATAAAAAAAAGAAATGGGTCGTTTTCATCTGGTGCTCACACGTGGCACTCCATCCAAAATAAGTGTATATTTATTCCAAAGTATGACGGGAAGGGTATATATAGCTCAATAGTATAACGAGGGGTATTTTTAGACCATTTTCGAAAATACAGGGGTATATTTGGCCCTTTGCCGAATAAAATATAAAGAAGCTAAGTAAGAAATTATAAAATATTAAAAGAAAAGACTTGTAGCAAAATATTTTATTTAATATAAAATAGTTGTAAGTTAATAAAATCTCAAAGTATGAAGTAACTAAGTAAGACAATTCATAAAATTCAAGGCTAAAGCCTTTTTGTTTATTTAATAGAAATATTAAATTTTACGCACAAAACAAGTCTTTTGAAGAGCACCTAATCTATATAGCCACATTCTAGGAAGGGTTCTGTTTGAAGTAGGCCTCTAAGTAGCTAATTACAAATTATAATATTAATATATGTACTCTCCTGTATAGCTTCTTTTTAACTGTCGTATAATATTAGTGGGAATCTCCTCTGGATTTGGCAATGTCGTCTGATGTCCATGAGTTCCATGTTGTCGTCACTTCCAGTGCAAAGTGTCTCATTGTACTCTTCTATTTCCTTATTGGTTAATTCTTTTGTGAACTAAATTTTCTTCTTTTTACATTAATCAAATCTCTGAATAAGGCGAAAATCTCTAGGCTGTCTTCCACTAATGAATATTAGTGGTCCCCGACTTAAAATCTTGATGCGCTAAAAACACTCTCCGAAGCTACTGATGATGCTTGAATAGCTAGTACATCTCGAGCCATTCTTGAAGTGTTGGAAATGCCTTGACACGCTCCCTTTACAATGCTAAAAGCTGCTCTTTGTCTTCTTTGTCTTTAATAGATTTCAATCCTTGATTAAGATAAACATAAGTTCATTTTCAACACCAGTAGAATCAAGACCTATTAACTCCCTCTATACCTTCTCACACTTCATCTTCTTCTCTAGCCTTAGAAGTTGTAGAAGGATGTATACTTTCTGGAGTTGCCTTGTTTTTATACTTATCAAACATTAGTTTGGCATGAACATATATGCTAGCTACGCAATCTTTGACAGTTGAATTTTCAGTTTCTGAAAATTGTAAATTCTCATAAATTTTACGAACAAGTCTCTTTGCACCTTTTAATTTTAAAGATGAGTTAAGTATAGTAGAATTTAAATAAATTGGGGAATAGAAAAAAATACTTTTTAAATTTATTATTTCTTCAACGGCCAGTGCGTTGTCATTATTTTTCTAATACTTAGCAAATACAACAGAAATTTCACAAATTTACCGTGACATTTATAAAATGCATGATAATATATATATATATATATATATATATATATATATATATATATATATATATATATATAATTTATATGATAATAATTTTTTTCTAAAAAATTAGTAAGCTTATGGATTTCATCCAATCAAACTTGATAATTTGATCAGCACGGCTAGCATTATGTGCATTAAATACTATTTGAATAGGCAATTGATAGACATAAGAAACTTTAGCATTTCGTAAGTAGAATTCCACCTGGTACAAACATCTTTTGTAAATTTTCTATATGGAAATTCAACATATGCACATCGATCTTTATATTAACTAAAATACAATATGATTGTGCCTACAATATTATTAGCATGAAAAATATAGGCACAATCATATTATATTTTAGCACAGAATCAGAAAATAAATAAATACCATCTTTTATAATCAAATCAAAAATATGACGCACATCTAACATGAAAAATTGGTCATTAAGTGGGCGAACTCTAACTTTTAAGCCATTTGCTGCAGTAGTGTTAGCAGAAGTATTATCTAATATGATAGTTAAAACTTTGTCAGTTAGAACATAAAATTGAACATTTTCTAGAACCGTAGATGCAATATATGCTTAGTGTATTTTAGATCAACAAATTTATAACAAATACTACCTTTTTGCATGTTCCAGTTATGATCAATCCAATGACATATAACAATTAAATAATCATTGTCATTAGGACAATGACCTATATCAGAAGTAATAGACACTTTATAATCTAAGTGATAAAATACACAATGTATATACTGAAGATATTCACTTTGAAATTTTAAAAACATCATTTTTAACTGTGATTTTAGGAAAATTTTGAAAAGCAAGATTATTACTCTTGTATATAATGCACAAAAGTGGGGTAAGAAGAAAAAGTAAAAGGTAAGCCACAGACATCGACCATTTTTGCTATATTTTTGTGTTTTATGTCTTTATTATAAGAACGTTTTATACCACCAATACTAGCATTAAAATATTGTTGGATTTAATTAAAAACCCCGCCAAATTCAGTAGGAACACCAGAATCGCTGATAGGATGTAGTTTAATTATCATGTACAAATTAAACTATTATCTCAATAGTTGAATGAGGAAACATTGTTGCATAACACAATAAACAAAAACTATTGTGCATAAATCATAAAACAACAACAACAACAACATACCTAGTATTATCCCACACTGTGGGGTCTGGGGAGGGTAGTATGTACGCATACCTTACCCCTACCTTGTGAGGATAGAGAGGTTGTTTCCAATAGACCATCGGCTCAGGAAAGCATAGCACCACATTAATGGAAAAATACACAAGAAGGGCCAAGCAGAATAGAAATAACAAGACAGTAAGGTGATCAACAATGAAAGAAAATAACGGCTAGTCATAAAAACCCACTACCAATAGAAAGCGAGACTGCATGCCAATACTAGTGTTATGAATACTCTAAACTACCTACTCTACTACCCTAATCCTCGACCTTCATACCTTCTTATCAAGGGTTATGTCCTCGGTCAGCTGAAGTTGCGCCATGTCTTGCCTAATCACCTCTCCCCACCTCTTCTTTGGCCTACATCTACCTCTCAGTTGGCCGTTAAATGTCAACCTCTCACACCTCCTCACCGGGGCGTCTATGCTCATCCTCTTCACATGACCAAACCATCTAAGCCGCACTTCCTGCATCTTGTCCTCAGTAGGGGCCACACCCACCTTGTCGCGAATAATCGCATTTCTGATCCTATCTAACCTGGTGTGCCCGCACATCCATATCAACATCCTTATCTCAGCTACCTTCATCTTCTGGACATGCGCGATCTTGACTGGCCAACACTCAGCCCCATACAACATCGTAGGTCTGACTACCACTCTGTAGAACTTACCCTTTAAGTTTCAGTGGTACCTTCTTGTCACACAAAATACCAGAAGCGAGTCTCCATTTCATCCATCATGCCCTAATACAATGTGTAAAATCTTCATCAATCTCCCCATCCCCCTGAATAATAGACCCAAGGTACTTAAAACTCCCTCTCCTAGGGATGACCTGCGATTCCAGCTACACCTCCCCTTTCCCTCCTTGAGTCTCGCCACTGAACTTACACTCCAAGTATTTTGTCTTGGTCCTGCTCAATTTGAAACCTTTAGATTCCAGGGTCTGCCTC
The DNA here is from genome assembly GCF_000715075.1 of Nicotiana tabacum. NCBI lineage: Eukaryota > Viridiplantae > Streptophyta > Magnoliopsida > Solanales > Solanaceae > Nicotiana > Nicotiana tabacum. The sequence goes on from NC_134102.1 coordinate 93,519,165, forward strand.
TATACCTCTGATTGCGCATTCATACCGTCTCGCGACTCGTCAATCAATACAATATTATCTGCAAATAGCATGCACCATGACACCTCCCCTTGGATGTGGCGCAACAAAAAAGGGCTGAGTGCCGACCCCTGATGCAACCCCATCATAACCGAAAAATGGTTTGAGTCCCCACTCACCGTCCTCACTCGGGTCTTTACCCTATCATACATGTCCTTAATCAACTTAACGTAGGCAACAAGTATACCTCTAGCCTCCAAACATCTCCACAAAACCTCCCTTGGTACTTTATCGTACGCCTTTTCTAAGTCGATGAACACCATATGCAAGTCCTTCTTTCTCTCCCTATAATGCTATATCAATCTCCTAACAAGGTGGATGGATTCTATAGTCGAACGCCCCGGTATAAACCCAAACTGGTTCTCAGAAATATACATGTCACGCCCCAAAACTAAGAAGCGCGACCGATGCTCAATAGAGTTAACCCGACCGTGTAAGCCTGTTAGATTTTATTCTACCCAAACTCATCCACGAATAGAGATAATACATATTTTCATTAGTTAGACGAAAATGTGTTCATATCTACAATACCAATTCATTTCTAATAGTTTCATCATTTTTAAAGTCTCAAATAGACTAGTAATACAACCACAACATAACATAGTTTGTCTTTCTCCAGCACCAATACACAACCCATACTATGTCTACAGAGCCTCTATAGATAAAGAAGAGTACAATGATAATGCCGGCAATAAGGCCCCGGCTATACCCCAAACCGAATACATAAAGTACAAAAGATACATGACCCCGAGATGAAGTGGGGCTCACCAAGTCAGCTGGGAAGAAGGTGTATTGCTATCACCGATCAATATCTACTGTTGTGGAATCACCTGCATCCATTTAAAGATGCAACGCCCCTGACAAAAGGGACGTTAGTACCGTCGAATAGCACTAGTATGTATAACTAAACACCCTCTCAATAGAATGAAAAATAATACAAACAAGATTATCATAATATCAATGAAAGCCTTAATCAACATCAAACCTCAATTTAGGATGAAGACAGTGTTCAAAATTAATTTTCATATCTCACATTGGAAGATTTTTAGTATCGATATACCATTGTCCACAATACCATTATTCACAAAACCAGTACCACCGTACTCTTAGCACGGAGTCCGATCACGACTCGATCGGCTAGGCTATCTAATCAGAGACATCAATCACAATTTCTCTCAATATCAATACCACCGTCTTTAATACGGAGTCCGATCACGACCCAATCGGTTAGGCTGTCCATTAGGGACATCGACCATAATTACAATTTTAATTATAATTTCCAGCACAATCACCACCATATGCGCGGCATGGTGTCCGATCACGACCCAACCGACTAGGCTATCTTATTTGAGACATCAACCTTTTTATATCAATCATCGCATTTCATATTACTTTCACATCTTTTCATTTTATTGGCACTAATGGCCATAATTATAAGATCATTCTTAGCATGTTGGCCATATTCAATATTTCATGCTCACCTTATCAATTTCAAATATCATTATCATCATCAACAACAAATACAATTCAAATCAAGGTGTGTAGTACACATGTGAGCAATTTAGAGTCTAAGGCACATAGAGATATTTCATAAAATTTGGCATAATATCCTTCATTTGAACTTGACTTAAACTCGAAACATTATTAATGCACAACCCATATTTTTACACATCCTCAATTGGTAACATAACATGAATAAAGCATTTGGAATGCTTGTTGAACATATATCTTTCAATCCAATCGTACTCGGAATAGCCAGTTTCATAATGAATCACTCGGGACTTACATAATTTACATGAATATCGTGGGATTCAATCCTAAGAGAAGAGTTTAGCCAACATACATCACTTGAGCTTCCTTATACTCTAAATATTCCGTAATTCTTAGCAACTTCAATCTATTTTAGAAATATAATAAATTGAACTAAAATTAGGAAGATGATCATGGTTCTAGCTCACTTGAGTATTTTATCAAACACTAGGTGTGCATAAGGTTTCAAGGTCCTTTTTATGAAGGATTCCATCATCCCACAACCCAATCTTTACCATTTTAGCTCAACAATATTCCTACACCCTTTGATAATACATGCATGTAAAATAAACAACCCTCATGCCCAAATATTATCTTGCTAATTATCCATTCCTACACAAAATTCGAAATTGAGGGTTAGGGTATAGAATCTTACCTCTAGGATGAAGACCTAGTGAGTTTCCCTCCTTAATCTCCCAAAACTTGAGCAAGAATTGAAGAACAATTACTGAAGAACACCTTCTCACTCTAGGGAACTCTCTCTCACTCTAAAATATCAGATTATAGCTCAAAAATGACCCAAAGAATGTATTTAACGAAATAGGGTCGGGTTTTAAAAACCCAAAAATGGAGCTCTGAAACAAGGTATGCGATCGCATAACCGATATGCGGACCGCATATCGGTCGCATAGTTAGTTACAGACCAAAACGATCAAAAATCTATCTGTGTATGCGGTCACTATGCGGTCCGCATAACTGTTATGTGATCGCATAATGCACCGCATAACAGTTATGCGGTCGCATAGTCGACCGCATAGCTGCTGCCAGATTTGGCCCACTCCTGCTCACTTCTGCGGCCATTATGCGGCCCGCAGAGTGATTATGAGGTCGCATAATAGACCGCATAAACGTGCTTTTCCGCCAACAATTTTCCTTTACTTTCCGGTACTTTGTTCAACCCAAAAAGTCTGAGTCTGGTACATTGTTCTACAATCCTCAAACACGTAAGCCTAGTCCGGCACCATGAAATATTATTTTCTTTGCAAATTTTATCGGGCTTTACACTTAAGTACTTCAAAATTTTTCGGGGTGTTATAATATACACTCCTCCTCGCCCTTAGCTCTACCATTCTCTCCCATACTTTCATAGTATGGCTAAGCAGCTTGATACCCCGATAGTTATTACAATTTTGGATATCACCCTTGTTCTTGTATACAGGAACCATCGTGCTCCACCTCCACTCTTCGGGCATCTTTTTCGTTCTAAAAATAACATTAAGTAATCTAGTGAGCCACTCCAAGCCCGGTGCAATAAGCTATCGCTATGCGCGGGGTCTAAAAAAGGGCCGGACCACAAAGGTCTATTGTACGCAGCCTTACCCTGCATATAAAAAAGGGCCGGACCACAAAGGTCTATTGTACGCAGCCTTACCCTGCATATATATCTACAAGAGATTATTGTTTCCACGGCTTGAACCCGTAACCTCCTGATCACATGACAGCAACTTAATGAATTTCGCCAAGGCTCCCTTCATTGTGAATAAATCGTAGTGAGAAGAAAAGGGGGATCGAAAGATCGTATAATGATAATAATTTGTTAAAAGATTATCCTTTAGAGACAGAACCAAGAAATGGTTCGTAAACATTGTACACCAGACAAAGTTATTGACTCTAATATGCTTCTAGTAATTACGCTTACATCTATACTTTGAAATACTTGTCAAAACAAAATATCAAAAAATAAATGTACTACTCATAATTGAATTCAACTATGTGACACACTACAAAATAGGAATATTTACACTGAAAGGCTTATTCAGTACCCAAAATTTGTCATGCCACCTTGTTTTCCCTTTCATTTCTGTTATCCTTTTCTTCTTTATACTTCTCAATTCTCAGGCATGAAAAGGGTGCTAAACTGCTAATAAAAGCTCCAAAGTCCAAACTCATAAGTTATGTATATGAGAAATCGTGCATAAAACACAAATTGGGTGCTAACAAACTTTCTAGATATATATATATATATATGAGGAAATTGTACATAAAACACAAATTGTGTGCTAACATTTCTTGATTCTCATAAAACTTTCTGAGTTATATATCTTGCCTCAATTGGCAAACAAAACTTTTTCTCCAGCCACCACCCTACAACTTTGTCTTAAGTTGAAAGACTTCGAGGTTCGAAGAAAAAGAAGAAACATGGTGGCAACAAGATTGTAACACTTCTCAAATCTATAAAAGTTTCAAGACATGTTAAATATAGATTATAATTTTTAAAATCTTAAATTATACTTCTATTATGGATTTAAACTCTTGTGATTGATTTTTTAGTTACTTCTCTATTTATAAATAATTGGATATACAATTAGAAAAATATTAATAATTTTAATATTATTAATTATTAAAAGCAGGTATAACTAAATACTACTTAAGTAAAAAAAAAAAGAAAAAAAGAAAAAATAGAGAAGCACATGCCAAGCTAAGCCCATAAAGGGCTGTTGGACCAAACAAAATAGCCTTACAAGAGGCGTAAATAGCCTTAGAAGAACTAGACAGAATTAACAGAGTCAGCGAAATTCACGCATGCAATGAAAATTCTAGGGTTCTTTACAAATCACTAATTCTTGAACTCAGGTATATAAAATTCCCTATTGTCAATTATCCTAAGGTAGTGGTGGGTAAGAATTGAATAGTTAATTCCCTTCTTTCTATGTATCAACAGTAAAGTTTCGTATTTAGGTGCGAAACTTTGAAATTAATTAAAATGCACTGGTTATTGTAGAATCGATTGTTTGACTGGTGTCAATCGGACTCGGGCTTATGTATTGGCTCGAAAAGTTTTGAGGTGGGTTGATATAACCCTTTACTAAAGTAGTTTAACTCACAAAAGCATACATACAAGGTGTTTGGTTAATTGCTAAAAAGAGTTTATATTTACTTAATTAGAGCAAGTGAGTACCTATTAACTTAGAATTGTTCTAGCAAAAGTTTAGATGATTTATTATGATATATGTGCATAAATTTTCAGATTTTTGTGTTATTCTTGTATGCCATTTTCATGTTGAAAATTTATGAAGAAGCAAGAATCTTTAAAAATACTTTTGAATGTTTATTTCATTCTTATGTCATGCTTTACATTTAAGGATACCAACATGAGTATGTATAGGATGTTCCAGAAAAGATCTAGACTTGAAAAGTAACAAGAAGAAGTTTTAGAAAGAAAAGCTTTTTGGGAGTATCCTTTATTCTGAGAAAGGGTCATCGTTCAGGCCGAGGGTCCTATTCAAGGCATTGACTTCCTAAAACTACTTGTACCAAAGTAGGGAGAACACGAGCCGAGGGTTTCATTGCTGAGAATTTACTTAGCCAGGCTAAGGTATGATACATGAGCGCTGAGAACCATGAAGCGAGTGGCACCTCGTGGATTGGGCCTATTCGATCAGGTTGGGATCGAACCCTTGCCGATCACACAGTGACTAAGATAGAAATAGGTCAGGATAGTTGGAACTCCCAAAGTATAAAGTGAAGTATTGTTTTTATAAGAAAGAAAAAGAAAAGAATTTTTTTTAGAATTGTTCTTATAAGCTTTATGTTTTACATGCATTTAGAATCTTTGATTGTAATGTATATATTATTAAAGTTTCGTCCCATGTCGTTGAGACTCACTGAGTACAATGGATGGTACTGACGTTCTCTTTGGGAACCTACGTTGGTCTGCGGTACAACGTAGGAATCGGTTTTGCAGGCGAGCAGGCTACAGGTTAGGACTCCCCTCACTTCCAGTGCTATTGGTGAGCTCCACTTTTGTTCGTGGAGTACTCATTTGAGTCGTCATTATTTAGCTATTTCTTTTTTTACTTAGAGAACTGGCTAAAAAATCTCATGTCCTGAGCAGTGCATCAATTTATCAGTAGAGGCTTCATACACAGAGTCGGTGGGTTAAGATTCAGTTGTTTTTGATAATAACTTAGCAGTATTTCATTGGTTACTACGAATAAAGTTTTGGAGTTGGTTTATTTCAGATATTTAAATTAGTTAAAAGTATTTGGTTACAGTATTGCCTTGTGGCATATAAAGTTTGAAGTTATAATAGATTTGATAAGCGCAGATAGTTCTCTTAGTCATGTTTAGTGATCGGGTGCCGGTCCCGGCTTGTTCAAAAAATGGGTCTTCACAAACTTGGTATCAGAGCTTCGGGTTTATGGAGTCCTAGGGGTCTATGAAGCCGTGTTAGTAGAGTCTTATTTATGGATATGAAGCGCGCCATACTTATAAATAGGAGGCTACAAGCATTTAGGAAAAGTCTTATTTTTTTCATAAGTCTCATTTTTTTCATACTTTAGATCGTGCAGTAGAGCCTACCTCTAAGAAATTATTTAATGTATTCGTTTCTCCAAAACTTGCAGAAATGGCTCGTACTCGCAACTCTGACACCGACACTCAGGATGCTGCTCAAGAAACTATTGCTGCTATTGTGGCTCAAGGTAGAACTAAGAAGGCTTCAACTCAGAAAAGGACGGTTAAATCCACAAAGGGGGTTCAAGTACCCCGAGTTGAACATGAAGAAGGGGTGGATCATGATGATCCAGCACCTCAGGATCCAGTGCCGCCCCCAATAGCAGCTCCGGATCAGACAACTATATCTCCAGAGGTGGGTCAGATGTTTAATGTTGTCAATAGTGCTATGGAGATGTTTAAAGCCTTCATGGCCAACCAGAACGAGAGAAGAGATGAGATTCCACCTCAATCAAATAGACAAAACAATTCTGAGTCCTCAAGAGTGAATGAATTTTTAAAGTTGAGTCCTTCATTGTTCCAAGGTTCTATAGCTGATGAACATCCAATGTTGTGGCTGGAGGGTATCAAGAAAGCCCTCCGAGCGATGAAGGCATTTGATAATGAAGTTGTGGAGCTGGCTGCCTACCAACTTAGAGATGTGGTTGGTGCTTGGTTTGAGATGTGGGAAAAGGAAAGAGATGAAGATGATGGTCTGCCTACTTGGGAAGAATTTGAAGAGGCCTTTATGGCTAACTTTATCCCGGAAGAGGATAGGGAAGCTAAGGCTACAAAGTTCGAACAACTCAAGCAAGGGAATAAAAGTGTACAAGAGTACTACATGGAATTCATAAGGTTGGCTAAGCATGATCCTCACATGGTTAAGACAGAAAAAGTAAAGATTCGCAGGTTTGTTGGCAGTTTGGCTTACCACATTAAGGATACGACATCAGCTGCAGCGATAGGAATGATAGATTTCTCCTATGTTGTGGGATTTTAGAAAAAGACAGACAACAAAGGAGAGAAGAAAAAGAGCATAATAAGAAAGCCCGGACATCTGGCAGGTTTAATGGTACATCAAGCGGAGGTGGAAGGTTTCCTCCAATAAGGAGTCATTAGCACCAGGCCAGTCCAGTCATCAGTCAGGTGGTGGGTTTTCCTTCAGACATACTCAGAGTTATGGAAACCAGTCTCACCAGAATCAAAATTTTAGGACATCATCCTCACATAGCCAGAGTCATGTTGAGCAACATTCACAACAACAAGGTCTTTGTGGAACATGTAAGCAGCAACATTCAGGTCGGTGCAAGATCGGGTTTCATGGTTGCTATCATTGTGGAGATGTTGGTCATATAAAGGCCAACTGCCCAAAGTTGCGACGTAATTTCAGTGGGGGATCAACTCGTCCTTCTAGTTCCTCAGCTACTGCAGCTGCACCACCTCAGGCTCGTGGTTCTCATAATCAGACCAGGCATGGGGCAGGAAGATGTGCAGAACGAGTTACTCAGGGAGGGGGACAACCCTGTTTGTTTGCTACACTTGATCGTCAGAGTGCAGAGGCATCTGCAGATGTTATTACAGGTATACTTCTAGTCTGCTCACATAATGCTTATGCCATAATTGATCCAGGTTCAACGTTTTCGTACGTGACTCCATACTTTGCAATTAACCTCGGGCTAGAACCTGAAGAGCTTAGTGAGCCATTCCTAGTATCTACTCCAGTTGGCGAGTCAGTAAAAGTCACAAGAGTCTATAGAGGTTGTATAGTTTCAGTCCAAGGTCGCAACACCGAGGCCGATCTCATAGAGTTAGAAATGGTGGATTTCGATATGATCATGGGTATGGATTGGTTATCTTCTTGCTATGCCATATTAGATTGCGTGCCAAGTTAGTCCGGTTTCAATTTCCAAATGAAGAAGTCTTAGAGTGGAAGGGTAGTTCAGCATCGCTTGTAGGTAAGTTTATTTCTTACCTTAAGGCACACCGAATGATCAGTAAGGGGTGTCTCTCCTATTTGGCTCATATTATTAATCCAGAATCAGACCCACCAGTTCTTCAGTCTGTGCCACTTGTTAGAGAATTTCTAGAAATTTTCCCAGATGACCTTCCCGGACTTCCTCCCGAAAGAATCATAGACTTTGGCATTGATCTCATGCCAGGCACTCAGCCCATATCTATACCTCCTTATAAGATGGCTCCAGCAGAACTAAATAAGTTGAGAGAACAGTTGAAATACCTCATTGACAAGGGCTTCATCAGGCTGAGTATTTCACCGTGGGGTGCCCAGGTCCTGTTTGTCAAGAAGAAAGATGGGTCTCTTAGAATGTGCGTTGACTATCGGCAGTTGAATAAAGTTACCATTAAGAACAAGTACCCACTGCCAAGAATTGATGATTTATTTGATCAACTTCAAGGTGCAAAGTACTTTTCAAAAATAGATTTGAGGTCGGGGTACCATCAGTTGAGAATCAGAGAAGAGGATATATCTAAAACAGCTTTTAGAACTCGCTACGGGCACTATGAATTTCTAGTAATGTCCTTCGGGTTGACAAATGCTCCAGCTGCATTCATGGACCTCCTGAATAGAGTTTTCAAGCCATTCCTTGATACCTTTATTATCGTGTTTATAGACGATATTTTGGTATACTCTAAGAGCAAGGATGAGCATGCAGACCACCTCTGGATAGCCTTGCAGACCTTAAAGAAGAATGAGCTTTATGCCAAGTTTTCAAAATGTGAGTTCTGGTTGCAGTCAGTGGCATTCTTAGGCCACGTGGTATCTAGTGAAGGAATAAAAGTAGACCCTCAGAAGACAGAAGCAGTCAAGAATAGGCCAAGGCCTGCAACGCCAACCGAAATCAGAAGTTTCTTGGGGTTAGCTGGCTACTATAGAAGGTTTGTAGAGAGATTTTCCTCACTTGCAGCTCCATTAACTAAGTTGACTCAGAAAGCAGTTAAGTTCCAATGGTCAGACGATTGTGAGCAGAGTTTTCAAGAGTTAGAGAAGAGGCTGACCACTACACCTATGTTAACCTTGCCGACAGGTTCGGGTGGGTTCACGGTGTATTGTGATGCCTCTAGAGTGGGTCTTGGTTGTGTTCTTATGCAAGATGGAAAAGTTATTGCTTATGCTTCCAGGCAGTTAAAGAATCATGAGAAGAACTACCCTACACACGACTTGGAGCTTGCATCAGTGGTGTTTGCGTTAAAGATATGGCGACACTACCTTTATGGCGAGCATTCTGAAGTATTTGCATATCACAAAAGCCTCCAGTACATTTTCAAGCAGAAAGAATTAAATTTGAGACAGAGAAGGTGGCTCGAGCTATTGAAGGATTATGACATCAATATCTTTTATCACTCCAGCAAAGCTAATGTGGTAGCAGATGCACTTAGTAGGAAGTCAATAGGTGTCCTGGCTCATCTTGCAGTACAAAGGCGAACTTTGGGTAGAGAAATTCAAAAACTGGCAAATGATGGAATTAGATTGGATGAGACCGAAGAAGGAGGTATAATTGCTTATGCCTTAGTGCAATCCTCTCTTGTTGCGCATGTTAAGGCTAATCAAGACGAAGATTCGTACTTAGTGAAGTTAAAAGAAGGAGTCAGAAACAAAGAAATCATTGCTTTCACCCTAGGAAGTGATGGAGTTTTGAAGTTGAATGATCAGTTATGTGTGTATGATGTAGGTGGGCTTAGGAAGGCCATAATGGAAGAAGCTCACAGTTCGAGGTACTCTATCCACCCAGGTGCTACCAAAATATTTCTAGACGTGAAAGAGTTGTATTGGTGGAAAGGCATGAAGAAGTAAGTAACAAATTATGTGGCTAAATGTCTGAATTGCCAGCAAGTCAAAGCCGAGCATCAGAGGCCTGGTGGCCTAGCTCAAGATATAGAGATACCACAGTGGAAATGAGAGATGATTAATATGGATTTCGTAGTAGGTCTACCTTGCACATACCGTAAGCATGATTCAATTTGGGTTATTGTAGACCGACTGACAAAGTATGCACATTTCCTACCAGTAAAGACGACAGATTCCACAGAGCAGTATGCACAGTTGTACATCAAAGAAATAGTCTAATTGCATGGTACTCCAGTTTCAATCATATATGATAGAGGCCCTCAGTTCACGACGCATTTTTGACAGGCATTTCAGAAAAGATTAGGTACCAAGGTCAATTTGAGCACCATTTTCCATCCACAGACCGATGGCCAGGCAGAAAGGACCATTCAAACTCTCGAAGATATATTGCGAGCATGTGTTATAGATTTTGGAGGTAATTGGGATGATCACTTGCCACTTATAGAATTTGCTTACAATAACAGCTATCATGCCAGCATTGGTATGGCTCCTTATAAAGCATTGTATGGGCGAAGATGTAGGTCTCCAGTGGGTTGGTTTGAACCAGTAGAGGTGTCATTGATTGGTCCAGAGTTTGTTTGTGAGGCATTAGAGAAAGTCCAGCTAATCAGAGAAGGACTGAAAGCGGCTCAGAGTCGTCAAAAGTCCTATACTGACAAAAGGCATCATGACTTAGAGTTTATGGTTGGTGACAAGGTGTTTTTGAAAGTTTCACCAATGAAAGGAGTTATGAGGCTCGGTAATAAAGGGAAACTTAGTCCTAGGTTTATCGGACCTTATGAGATTATATAAAAGAAGGGGAAAATGGCTTATGAACTAGCGTTGCCCATTGAATTGTCCTCTGTTCATCTTGTCTTTCATGTGTCTATGCTTAGAAAGTACATTTATGATGAGTCACATATAATACCTGCTGACACCATAGAAATTAAAGAAGGCTTGACTTATGAAGAGGTACCTAAAAAAATTCTCGATAGGCAAGTAAGAAAGTTGAGAACAAAAGATATAGTATCAGTAAAAGTTTTGTGGAGTAATCATGATTCAAAAGAGGCTACATGGGAGGTCGAGGAAGATATGAAGAAAAAGTATCCTTATTTATTTGAAGAACAAGGTATGTGAACCTAGGTTTGGCTTGACATTTATATTTCATTTATTAAATACAAGTTAGCATGTGTTTATGTCCTTGCTAGATTTTACTTAGTTGTTGAAATAATTTAGTTTCTGTTAGAGTATATTTAGTTATTAAATAATTTAGTACCATGCCAGAGTACATTTAATTCATTAAAGTTATTTACTTTTTGCTGAAGTGTTGTGCTTTAGATTTTAGTTAGCTATTGTAGTACCTCCTTGCTAGAGTGCAAGTAATTAGTTTATGAGCTGTGTATGGTACCTATGAATGGCCTGTTATGGCATATTTGGTTGTGGTTGGTGTAGTTGTGGTATTTGTGACAAAGATATTTTTTTGGATAGTCCAATTTAAAGGGGAGACTCTACCGAAATTTTGAAAATTTAGGGAGTTAGCCAAAATTTTGAGTCCCATGGGAAAGTGAGTAGTGCTAAGAAAATTTAAAAAGTTCAAGGACCTAAGGAATGATTGTTAGCTTAAGAATAAGGCCCTAGCAACATTCGAGGACGAATGTTTTTAAGGAGGGAAGATTGTAACACTCCTCAAATCTATAAAAATTTCAAGACACGCTAAATATAGATTATAATTTTTATAATCTTAAATTATAATTTTATTATGGATTTAAACCCTTGTGAATTTTTTAGTTACTTCTCTATTTATAAATAATTGGATATACAATTAGGGAAATATTAATAATTTTAATATTATTAATTATTAAAAGCAGGTATAACTAAATACTACTTAAGTAAAAAAAAGAAGAGAGAAGCACGTGCCAAGCTAAGCCCATAAAGGACTGTTGGACCAAACAGAATAGCCTTACAAGAGGCGTAAATAGCTTTAGAAGAACTAGACAGAATTAACAGAGTCAGCGAAATTCACGCATGCAATGAAAATTCTAGGGTTCTTTACAAATCACTAATTCTTGAACTCAGGTATATAAAATTCCCTATTGTCAATTATCCTAAGGTAGTGGTGGGTAAGAATTGAATAGTTAATTCCCTTCTTTCTCTGTATCTACAGTAAAGTTCCGTGTTTAGGTGCGAAACTTTGAAATTAATTAAAATATATTGGTTGTTGTAGAATCGATTGTTTGACTGGTGTCAATTGGACTCGGGCCTACGTATCGGCTCGAGAAGTTTTGAGGTGAGTTGATATAACCCTTTATTAAAGTGGTTTAACTCACAAAAGCACGCATACAAAGTGTTTGATTAATTACTTAAAAGAGTTTATATTTACTTAATTAGAGTGAGTGAGTACCTATTAACTTAGAATTATTCTAGCAAAAGTTTTGATGATTTATTATGATATATGTGCATAAATTTTCATATTTTTATGTTATTCTTATATGCCATTTTCATGTCGAAAATTTATGAAGAAGCAAGAATCTTTAGAAATACTTTTGAATGTTTATTTCATTCTTATGCCATGCTTTACATTTAAGGATACTAGTATGAGTATGTATAGGATGTTCCAGAAAAGATTTAGAGTATAGGATGTTCCAGAAAAGATTTAGACTTAAAAAGTCACAAGAAGAAGTTTTAGAAAGAAAAGATTTTTGGGAGTATCCTTTATTCTGAGAAAGGGTCATCATTCAGGCCGAGGGTCCTGATCAAGGCGTTGACTTCCTGAAACTACTTGTGCCAAAGTAAGGAGCACACGAGCCGAGGGTCTCGTTGCTGAGAATTTACTTAGCCAGGCTAAGGTATGATACATGAGCACTGAGAACCATGAAGCAAGTGGCACCTCGTGAATTGGGCCTATTCGATCAGGTTGGGATCGAACCCGTGCCGATCACACAGTGACTAAGACAGAAATAGGTCAGGATAGTTGGAACTCCCAAAGTATAAAGTGAAGTATTATTTTTATAAGAAAGAAAAAGAAAAGAATTTCTTTTAGAATATTCATAAACTGCTATTATGCAATTATTTTAGAATTGTTCTTATAAGCTTTATGTTTTACATGCATTTAGAATCTTTGCTCATTATGTATATGTTATTAAAATTTCGTCCCCTGTCGTTAAAATTCACTGAGTACAATGGATGGTACTGACATTCTCTTTTGGGAACCTACATTGGTCTGCGGTACAACGTAGGAACCGATTTTGCAAGCGAGCAGGCTACGGGTTAGGACTTCCCTCACTTCTAGTGCTATTGGTGAGCTCCACTTTTGTTCGTGGAGTACTCCTTTGAGTCGTCATTATTTAGCTATTTCTTTGTTTACTTAGAGAAATGGCTAGGAAATCTTATGTCGTGAGCAGTGTATCAGTTTATGAGTAGAGGCTTCATAGACACAGTTGGTGGGTTAAGATTAAGATGTTTTTGATAATAACTTAGCAGTATTTCATTGGTTACTATGAATAAAGTTTTGGAGTTAGTTTATTTTAGATATTTAAATTAATTAAAAGTATTTGGTTACAGTATTGCCTTGTGGCATATAAAGTTTGAAGTTATAATAGATTTGATAAGCGCAGATGGTTCGCTTGGTCATGTTTAGTGATCGGGTGCCGATCCCGACTTATTCAGAAAATGGGTCGTGACAAAGATCAAGTTTAGCTCCAAGAATTCTCCCACAACCAGCAGAGTTAGCTCACCTTCATCAGTCAAAGGTTATAATAAGAAAAAAAGGAAGTACAAGAAAGTCAATGTGATTTGCAGTAAGTTGTCCTTCAAATACATACATTTTGTCCCCTCTTTGGAAGTCTCTACAATTTGCAGCAGGGTTTTTTATTTTCTTTTTTTTTTTTGGGGGGGGGGGGGTGTAGAAAGGATACTATATTAAAACATAGTACATATTTTTGAAGTTCTTAAAAAAACATCCTTCCTCTATGTTTTGCAAGGCCATCAGCTACTCCATTTGCTTCTCCAAATGCATGTTTCAGTGAAGCCCCATCTGTAATTAATTTAAAGACATTTCCATCATGAGTCTCCAGTTTAATGTATCTAATCGAAGCTATACTAGTATTGTCATTGAAGTGATTCATCATTTTAATTCAATGACCCTAGTGATTAGTACATCTAAAGAAGCATGTCCATTTATTCTGTTGAAAGTATCACCATTTCTAACTAAGAACAAGTGAGATTGCAAAAGGAAAGAGTTCCTTCCATTTCAAAATATTATTAACACAGTTTTCCCAAGCACATTCAGCCTTAAACCAATAATTCGAGTCAAGATTATTGCCATAGGCCATAGTCAATAGGAGATTGTCTAGTGTTTATTTATACCTTGTTCCAGAAATCTTTCGCGTGCTTATATTGTGATGATTTTGCAAACATCAACATGTATAATGTGTATTCATCTTTTTAGGATGAAACTGCCATAATTCTTTGATGGAGTCGGGAAATCTGAAAAAGCTGTTAGTTAGAAGAATGTGATGCATCACTAGATTTACATACATGTTCTTCCCCGTTTGGAAGTTTAAAGTTTTTCCTCAAATTCATTATATTGAATTTCCCTGTTTGATTTTTTTATTATCTCTAAAGTGCTTATGTTGTTTATGTGACAGCTCCCACAAAAACTCCAGCAGTTCCTTCACCTCCTGTGCCACGAAAGGAGTCAAATGGTAATACTCTTTTGCAATTTTCGACGAGCACAATTGCTCCGGAACAAGTCCCCCCCCTCCTCCTGTGGTACCATTGGGATCAACCAGTGATAGGCCTTAGGAAATTCCTTGTGATGAAGAGGAAGAATAGAGAGAAACAAAGTTCAAGCTCAATCCTCTTTCAAGACTGAAGCAACACCCAAAGTCAAATCATAGACCCGAGATGCTTGAAAAATCAAAGATGATGATCACTCAGGTCAAGTCTATGTTGGTGTCCGAGCTTACTTCTGAGATGACTACTAATGTGGAGGACATGGTTGATTTTGCCAATGGTGTTTTCAACACGTTGAGTTGGCTCAGTGCTGATTATGGCTATTTCTACAAAGATGTGAAGGGATTAATCTCTAATAAATATGAATTGCAAATTGAAGAGAGCAAAGGAAATATGTCGTCCTTTTCAGAATTGGAGAGGACATATGAAGAGGTTGTTATTTGTGCTGATGATCTTGAAGAGATACTCGAGCAAAACTGAGAATGGCCAATGAGGATAAGGAACCTGTGAAGAGAAATCGGCAAAGCAGAAGAACTGATCCATAGATTGAACTGAAGTGGTTGCTGAAACTGAAGATCGTGTAGAGCGTTTGAAATGTGACTAAAAAAAATTATAAAATAGACCTTGAAGCTGCACAAGCCGAAGTAGAAAAAATTGGTACCCAAATGGAGGCAGCTAGAGTAATGCAGGAAGGAATTGAGGAGCACAAGAATGCAGCTCGCCAACAGATTGAATACGCCACTCGACGCCTACAGTGTATGGACTGATCTTAATAGCATTTATATACCTTTATGATTGATGATTTCCGTTGGTTGGAGAAAGTCCTCATCATAGCTGTTGATCAAAGTAAAGACTATTTTGAATTGTTTTGGAATTTCAGTTGCTCTAGCAACAGACAGATTGTGTGTTCATGTAATTATCTGCATGTAGTAGGATTCTCTTCAAATGTCTTGTTCAGTTCTTTAGCAGATACAATTTGAACTTTCGTGTTGGATAAAATCTTTTTTATAACAGTTACTTTCGTGTTGGGTAATTTGGTTAGTTCCGACGAACTAGATAAGCTTTGAAAATAGAGTTTTGGGTCAAATCCATGGTCCATTGCTAAAAATCTGAACATCTAATCTATTTTACCAAATCACCATCAGCATTTCAAAAATAACAGTCTGCACCACCACACCACTATTGCCTGGATTTTCTCTTGAAGCTTCATCCGTGTTGCATCTTAACCTTGGGGATCGCGAGGGAAAGTTCACATTATTTTTGTGCAGCTCAATCGAGGGATATAGGATTCAAAGAAAGGCACTGTAATTGTAGGAAATCAAAGTCAGAGAAGATTATAAGCAGTGGGATTATTACCTTGAAAATAATGCAATTAATGGAGACATTTTCCCATGTTTTATTATATTTCTTCACTTCAATAATTCCGACAAACAATTGATGGCAAAACGGTATGCAACTCTCAAATACACTAAGCTTAAGGAAATCAGCAACAGTGGAAGATGATTAGTGAATGATAAAATGAGTTCTCATTGTTTAGTCCAAGAATAGTAACCAGTGATCTGTCTTTGATCCCACCAAACACTAACATTTAAACCACTCATAATCATCCACTGAATATATTTTTCCAACCAAATCTCTCATTTGCAAAATGCAACATCTTCCTCCAAGTATGGGATAGCACGGATTTCCATTTAACAACACATAGATACTCGCGCTTACAAATACTTATTGCAAATGAATTTTTGGTGCAAATTGAAGTTCTCCTAAAGCTTACCATTAGAGCGTAAGAGACATCATATAAAGATTTAAACACCACACCACTTTCATGATAAAGTCTGCTAAGTGTTGTCCAAGAGAACCAGGGCCATGCTCTAACCTCCATTTTGTCACTTCAGAAAAAACGAGCAAACAACACATGAAGCTGTTCAATGACACATTTTGGAGGGAGCTAGCAAAGGATGAAGGAAGGGATCGCGCAAGGAAATTTTAACGTTTTTGTTCATCTACCAATTATGCCGGCTTTTGTTTTGTCATCTATATTGGCGGATAAATTAGGAACTACTTTCTCAAGAACTATTTCGAATAGTACTTGTAATATGTAGTCCCAACTTGGGAACTACTATGCTCTTCGAAGCACTAGTATGTGTAATGACTTCAATAAAAATTTATTATCAAACAGCCTCTCTATCTCACATAAGGTAAGGGTAAGATTTGCGTATACCGTACCATGTCCATACTGCATTTGTGGAATCACACTGATTGTACCAAGATAAAAACTCCCATTTGTACTACTGTGGTTCAATAAGACTAGGGTTATGACATATGGAATTTGAAATGACACAAAATAGCAATATTAGTGAATTCAATTGCATAAAAAAAAATTTCAATTGCATAAAATATTTTCTTTAAACCTTTGGCCTTTCCAATACCCAAAAATTGTTATGCCACCTTGCTTTTCCTTTTCTTTTCTGTTGTCCCTTTCTTCTTTGTACTTCTCATGCATGAAAAGGTGTGCTGAAATTGAATTGCTAATAAAGCTATACTATTTCTAAAGAATTGTACAAAACACCAAATGTGTGCTAAAATTTCTTTATACTTTATAAACTTTCTCAGTTAAATCTTGCCTTAATTGGCAAACCGAACCTACAGCTTTGTCTCAGTCTAGTCCGCACACACTACTACAACACATGGAAAGAAAGTACAACTTGAACTTGGAAGAAGCAGACTATTTTTCTTTTATTTAACTTTAACATAAGCTTTTCTTCTATTATGAGTATGACTTTTGAAATGTCTTCAATGGAATTAACATCATGAATTTAAATGAATTAGAACTTAACTGTAACTCATTATAAAGTTTATTTGCTTTGTTAATCAACCTTTTCTTCATAATTTGTAGGTCGTTTTTAGAGAATGCAGTTTAAATTGTTTGATGTAAAAGAAAAAAATTATGGTAAAGCTTCTTCTAACTCAGTTGCAGTACTTTTCCTTTCCTGGTCATGTCTATTAATCTTGACAGTGTTTGCTCTATTATTAAAGTAAAAAGGACCTGATTAAGTTAGTATTGCTAGGTTTGATTTACCTCTAATTAAACCTAGTTGGTAGACCTTTATGAGTCATCGAAAGGATTCTCTTCCGAGAAAATTTCAAGGATTAGTTGACACGGTTCCAAACTCGATAGATAAGGAGGCTCTGGACCCGTGGCAAAGCTTGAATTTATGACCTGTGCTTAACCACACGTCATGTGAAGTATTTTTACCAACTTCAGAGCTTTCTTTTTCTCCAATCAACTTAATAAGGCGATTTGCTAACGACAAGGCATTAATGACACTAAAATATAAACAGCGGTAATATTGAGATATTTCATTTACTAGTTGCTATACTTAGACCTTTTTCCAAATGAATATTGGTCATCTAGATGGATTATTCTTATGTTGTCCAACAAACTGCATTCTAATGCTAAGATTGTCGCTATATATGTAAGTTTTTGGATTCTATGTTTGAAATGCAAGGTTGCCGCTGACAAACGCGAGGTACCTCAAACCAATGGCAAAATTAAGAATTTCATTAAAGGTGTTCGAGATTATATATATATGCACAATATATTTTTCTATATACACCAATATAATTTATTGATAAACTGACCACCTTCAGTCCATATGGTTCCATGACTGCCTCAAAGGACTTCTCCGACACAAATTAATTGATTGTGTAAATATAAATATGTTTTTCCTCTATTTTATATATTCAATTGATTTTATTTTTTGAGCTTTCTTCCATTTAGAATCACTTCCCTTTGGATGATGATTATGGTGATCACATAGTCGGTGACAAATATGAATTTAAATAACAATAGTATATTTAACAATTTCTTACTTTAAAACATTTGCAGCTGCACATATATTTGCTAATTAAGTTCATACTTCAAAATACTTGATCAAGAAATAAATATCACGAACATATTCAATTAATTAATTGAAGTACTTGACACCATTAAGAATAGGAAGATTTTACACTTTATTCAAATGCATAAATAACTAGACTGTAGTACCTATTTTTCAAATGCATAAAAGTGGAGTAGTACATTTTTCAAATGCCTTCCAAAGTTGGGAGATAAGGAACATTTTATTAACTTTGAAAACTTACAAATAAATAATGAGTTTATAGCTATTCGTCTTTCAACTATGTTCAGTTATTTCATGCAAAAAATGTTGAAAAATCTTCATAGTACCCAAAAAATTGTCAACAACCTTGCTTTTCTTTTTCGTTGTCCCTTTCTACATTGTACTTCCTATGCATCAAAGGAGTGTTAATAAAAACTCCTAGTTAACTCAAAAGCTATTTGATGAAAACAATGCTAATAAAGCACAAAATGTATGCTAACATGTAGTCTTTCTCATGAAAAACTCAAGATAAAATCTTTGCTTAAACTGGCAAACAAAATCTTTTCTCTAGCTAGCACAAGCTTACAAAGGTCTTTGTTCTCATAGAGTTCAATGACTGCTTTTTGGTTTTTGAAATCTACTCATAGTTATTCTTAAACACTATTACAATACACCGAAAGAAAGAGAGAACTAGAGAAATTGTAGCAACAAGGTTAAGCTTCGCTCAAAGAAGGTCTCTCAGTTGCAACTAGCTCATCATCGATCACCTTACAAGAGAAAAAGCCTTTCATTTGTGGGCTTTGCAGTAAGTTTCCAAACTTTGCATAAGCCATTTTCACATTTCATTCGTCGCTGGTAATTTTTCAAACATAGCTTTATTGCACCCTTGCCCGATCAACCTTTTCCAAACCAAATTTGATTAGGACATTCAACTCTTAACCCACTGGGTAGGATTACTATATATAATTATAAGAGTGTTAATAACTGTAACACTTATTTCACTGCCTCCTCATCATCATCATCAAATTTGTTTACCAAAAGTACTTAAAGACTTAAAGTAATTGATGAAAAGCTGACAATATTGCTTTTCACTCATCCTTATAAACCCTTGATGGAGAACAAGAAGCATGTACTCGGAAACAGATACAAGCAATTATGTGTCTAAGAATGACCAGTTTGTAGCTTTCAATTTCTGAGTTCCTTGATTTCGATTGATTCTTTTCAAAATCAAATCAGAAATTTGATCAAAACGAATAACATAATGATCGGTTCAAGTTATTCATCGAGATTTTTCCGATGCACCACATGAAAAATACTTAAAAATTATTTCGTGGAATGTCAATAAATGTGACACGGAAAATTCATTAAAAAAAAAGGCTATAGAAGAGTTTGTAAAGCAGTATGATCCTCAATTAATAATACTGCAAGAGTGTGAAACACACATCCGGAGAACTAGCACTCAATACGAGAGCTTGGTGTTACTGGGTGACGACAAGCGCGTAAAATGTGAGTCATATTTTGTCCATCACAAAGACAACAAAACGATTGACACATATTTATCGGCAAGAGTTCAGATAGTTCAATATCCAAAAATTACTTTCAAATTTTATGGAATTTATAGAAATCCAACTAATGGTCTAGATTTAGAATAATTAAGATTGAGAAAAAGTGACTCACATAATAAGTTATATGATGAGTCATGGCTTATGATGGGGGATATTAATCTAAACATAGATTAGAGAGAACATCCTATCTCCAAGTATCAAAAAGCATATTGAACACTTCGTACAGTTTACAAATAGCACTAGTATTTATGATTTAAGTTCAAACCTGAGTATACACATGGAGATAACACAACTCCAAAAAAGTTATCCAAATTAGATAGGATTATTTGCACTTCGAAATTTTACAAATCGTTTAACCCTGAGCAGGAATGAGCGCTTTCTAGATCCGCTGCAATTATAGCTTTCAACGGTTTGTAAAATTTTGAAGTGCAAATAACCCTATTTAGTTTGGATAACCTTTTCGTAGTTGTGTTATCTCCATGTGTATACTCAGGTTTGAAACTTAAATCATGAATACTGGTGATATTTGCAAACTCCACAAAGTGTTCCATCTGCTTTTTGGTACTTGGAGATAGGATGGCCTCTCTAATCTATGGGTTAGATTAAAATCCCCCCATCAAAAGCCATAACTCATCATATAACTTATTATGTGAGGTACCTTTTTTCAATCCTAATGGTTCTATATCTAGCCTATTAGTTAAATCTCCATAAATTCAATGAAATTTGATAGTAACCTTTGAATATTGAACTAACTGAACCTTTGTCGATAAATATGTGTCAATCGCTTTGTCTTTCTATCTGTCTTTGTGATGGAGAAAATATGGTTCACATTTTACGCGTTCGTCATCTCACAGTAACACCCAAGTTCTTGTATTGAGTGTTAATTCTCCATGGGATATGTGTTTCACACTCTTATAATACTAGTTTTAGTGTACGTGCGTTGCACATGTTTTTCGCGTCGATTAATAAAAACTAAACACAAGAAGAACAAATTAATGATAAATAGCACTTGATACTAAAAGAAAGTAAATGTCACATTTGTATTAGATATAGTTGAAATGTATCGTATTGTACTGTATTGTATTGTATCGTATTGTTTTATGAATACAATGTTTGGATAGATTGTATTGTTTATTATTGTTAAATAATATTTTGCTATTTGGTTTGACTGTATCATACTGTACAGTAACTGATAAGTTTACTAAAATACCCTCAATTATTTTAAATATTTAATTTATCAAGAATTACACATAAAAATTATTTAAGAAAACCACTTTCTACTAATTTATCATCAATTATGTCTTATATATAAGTTAACCAATTAAATTCATGCAAATCCTATTGAAATTAGTGGAACAAGTTAATAATATTAAAAATAATAATAAGTACACTATGTTCATAATTAGATCATAATAAAAAAAAATGTTAAGTAGACTCCATTTAGAATTTAGATCATAAGTAGTATTTCCTAACAACCAATATCATAAAGCTAATTGGAGATAAAATAATTAGAATTGAAATTACAAATCAAAGTAGAAGAAAGAATAAAACAAAAGTTAGGGAAAACCTATACCTTAAGAGTTTGGAAGCGGCAGAAGGAACGAGATTTTCACGTTATTAGACTTCACGTATATAGCTTATATTTGGGATGCTCTCTTTGAGAATTTATATAGGTTATTAGACTTCACGTAGAATTCTATTATAAAATTATATGAGAAAGAGACTTTGCTATTATTTAAAATAAAAAAAGGGTAAAGGGTAAAATAGAATTATAAAGTAATAAGTTAGGGCATAATTAGAAAGAAAAATAGGAAACAATCCCACCACACCAAATCGATTGTTTCAAAAAATAGAATTTTTCATTGTTCTGGAACAATGGATTTAACAATACAATACAACAAATTTTAACTAAACAATCAAAACAAACATTATTTTGGGAAAACAATACAATAGGATACAATGGGTAACAATGATCCAAACAAGTTGTAAAAGTAAAATAAAGGTCACATTTGTATTAGATATAGTTGAAGGTTAATTAAGGGATGTCGCACAACACTAACCGGAAGATCGTTCAATCACTAATTAGTTAAATTGCATCTAATTTATAAAATAACAATAATTATGTACCTTAAAATCTAAGAGTAGTTTTAATCTTTGTTAACGTACTCCTTTGTTCTAATATTCTAGCTCTTTCATTTCGGAATTGTAACTTGACCCATATTTTTTTATAATTGATATTAAAATTTTAAAAAACTAGGACGTGTATTTTTGAATGTTTCTCATTTAGAATGCCAATTTCGAAAATTGGAATAATTTTTTAAAAACCTTAGAAGGATGTTTAATGCTTTTCTTATGATGCCATATAAGAAAATAATGAATTAGTTTTATTAATTAAAAATTACCTATTCCAATTTTAACCATACAAGTATATGATAAATTTCATTAACTAATTATAAGAAGTCAAACAATGAATACAAATTTATTAACAAAAAAAGACTTCTAAACCTAAAAAGAATACATTATATTAGAAATTTTCCTAATGTGAATTTTTAATGATCCCCCCAATCTTTTATTTCTTTTTTTTTCTTTTTTTTCCTCTTTGCAATTTTTGTTTCTTTTTATTTTTATTTTATATTTGTAATTTTTTTCTGTGAAAAAATCCATAAATTGGAGAATAAAGAATCCTAAATCTAAAAGTAGTTCAAAATGCTTTTTCACCTAAGATATTTATTTAATCTGTCAAAATTTTATTAACAAGAAAAAGCTCCTAAACCTAAAAGGATGCAATGCTTTATAAAGTTTGTATGAAACTTCTCCTTTTTAATCAGTCTTTCCTTTCCTTTTTACTCTTAATAATTATTGTTTCTCCCTTTTTTCGTATTTGCAATTATTTTGATGAAAAAACCTACTAAAATGGAGAAATAAGAAATCTGTGTGAACTTTAAATTTTAATTCCTTCAATTATTTAAATGTACATGTCCGACATTTTTATCACGATCCAAAATCCAACTAGTCGTGATGGCACCTAACCCAACCCGCAAGGTAAACCAACTTTCAACTACCCAATTCAAATAATAATTATTAAAGCAATTTAAATAAATAAAGATCTTAATCTTATACATTCCCCAACAACTGGTAGTACAAATCATGAGTTTCTAAGAATAGAGTTTACAAGTGGAGGTAAAATAAATACATAGTCTGTTTAAATAGTGTATAAACAGAGCTTTTATAAATCTAAGGCTACCATGAACAAGAGGCAGCTACAACAGGAACGCAGGTACATCTTCAAATCCCGCAACCATCGAGCACAGCAACAACAGCAGCCAACATCTGCACGCAATGTGCAGAAGTATAGTATCAGTACAACCGACCCCATATACTGAGTAAGTAACAAACCTAACATTAGGTTGAAAGCAGTGACGAGCTTTTACCAAGGTCGGATCCAAAAACTAATAGTGCACAACAGTCCATAACCACGTAAAGCAAATAATACAAGAAGTAACTCAGAGATAAAATGCTCAGCTAAATCATGATTTCAAAAATAATAATTTTTCCTTTCAAGTACATCAGTGAAAACCCAAATCGTTTATCGAAGTTGCCAAAAATATGAATAAGTTTGAAAATAATAATTTTTCCAAAATCCTTTCAATAATAAATGAGATGTTTCATTTTCTTTCCAGATAACCCGTGTAAAAATAAATGCATCACTATGCCCATCTGTTAACATGTGTGAGAAATCATGAATGATGTAATACTGTACAGCATCAGGAAAATACATCTCTATGCCTGTATATCATGTGTGCATGTCAATGCGATGCAATTCAGTGATAAAATCATATGCATACTCCCAGAGTATCATTTCACTCAGTCCTCCCAGTCAGTCAGCACTCGCACTCAGTAGGTACCTGCGCTCACTGGGGGTGTGTATAGACTCCGGAGGGGCTCCTTCAACCCAAGCACTATAATCTGCATGGACAACTCACATGCTATAATAAGATCTGGATTCGCACGACCAACTCACGTGCTGCACGGATAACTCACGTGCTATAATAATATCTGAATCCGCACGGCCAACTCACGTGCTATAATAAAGCTTATAAGGCCTGTTGCATGAGGGCAGCCCCTATCCACATAATAATCCTCATAATCAGTCCCTCGGCCTCACTCTGTCACGACTCGAAATTTTCCTACCGACGGGAATGTGATGGCGCCTAACATTTTACTTGTCAGGTAAGCCAACGTTATAGAATCATTAAACCATTTCCTTATTTTGATTCAGTAAATAACAATAATTAACTCAAATAAAAAATAATATGTGCGGAATATCATAAAACTGTATTAATTACTACCACCCGGATCTGGAGTCACAATTCACGAGCATTCTAGAATTTACTACAAGTAATAGTCTGAAAGAAATACAACCGTCTGAATAAAAGAAACAGTAGAACAGAAATGATAGACGGGGACTTCAAGGTCTGTGGACGCCGACAGATCTACCTTGAGTCTTCGGACAGCGGGCCAATAGCAAAATCTCGATCAACCAGAGCCGGTATTAAAATATGCACAGAAAGTGCAGAGTGCAGTATCAGTACAACCGACCCCATGTACTGGTAAGTATCGAGTCTAACCTCGACGAAGTAGTGACAAAGCTAAGGCAAGGCACCTACAAATTAACATGTACAGTTCAACAATGTATATACAAATAACAGGAATGAAGAACTAAACATGAAATGTAGGGAGGGGGGCATACTGAGGGAAATACAAGATGAAGAACTACAACAGAATGATCACCGGAGCAGTCAATATACCATGAATCAACAGGAATAGTGAATACAGTAAGGAAATATGCACGGCATCACCCTTCGTGCTTTTACTCTTAATCTCACCATAAAATCAATAAAAACGGTACGGCATCACCTTTCGTGCATTAACTCTCATATCATGGCACGACATCATCCTTCGTATATTAACACACACAATATGGCACGGCATCACCCTTCGTACACTAACACTCACAATATGGCATGACATCACCCTTCGTACATTAACACTCACAATATGGCACGGCATCACCCTTTGTGCTTTTACACTCTCCCTTACCATAATGCAATACATAAATAACAACAGGGAGATAGAATAACAAGTACAAACCTTACTTCAATATTTGGTTCTATAATATCAATCTCAAATTTGAAATAAAAACTCAATTATCACTAGAAAATCCGTAAACATGATAAGAACGATAAATTGAACAATACTAGCATAACACGTAGCAATTTGACATAGGAAAAGACAATATAAGAAAAACAGAGAAACATGGAAAAACAGGTAAATTTGGCGGCGCATAAGTACTCGTCACCTCACATATACGTCGCTTACATGAATTTCACTTAGTAAGTAATCTAAGGTTCCTAATTCCCTCAAGTCAGGGTTAGACACAACATTTACCTCGCTCCGAAGGCCACTTAATTCTCAATCACAACTTTTCCTTTGGAATTCACCTCCAAACCACCCGTATCTATTCAAAAATGACTCAATAATATCAAATATTGCTAAAGGAATCAATTATATTGCATAAATTAAATTTCCAAAATTTTCCTCCAAAAAGTCGAAAAATCGACCCCGGGCCCGCTTGGTCAAAATCTGAGGTTCGGACCAAAATTCTTTTACCCATTCACCCCGAGCCCGAATATATAATTAGTTTTGGAATCCCACCTCCAATTGAGGTCTAAATCCCCAAATTCCCAAAATCCCTATTTTCTACCCTAACCCCTAATTCTACCATGAAAACTCTAGATTTTAGGTTGAAAATTCAAGAAACGCAATGGGTAATTGAAAGAAAATAGTTTAGAATCATTTACCAACAATTTGGGGAAGGAATGACTCTTGAAAAATTGCCCATCACCGTTTTATTTTTGAGAAAAATGAGTTTTTTGGCAAAAATCCCGTTTTGGGTTCTGTTAAGTGCTGGGCGAGGCCACTGTCGCGTTCGCGAAGGCTTCAGACTGCCAAGCCTTCGCGTTCGCGAGACCCAGCTTGTGTTCGCGATGGTTACTCCCCCTAGCCTTCGCGTTCATGACCCAGTGGACGCGTTCGCGTAGAAGAACATGACCAACCCTCCCCCAGGTCCCCAAATGCTTCACCTTCGCGATGGTCAGGTCGCGTTCGCGAAGGGTAAATCTCCCATCACTTCACGTTCGCGACCAGGCCTTCGGGTTCGCGAAGAAGAAGTCTCATCCTCACCAGTTTACTCTTCGCGTTCGCGAGAGGACCTTCGCGAACGCGAAGAAGGATATGTCAGACACCAGAATCTGCAGAATCTAGATTTTTCCCAAGTCCAAAATATCCCGTGGCCTATCCGAAACTCACCCGAGCCCTCGGGGCTCCAAACCAAACATGCACACAAGTAGAAAAACATCATACGAACTTGCTCGCGCGATCAAATCGCCAAAATAACACCTAGAACTCTAAATTTAGCACCAAATCACGTCAAATCAACTCCATTTCTCACCAAATTTCACAGACATGTCTTAAATATCATAATGAACCTGTACCGGGCTCCGGAACTAAAATACGGACCCGATACTAACTATGCCAAATATCAATCAATTCTTAAAAACAAATAATTTTCAAACTTTTAAGTTTCATCAAAACTTCATAACTCAAGCTAGGGACCTCCAAATTCGATTTCGGGCATACGCCCAAGTCCCATAATTCGATACAGACTTACCGGGAATGTCAAAGTAAGGATTCGGGCCCATTTACCAAAAATGTTGACCGAAGTCAACTAAAATTAACTTTTAAGGCAAAAATTATTAATTTCATCAGTTTTCAACATAAAAGCTTTCCGGAAACCTGTCCGGACTGCGCACATAAATCGAGGAGGGTAAAAATGAGATTTTAAAGGCTTAAGAGTGCAGATTCGAGTTCTAAAATATAAGATGACCTTTTGGGTCATCACACACTCAGCCATCAATCTCTCCAGTCTCTCTCTCTCATCGGCTCACAATGTCATGAAACTAGCCCAGAAATGATTATATGATGTATCAATAAATAATAATAGAGACTGAGATATGATATGTAATGACATGAATATGACTGAGTATAATTTTCAATTTAAAATAAATAATTCACAGAAATATGACCTTTGTGGGTCCCAATAATATTGGCACATAGCCTCAACATGATTTTTAATATGCTTTTTAGCCCAATTTCTTTAACACATAACCGCATGGAAAATGCCTAGATTATTTAACTACAAAATTCCACAGAAATAATTATGTCATAATTTTTATAGTGCATGCCCACACGCCCGTCACCTAGCATGTGCGTCACCTCCCAACAATTCACATAATACATATATTCAGGGTTCATACCCTCAGCTCTAAGATTAGAAGAGTTACTTACCTCGAACAAGCCGAATCCAATGTCGAGCAAGCTAAACAATGCTCCAGAAATTTCCATTCTGCATGTAACAACTTCCGAACGGCTCAAATCTAGTCACAATTAATTTGATTCAGTCAACCCAAATTATAGGAATTTATTCCATATCAAAATATTAATTTTTCCAAAAAAATTCGAAATTACACTCAAAAATCGCTCGTGGGGCTCACGTCTCGAAACCCAACAAAAGTTACGAATGCCCATTCAACCACGAGTCCAACCATATAAATTTTACTCAAATCCGACATCAACTCGACCCTCAGATCTCCAAATTAAACCAAGAGAGTTTTCACAATTTTTTAACTTAATTCACCAATTAAATATTAAAAATAACCATGGATTCGGGTAATTTAATTAATATTGAGTTAAGAACACTTACCTTGTTGTTTTCCTTGAAAAACTCCCGAAAATCGTCTCTTCCCGAGCTCCAATCCGTCAAAAATAGATTTTCAGAACTTAAACTCACTGCCCAGGCTTTTCTTCTTCGCGAACGCGGTCAGTGCCTCGCGTTCGCGAAGCATAGTTCCCGTCCAAATTCTTCCTTCGCAAACGCGACATCACCCTCGCGTTCGCGAAGCACAAAGTGCCTCTGCCTCAATGCCTTCTACGCGAACGCGTTCAACTAATCGCGAACGCGATGCTTCGTCCCCCCTCACTACGCGAACGCGACACCCCCTACGCAAACGCGTAGACCAATTGTCTGGGGTCCTCAGCTACTTCCTCTCTTCTTCGCGAACGCGTAACACCTCTCACATTTGCGATCCCCACCCAGTCCACCCTTCGCGAACGCGTTCTTCTCTTTGCGAATGCGAAGAGCAAGTATTGCCAGCCTCTCAGATCCTGTTCGCGAACACGATGAAGGAAACCAGATGGTGCATCAGAAAAATTGCAATAGAGTTCCAAGTCCAAAATCCAATCCGTTAACCATCCAAAACTCACCCGAGCCCCTCAAGACCTCAAACAAATATACCAACAAGTCTTAAAACATTATATGAACTTAGTCGAATCCTCAAATTACCTCAAACAACACTAAAACCATGAATCATACCCCAATTCAAGCCTAATGAACTTTGAAACTTTCAATTTCTACAAGCAACTCCGAAACCTATCAAATCACGTCCAATTGACCTCAAATTTTGCACACAAGTCATAAATGACATAACGGACCTATTAAAATTTCCATAATCAAATTTTGACCCCGATATCAAAAAATCAACCCCCCCGGTCAAACTTTTTAAAAATTCAATTTTTGCCATTTCAAGCTTAATTCCACTACGGACATCCAAATAATTTTTCGGACATGCTTCTAAGTCCAAAATCACCATACGGAGCTATTGGAATCAACAAAACTCCATTCCGGATCGTTTACACATAAGTCGACATCCGGTCGCTATTTTAACTTAAGCTTTAAACCCTTGAAATTAAGTGTTCCAATTCATTCCAAAACCTCACCAAACCCGAACCAATTACCCCGGCAAGTCACACAATAACTATAAAGTACAAATTGAGCAGTAAATGGGGGAACATATCTAAAATACTCAAAACGACCGGTCGGGTCGTTACATTCTCCCCCACTTAAACATACGTTCGTCCTCTAACGTGCCAAGAGTTGTTCTTAACCCTCAAATCTCTATTCCACCTTACCACACACATACCCGGGGGTGATCTCATGTCATCCTATTCCATATAGGCCTGATAACACAATATAACTGAAAATCCTTAATTTAACCTTAGCCCAAAAACCTTGGAATTTAATTCCCAACCTTCAGAATTTCTTTTCAAGACACGAATCTTACATTTACACATTGTATGAGTCTGAACAAGCTACATCGAGCCATAACTATAATCACGAATATAATTTACCCAGAATATTAGACAACTCGCCTGCTCGTAGCACCATTCCTGATCACAATAACTACTTTAAACCAACCAAGTACTAGCATTAAACCCCATATCGAACTAAACCTCATCCCAACACCTTCGTACGCTGTTAATAATAAAAGAAACACGCGAAAATCTCATGACCCCTTATCAGATCAACAAGTCATGGAGCTCTCTCACCCCAGTTATAACCATAATCATCTCCTAAGCTGACTTTCAATATTATCCTCCTGAATATACCATAATCAAGCCCGATAGTACCCATTCTAGGTCCAATGACCTTATATTATTAAACGCAACTATCCCACAGACACGCCACATCAATATAACTCAAGCCACAACTGCGCAATCTGTGTACCCAAATATGGGAGATGTCTCAAGGAAAAGAACCGTATTGCAAGTTCAACAAGCACCACCACAACCGCAATGTTACAACCAATTCCTCAAATTTCGTGATGAGGATAACCGTAGGTTCATGTGCACAATTGTAGAGGAAGGAAGTTAATAGATCAGATAAATTATTATAGAAATAGAATTCCCACATACGGCACGGACAACTCACGTACCAATAATATGAATCGCCCGGCATAGTCACAGGCCTCCAGTCCCAGCATATCATACATGAGCAATTAAACAAGTATACTTGTATATATAATAATGAAATATGATTCTCATGCTCCTGGACTAGTATAAATAACACCCCATAGTGTAAGCATGTGCAAAGTCTGCTATCACACTTAATTAACGCAACTAGTGCCTCCACTGAGTTTAATAAAATACTCACCTCAAACAGTTCGCAACCCTGAAACAATATGCTTCTGAGAACTCCCAGTCTCCAAATTCATAGGACACATGAATCACCGTAGTTGATCCCAACTCCAGCACTCGAATGACCAACACATCTTTCATACACGGTCCTCCCACTAGGAATACTTCCAAAATTCTTCCGTACCACATAGAAATAATTTGAATATCAGTAGTCTATCAACCAGGTGAGTATCGCAATACTAATGAACATCCGTAAGTCAAAACACATTGCGCCATTCTGAAATGCGTACCCATATCAGGAATTACCGAGCAGTTATAACATTCATCAAAATATTTGAAACTGACCATGTTGTCCAACATTCGTTACCTTCTCTTCAAGACTGAATTGTCACCTTGTACATGTAAATCCTAATCCCGCACAACACACCGCATCTATTATGCCATCATTTGAAAAATACGAGAACCTCATAATCATTCTGATTCTCAAGTAGAATACGTATCCGATCAGCCAGTAGCCTTCCATTTGATCCCATCCAGTAGAAAATCACAATACTCAACATGCTCCTCAGGCCGATAGGAAAATACCCATCTCAAACCATGGTAGAAATACTCGAGAATGCTTTGGAATCCATTTGCACATAATCAAGCTATCAGAGTTGAATCTCCCTAGCTCAACCAAGCCACGCAGGTCGCCAAACCCAGGAGTATTGCCACAAACCACCTGTAGAAACCCCCACGTCATAAATACCCAAAGACCCAATCATATTCATTACCATACTGATCCAACCTACTACCCAGTTATCTTATTTTCTCTAAGTTTCTTCCGAATTTGTCTTCAGATTGATACTTCTCCTTGCTAAAATGCCACGATCTTTAGCCACAGCTCACCCCACAAACCTAGCATAGAACCACAACGCCCTACGGCCCATAAGCAACTATATTCTTCTTAAACACCTTCAAAAATACCACAACTGTAGCACTCACTCTGAGAATACCTTATGTGAATTTGAAATTGTTCTTCTTACCTTCCTTATACTAAAATGTAGAATCCATAGTCATACAGAATTTTCGCAAGTCCAGGCACCATCAAATGTAAATCTCAGATTTTATCCATACACAAGTCCGGAGGAATTCTCAATTGCTATATGTAAACCTCGGACCTATTGGAACTTTCTCAATAGTCACCCACTTTGCTCAATCAAAATTACACTGCCCAAATAGGCTAACAGACACGTGCCCCATTAGCATAACAACACTCAAAGAAGTAACTCTACTTTAATACCACCTATCAAATTCATACTCCGTCTCACTCATCCCTCAATTTTCATATACTCATAAGTGCAATATAACCCGTATCCAGGAATTTCCTTACTCGAGTCATTTTCGAACTCCACCTCTGCAAGTCATCACTGATTCCCAAGTATACTTCAGACCAAAACAAAAAAAATTGACACATACCCATGAATTGATTTGTCCATAGCAGACTCCCCCACTTAGCTCAAAGCCGTAGATTAAAACACTTCATAACTTACAATACTCATACTCTATTACTGCCATAATGCCACAGTCAGTTCAACGAAACTTTTTCTCAAACTCATGCAATGCCAACCATAAAAATACCCCAAATCATCCGTTAAGATCGCAGTCATTCTCTTGACACTCAAGTCAACTTTCTCAGTCATGTTCAAATTCAAATCTCCACACATACGTCCTGCTGGCAGAAAAGAAACTCTCCACTCACATATAAGGAACATACCTACGTAGATTACTCTCCAGGAGATAACCCACCTCCTTAGCCTCAAATTGGCATCTTGTTATATCTTTTTGCAGTCACAATTACTATGCAATCACTTAGTCTATCTGAGTCCAAACTCATTAACCAGACATGAGAATTTAATTTGTCCCAAAATTTAACAATGTAAAAGATCCTTCAAAATATTCATACTCGAGACTGTACGTCACATCAAAAAAAAAATCAAGCACCCAATGGCCTTTCCTTTACATTTTACGGAGACACTTCTCATCACATTCAATGCGTCTTAACCCATCCCGCAGTTATATCGTACTCATCACAAGGCCATTCCATCGCTCATCGATCCACAAATTCCACCTATAGGGATATTACCGGACATATGAGTCCAAATGTACAAGTTATAACTGAAGTTACCGAGCTTAAACTGCGGTTTAACCATGGCCTCAAGTCCTCCATACTGGCACATCACCAAAACATAGAATACACATCTCGCACATCATCCCTGAAATCACAAGCTGGCGATACACAACTGATACCGAGCGCTCATGTGTGCATATGAATGCGTGGAAGGAATTCAAAGAGTTATATTTCAAGCTGAATCAATTCCGCACGATAAAGAAAGAAAGATGGGAAATTATCCTAAATGCCCTGTAGCCTCTCGAAGATAAGTATGGACGTCATCATACCGATCCGCAAGACTCTACTAGACACTTGCTCATGATTTGTAGAACCTATGAACCTAGGGCTCTGATACCACCTTGTCACGACCCAAAATCCAACTAGTCGTGATGGCACCTAACCCAACCCGCTAGGTAAGCCAACTTTCAACTACCCAATTCCAATAACAATTATTAAAGCAATTTAAGTAAATAAAGATCTTAATCTTATACATTCCCCAAGAACTAGTAGTACAAATCATGAGCTTCTAAGAATAGAGTTTACAAGCGGGAATGAAATAAATACATAGTCTGTTTGAATAGTGCATAAACAGAGCTTTTATAAATCTAAGGCTACCATGAACAAGAAGCAGCTACAACAGGAACGCAAGTACATCTTCAAATCCGGCAACCATCAAGCACAGCAACAACAACAGCCAACATCTGCACGCAATGTACAGAAGTGTAGTATCAGTACAACTGACCCCATGTGCTGAGTAAGTAACAAACCTAACCTTAGGTTGAAAGAAGTGACTAGATTTTACCAAGGTCGGGTCCAAAAATCAATAGTCCACAACAGTTCATAACCACGTAAAGCAAATAATACAAGAAGTAACTCAGAGATAAAATGCTCAGCTAAATCATGATTTCAAAAATAATAATTCTTCATTTCAAGTACATCAGTGAAAACCCAAATCGTTTATCGAAGTTGTCAAAAATATGAATAAGTTTGAAAACAATAATTTTTCCAAAATCCTTTCAATAATAAATGAGATGTTTCATTTTCTTTCCAGATAAACCGTGTAAAAATAAATGCATCACTATGCCCATCTGTCAACATGTGTGAGAAATCATGAATGATGTGATACTGTACAACATGAGAAAAATATATCTCTATGCATGTATGTCATGTGTGCATGTCAATGCGATGCAACTCAGTGATAAAATCATATGCATACTCCTAGAGTATCATTTCACTCAGTCCTCCCAATCACTCAGCACTCGCACTCGTACTCGGCACTCGCACTCAGTAAGTACCTGCGCTCACTAAGGGTGTGTACATACTCCAGAGGGACTCCTTCAGCCCAAGCGCTATAATCTGCACGGACAACTCACGTGCTATAATAATATCTGGATCTGCACGGCCAACTCACGTGCTGCACGGACAACTCATGTGATGCACGGACAACTCACGTGTTATAATAATATCTGGATCCGCACAAACACGTGCTATAATAAAGCCTATAAGGTCTACTGCAGGAGGGCATCTCCGATCTACATAATAATCCTCACAATCAGGTCCTCGGCCTCACTCAGTCATCAATCTCTCCAGTCTCTCTCTCATGGGCTTACAATGTCATGAAACTAACCCAGAAATGATGATATGATGTATCAATAAATAATAACAGAGACTGGGATATGATATGTAATGGCATGATTATGACTGAGTATAATTTTCAATTTAAAACAAATAATTCATAGCAATATGACCTTTGTGGGTCCCAATAATACAGGCACATAGCCTCAACATGATTTTTAATATGATTTTCAGCTTAATTTCTTTAACACATAAAATCGCATGGAAAATGCCAAGATTATTTAACTACAAAATTTCACAGAAACAATAATGTCATAATTTCTATAGTACACGCCCACACGCCCGTCACTTAGCATGTGCGTTACCTCCCAACAATTCATATAATACATATATTCAGGGTTCATACCCTCAACTCTAAGATTAGAAGAGTTACTTACCTCGAACAAGCCGAATCCAATGTCAAGCAAGCTAAACAATGCTCCAGAAATTTCCATTCTGCGCGTAACAACTTCCGAATGGCTCGAATCTAGTCACAATTAATTTGATTCAGTCAACCCAAATTATAGGAATTTATTCCATATCAAAATATTAATTTTTTCACATCGAAATTACACTCAAAAATTGCATGTGGGACCCACATCTTGGAACCCGACAAAAGTTACAAAATATGAACGCCCATTCAACCACGAGTCCAACCATACATATTTTACTCAAATCCGATATCAACTCGACCCTCAAATCTCCAAATTAAACCAAGAGAGTTTTCACAATCTTCCAACTTAATTCAACAATTAAATATTAAAAATACCCGTGGAATCGGGTAATTTAACTAATATTGAGTTTAGAACACTTACTCCATTATTTTTCTTGAAACACTCCCGAAAATCGCCTCTTCCCGAGCTTCAATCCGTGAAAAATGAAAAATGGGATGAGGTCCCATTTTCAGAACTTAAACTTACTGCTCAGGCTTTTCTTCTTCGCGAACGCGGTCAGTGCCTCGCGTTCGCGAAGTACAAAATAATTTCCATCCAAATTCCTCCTTCGCGAACGCGACATCACCCTCGCGTTCGCGAAGCACAAAATGTCTCTGCTTCAATGCCTTTTACGCGAACACGTTCAACCAATCGCGAATGCGATGCTTCGTCCCCCCTCACTACGCGAACGCGACACCCCATACACGAACGCTTAGACCAATTCTCTTGGGTCCTCGGCTGCTTTCTCTCTTCTTCGCGATCGCGTAACACCTCTCGCGTTCGCGATGCACACCCAATCCACCCTTTGCGAACGCGTTCTTCTCTTCGTGAACACGAAGAGCAAATATTTCCAGCCTCTCATTTCCTCTTCGCGAACGTGAGGCTCCACTCGCAAACGCGATGAAGGAAACTAGATAGTGCATCAGAAAAATTCCAGCAGAGTTCCAAGTCCAAAATCCAACTCGTTAACCATCCGAAACTCACCCGAGCCCCTCGGAACCTCAACCAAATATACCAACAAGTCCTAAAATATTATATGAACTTAGTCGAACCCTCAAATCAACTCAAACAACACTAAAATCACGAATCATACCCCAATTCAAGCCTAATGAACTTTGAAACTTTCAATTTCTACAAATAATGCCGAAACCTATCAAATCACGTCCAATTGACCTCAAATTTTGCACACAAGTCATAACTGACATAACTGACCTATTAAGATTTTCAGAATCGAATTTTGACCCCGATATCAAAAAGTCAACCCCCCGGTCAAACTTTTCAAAAATTCAACTTTCACCATTTCAAGCCTAATCCCACTACGGACCTCCAAATAATTTTCCGGACACGCTCCTAAATCCAAAATCATCATACGGAGCTATTGAAATCATCAAAACTCCATTCTGGGGTTGTTTATACATAAGTCGACATCCGGTCGCTATTTTAACTTAAGCTTTAAACCTTGGAACTAAGTGTTCCAATTCATTCCAAAACCTCATCAGACTCGAATCAATTATCCCGACAAGTTACACAACAACTGTAAAGCCCAAATTGAGCAGTAAATGGGAAAACAGAACTGTGATACTCAAAACGACCGGTCAGGTCGTTACACATTTCTTGAAAATTCTAAATTTATAACAATCCCCATGAACAATAACTCTATATATGATGTTGATATCAATGTAATTATTGAAAATAAATACGCACATAAGTTTTATACTCCCTTCGTTCACTTTTACTTGTCCACTATTGACTTTGCACGCCCCTTAAGAAATACTCATATTAATTAGTGCATAGTCTTAATGGATTTGAAAAATAATTTGGAATGAGTAATTAATGCTAAGGGCAAAACATGAAAAATAAATTATTTTTCTCTTGATATGCGAAAAGTGATAAGTAAAAATGAAAATTTATTTTTAGAATACTTGACAACTAAAAGTGAACGGAGGGAGTAAGTAGTAAGATATAATGCCAAACCTGGTCAATATAGATATTGCAGAAGCAAGACACCATGAATAGAAAAGACTTAGAACTTGCATAGTATTACAGCAAAGACACGATAATAAACCTGTGAAATAATAATTATTTTATTGGTAGAAAAAACTCCTAAATCTAAAGTACACACATTGCTCGTGTACCCTATCTCGATGAATAGTATTTTTTTAAAAATTTCATAAATATTATATTAAAAACTATGATTGACTCATAAAATAAAAATTTAAGCTTCTGAAATTGATGAACATTGATCCTATATAGGTAACTTAATAAATTATGAAACCCTACCCTATAGAAGTCCTCAATCATCATTCCTTATATTTAAATTAAACTAAGTTTCACTTCTATAATTTCATCTGCTCAACTTCACAAGTAATCATGCTTCCCTTTTAGTTGCAGCATGAACATCATATTATTTGAAATATCTCATAAAAATTATTATTGTTTAAGTAATCTAATTCTGAATTCAAAACTACTGCATTTTGTTTGAACTTATTTTTTGAAAACTACATTTAGTTAAATATTTTGTGTGACATACTTTTATTGCAAATATTCAAAGATTTGTCAAATGAAATAAAAGCCATTTTTTTAATTATGAACCAATATTATACCAAATAATTTGATATTAGTCACATCTAATAAAAAAATCCAATTAAATAGTTGATGAGAAATTTAAACTTATCCAAGTAATGATTAAAATATTATTTGGCTTTACAATAAAATAAAATAAAAAGGTATTGTTACACAAATAGCCATCCAAATTCATTGTTTATTTTTTCTAGCCGATACATAAATTATACATTTATTATATATAGTTATACACATATTATGCATTAATTATACATATATTATGCATTTGCGGGCTTGAAGAGATTAGGTAGGTGGCTATTTGTGTGAATGAATTCTTCATTAAAAAAATACTCACGTTTAAAAATTCACAAATAACAATATTAGTTGATCTAAGAAGTCTCGTATACTGCAAAGAGTTTAACATCTAATATTACTTTTAACATGGTTAATATTATGTGTTTTAAATCATTAACTTAAAAGTTCAACTTTTAACATAGTTTACTTTGCAAAATTATTGCTAAGGAAAGTATTTTTATAAAGATAATTGTAAGTTCCTATATATTAGGAGTTCCTATATTATTCAAATAAGGAAAGATTTAATAGCGTTAATTTTAGTTGATTTTAAACAACTCAATTTTAGGAAAATAATTAAATGATTATTTTGTCTAATGTGAACTATATTTTAAAAGGGTAAAAAAGGCGAACGACATTTCGCTAGAGGCCTTCGTTCTTTTAATATAGTATAGATTACTATTTGGGGATTATAATGCTCTAGAAACTCTTCTATAGCCTCTCTTTTTGATAAATTCCCATGTCACATTTTTTGACATTCCATGAAATAATTTTTAAGTATTCTTCATGTGATGCATCGAATAATCTCGATAATAACTTGAACCGATCAGTGTGTTATGCCTTTTGATCAAATATCTGGTTTGATTTTGAAAAGAATTGATCGAAATGAGGGAACTCAAAAATTCGAAACTACAATCTAGTCATTCTTTGAAACAAAGTTGCTTGTATCAATCTCCGAGTACATGCTTCTTCTTCTCCATCAAAGGTTTATATAGATGAATAAAAAGCAATATCGCCAGCTTTTCATCAATTACTTTAAGTATTTTCGGCAAACAATTTGATGATGATGAGGAGCAAGTCGTGAAATAAGCGTTATAATTATTAGCACTCTTATAATTATATACTATAGTAACAATAATTCTAACCTGTAGGTTAAGGGGTTGTTTTGTACGCGGATAAGGTGGGATAAGGTGTGGGATTAAATTTATACTTTGTTTGATTGACGACAAATTTATCCCAGGATAAATTTCTACCATTAACCAAATATAGTATAATTAATCCAGGAAATGCCACCTCCCAAGTGGGATAAATTAGTCCAACAATAATTTAGTCTGTGTACCAAACAACCCCTAGATTGAATGTTCAAATCAAACTGAGTTTAGGAATTGATAACAAAATTAGATGTTGATAACCAAACATAGTATAATTAATTCAAAATGTTGATGGTGATTTGATAACAAAATTAGATGTTCAGATTTTCAACAATGGACAATGGATAAGACCCAAAACTCTATT
Source organism: Nicotiana tabacum (assembly GCF_000715075.1). NCBI lineage: Eukaryota > Viridiplantae > Streptophyta > Magnoliopsida > Solanales > Solanaceae > Nicotiana > Nicotiana tabacum. The sequence continues at coordinate 93,557,711 of NC_134102.1, forward strand.
TCCAAAGCTTATTTAGTTCATTGGAACTAACCAAATTACCCAACACAAAAGTAACTGTTTTAACCACAAAAAAAAAAGATTTTTCAATAACACATTACTATCAAGATTGAAGAAGGTCATTCCAACATTACTACTGCCATTACGGCTGTTTATGCCAAATGTACTTCTAGGGAAAGAAAAGACTTATGGTCTAGCCTAGAAAATGACAGCAATAGTATTAATGGTCCATGGTGCATTGTAGGAGACTTCAATGTTATCTTAGAACCTGACGAAAAATTTGGTGGTAACCCTCACAGAATGTCTAAGAGCTTAGATTTTATCAATTGTATGGATAACTGTGGGGTGACAGATATTGGTTTTTCTAGAGCTAAGTTTACTTAGTGTAACAATTAGAGGCCTAGTAAAAGAATTTGGAAAAGACTAGATAAAGTTTTTATCAAAGATATATGGCCACAAAAATTTCAGAATACTACTATCAAACATTTAGTGAGAACAGGCTCAGATCACAGGCCTTTGCTTATGAAATGTTTTGATAAGACCAACATCCACATTAAGTACTTTCGATTTCTTAATTTTTGGACCAAGCAAGACGACTTTCTCAGCATTGTAAAGAGGTTTGGGACACTCATATCACTGGCAACAATATGTGAAGACTCCAAGCTAAGTCAATGGTCTAGAGAATCCATAGGAGATATCCAGAGTAATCTCATCAAATGGGAGGAGAAGATTCAAAGCCTGGAAGAAATGGATATTATCAACAACACAGAGGCAGATAGAAGTGAAACTAACAAAGCACATGCGGAATACATCAGATGGCTAGATATGCAGGAGTCCTTAAACACTCAGAAGGCAAACATAAAGTGGTTTGGAGATGGAGATAGGAACACAAGCTATTTTCACAGTTTGCTCAGAGAAAAGAGGAGAAGACTTCAATTGGATAGGATTAAAAATCATAAAGGAAAATGGATTCAAGGAGACGAGAAAATTTCTAAAGCAGCTATCAGACATTTCAACGCCATGTTTAACCTCCCTATCTCCAAACTAGATCCTTCTATTTTGAATTGCATTATCAAGGAAATTACAGAAGAAGACAACGTACTTCTTAATGCTATTCCAAGTGAAGAGGAGATTAGAAATGCAATATTCAACCTGTCAGCCACCAGTAGTGCTGGGCCAGATGGGTACAATGGATCCTTCTTCCAAAGATGTTGGGACATCATCAAAAAGGATATCATAGCCTTTGTTATTGACTTCTTCCAAGGTAAGCCTCTGACTAAATTCTATACTCATACTTGTCTTGTTCTTATCCCCAAGAATGCTGCCACTTCATCTTTTAATGAATTTAGACCTATTAGCCTTTCTAATTATACTAACAAGATTATCACTAAAATCCTTTCTATTAGGCTGAACCCTTTGCTTACTAAGTTAATCTCTGCTAATCAAAGTGATTTTGTTAAGGATAGACTCATTACTGAAAATGTTCTTTTAGCTCAGGAAATTATTAAATCTATCTCTAATACTAATAAAGGTGATAATGTTGTAATGAAATTGGACATGGCTAAAGCCTATGATAGAATATCTTGGAACTTTGTCATTGTTGTGCTTAGGAAATTTGGTTTTGCGAAAATTTGGACTGACATGATCTTTAATCTTCTGTCTAGTAATGGGTATTCTATCATCATTAATGGTACTAGGAAAGTATTTTTTAAATCAAGTCAGGGTCTAAAACAGGGTGACCCCCCTATCTCCCTCCTTATTCATCCTTGTTGTTAAAGTACTTTCTTGCTCCCTGAATAGCCTTTTGCTAGATAATAATTTTATTCCTTTCTCTATTCCACTTAGATGTCCACACATTAACCACCTAGCATATGCTGATGACATAGTTATCTTTTCTGGTGGTAATAGCAACTCTGTTAATCTCATTATGAATATTCTTCATAGTTATGAAAAAAGCTCTGGTCAAAAGGTTAACAAGGATAAAAGTTTTTTCTTAACTGCTCCTAAAACTATTGCTGTTAGAATTAATAGAATCAGGGATTGTACTGGTTTTATGGACAAAGAGTTTTCTTTCACCTATTTGGGTTGTCCCATTTATATTGGAAGAAAAAGACTGCCTATTTTGATGGCATGGTTAACAGTATTGTCAAGAAGCTTAATGGTTGGCATGAAAAATTGCTTTCATATGGAGGAAAAGTCATTCTCATCAAGAATGTGCTTCAAGCCCTCCCTACTTATTCTCTTTCTGCTATGTGTCCTCCAAAAGCCATTTTTAAGCTTATTGAGAAATATCTTGCCAATTTCTTCTGGGGATACTATCGGAATCAAAAGAAGTATCACTAGAGATCCTGGAAAAATCTTTGTTATCCTCTTGAAGAAGGTGGGATTGGGATTAGAAAAATGCAAGATATTGCCAATACTTTAGCCACCAAAAGATGGTGGAGGTTTAGAACTATCCCTTCTCTGTGGGCTACTTTCATGAATCAAAAATATTATGCTAGAGTCCATCCATTGATTAATCACAATGTATCTGGTAATTCTCACTCATGGCAGGAGATGATTCAAGTCAGAGACAAGGCTGAACCTCACATTATTTGGCATATCAACTCTGAAAACTCAAGTATATGGTGGGATAATTGGACCGGAAAAAGACCTTTAGCTTCCTTATTTCCAAATGCCAACAAAAGCTCCAAAATCCTTATTAAAGATTTTATTCAAGATGGCAACTGGAATATCCAAAGGCTCAAAGATTTATTTCCAGATGAGCTCATTCACCATATAGAAAATATCAACATTGGTAGGTATGATCTGCCTGACCAAGCTTTTTGGGATCTTACTGATAATGGTAAATATTCTAACAAGACAGCTTCACATCTGTTCAGAGACGCAAAGGAGAAAGATCGATTCCTTACAAAGGTATGGAACTCTAGCATTCCTTTTAAAATTTTCTTTCCTAACATGGAGATTGTGCTTATCTAAACTTCATTTTGATGATATTATCCTTAATTTTGGTAAGAACATTATCTCTAATTGTAACTGCTGCACTAACCCAAAAAAAGAGACTATGCAACATGTTTTTGTTGAGAGTGATGCAGCTAGGTATATCTGGAAAGCTATAGGATCCCCTCTGGGAATCATTCCTATGCAACTGCCAATTAGAGGATTAATAAATCATTGGTGGCTATAGAAATCTAAGAATGCTCTTCACAAACTTGCTCTCAAAATCATCCCTATTATAATATGTTGGGAGATATGGAAGAGTAGATGTTCTTGCAAATAAGGTGATAAAAAGAGGTTCAACTACTACAAGATGAAGCAACAGATCTACTGGAATACTCAAGTTGCAATCAATAGAGCTTTCCCAAAATACAAGCTAACATTGTCTTGGGTCAACTTTTGTGACAACATGATGAAACTTCAACCTATTCCTAAGGCTATCTCAGTATGCTGTAATAAACCTAAACATGGAGTCATTAAAGTAAATACCGATGGAAGCTTTATTCATTGTAATGGAAAGGCGGGATTGGGAGGAGTAGTGAGAAATGACCAAGGAGATCTCATTATGGCCTTCTCAATTCCTTCAAGATGCAGCAGCAATAACATTGCAGAGGCTCAAGCTGCTATGTTTGGCATTAATTGGTGCGTACAAAATGGGTTCTCAGACTTCACAATTAAATTGGACTCAATGCTGGTGATGAATATGCTGAAGGAGGGTGATACCAACAACTATAGGTTGAAGAAGATCATAAAAGATACTTCACATATAATGAACCAGGCCAATATTACCCATGTGCATTGCTTCAGGGAGGCAAATGAAGTAGCAGACTCTTTAGCAAAATTGGTGACTACTAACTCTGAAGCCAAAGTATACCTTTCTTTCCAACAACTCCCAAAAGGAACTAAAGGTTCTTTTGTGCTTGACAAACACCAGATGCCTACTGTTAGGCTTAAGTATGACAAAGTAATTTTTTTTGTTAGCTAAGTAGTAAATGTCTTGTACTTTAATAGAGGCGCAAACTAATGTAACAACCTCTGTTGGATGTATATCAGTGTGTTGTAATCCTTGGAGGTAAGCCTAACATCCCCTCCTATCTTTTGGAAATAAATACAACATCCCAGGAAGCCTGGGAAATTCTATAAAAAAAAAAAAATCTATTCAAGTTATTTCGCTGGCTACTAAAATCTCTTCCTAATACCTTTAAGGCCTGTGAAGAGAGCCCTTTGCTGGTGAAGGTAAATCCTTGGCAATACGTATTCATAAGGAAGTGTTTTGTATCCATTGAGAATAAACGGGTTGTAATTGTACATCAGTATCTGGAATCATACCTTTAGGACGCCATAAAGAAAAAACAAAATTCAAGGGACAGGAAATATAAACATTTTTGTTTGGACTGTTAGTCTTCGTTAGTAAAAGGATTGTACGCACTTATTTTGTTTAATTAAAGGTTAAATGTGTTATCTCAAATATCACGGGGAATGGAACTAAAATTAGGCTACTTCCCCTTTCTTTTCAAAATCATGAAAGATATTAGTGGGCGTTTGGACATAAGAATTGTAAAATTTCAAAATAGGGGGAAAGAATTTTTCAAGTGAAAATGGTATTTGAAATTTAGAGTTGTGTTTGGACATGAATATAATTTTGGGTTGTTTTTAAAGTTTTGTGAGTGATTTGAATGAAAATTTTAAAAAACAGCTTTTTGGAGTTTATCAATTTTTCGAAAATTTCCAAAATGGATCTTCAAGTGAAAATTGAAAATTTTATGAACAAACGCTGATTTCAAAAAAAAGTGAAATTTTTTTTGGAAATAGGGAAAAATATCTTATGTCCAAACGGGCTCTTATTTTACAAGGGCAAAATAGAAAGTGAATATTTTTAAAATTTTAAAAGGAGCTTTTTTATGAAGATAGATTAGATTTTAGGGGTCGTTTGATTCATAGACAGGTGGGATATCTTGGTATAGAAATTGAGTTGAAATTTATCCCATGTTTGGTGGTAGGGATTAGCCAATCCTGAGATAAATTTTACACTAAAAAGGTGGAATTAACTATCTCATAATCCTATAGAAGTATCTCGGGATATCCCATCATTTTACCGAACGACCCCTTAAACTTATTGGAATTAAGCTTGGAACATCTCAGCAGCAATTGGTATCGCAGAGAATTAAGGATAGATTAAAGTTGATTGAATAAGTGATCCATTACTTTGTCACTGGTAACGCAGAGTTGAAATTCAAACACCAACCACAAGGATTCATGATTTTAGTTTTAACACATTCATCCAATGTTTCAACTTAAGGTTAAAATTTCATTTTCATTTTATGAAACTCATTTACCTAAATAAGTGACTCATCACCACATCATATCACTTCAGATGAAGTTCATCAATCATAGGTCTTTAGAGGGGTTACTCTTATGTCTTTCTTTGTGTAAGGAATAAGCCAATATTTACAAAGTAAAAGATAAAAAGATGAGAACATAAATGCCACAGGCTAAAAGCAATTAAGTATTTGAAAAAGTATACTTTTCATTAGTGAGGTGTGATTGCATCATATCAATGTAACAGAAGAAGTCTGAGACAAGCTGGGGGAGGGGAAGTGTGATTGCATCCATTTTGCTACCGAAGATTTGCACTTCTATCAATAATGTAGAAATCAATGTAAGAGAATTCTGAGAGAAAAGGGGGCCGGGGAGGTGCGACTACATCCATTCCACTATATTTCAAGGCAGCCATTTAACACTTATTTTGCACAAACCCAAAAGATCCCGCAACTATCAGTAGTCGTTAAATTGTTAGATGCCGATGTATTTGATGCACTACCTTTTGTGTTTTTCTACCATTGTTAAACTTCAGTATCTTTGACTTTGACATGAGCTACGTACAAAGTTCATTTCACCTAATTACGGAAATTGTTACGAGGAAAATATTTTCCAAAACACGCTATCACTATCTAATGTGTTCTAATCCTTGACTAAATGCCAAGTGTTTAAGTTAAAAGTCACAATATGAAAAAAGGGCAACCCAGTGCACTAAGCTCCCACGATGCGAGGGGTCCGGGGAAGAACCAGACCAAAAGGGTCTATGAAGTCACAATATGAAGTAAGCAAGAATAGATAATAGAAGAACCAATACACAAATTCACTCCCAAGAAGCCTGCAATTTTTCAACAGTCCCATTGTTTAAGATGTTTCTACCTTTCAATTATTTTATTTTATTTTAATTTCTTCCTTTTTTCATTGGTTAGCTCATCAAAGTGTTTGGGTTCAACCACAAAAGCTCCTTAAGACCCGCGCAGTGTTGTCAAAGGCACGCTTAAAGCGCGCTTAAGCCCTAAAGCGAGGCTCAAAACATGTTGAGCGCTTCGCCTCGCTTTGGGAGGGCTTCAGTGTCACATCAAGCTCTAAGGCATACTTTTCCTTGCCAATGAGTGTAATCTTGAAAAGGCGCACTAAACAATTGATATATCACTTTATCGTATTTTGTTTTTCAATTGTTTTGTCCATATATTTGTTATTTATGCTTATAATTATTAGTCTTGGACTACATATACATATTTTTACTTTTTTCTCCAGTTGCGCCTTTTTTCATTAAAGCCCACGCTTTATTTGTGCTTTGCGCTTAAAGCCCCAACGGGCCTTAGAGCTTTTTTGCGCTTTTCGCCTCTGATAACACTGGACCCGCGTACCTCTTTCTGGTTGTTGTCTCGTAGGCTAATACTTGCAACTGTACCGCTGGCAGGGGGATTATGGTACGAGAGCGATCTCTGAAACATCTATCAGATACAATCGTAAGTTACATATGAAAAGGTGGGTTAAATGAGGAAAATAAAAACATTCCACTCACTCGAAGAGCTCAAGCAGCACCGGAAGAACATCCGCTTGAAGGGCGGCCTTAATAATTTCACTCTTGCTCACAGCAGGATGAGAAATGATTTCTTTGCTGGAGCAGTCTGCCTTGAAAGTCACATCCATAGCACCAGAAAAGTAATAAAGTGCCAGCATGCATTTCTTAACACCTCTTCATCATCATTTGAAGCAACAAGGTCACGAAGAGCTCGGGTTACTGGTTTCACCTGATAATTGGATTGTAATCAGTAATGTTTTGCATCAAATAATTGCAGAAAAAATTTCAACAGTAATTAACTGACCTTCTCAAAAGGCGGTTTTGGCATGCCTCCATAAAACATTGATATAGTTCACGTGGCTTTTCTCAGCATTGAAATCTTGTTAGTGTTGTTCAAAATTTTCAGCAAATAATCCAAAGCCCTACAGTCAAGAGCATTATCACAACCTATAGTGGAGAGAACAACAATTCCCAGTTTCCACACCGCCTATAGTTGGAAGGAAAAAACAATCGGTATGCTAATAAACATATCCTCAGTCTATACAGCATAGGGGTCTGCCAATTTTAAAACATACCTGCTCACGAACATTATCATTTGGAAAATACAGAAGATTTAAGAGTTTCCACCAGCCTATTACTAAATCAGTTAGCTCCAACGAATGAGGAATACTGTCTATGACAGACCCAGCAGCTTCAGACTAGGACCGCAAAACCATAAGAATAAAGCAAGTGTGAAGCTACAACCACAAGACTCTAAAGAAAGGACAAAAGGTGATCAACATTACACTCTCTACCTTGAGAGCTGATGAATGCACCTTGATTTCAAACTTTTCCTTGAAATTTTCATCCACTTGAGTGGAACTTTTTTTTTTTGAAATGGTAAGGTATTATAGATATCAAAAAAAAAAAAAAATCAGCACTAAGAGAGTGTTGTGGTTACATCCCAGAAAACAACAAAAAAAGAAAAGAAAACCCTCTGTGTCTATACAAAAGACTCAATGAATTCTAGAAGGATTTCACTATCATCTATCCAATCCTGTTTACACCAAAAAGATATCAACAAAATGCAGTCTGATTTGATCTTCAAGAATGAATTCTCCTGTCCTTCAAAGCATCTCCTATTCCTTTCTTTCCATATGCACCACCAAATAGTTGCTGGTATTGTATTCCAATCCTTCTTCATTTGCTTTGACATTCCTTTTCTATTCCAGCATGACAGTAACTCAGCAGTAGTGCTTGGCATCACCCATTTAATTCCCACAATGTTCAAAAATAATTGTCATAATTGTGTGGCAGCTCTGCAGTGTAAGAATAGATGGTTGATAGTTTCTGTCTCCTCTTTACACATGTAGCACCTGTTAACTAATTGGAATCCCCTTCTTTGTAAGTTGTCCTGAGTTGAACAGGCCTTCTTAGCCACCAACCATTCAAAACAACTAACTTTCATAGGAGCTTTCGACTTCCAGATTTGCTTCCAGGGACCAATAAAAAACTGATTTACTTCTTTCATTAAAACGTTGTAACATGTCTTTACAGTATAAACCCCTTTGCTGTGTCCTCTCCATATCAGGTGCTTGTGAACTTTTTCTTTCCAAGCATTTCTCTAAGGACTGGTGATATCACGTCACATCGAGTCAAAACATCAAGTGAACCAACAATTCCCTTTTTAACAATCGTAGAAAGAGCCGTTGACACCCCTTTGGAGATAATCTCCTTCCTCTCAATATCATAGTTGTCAACCACAATTAGTAGGAACTCAAGAAGAGTATAGGTGACTTCAATATACTTAGGTATAGAGTTCACCATTAAAAGAATTGCAGGTTCAATGTTCATTACATTATCAGTCGTTTCATCAAAGAAAAGCCAATCATAAAACAATGCAAGCTTTACATTTGCTTCGATATAACTTTTCCTGCACGACTTCAATAGCCAACCAATCACAGCCCATCTAGGTAAGATGTCCGGTTGCGTAATTTCACTGGATGGACGAACTGAACAGCATATAAACCTAACAATGTCAGTTAAAATGGTTTCTCTCTCGGGTACTCCAAGGAACTTCTTAGCAAACCAAACCTGGTACCTCTTTTGATTACCCAACTTGACATGTGTAAGCAAAAACCTCAATTTGGTTTCCATTTCAGGAGTTATTCGAAGCAAAAAGTACAAACTTGGAGTTCTTCTGCGGTAAATTTGTGAGATATCTTCAAATCCGTCCGCCCTAAACTGTCATGGATTCAATAACAAGTCTTTCCATATGGCTTTAAACTCAGGCATATGAACCAAGTCTTGCAAAAGCCTAATTAAGTCTCTCCCTATGTTCAAACACAAGGGAAATTGTTCCCGCAAAAGTCGACCACAGAATTCAACCTCCATTCTCTTCAATGCATCCGTCATCGGATTACTTGGTAATCTATAATGATCAGCCAATAACCGAAGGAACACATACAACCCCTTATTCAAAACCAATGGTTCTTCCTCTAATAAACAATCCCAATTGGCTAAAAACAAGGTAACCATCTCCAAACACAACCACAAATTGCCCTCACTAAAATCCCCACCTAAATTTTGCCTTAAAAGAGCCACTAGCAATTTATCAAACCCTATAGCTAATACATTCAACATCTCTTTAGTAACCCATATAAGCTGAATTTTCACTGAGTCAAGCAACTTTGGATACAATTCATCAACAATATTGACAAGAATACAAGTAAAGAAGCCATACCCATCAGTAATAATTGCCTGTAGATGCTTAATATGAACTTTAGCCAAATGGGGTTGGGATAAAATGCCAAAAATTAAAGCTTTATTAATTTTTGAGTATTGCTCCTGTGTAAGGACTTTTAAGGAAAATGGGGGGTTTAGTTGGGGTTTAAGAAGCTCAAAAGCTTCTCTAAGAGACACTTCAATTGGGTTTTCAGCTTCATGAGTTCCTCTTTGAATAAGTTTTAAGGCCATTTATCAAGCACAATAGATGCAAGAAGAATCACCAAAAACAGCTACATAAGTTTACCTTGAACTCAATTTTTTCAGAGACCAACCTATGCTTGAGCTTCGCCGGAAAATTACCACCGGCGGGGAGGTAAGCGGCGGTTGTGGAGGTAAGGCAACTTGCCGCTGGTTTGCTCCCTTTTTACCCTTTTGTTTCTCTTTTTCTCGCTTTCATTTTTTATTAATCTATTTTGAAGATTCAGTAGAATGAATAACAATATTAGTAAGGCTATCTATTTGGGCGTAAGATTTGGTGTTTCATGCTCCAACCCAATATTATTTTGGTGTGCGAATAGTGTTGCATCCAAATTTGGTGAAATACTATTCATCAACATCATTATTATTCATTAATATTTTATTATATAATATTTTTAATTTAACTTATTATAATTTTGTAATTATTTATACTTTTTATGTAATATCTTTATAATATTAATTTTATATTTTAATTTTAGTGTATAATTTTTATAAATTAATTTACGTTAATTTTATTTTTATATAAAATTATAAGTTAATTTTATTATAAGTTATAATTGTATAAAAATATATAACCATCAAAAAAAATAAAAAGTGCAAGTCTAAAATATAATATGTTGTTAATAAATAACACAATATTCATTAAATAAATATTTAATACACTAGCGACTGACATAGATTAAAATTAAAAATATATTAAATAACATAATGGGATGAGAAAATTACAACAATAATCTAGTACTCTGGTAGGTCGCTTCTAGATCTACCAATATCATTAAAAATATTGAGTGTATGGGCCTATGGGCACATGATTGTTGTGGTTGTGGATGTTGAAATTGTTGACTTTTTTTAATCTATTATTCGTTTTTGTTCTTGTCGAATAAATTCACGAATATTTGGATCATCAATAGAATCTAAATTCGACAATAACATTTTATTTTTTTCTTTAAATTCTTTTAGTTTCAAAGCTCTATCTTTTATCTCCATATCTTTTGTACTTTGTAATGCATTAATAAAGCATTTATGGAAGTAACATACTAATTCTGTAAGTTGAATATTTATGTAGAAATTAAACTAAATTTTACTATAATGTAATATTCATTTAATTATATTTTATCAATGATTTTATTTTTATTTAAATTATCCATTAATATGTATAATGTATAATATTTGCTTATAATTTATATTATTTAAAAATTTATAGTATAAAATAATTTTATATTAAATGGTTATATAAGAAATAAATATGAATTGTATGGGACGAATATGTAAAAAAGAAAAAAGAAAGGATTTGTATTATGAAATAAAAAATAAATTTAAATTAAAAAAATAATATATAATATAGAAGAGAGAAGAATATAAAAAGAATATTCTTTTTTGATATAAAAAATAATGTAATGGGTTGGAGTTAATTTGCACCATTTTGCTGCTTACACCATTTTGGTATAAAAACAATAGTGCAATGATTCGAGATGCCCTAACCCTGGCCGAAAAGTTTTGAGAAAATACCAGTATGTCAATCCAGAAGCTAATTAGTACAAATATTAGTCAATTCATAATATTAGTAATATTAGGGAAAACTATCAGATATATTCATTTATAAGTAGTTTATTATAAAAATTGGACAATACTTAAAATATTATTAATATTAGCCAAATCTATATACTATATTTAAAAATATGAATGCCCTTAGCGAAATGTCATTTGCCTTTTTTTACCCTTTAAAAATAATTTTTACTATGAACAAAATTATAATTTAAGTTACCTTTCTATTATTTAAGACTTTAAAATCAATTAAATTTTTGCATATTAAACTAGGTAAGAAGTCCTAATATTTAGGAATTTAAATTAATAAATATTTTACCTTATATAAGTAACACTAATTGACATGGATGCTTTCTGATGAGAACGTTCTTATACAGTGACTTCAACTGATTTTCAATTAAAAACTTAAAATATGAGGACATAAAATCACATATTAAATTAAAAGTAGTTAATACAACAACGTCTAAACTAAAATGTTTTAACGCTAAACAATTAAATATACATTGTAAATTGTTTTTTAATCAAACAAAATAATTAATCCATGTTCAATTAAGCACTAGACCTTGTTTGTGTCTTCTCGAATGAACTTGAGAATAATTCTAAAAAACAATATTAGAATAATCTTAAATCTTCAAGGGCTCCGCGTTCTTACTGAAACTAACAAAGAAGTACGATAACTCGCGAAATTAAAATGACAAAATTATAAAATTGGAACATAATTAAAGGTGAATATATTAAATTATGATTGAGGACTTTTATGAATAAATATTTTTCTTTGATTGAGTTAGCTATAGAGGATCAGTAGTTATCAATTTCAAAAGCTTACACTTTATTTTATAACTCAAATATAATTTCAAAAAATAAATGTAATTTTCTTATAAAATATTACTCATTGAGATGGGGAACACGCGCAACGCGCATACACTAACACTAGTGTTACTAATTTTAGCCAATTAGCTATTTGTAGCAAAATAAAAAAGTCATTTTTAACTTTTTTTTTGAATGGGTATTATTAAAATAGATTTGTACATCTTAAGAAATTCGAATCTCAGTTTTGGGATGATGGAGTTTTGAGGTGATTTGAATTAAAAATTCGAAGTAGAAGATGAACATGAAAAAAATGATATGTGTATCACATATGTATCATATTTGTATTAAATATGTATGACATGCATATCCATGTATAGCTATGTGTGTATTACATGTTTGCTACATGCGTCGCAGATGAATCTTTTGAACTCGATTTTAACTACGAATTTTGATACCAAATCAGTTCAAATCACCTCCAATCTTTCTCAAATTTTGTATATTGACTCATCTATATGTTTTTAATGAAATTCAACCATACCCATTGAAAAAGATCTTTTTTTTTCCTTAGATTTTTGGAATCTTTTGTGTGTGTGTGTGTGTGTGTGTGTGTGTGTGTATTGTAGCACCTAGTCTTAGGGACTAGGTAAGCCTAACATTAGCCGAACAACAATCAATAATTAAATAACATCTAACAATTTATGAAATAGAAAGTGCTATAAAATTTACAAATCCCAAAATCGGTAGTACAAGTCATAAGCTCTTCAGAGTTTGCTACAATTTTCTAAATACAATTGTTTGAAATAAAGTAAATAGTGTGAATTCAAATCAGAAGGTGACTCCGAAGCCTGCGAACACAGCAGTAGGTTTACCTTGAGTCTCCACAGCAACAATCCGCACAACTAGCTAATGATCAACTGACTTCGAAATACCTGGATCTGCACAAAAATGTCTAGAAGTACAGTATGAGTACACCACAGCGGTACCCAGCAAGTATCAAGACTAACCTCAGTGGAGTAGTGATGAGGTACAGTCAAGATACCTATTAGACTAAATAACATGAACAAGTATAAGTATAGGAACAACAGAGTATGATATCTACATAAAGACTACGTGAAATGGCAAATAATATGGTAATTTTAGTAAGAAAGAAAAACGACAACTATCAGCAGAATACCATAATAATGACACAGTAGATGTACGGAAACACGGTCTAAATTCGGTGATCACAAATAAATGAAAGGCAAATAACAACTCAACAAAACGACTGCTTTCACATCGAGTTTTAGCCAATAACCTCCATGAGGTACCGAACCTTAGAATATTCACAACTCACGAGTCTCAATTCTTGAACCCTAACACTTAGTATCATGTGCTCTTATTACAATTTATAACCACATTGACGACTCACGTGCCAAATAGAGCCATTCTCACATAGAAGGCAAGTAAACAAGGGTGTGCATCTATACTCAACAATATCAAGAAAACCTCTTAATCGATAAGAGTTCTTAACTACGTGTATGCTTGTGCAAGTGTCCTAACATAGTTCATGCCAGCTAATAAGTATAGGAAAAGAAATTTACAGCACATAGAATGTTTTCCCACAACTTTCCACAAGATAAAGCTCATACAGGTAAGTGTACCATTACACAAATAATAACAACAAGAATGCCCCCAGGCCATCAAAAGTTATCACAAATCAATCCCTAACACAGCCCACGTTGTCTCGCTACGTGTGCAATGGTAAAGTAAATGCCCGCCTTGTCTCTCCACACGTGTATAATAATATTCCCACCTTGTCTCACCACATGTGCATAATAATGTTCCCACCTTGTCTCGCCACACGTGCAAATATCAATATTAACAATAGCATGGCAGAAACTTCGTGCAACCCAATAACACTCGCACGACAGAAACCTCGTGCATCACAATAACAATAACCGCACGGCAGAAACCTCGTGCATCACAATAACAACAACCGCACGGCAGAAACCTTGTGCATCACAACAACAAGTACAACAGCAACAATGACAATAATATAAGGGTACGACAAATAAGTCAACTCAAAGATTCTAGAACTTAAAGAAATGGAGGAACTAATTCACAAGGAGTAGCCATAATCGGGAATGCTAGTCATAATAAGAACAGCTCAACAAGAAAGGAAATACTATGTAACAACTGTAATGACCCGACCGTTCGTTTTGAGTTCTAGTGCGTCATTTAGCGGTTTGAGACCCTGAGCAGCTTCACTTCAGGTATTATGACTTGTACGTATGGTCGGAATTGAATTTCGGGAAGTTCGGAGTTTGTTTGGGAAGAAAATTCTGATTTCGGAAGCTTTAAGTTGGAATAATTGACTAAGGTTTGATTTTTGTGTAAACGACCTCAGAATCGGGATTAGAAGGTTCCAACAGGTACATATGATAATTTTGGACTTAGGCGTATGCCCGGAGCAGGTTTTGGATGGCCCGGGAGCGTTTCGACGCCTATTATGGAAGTTGGCATTTTTGAAAGAATTTCCTAAATTTAGGTTGAAGTGCGTTTCAATGTTATTGATATCCGTTTGAGATTCTGAGTCTAGGAATAGATCCGTATGGTGATTCTAGTATTGGGAGCGCATCTGGAAGTGGATTTGGAGGTCCGTAGGTCATTTCGGGGTCATTTGGCAAAAAAATAGAAATTTGGAGGTTTTTAGAAAGTTTGACTGGGAGTGGACTCCTTGATATCGGGGTTGGATTCCGATTCCGGAAGTTGAACTAGGTCCATAATGTCAATTATGACTTGTGTGCAAAATTTGAGGCCAATCGGACGTAATTTGATTGATTTCGACATCGATTGTAAAAGTTTAGAATTTCAAAGTTCATTAAGTTTGAATTGGAGGGTGATTCGTAGTTTTAATGTTATTGGGAGTGATTTGAGTCCTCGAATAAGTTCGTAATGTGTTTTGGAATATTTTGTATATTTGGTTGAGGTCCCAAGGGCCTCGGGTGGATTCTGGACGGTAAATGGATCAAGTTTGGACTTTGGAAGAACAAGTGAAGCTTCCAGCTTTTGCTGTAACTGCACCTACGCAGAGGTAGTTGCAGGTGCGAGCTATAAGCCACAGAAGCGAAAGAGTGAGGGCAGGCTAGCCACCGCAGGTGCAGAAGTCTGGGCGCACCTGCGTGACACAAGTGCGGAGGCAGTAGTCGCAGAAGCGGATGGGCTCGCAGAAGCGACCCCTTTTGTCCGCAGATACGGAGCTTGGCCAGATAAGGGAAATGCACACCTGCGAGGGTTTTGTCGCAGGTGCGGGACCGCAGATGCGGCCAAGGCACCGCATGTGCGAAAATCGCCTAGGTAGTGAGTTCTTTTAAAAGACAGGATTTGGCCATTTTCCTCCACTTTTCATTTGGTTGGGCGATTTTTGGAGCTCTTGGAAGGGAGATTTTTGTCATCTATATCAAGGTAAGTGATTCCCACCTATTGCAAGTTAAATACTTGGATTATATATGGATTTAGAATTGAAAATTTGTAGAAATTTGGGATTTTCGTAGAAAACCTAGAAATGGATATTTTTGGATTTTTGACCACGAATTTGGGCATGAAATTGAGAATAAATTATATATTTGAGTTCGTAATGCTATGGGTAGTGTCTATCTTGGAAATATTTTGGAATCCGGGCACGTGGGCCCAAGGGTGATACTTATCGATTTTTCGAGCGGAGTTGGAAATTGTTATAAATTGATTAATTATGAATATTAGAGTATATTTTGATTGGGCTGCATCTTATTTGACTAGTCTTGGATCAGCGGGCATCGGTTTGAGGTGTTAGAGAGTCTTTGGAGCCGGTTATGGAATTTCGGAACGAGGTAAGTTTCCTGTCTAACTCTGTAAGGGAGAAATTACCCCTAGGGGTTGTATATGGATGTGTGCTACTTGTTGTGGGGGCTACGTACGCGTGAGGTGACGAGAGCCCGTACGTAGCTACATTCATATTATTGTCCGGGTAGGCTTAGGTTCACATCATGCTATAGTTGTATTATTTGAGAAGTCACTCCTATTAAATTCCTTTGTTTTACATTACTACTTGAGACTAGACTTATTATTGTAGAGACTTCACTAGTTCACGATTAGTTACTGGAATAACTTTACTCCTCCTACGGCATGTTTTCGTGATATATATATATATATATATATATATATATATATATATATATATATATATATATATATATATATATATATATATATATACACACACACACACACACACACACTTCATTTAAAGGTTTTTGTTAAAGAATTACAACTCGCACGTTTATTCGTGAGTGGGGTCAAGGACCCGTCAAAGCTTTTTACTCTTATGGGATCAGACCGTTCGCCTCAGCAAGAATTTGTATTTCACTTCTTATGGGATCGGGTCGTTCGCCTCGGCAAGATTTATGTACCACACTCTCATGGGAGCGGGTCATTCGCCTCGGCAGGTTAATAGATGCATCTATGGTTCGCGTCGTTCGACCCTCGGCAGTGCACAATTTTATTATTATGTTGGATCGGGTCGTACGCCTCGGCATTTCCTATATCATATCCTCATGGAATCGTGCGTAATATTTGGGCAAGAAGCCAGAGTATCTGTAAGTTTTCCCGATTTGGTTTATGAAAATCTATCTGATGAGATCCACTATATTCATATATATGCTCCGGTTAAGGAGGGAAATTTCCAAATGGAGAGCTCGAGTTCCTCGTAAAGAGGGGTATTCGTACCACATAATCTATACTTGTTTATCTAATTTATTTACGTTGCTTCATATTTACTTACCTCTTTACTGTACATGATATTATTGGACCACTAGTAAGTGTCGATGTCGACTCCTCGTCACTACTTATCTGGGGTTAGGCTAGATACTTACTGGGTACACGTTGCTTACGTACTCATACTACACTTGCTGCAAATTTTTGTGCAGGTACATATATGACTAGTGGCCTTGTGAGAGCAGAGGCGTGTATGCATACGGGGACTTATGTGAGTTGCATTCCACATTACGACCCGCAGCCGGCAGAGTCTCCTTCAGAGTATTTACATTTTTCTATCCAATTTGTATCCCGAATAGCTGCTGTATTTTATTTTATATTCCGAGTTAATGCTCATGCACTTGTGATACCGGGTTTTGGGGTGATTATGGGTTGTTTTGTATTGAATTTGTTAAAAATATTATCATTTACTCTGTAAATTTCATCTTCTACTATTTAATGGAAGGAAAATATGATTTCAAAAATAATAAAATGAGAACCTAATTAAGTAATTATTGTTGGCTTGCCTGACAGTGGTGTCCGGTGCCATTACGACCTTTATGGATTTTGGATCGTGACAATATGGTATTAGAGCGCTAGGTTCACTTAGGTCTCACGAGTCATGAGCGAGTCTAGTATAGTCTTGCGGATCAGTACGGAGACGTCTGTACTTATCTTTGAGAGGCTACAAGGCTGTTAGGAGCATTTCCCTTATTAATTCCTCATCGTGTGAATTGATTCTTTGAGGCTTGTACCTTTATTTCTTTCCTATTCAATCTTATGCGACGTGAAGCGCTTGTTATAAATTGAGAATCTAAGAATTTTTATGGTACTACAGAGGTGGTGCAGGGTGTCTCTGCCTGCGTGTTTGATCCGGCTATTACCGTCGCCTTGCGGAAGGCCGTCATGTTGTTTCATCTCAGCATCAGTATTTCCTATGGTTTTGAGATTTGGCATTGATTGTTATGACGATTCGTGCGTTGTTATCGCACCGTGATTATGTGATGGTAGGATTCCTGTCTATGTGACGAGGCAGTGAATGACCTGAAAGGAGGTTTTACTCAGTGCATAATTCATAGGCTCAGTGTTTTATTTCCAGCGGAGGAAAGGCAATCGGGCTACGAGTGTTTGGGTTGATGGAGTAACGAGACTTGGTATTTTGAGCGTGGTGGAATTTTCATCTGTGATGTGGTGTCGTCGTCCTTGTTGAACGCGTTAAGGTTCGCCAATGTTATGATCTTCTTCAGTTTGCCTTCGGGGAGGGTGTTGTGAAGTGGTGCCTGAGATGCGGTTGTCAAAGATAACAAAGTGTAGCGATTTCAGAATCGAATTGGCACTTCTAGTATTGATGGCTTGAGAAAGATGATTTTTTAAGAGGTTTAGAGTTGGTGGCGACTCATGTGTTCGGATATTACAGAGATGGATTTGGGTTTGGAGCAACAATTGGGCAGTGAAGGACGTGGAAGGACATGTGGAGGTATCTTGCAGTAGTTGAATTGTTAGGAGCTCAAGTGTGAAAAATAAAAGTCGAGGAGCTGCTTAAAAGAGAGGGTTTGACCAAAGTGGGAGAGTGGCAGAATAGCATATGGGTTCCGTGGTAGGATAACCACATGCCTTGAGGGAAGCTTAGAGCAATTTGGGAACTGTGATGGGCAGTGACCAGGACCATGGATTTTATTTGGATGCAATGTGACTTCGAGTTTGGAATGCGTTGTTGGACTTTTAGCTGATGTCAATGGGGAAGGAGGAACCTTGGCGGGTCCCAGGGTTATGTAATTGTAGTTTCAAGCTAAGTAGGAGAGCCCCACCGCCTATGATTGGATTACGTAGTTGTCAACTTGTGCCATTTCTGGTTATTGGTATTTTGATGGGTTATTACGACTAAGGAAAGAAGATATCAATAGTACCTTGAGCAAAGGATTTGAGGAATGTGTGCTATCTTTGGCCTTATCAATTCATGTTCAGGTTTTGGGAAGACTCAGAGTTTATGCTTCGTGGGGATATGATGTACAAGGAAAATAAATTTAGTCGGTTACTTCTTCGAAAGGGTGTGCCTATGCTAGCAGGGCCTTGGAGTTGATTGTATTTGGGACCGAGTTAGAGTGGGTGAATCTTAACAATGGTCCTAGTGGATTCAAAAGTTAAAGTGCGGTACCTAAGGATTTCGAGTCAGTAGTATGGTTAAGTATTTGAGCTTTTGCAGTGGATTATGAAAGTTGGCTTGGAGTGTTCTACATTATCGTCGGTCTGCGGTGTGGCATTTTAGGAATGAGAGAAAATAACTTCGGATTCATGGAGGGATTTTCAGAATGGGTGTACCAGTTGAAGATGCAAATATACGCATAAGGAGGGTATGAGATGGTTCGTGGGTTTTGGAGACAACGTGGTCTCGTGAAATAAGGTCACTCAGGATAAGTGCGGATTTGGGTTCATGATGTTTTGAATGGGGCTATTATGATTCCTAAAGCAAGTCCAGAGTAAATTAGAAGAAGTCGGATTCGATTAGCTATGGTTGAATTGGCATGATGGTTGTCACACCTCTTTTTACCCGCAACCCTTATTACGAGGTTGAGTTAGAAGAGTTTTTTCAATTGAAGTGACGTTTTGAAAAGGGATAATTTATTATTTAGAATCGCCACTTGGAATTGAGTTTTGGTGTTCCAAGTCACCTTTTATTTGAATCCCTCATCAAATGGAAGGTTTGACTTCTAATTTTTGGTCTACGAAAATAGAAGACTGAGTAAGAAATTCTGTTGACCGAGGGGAAGGTGTAAGGCATCCCTCGAGTCCCGTGGTTCTAACACTGTCGCTTTTATTAACTAATGTCCGGCTTAAATCAGTTCTTGACTATTCTTGTATTTTATTGATTATGATTTGCCTATTACCACTTAATTAATTATTATATTTTATTAATTATTTTGACCTAGATGCGGTATGCACACAAGGTATTTATTTGAAATTGAATGTTAAATCAAGGCACGGAATGTACACATGGTCAAAACATAATTATTTTAAATTTAAAGGTATCAAGACGCTAGAATGCGCACATGATCCTTTTATTACTTAAGCATATCAACCCAAGGTTCGGGTATGAACACATGGACTAATATTTAAAGTACATCTAAAGTTTTTTCTAGCATTTTAGAGTATTTCAATCATTTGTATTTTTATCATTAATTTTTTTTTACTTATTTCTACGAGTCTTAAATTAGTTCTTGACTCATCTCGCCCCTTACAAATATTTTACTCTTACCATGCTAATTATCTTACTTCTTGCAACGATCATATATACCAAACAAGCTATAATATTTGAACAAATATATATCCCAAACTATTAATCTGTCATAAAACAAAAAAAAAATGAATAACAAATATGAAGCCATCAAACATGATATGAAACCATTCTTTTACCAAAGCACGCAACAGTATAAACAGATTCCATATACACATATTGACATTGTGGAAAATATAGAACTTTTATCTTACGTTCTAATAAGAAAATAAATATTTATCTAAAAAAAAAACTAAATATAGTATGTGACTAAGACAAATAAACTTGCACTAAAGAATACAATCAGTTTATCAAAATCGGATATAAAATTCTTTGACTCAATAATTTAATTTATTAAATCTATTTAATAGTAAGTACATTGCCAATACCAACTAATTGCAAAACTCAGAGACCATGAATTGAATTTAATATCCAGAAGAGTAAAATAAATGTATTGAACATCTTGACCAAACATACTAGATTTACCAATGGATTCATAAAATATTTTGTCAACTTACTAAACTTGTTTGATAAAAGTCTTTTGATTAATACACTGACTTATAAAAATAATTTGACCAATTTATTAAAATTAATTAATATTACCAACCCCAAATTGGATTTATTAATTCAAAATAAAACTGAGCTTTACAAACTATATAGACTTAACTAATTAAGAATAATATGTTAACTCTCACTATATCTTGCCTCCAAATTCATGAATTAGTATAAACGTGTTTTTTAACATATTAAATATTACATACAAAGAGGAATAACAAATTTTAGCCACTTTTCTCTATCTTACTAGAGAAAAGAAAAGATAGCAAAAAAAATAATTCTAACAAAAACTTACAAACGAATTAAAGGAAATTTTCTGACTTTAAGAAGATATAGATCTCGTATATTATGTTTAAACTATACAGAGGAGATTGAGTGTTACCTTTTGTAATATTTCACAACAAAGAAAATATTTACAATCTGCTGAGTTGAACCCGCAAATTTAAAACCACGAAGGATACTTCGATTTTCGACTCCGAACCTAATAAGTCCACCTAACAGTTTATCTCAAAGTAATTTTCACTCTAAAAGAACAATGCTAGTTTTTCTTAGATGCTGATTTGTTCTCTATCTGATTGCCTCTTTTCACGTTGCTCTCAATCTCATTTTCCTTTCTTCTCCATTTTTGTTTTTTCCCAATTTCGTTGCTTCCTCCTTTATTTGTGAAGTGTATGAATTTTTTATAGTACTTAGAAAATAAGTGCTTGTGAAGTGGCGTAAGATCGTGTACATATTGAGGTGTGGAATCGTGTGTGTGCGTGAAAGAATTAGGGACATGGGGGTTAGGACGTGGGGAGTTTTGCATGTGTAGGTAGTGATTAGTTTTATTATATAGGAATTAATCTTTTGATTTATTTTATTTTTTCTTTTTATTTTCTTTAAAAGATAAAATAACATATAAAAGATAATAAAATTTACTAACTAATTTTTAGACTAAGAAAGATATACGCAAACTAAATTTATACACTTTATTTAAATTACGCAAAAAATATACTAAAGCTATCTTATTTATTATAGTTCTGATTAAAAGAAACCAAATATTTTTTGTAGATTTTTTTTTTCTCTTTACGAATAGAAATAAAATTTCTACTATAAGCATGTGAATATTTTTGTAATTTTTAATCAAATAAAATCTATTTAGAGTAAGATAAAAGTTTAAAACATCAAGATTGGACCTAAAGAAATATTTATACTAAAATAGTATAGAATTTGGGTGTGGTCAAAAATTAATTGTTCACAACATGCCCCTCTTTGCTTGGAAACTTGAAGAGTTTTCAGGCAAAGAAAAATGAACAAGGTGACTGATTTTTTACCTCACTATTATTCAAAAAGGAAAAGAAGATAAAAGGAAAAAATGCGACCGGGCCTTGGTTTTAGGCAGCTTACATATCCCGGGTTATAAGGGAATCAGGTCACGTGTAGTTCAAGTGAAAAATAACTGATAGAGTATGCATAGATGGAGAGTCTAGCGAAGTTCCGTCGAGGTTACGATCTGCGGTTCCTACTATTACATAAAAAAATAAGAAAATTACATACTTTTGAAATCTAAGAGTTACAAAATTCCTATATAAATGCCATCTAGAGTTTTGTCTTGATTCTTGAGTTACTTCTCCCATTAACTTTAGACTGAAACTTGATGCTCACGATGCAACAGACTATGAAATATTCTCACAGGCTTGTTTCTTGATCAGATGATGAGAAGATGGATCTTGAGACCCTATGTCTCCACATGCATTATGTCAAAGCTGGTTGCGGCTGGTATTGAGATCAAACGTTTCACTTTCTTTGGCAAGAGCTGGAATCTTAATTTTTACACATCCAATCTGTGCTTTGCAGAAAAACCTACAATCCATCACAAACAAACAAAACGAACAAAACTTTTCTGCCCCAGTTTGTACTAGGAATTTTTTGTGACTTATTAAAAACACAATAAACTATCTTTGCTATTGCAGAATGAAGAATTGAAAGATAAATGGGCTCCTCTTATTATTATTTTTGATAATAGGGGATGTCGTACCCTATGTTAACAAGATGGAAGGTAACCAGGAGATGTAGTACCATGTGTTGGCAATAAGATGAGTCTCGTGGCACTCTGAGATGCTACTAGGGAATGTCGTACCCTATGTTGGCAAAAAGTAATGCAGCTAGGGGATGTGGTACCCTGTGTTGGCAATAAAATGAGGCTCGTGGCACTCTGAGATGCTACTAGGGAATGTCGTACCCTATGTTGGTAAAACGTAATACAGCCAGGGGATGTATGTCACGATCCCAAATTTCCTCCGTAGGATGTCGTGATGACACCTAGTCTGTAAGACTAGGTAAGCCTATCAATGCGGAATAATAATAAATATCTGAAATAAATAAACTACAATTCAAACAATTTCAACTCCCAAACCCAGTAGAAATAAGTCACAAACTTCTAAGAATTTATTCTCTATGTCTCTATACATCAGAGTCTAAAGCAAATAAAGAAGACAACATAGTAAGATAGAAGGGGACTCCGGAGTCTGCGGACGCTGGTAGATATACCTCGAAGTCTCCTCGTACAGCTAGTTTACTGATGTCTGGTCTGATAAGATATACCTGGATCTGCACAAAAAGATGTGCAGAAGCGTAGTATGAGTACACCACAACGGTACCCAGTAAGTGCCAATCCTAACCTCGGGAGAGTAGTGACAAGGTCAGGTCAGGCCCTACTGGAGAATAAATAATGGCATGGTAAAATGTTTAAACAATATTATAAGATAAAATGACAATGGAAATGAATCAAGTAGTATGTCACATTTAATTACACCAAATAATGGCAAATAAATACCTCGTGAAAAAAAAAAAAAAAATTTCAACTTTAAGAAAATCACAATAATAATCAAAGGCAACTGCGGCCATAAATCAATATCAACAAGGGCACTCCCGAGGTACCGCCTCGTAGTTCCAAATCATAAACAAATTTATAATATCTCATTTCCTTGTCTCACCGCGGGAGCCTTCATAATTTATTTTAAAGAAAATATTTTTTTCGAAATAGCATCCCGCGTTTTAGCCATCCTTATCACACCGCATGACTTCTAATAGTTCCCTCTACTAGCCACGTGTATCAAGCTACCCTTATCTCACCGCATGCGTTTCAATACCCAGACCTTATACCACCGCATGCGTATCAATATCACAATATATCACAATTTGTACCTCAGGTGCTCAAATAATTTAACTTGCCAAAATAATTCAACAATAATATTTTTCCACAATAAAGAGCTCACGGCTCATGTCAAAATAATTCAACAATAATATTTTTCCACAATAAAGAGCTCACGGCTCATGTCAAAATAATTCAACAATAATATTTTTTCAAAATAAAGTGCTCACAGCTCATGTCAAAATAATTCAACAATAATATTATTCCACAATAAAGAGCTCACAGCTCATGTAAAAATAATTCAACAATAATATTTTTCCACAATAAAGAGCTCACTGCTCCATCACAATGAGTACGAGAATCTTACAAAAATATTCAGGGGTAAATAATTCAGAAAAATAATATTTAAAAATCTTTAATACGTTGCTTCAATATCAAGTTTAAAAAAGTCAAATACTTCATATTAATAATATTTAATTTAAAGAAAATCAACCTTCAAATAATGCACAGAATAAAAGAAACCAAGTTCCAACTAAACAGATTAAACAATTAACAGGAAAAAGGGTCAAGCAAATTTAAAATATAAACATTTAATCAATAATGAAGAATATAATAAAATAAAATAATTTAATTAATGCGCAACAGTGATCTACACAATTTAAAATATAATCTTTGACATTTAGCCCGTGTACACACTCATCACCTCGTGTACACGACTTTTCACACATTACACTTATCAATCATAGAGGAAATTTCGCCCACACAAGTCACTTACCTCGACTTGCTCCAATTTAACCAAGTATTATGCTTATTCCTCGATTTTTCGACTCCGATCGACTCGTATCTAGTGATAATTAATTCGATACAGTCAACAAAAATTATAGTAATCAATTTCATAAGAAAATATTATATTTTTCAATAAAATCCGAAATTAGCTCAATAATCGCTCGTGGGGCCCACATCTCGGAATCTAGCGAAACTCATAAAATCCGATAATCCATTCAATTACGAGTCCAACCATACTAGTTTCACTCAAATCCGACTCCGAATCGACACCGAAATCTCAAAAATTAGTTTTTATGAGATTTCTAAAATTTTCCCAAATTTTTATCTCAAAACACTAATTAAATGGTGAAAACAATGATATATTCGTGTATATTGATCAAATCCGAGTTAAAATCACTTACCCCAATATTTTTCGTTGAAAGTATATCAAAATCGCCTCTCCTCAAGCTCCAATTCGTCAAAAATGGCAAATGGGACGAAGTCCCCTGTTTTTATAACTTACAGATCTGTCAGGGAGCCTGATTTGTCAGGGAGCTCGATTTTGTCACGACCCAAAATCCCACCACAGGAGTCGTGATGGCACCTAGTCTCTAAGACTAGGTAAGCCGATTTCCATTGCATTTTTTGAAGCCATTTTTTTTGAATTAAATAAGTAACCAAAACTAACATCGGAAATAATTACAATATACAACCTCCCAAGACTGGTAGTACTGAGTCACGAACTGTAATTGAATACATAGAATGATCACGAGGACCGAATATACAATACTGTTTGATTACAAGTTAACAGTACAATGAAATGAAAGGACTCCAAGAGACTACGACTACCAAGCAGCTCTACCTTGAATCCTTACGATCTCGCTTTAACTTTTCTCAAGTCCGTTATCTTCAATACATGGCTCTGCACAAAAATGTACAGAAGTGTAGAGTGAGCACACCACAGCGGTGCCCAGTCAGTATCAAGACTAACCTCAATGGAGTAGAAACGAGGTACAGTCAAGACACTCACTAGTCTAATAACCTGTGCAATATAATATACAAAATAATAGAAAACAAATAATAATAATAATAATAATGGCAGGATAAAACAACCAGCGATATGCACAACAAACAACAAGAATATCATTAATATCACTCAACAATTAATAAACACAATTACACCAAATTAAATCAAACCCTTCAAATAAATATCTTTCACATAGTTCTTCCAGATAACTCTCTTTCAAATATAATTTTCTCAAATAATTATTTTTTTCAAATATAATTCTTTCAATAAATCTTTTCAAATACAATTTCCTCAAATAAATATCTTTCAAAATACAACTCTTTTATATAATACTTTCTAAGTAAAAATCCTTCGAAATAAATATTTTGAATATAATTCTTTCAATTAAAAAGTCACCATGTGACACCTCATTTCAAAATCATCAAAATACGGGTCTCAACTCATTTTCATATTTTTCGTAAATACGGGTCTCAGCCCATTTTCATATTTTCACGGCACCTCGTGCCTATAATTAAATCATCATATTTGCCCGGTACCTCGTGCCCTCATTTCATATCACAACTGCACGGACAATTCACGTGCCAAATATCATTATCATTTCATCACAGTACCTCGTACCCACATTTTATATCACAACTACACGGACAATTCACGTGCCAATATCCCCATCTCATATCATAATTCATGGCACCTCGTGCCCACATTTCATTTTATAAACCGCCTGGCAATAGCCACAAGCTCCCAATTTCAACATAAATTGGATTATTATCAATTTACTAACAACAAGACAAGTTGCACAAGGTATAAAAATAAATACAAGAAAATCACAACATCACATGAAAATTGTCAACACCACAACCCCACATCATCACATATCGTCCCTGATAATAGCCACCCTTATCGCTCCGCCCAGAAAATATCAATAGCCACCCTTATCGCTCCTATAACCACCTTTATCGCTCCGCCCAGATAATATTCCAACAAACATAACTACAGTGAAATGCCACCCTTATACCCACATAATATCAACAATGAAATGCCACCCTTATAGCCACCCTTATCGCTCCTATAGTAACCTTTATTGCTCCGCCCAGACAATATTCCAACAAACACAACAACAGTGAAATGTCACCCTTATACCCACATAATATCAACAATGAAATGTCACCCTTATATCCTCAAAATAACAACGGTGAAATGCCACCCTTATATCCTCAAAATAACAACTCACACAACACAACAATTTATACGAGAATTTATCACGACAACATAACAAAATCAATTCATATCACAGTTTGCCCAATGACCACAACCAAATTCCAAAGATACACCCAAATCAATAAATTTCACAACAAATAGCCGAAGGCTCCACAAACGTGTATAACACCACAAAAACAATCAACATAGATAGAAATTATTCAGCATAAATCAAAGCCTTCATTAATCTAAATTTAGATAATTATATTAACGCTTCTTCTTAAACTTTCTTAATTAATTATTTGCATAGGTAAAATTCAAAATGAAATTAAATTCCGAGAATTATCAAACCAACAAACTCACGGAATTACATAAATATTCAAATAACAATCACATCAAATTGTTATATAAAAACAAGTTCAACCAACAAGGATTTAGGCATGACAAATAGATGATTAAATAAATGCCAATAATTATCCAATTTACTACACAATATGCCTAAGACTTAAACCCAATATATTTTGCACATACAAGCCCGAGTACGTACTCGTCACCTCGCGTACACGGCTTTTCATATTTCACAAACGGCACATAAGACTCGATGCCTAAGGGATAATTCCCCCACTCGAGGTTAGGTAAGACACTTACCTTTTGAAGTTAGGCCGATATTCCAAAATAGCCTTCTTGCTTGAATTGACCTCCGGACAGCTCAAATCTATCCAAATTAATTGTATAACTCCATTAAAATTCGTCAAAAAATAATTCCGGATAATAATATGTCGACTTAAAAATTTATTCCAAAAAGTCAATGCGGGACCCGCCTCTCGGAACCCGACATAATTTTTATGAAATTCGAACACCCATTCCGATACGGGTTCAACCATACCAATTTTATCGAATTCCAATAACAAATCGACCTCTAAATCTTAAATTTTCGTTTTTGGAAGATTTTACAAAAATCTTGAATTTTCTTCGATTAAATCCGAATTAAATGATGGATTCAAAGACATAATCATGGAAATTAATCAAAACTAGATAAGAATCACTTACCCCAAACACCCACGCAAGAATCTCTCCAAAAGTCATCTTCTACCGAGCTCCCAATTTGATTTTGAGTTATGAACTCAAACCCCCGTTTTGGGACTTTTAATTCTGCCAAGATACGCCTTCTTCGCGTTCGCGAAGGCCAAAATCAAGCTGCCTCAAATCCTTCTTCACGTTCACGTGACAAGTGTCGCATTCGCGAAGTCCAACTTCTTCTGCCCCATCATTTCCTCTTCGCGTTCGTGAAGGCCAAACGACCCCAGGCTCCTATCTTCCTTTTCTTCTTCGCGTTCGCGTTGCCTGGGCCGTGTTCGCGAAGGCTTGCCCTGCTCCTTCTTCGCATTCGCGTTCACAGCTTCGCGTTCGCAAAGGAAAAATCATCAGCCCCTAAAACTCCTCTTCGCGAATGGGGGACTCCCTTCGCAAAGAAGGAAACCAAACTTCAGCAACAATAGTCCAAACAACTCCAATTTGGTCCGAAACCACTCTGAAACACACCCGAGCCCCTCGAGACCCCGTCCAATCATGTTAACCAGTCCCATAACATATCACAGACTCGCTCGAGGTTTCAAATCACATCAAATTACGCTGAAAATACAAATCGCACCACAAATTGAACTTATGATCTTCAAAAACTTCCAACTTCTAAAACTCGTGCCGAAACCTATCAAACCAACCCGGAATGATGTCAAATTTTGCAGGAAAGTCCCAAATAACATAACGGAGCTGTTCCAAATCTCGGAATCACATTCCGACCCAATATCAAAAAGTCAACCCCCTCCCCCCCAAGTCAAATTTTCCAAAATTTTGAGTTTTGCCATTTCAAGCTTAATTCCACTGCAGACCTCCAAATAATTTTTCGTACATGCTCCTAAGTCCAAATTCATCATATAGAGCTAACAGAACCGACATAACTCCATTCCGGAGTCGTATTCATACAGTTCCGACTACGGTCAAAATTCTAAGACTTAAGCTCCCTCTTTAGGAACTAAGTGTCCCAAATCACTTTGAATCATATGTAATTCAAACTCAACCACACACGCGGGTCATAATACATATTGCGAGGTTGCTCGAAACCTTAAGTCACTGAATGGGGCTTAAATTCTTAAAACGACAAGTCGGATCGTTAAATTCTCCACCTCTTAAACTAACATTCGTCCTCGAACGTTCTAAGAATTATTCTGAGGTTACCGAATTGATGATTTTTACTTTTACACATATACTCACGGTTGGTTCCACGTTACCGCATTTGAGATAAGCCTGACAACATCATCTCAGTTGAGATTATTTCTTTTATCCATATTTGTAAACTTTAAGGCCATTTTCTTACACTCCAATATTTTCAAAAGGCCTGATTTCTCACAATAACGCACAATATTAGTCTCAACTGGCTATAGCAACTCGTGCCTATGCATACATTAATTTATTTTTGATAGTGTTGAAGTAATTCAAAACTTCCTTTGGGGTGCTGCATTATTCCCCGCTTAGGATCATTCGCTCTCAAACATATAACATAATTTATCTCTTCCTTTTCAAATCTCAATCCCCCAAATTTTACTAACTCCCAAATTTTTCAGAAATTTCGGCAGAGTCTCCCCTGTAATTGGGCCTATCCACTTGCCAGAGTAACACCCAAACAACTCCTAACAACATATCCACAACCCAACAAAATACCACAGGGTATATATCAATAACATTAATCTCAGCATTGCATGATCATAATGATATCAGGATATGAATCACATCATATGTATGCTCACCACCACATCTCTGGTCTTAAAAGTTGTTCATAATTAATTCCAACATCATTAATTAATCTTATATTAACCATCACCTCGTTTCGAATTTTCACAATACTGACAACTGAACGTGAGGCATGAAGACCTCATGATTACTTACTCGGATTAATGAGTCACATTTAATGCCACCTGGGCACTCACCTCATAGGCTAAAACTCAATATTTACAGCACAAAAATGGATGAATATGAACAGAAAATATACAAGCATTATCAAACTCTCCGCCTTACGACTCAAGGCATATATATCAATATCACAATATATCATAATTTGCACCTCAGGTGCTCAAATAATTTAACTTGCCAAAATAATTCAACAACAATATTTTTTCACAATAAAGAGCTCACAGCTCATGTCAAAATAATTCAACAATAATATTTTTCCACAATAAAGAGCTCACATCTCATGTCAAAATAATTCAACAACAATAATTTTCCACAATAAAGAGCTCACTGCTCCATCACAATGAGTACTAAAATCTTACAAAAATATTCAAGAATAAATAATTCAGAAAAATAATATTTAAAAATCTTTAATATGTTGCTTCAATATCAAGTTTAAAAATGTCAAATACTTCATATTAATAATATTTAATTTAAATAAAATCAACCTTCAAATAATGTACAGAATAAAAGAAACCAAGTTCCAACTAAACAGATTAAACAATTAGCAGGAAAAGGGTCAAGCAAATTTAAAATATAAACATTAAATCAATAATGAAGAATATAACAAAATAAAATAATTTAATTAATGCGCAACAATGATCTACACAATTTAAAACATAATCTTTCACATTTAGCCCGTGTACACACTCGTCACCTCGTGTACACGACTTTTCACACATCAATACCAATCCTAGGAGAAATTTCTCCCACACAAGGTTAGACAAGTCACTTACCTCGACTTGCTCCAATTTAACCAAGTATTATGCTTTTTCCTCGATTTTTCGACTCCGATCGACTCGTATCTAGTCATAATTAATTTGATATAGTCAACAAAAATTATAGTAATCAATTTCATAAGAAAATATTATATTTTTTAATAAAATTCGAAATTAGCACAAATATCACTCAGAATCCGGCGAAACTCACAAAATCCGACAACCCATTCAATTACGAGTCCAACCATACCAGTTTCACTCAAATTCGACTCCGGATCGCCACCGAAATCTCAAAAATTCGTTTCTATGAGATTTCTAAAATTTTTCCAAATTTCTATATCAAAACACTAATTAAATGGTGAAAACAATGATATATTCGTGTATATTGACCAAATCCGAGTTAAAATCACTTACCCCAATATTTTTCCTTGATAATATATCAAAATCGCCTTTCCTCAAGCTTCAATTCGTCAAAAATGGCAAATGGGACGAAGTCCCCTGTTTTTATAACTTACAGATCTGTCAGGGAGCCCGATTTTGTCAGGGAGCTTGATTTTTTAGGGAGCTCATTTTTTCAGGGAGCTCGATTTGTCAGGGAGTCTGATTTGTCAGGGAGCTCGATTTGTTAGGGAGCTCGATTCTGTTAGGGAGCTCGATTTGTCAGGGAGTTCCATTTTGTCAGGGAGCTTGATTTGTCAGGGAGCTCGATTTTGACTGGCAGCCCGATTTTGACAGCATTTCCAGCAGAAAAATTGCAACAGCTTTTGCCGCAGCTAAGTCCCACTTTTGATCCGTTAACTATCTGAAACTCACCCGAGGCCCTCAGGACTTCAACCCAATACACCAACAAGTCCTAAAACATCATACGAATTTATTTGAAACCTCAAATCAAGTTAAACAACGCTAAAATCACAAATCACACCCCAATTCAAGCTTAATGAAACTCAAGAATTTCCAACTTCTACATTCGATGTTGAAACCTATCAAATCAAGTACGATTGACCTCAATTTTTTCACACAAGTCATAAATGACATAACGGAGTTGTGAAAATTTTCAGAACTGGATTCCGACCCCGATATCAAAAAGTCAACTCCCCGGTCAAACTTCCAAACTTAAATTCCAATTTTAGCCATTTCAAGCCAAATTTCACTACGGACTTTCAAATAAAATTCCGATCATGCTCTTATGTCCAAAATCACCATATGGAGTTGTTGGAATCATCAAAATTCTATTCCGGGGTCGTTTTCACGTAATTCGACATCCGGCCACTATTTGAACTTAACTTTTAATTTTTCATCAAAATTCCGTATCTCGGGCTAGGGACCTCGGAATTTGATTCCGGGCATACGCCTAAGTCCCAAATCACGATACAAACCTACCAGAACTTTCAAACACTGATCCGAGTCCGTTTGATCAAAATATTGACCAAAGTCAACTCAGTTGAGTTTTAAAGCTCTAATTCACATTTTAATCCATTTTTCACATAAAAACTTTCTGAAAAATTTTATGGACTGCGCACGCAAGTCGAGGAATGATAAATAGTGCTTTTCGAGGTCTTAGAACACATAATTAATTATTAAATTTAAAGATGACATTTTGGGTCATCACATTCTCCACCTCTAAAACAAACGTTCGTCCTCGAACGGAGTTAGAAGAAATACCCGAGCTGGTGAATAAGTGTGGATAACAGTTGTGTATATCATGCTCGGTCTCCCAAGTTGCGGCTCGTGGCACTTTGAGATGCTACTAGGGAATGTCATACCCTATGTTAGCAATAAGAAATGCAACCAGGGGATGTAGTACCCTGTGTTGGAAATAAGGTGAGGCTCTTGGCACTCTGGGATGCTACTAGGGAATGTCGTACCCTATGTTTGCAACAAGAAATGCAACCATGGGATGTAGTACCATGTGTTGGCAATAAGGTGAGTCTCTTGGCACTCTGGGATGCTACTAGGGAATGTCGTACCCTATGTTTGCAACAAGAAATGCAACCTGGGGATGTAGTACCCTGTGTTGGCAATAAGGTGAGGCTCTTGGCACTCTAGGATGCTACTAGGGAATGTCGTACCCTATGTTGGCAATAAAATGAGGCTCGTGGCGCTCTGAGATACTACTAGGGAATGTTGTACCCTATGTTGATCTGGGGTGCTACTAGGGAATGTCGTACCCTATGTTTGCAACAAAAAATGCAACCAGGGGATGTAGTACCTTGTGTTGAAGATAAGGTGAGGCTCTTGGCACTTTGGGATGCTACTAGGGAATGTCGTACCCTATGTTTGCAACAAGAAATGCAACCAGGGGATGTAGTACCCTGTGTTGAAGATAAGGTATTGGTTCCCTAAAATGAAACTAAAAATAAAATGATTACATGTATATTGGAAGAAAATTAAGGATTTGAGAGCTTCACTTGGTGGTGTTCGTCTTTTCATGAACTGTTTCCTACAACTGTTCTGTTCCTGTTCTGAACAAAGAAAGAATCGTTAGTTTTAAAATGGAGGTCGGTTTGTGGCCTTGATTATTTCGATCTCTTGATTTTGGCTTATCTTCTTCTCAACCGCAATTGATTATTTCCTGAATACCAACTCCATTTCTGACCCCGGAGAACCTTTGGCATTTCCAAACTTTACCATGACGGTTGGTCGTGTGTGACTTAACCTTTTTCAATTTTATTTTGCCTTTGTGGGTATTTTCTTTTTGGCTTCTTTCAAAGTTTTTCATTTCAAAGCATCGGCCAATCACGGCCAGTTGGGGTCAACTTGATGCCCTTGCCATGCTGGGCGCCTTTTGAATATATCAGCTCGTTTTAAACGAGAACCTTGTAAATCGGTCTTGCCGTCTTTTCTTTGGCTTATTTTTTAAACAAAGTTAGACCGAAAGGGATTAAAAGAAATATAAAACAATGGAATAGAGAATGAGTTTAAAACAAAAGGTGTCCCTTTCGGGGAACAGAAAGACAGACTTATCTGGGAGTACATGCGGACTTCAATGAACATGTCATGCCTTTTGGACTAGATGCTTGATCTGTGTAAACTTACGACTCTTAGAAACTCATCACAACTTTTGACTTGAAACCGAAAAATCTTGCTCAGTACTGTGTTGATACGATGGCTGCGTGGTTCCTCTTTTCGATCAACAGTGCCCTTTGCGGGTTTGCACTAGCTGATCTTTCTCATTTCTCTTCTCGCCATCGCCTTATAGTGCCCTTTGCGGGTTTTCACTAACAAGACTCTCTCATTTTTATTTTCTCTACTCACCATCGCCCTACAGTTCCCATGAGGGTTTTCACTAATATGACTCTCTCATTTTATTTCTCTAATTTGGTTGTATCCGATCCTAGTAATCGTATCCTCTAGCTCTTGAACATTCTCGCCAATTGATCGGAAGGACTTGAAAGGATTTGGGTAAAAAGAATTTGGATTGAATTACAAATTTAGAATCTTTCGGGCGAAATCATCGTCGAACCATTGTGACATCTGCCCCAGTTTCACTTTTGGGGGAATGTGAATTTTATTTTGGTGTAACCGAACCCCAGAGTGAGGTTGCCTACGTATCTTTTCGGAATCAGGTCAGACGTAGTTCAATTAAGTTGAACTTGTTTTGATTTTTGTTTTGTTTTTCTTCTATTTTTTTTTTCATTTTTTATTTTTTTCAATCCCTTTCTTTTCTTTTTCTTTCTCATTACATACAAGGTTCCAAAGAGGGTGGCCAAGGAAAAAGTATCTGGCTCAAAGGGTTATTAAAAGGTTTAATAGTATTTGGGTAGTGAGAATAAAAGCCTTCGTCATCCCAATTAGAGAGCATTAAAGTTGCATAAAGGGTCAAACATAGTACCTTTTGACCGCGTCTGCATTCACAGTTGTATCAGGAATATTTCCTTCGATATCTCCCAAATACAGTACTCCCTTTTGGCAACAGTCTTGTTACAATGTATGGACCTTCCAATTCGGGGCAAATTTTCCTTTAGCTTCCTCGTGATGCGGAAATATATGTTTCAAAACGAGTTGTCCTACCTCGAATTGTGTTGGGCGCAGTTTCTTATTGTAAGCGCGTGCCATTCTTTGTTAGTATAATTGACCAAAACAAACTGCCACCAAACGTTTTTCATCAATCAAACTCAACTGTTCCAACCGGGACTTGACCCAATCAGTGTCCTCGATCCCTGCTTCAACAATGATTCGGAGAGAAGGAATCTCAACTTCAGCAGGTATCACGACTTCAGTTCCATAAACCAATCAAGTAAATGCGGCTTCATTTGGATTTGATTTAGGCTTACCATTCCAATTCACTGTTTATTTTCTTACACACCTTTTTTTCAACACATTCTGCTTCTTGATTCATTATTTCAAAATCTGACAACATTTTAGGATCTCGACATGAAGTCTGCAAGCATGTCATGCTATTAAAAATCTGCATTAACAAAACTGAAAAGAGAATAAGAAAGGTAACAAGATTTATAAAAGAGACATTCATGGATGATGAAATATTAATTTCATTTATTTGAATAATTTTTTTTTTAAAATAAAAGGGTCTACATCAGAAAGTAAGACAATAAAGTAAAATATCTGGATTACACCCTGAAATAATTCGGACACAGAAAGGACAACAAGACCGACTACCGAGATTTCCATCTCACGGAGAACTTTTCATGGCTTGGCGACCGTTTTAGGTTTCTCTTTTGTCGCGACAATGGCCACAATGGCTTTCAGTGCTAGATCAAGCTCTTCAACTGCCCTTTTGAAGGTCCAACAGTCCTCTGTATCATGTCCCACTACTACATAGTGGTATTCACATCTAGAATCAACTTGGTGTGAGGGGGACTCAGGATTTGGCTGGTTCGGGGTCACTGGCTGCAGAAGACCTAACCCGATTAGCTTTTAAAACAAACTTGAATATGATTCCAATAGGGGTGAAATGATTCCTTCTGAGGGGCTCTCTTGAGCGAGGATTGTATTGGGGAACATTTGGTTGGGGATTATATGGAGCTTGGTAAGGACGGACTTTTCTGGTAGGTGGGGCTTGGCTTTGTGTATAATGTTATGGCCGTGTGTAAGGTTGTATGTTCATTACTGCATAGAGAGGCAGTGCCACGACATAAGCAGTATCTTGATGGGGATAATAATGTTGTGGGACCTTAGGAAGCATATATGATTGGTTGAATGACCTGCGGGTCCCTCTCGAGCTTAAAGCCATCATGGCTCCCTCTTCCCTCATGTTTCTGTTCATCAAACCCCTGAACCATTCTAAACGATCTGTGACGTGGCCTTAAAAGCAGCATGACTCAAGATTTGGCCCGTTTTTAAACCATTTTGGAGTATATCCCCAATTTTGATAGCCTCGGCAAACGGATTACCTATAACGGACATCATGTTCTGGAAGTAGTCCGCCTCTTAGGCCTGTAGGAAGCCCGTAACTATTTCTGCTTCATCCATTGGAGGCTTTACCCTGACAGCTTGCTTGCGCAATTTGACGGCATTCACGGAGACTTTCCGTTGTTTTCTTTTTCAAATTGGACAAAGAGTTCTATTTTTGTATTTTTTTTTCACCCTTTCTTCTTTCCCTTTTTTTTTGGTTGTTTTTCGCTCTTATTTTTGTCACTCATTTCTTTCTTTTTATTTCTTCTCTTTTTTTTTCACTCAGTTTATTTGATGACAATGATCGAATCCGATGGGGATTACCTACGTATCATGACGCCACATGAATCATATCTTGCGTAGTTTGGGAATACCGAGAACAAAGTACATAAGCTAGCTCTTCTTTTTTCTCTTTGAGAATTTTGGAAAAGAAGACTTCTTAAAGGAGAAAGACAATATTCTTTTGGATTTTGATTGATTTTTCTTTGAATTTTTGGAAGAAAGACTTCTAAAGAAGGAAAAAAAATATTTTTGGATTTTGATTTGCAAATTTGTTTGTTTTTTTCCGAATGAAATACTTCGAAAAAAAAAAGGAAAATATTTTTGGATTTAATGATTTTTTTTGAATTTTCTTAGGAAAGAATTCTAAGAAAGAATTAAGGAAAAGAAAAATATTTTTGGATTTATTTTTTGAAAATTGGGGGCCGGAACCGATGAGGTTTGCCTACGTATCTCACACCCGGTGAGAATCAGACCCGCGTAGTTCGGTTAAAACAAATAAAAAAATATTTTGAAAATTGTGATTTTACACACGAGAACCCTTCAAAATTTTATTTTTTTTATTATTTCTTTTTTAAAAAAATGGGTACTTTATGAAAACTTGGAGGAAATTTTTTCTTTCTCTCTCCTCTGTCCAATCAATGTATCCTAAAGCCGATCAACATTTGAGTAAAGCCTACCAAATAATATTACATATAGCAAAGAAAAATGAACATGTTGGTCTGAAAATTGGTACATGTCCTAGACGGGCCCGGCCCCTATGCCGAGTCCCGCTAAGTCCAATGCACATGATGCAAATAAAGCGTAGCCTACTAGGGATATTCATTGCTTGTGGCTTGTTCTTCTTAGTTTTCAAATCCTAAAGGAGATGGTATCTAGACTTGGCTTACCCAGGCGGATAACCCGAGCCGAGGAGTGTCAAGCATCACCAGTAGTAGAACATCACTGGCTAGCTAATAGCTCTTCCGCCTAAACATGTGTGACTAAATCCTTCACCAGAAGCTGGTAGGCTAACTGGCTTTATCTTAAGATAGAAATTTTGTGATGCTGGTAGGCAAACACAACATAACTACCTATCAGAAGACTCAGAAGGGTGCGAGAGAAGATACAGTTTATATCACTGTTCAAATAAATGTTAAAGCGATAAATAAGCGACAAATAGCACATTAGGCTCCCAAACACAATAATATCCAAAACATAATAAAAGCCAAACAAGAATCAATATACAAAGCTCGAATTCTTATTAACAGTCCTCAGCAGAGTCGCCAGAGCTGTCATACCTCTTTTTTCCGGAACCCTTATTACGAGGTTGAGTTAGAAGAGTTTTTCCAATTGAAGTGACATTTTGAAAAGGGATAATTTATTATTTAGAGTCGCCACTTGGAATTGAGTTTTAGTGTTCCAAGTCACCTTTTATTTGAATCCCTCATCAAATTGCAGGTTTGACTTCTAATTTATGGTCTACAAATATATAAGACTGAGTAAGGAATTCTGTTGACCGAGGGGAAGGTGTAAGGCATCCCTCGAGTCCCGTGGTTATAACACGGTCATTTTTATTAACTAATGTCCGACTTAAATCAATTCTTGACTATTCTTGTATTTTATTGATTATGATTTGCCTATTACTACTTAATTAATTATTATATTTTATTAATTATTTTGACCTAGATGCGGTATGCACACAAGGTATTTATTTGAAATTGAATGTTAAACCAAGGCACAGAATGTACACATGATCAAAACATAATTATTTTAAATTTAAAGGTATCAAGACGCAGGAATGCGCACATGATCCTTTTATTACTTAAGCATATCAACCCAAGGTTCGGGTATGAATACATGGACTAATATTTAAAGTACATCTAAAGTTTTTCTAGCATTTTAGAGTATTTCAATCATTTGTATTTTTATCATTAATTCTTTTTTACTTATTTCTACGAGTCTTAAGTTAGTTCTTGATTCATCTCGCCACCTTAAAATATTTTACTCTTACCATGCTAATTATTTTACTTCTTGCAACGATCATATATACCAAACAAGCTATAATATTTGAACAAACATATATCCCAAACCATTAATCTGTCATAAAGCAAAAAATAAAATGAATAACAAATATGAAGCCATCAAACATGATATGAAACCATTCTTTTACCAAAGCACACAGCAATATAAACAGATTCCATATTCACATGTTGACATTGTGAAAAATATAGAACTTTTATCTTACGTTTTAATAACAAAATAAATTTTTATCTTAAAAAAAACTAAATATAGTATCTGACTAAGACAAATAAACTTGCACTAAAGAATACAATCAGTTTGTCAAAATCGGATATAAAATTCTTTGACTCAATAATTTAATTCATTAAATCTATTTAACAGTAAGTACATTGCCAATACCAACTAATTGAAAAACGCAGAGACCATGATTTGAATTTAATATCCAGAAGAGTAAAATAAATGTATTGAATACCTTGACCAAACATACTAGATTTACCAACTGATTCTTAAAATATTTTGTCAACTTACTAAACTTGTTTGATAAAAGTCTTTTGATTAATACACTGGCTTATCAAAATAATTTGACCAATTTATTAAAATTAATTAATATTATCAACCCCAAATTGGATTTACTAATTCAAAATAAAACCGAACTTTACAAACTATATAAACTTAACTAATTAAGAATAACATGTTAACTCTCACTGTATCTTACCTCCAAATTCATGAATTAGTATAAAAGTATTTTTAACATATTAAATATTACATACAAAGAGGAATAACAATTTTAGCCACTTTTCTCTATCTTACCAGAGAAAAGAAAAGATAAAAAAAAAAATAATTCTAACAAAAACTTACAAACGAATTAAAGGACATTTTCAGACTTTAAGAAGACATAGATCTCGTATATTATGTTTAAACTATACAGAGGAGATTGAGTGTTACCTTTTGTAATATTTCACAACAAAGAAAATATTTACAATCTGCTGAGTTGAACCCGCGAACTTAAAACCACGAAGGATACTTCGATTTTCGACTCCGAACCTACTAAGTCCACCAAACAGTTTATCACAAAGTAATTTTTACTCTAAAAGAACAATGCTAGTTTTTCTTAGTTGCTGATTTGTTCTCTATTTGATTGCCTCTTTTCACGTTGCTCTCAATCTCGTTTTCCTTTCTTCTCCATTTTTATTTTTTTTCCCAATTTCGTTGCCTCCTCCTTTATTTGTGAAGTGCATGGAATTTTTATAGTGCTTAAAAAATCAGTGCTTGTGAAGTGGTGTAAGATAGTGTACATATTGAGGTGTGGATCGTGTGTGTGCATGAAAGAATTAGGGACATAGGGGTTGGGACGTAAGGATTGTTGCATGTGTAGGTAGTGATTAGTTTTATTATATAGGAATTAATATTTTGATTTATTTTTTTTCTTCTTCTTTTTTTTTTTAAAAGATAAAATAACATATAAAAGATAAGAAAATTTACTAACTAATATTTAGACTAAGAAAGATACGCAAACTAAATATATACACTTTATTTAAATGAAGCCAAAAATATACTAAAGCTAACTTATTTATTATAGTTCTGATTAAAAGAAACCAAATATTTTTTGTAGATTTTTTTTCTCTTTATGAATAGAAATAAAATTTGTTCTATAAGTATGTGAATATTTTTATAATTTTTAATCAAATAAAATCTATTTAGAGTAAGATAAAGGTTTAAAACATCAAGATTAGACCTAAAAAAATATTTATACTAAAATAGTATAGAATTTGGGTGTGGTTAAAAATTAGTTGTTCACAATGGTGGCAATGATCAGTTCCTTCAACGTGTTGAGTTATACATGTAATTTGTGGCGGTACGTGCGAGGTTTAACGGCCGTCGTAATTGATTTTATTTGGAAGCATTCGAGTATTATGGCATGTTATGTGTAGTTGGATCACAGAAGAATTATGGTGGTTTAGACCACCACTCGAGGTTTGTATTTTCTGTGGTTATGGGAATTCAGTCACGTGTTGCAATGGTTCTCCTGAAATGAGTTAAGTGAAAAGTTTCTATATGATGAAGTGTGTACCCTATTGGTGGTTTGGGAGTTATGATAAAATTCTCTTACTCTTGCGTATTGGTATGTTAGGTGCAGTGAGCGGCACAGGAATTGGAAGTTGAGGATCAAGGTTGCAGTTGATGTCGACAAGAATGTCACGAGCTCGGATAAGCGGGGAGGAATTCAGATGTTTAGAGTAAGCTGGTAGTGTCCTTAGCATCACCTGAGATCGGCGTCCTATGTAAGAGGCTTTGTGTACTGATTTGCGACTTCTTGATTTGCTTTACAACATTAGTGTGACCGATGGTATGGATGTGCAGACTTGTTACCTGGTGCGGAGGGTCGTGGGAGTGTATCCCACTGGAAATTGCATAAGTGTGACATGTAGTCACCTGATTGATTAAAGGTTGGAACCACATATGGAGATTTGGTACTATCACTAATGTGAGAATTTATGCCTGAAGGGCGCTCGGTTCATTTGGTTGTGGAACGTGGAAGTTTGTTCCGGATTTGACGACTATTCTTATGAGTCGTGAATAGGTCATTGTGAGTCCTTGAGAGGCTATTTAGCCAAGCATGGTATGATCAGAATCGGCTTGAGGTCCGTGGATGGATCTAAATGTGAATGTGGGCTCTATATCAGGCCGGACGTGCTCATCTCAGCATAGCGTTATTTTCGTAAGGGTCTTTGGGCCTTGGATGTTATTTATGTTGTCAACTATTCCGTGTAATCTATATTATACCAAGTGGGTTGTGAGGTGGTTTGATTATTCGCACTCGTATTGAGATCCCGTATGGTTTGTGATATTATGTGAGCAGGATAACTCTCGAGATGCAGGTCATATATCGCACCTTAGTGGTGCTTGAGTTTTGTAGCGCGTGACGCTACCCGTCTCCCCAGGATTTGTATTATGCACTTGGGCGTGTTTATGGTTGATATTTGGGCATTCCGCGGCTCAATGTGTGTTTTCATTAGATTGTCATGTGTGGATCGAGTGGCACGCCGCCACGGGTATATGATTGGATCGGATGGCACGCCGCCACAGATATGTTGTTTGGATCGGGTGGAACGCCATCACAAGTATCATGGTTGGATCGGGTTGCACGCCGCAATAGTGTGTTATTGAGTACAGTTTCCCATATCTATTATTTCATGTTTTGCTTCTCAATTCCTGAGGAAGGTTCATAACATCTTTTCGGTTGTTTAATTAGTTAAGTGGGTTGAGTAGTTCTTTCCAGAGTTCGTTTTTCCTTATGTATCACAGTCGAGTTTGTAGCTTGTTGGCATATGGTGGCATCATACGAGATTTTTGGCAGTGTCTGAGGTGGCTTATTGCATGAGTAGCTTGTACTGGGTGAGACGAAATTATTAGACTTGGGATTAGTGCAATCAGATTTATATGAAGCATATTAAAGAGTAAATATTATTATTTAGTCGATAATGAGGTAATCGTTCTTGTCGAGAGGAGAGACTCCATAAATTGTGATTCGGTAGGTGGTTAGGAGTTCTACACATCTTCTATATCGTGGCAGTATTGCGAGAGTTAAAGCAAGGCTTAATTGATCATGAGGTACACCACAGGCTTCGGGTCAGTGGAAATTTTAGCTGTTGTGCCTTGGAAATATTGCCCTAGGCAAATGAGTTACGCGGTGCATGGTAAGAATTCAGTAAGGGTATACAATCATGTGTTGGTACATCATGTAGTGATGGATATGGTTGTCGTATGTTGGAAACATACCTGCTAGAAATTTCAGATGTTGGAATTTAGCTCTAAGGCTTATTTGACTAGATAAAAGGGAGGATTTTCGGGTTTGCTCGAGCAAATATGCTCAACTGGGTTGTGGTAGCACGGGTGGGTGCACGAGGTGTTACACAATGATTTTGGGCAACTCCAGAGCAGTTCTGAGCACGTTCGCGGACAAACATATGTTTAAGTGTGAGAGAATGTAATGACCCGACCGGTAATTTTGAGCTCTAGCGCGTCATTCAGCAGTTTGAGACCCTGAGCAGCTTCACTTCAGGTATTATGACTTGTACATATGGTCGGAATTGAATTTCGGGAAGTTCAGAGTTAGTTTGGGAAGAAAATTCTGATTTCGGAAGCTTTAAGTTGGAAGAATTGACTAAGGTTTGATTTGTGAATAAACGACCTCGGAATCGGGATTGGAAGGTTCCAACAGGTTCGTATGATGATTTAGGACTTAAGCGTATGCCCGAAATGGGTTTTGGATGACCCGGGAGCGTTTCAGCGCCTATTATGGAAGTTGGCATTTTTGGAAGAATTTCCTAAATTTGGTTTGAAGTGCATTTCAATGATATTGATGTCCATTTGGGATTTTGAGTCTAGGAATAGCTCCATATGATGATTCTGGTATTGGGAGCGCGATTGGAAGTGGATTTGGAAGTCCGTAGGTCATTTCGGGGTCATTTGGCAAAAAAATGGAAATTTGGAGGTTTTTGGAAAGTTTGACCTGGAGTGGACTTCTTGATATCGGGGTCGGATTCCGATTTCGGAAGTTGGAGTAGGTCCATAATATTAATTATGACTTGTGTGTAAAATTTGAGGCCAATCGGACGTGATTTGATAGGTTTCGGCATCGATTGTAGAAGTTTGGAATTTCAAAGTTCATTAGTTTGAATTAGAGGGTGATTCGTAGTTTCGATGTTATTGGGCGTGATTTAAGGCCTCGACTAAGTTCGTAATGTGTTTTGGAACGTGTTGGTATATTTGGTTGAGGTCCCGAGGGCCTCAGGTGGATTCCGGACGGTAAGCAGATCAAGTTTGGACTTGGGAAGAACAACTGAAGCTTCCAGCTTCTGGTGTAAGCGCACCTGCGCAGAGGTAGTCGCAGGTGCGAGCTATGAGCCACAGAAGCGAAAGAGTGAGGGCAGGCCATCCACCGCAGGTGCGGAAGTTTGGGCGCACCTGCGTGACCCCAGGTGTGAGGGCAGTAGTCGCAGAAGCGGCCCCTTTTGTCCGTAGATGCAGAGCTTGGCCAGGTAAGGGAAATGCGCACCTGCGAGGGTTTTGTCGCAGGTAAGGGACCGCAGGTGCGAAAATTGCATGGTAGAGAGTTCTTTTAAAAGACGAGATTTGGCCATTTTCCTCCACTTTTCATTTGGTTGGGCGATATTTGGAGCTCTTGGAAGGGAGATTTTCGTCATCTATGTCAAGGTAAGTGATTCCCATCTATTGCAAGTTAAATACTTGGATTATATATGCATTTAAACTTGAAAATTTGTAGAAATTTGGGATTTTGGTAGAAAATCTAGAAATTGATATTTTTGGATTTTTGACCGCGAATTTGGGCATGAAATTGAGAATAAATTATATATTTGAGCTCGTAATGCTATGGGTAGTATTTATCTTCAAAAATTTTCGAAATTCAGGCACGTGGGCCTGAGGGTGATTTTTATCGACTTTTCGAGCGGAGTTGAAAATTTTTATAAATTGATAAATTATGAATATTAAAGTATATTTGATTGGGCTGCATCTTATTTGACTAGTTTTGGATCGGCGGGCATCAGTTTGAGGTGTTAGAGAGGCTTTGGAGCCGGTTATGGAATTTCGGAGCGAGGTAAGTCTCATGTCTAATTCTGTGAGGGTAAAATTACCTCTAGGTGTTGTATATGG
The DNA here is from genome assembly GCF_000715075.1 of Nicotiana tabacum. NCBI lineage: Eukaryota > Viridiplantae > Streptophyta > Magnoliopsida > Solanales > Solanaceae > Nicotiana > Nicotiana tabacum. The sequence continues at coordinate 93,601,616 of NC_134102.1, forward strand.
ATGTGTGCTACTTGTTGTGGGGACTACGTACGCGCGAGGTGACGAGAGCCCGTGCGTAGCTACATTCATGTTATTGTACGGGTAGACTTAAGTTCACATCATGCTATAGCTGTATTATATGAGCAGTCTCTCCTATTAAATTCCTCTGTTTTATATTACTACTTGAGACTAGACTTGTTATTGTAGAGACTTCATGAGTTCACGATTAGTCACAGAATAACTTTACTCCTCCTACGACATGTTTCCGTGATATAATGAAGTGTATATATATATATATATATATATATATATATATATATATATATATATATATATTCATTGAAAGGTTTTTGTTAAAGAAATTATAACTCACACGTTTATTCGTGAGTGGGGTCAAGGACCTGTCAAAGATTTTTACTCTTATGGGATCAGGCCGTTCGCCCCGGCAGGAATTTGTATTTCACTTCTTATGGGATCAGGCCATTCGCCTCAACAGGATTTATGTACCACACTCTCATGAAAGAGGGTCGTTCGCCTCAACAGGTTAAATAGATGCATCTATGGTTCGCGTCGTTCGACCCTCGGCAGTGCACAATTTTATTATTATGTTGGATCGGGTTGTACGCCTCGACATTTCTTATATCATATCCTCATGGAATCGTGCGTAATATTTGGGCAAGAAGCCAGAGTATCTATAAGTTTTCCCGATTTAGGTTATGAAAATCTATCTGATGAGATCCATTATATTCATATATATGCTCCGGTTAAGGAGGAAAATTTCCAAATGGAGAGCTCGAGTTCCTCATAAAGATGGGTATTCGTACCACATAATCTATACTTGTTTATCTCATTTATTTATGCTGCTTCATATATACTTACCTCTTTACTGTACATGAAATTATTGGACCACTAGTAAGTGTAGATGTCGACCCATCGACACTACTTCTCTAGGGTTAGGCTAGATACTTACTGGAAACACGTTGCTTACGTACTCATACTATACCTGCTGTACATTTTTGTGCAGGTACATATGTGACTAGTGGCCTTGTGAGAGAAGAGGCGTGTATGCATATGGGGACTTACGTGGGCTGCATTCCACATTACGACCCGCAGCCAACAGAGTCTTATTTAGAGTATTTCTATTTTCTTGTCCAATTTGTATTCCGGACAGCTGTTGTATTTTATTTTATATTCCTAGTTAATGCTCATGCACTTGTAACACCGGATTTTGGGGTGATGATGGATTGTTCTGTATTGAATTTGTTAAAAATATTATCATTTACTCTGTAAATTTCATCTTATACTGTTTAATGGAAGGAAAATATGATTTCAAAAAATAATAAAATGAGAACCTAATTAAGTAATTATTGTTAGCTTGCCTAACAGTGGTGTCCGGTGCCATCACGACCTTTATGGGTTTTGGGTCGTGACAATAATGGTCCACAACATACAGATCGACAACGAGGGAGCTAACACAAGTCGAATAATTCCAAATAAGGACAAGTCAACTAAAATATAGGATATCTAACTTCTTTTAAGGTTGGATAATTAGGAAAGAGATACAACAAATTCAACTAAGAAGAAGAAGCGAAAAGATAACCATAACCTCAATTAAGGCTAAACAATTACAGAAGAGATAGTAATAATTTCAATTAAAGATAAGCAGTTAGTGAAAGGATAACATGGTAATAGAAAGGTAACAATTTCAGTTAAGGCACATATGAATCAAATAAGCAATAAGAGTAAATCATGAAGCAATTAATTCTAATTAATCAGGTAGAGGTGAAACTAGTAATTAAGAAGCATAATCATAACAAGAACAACTGCATATTCAGTGAATACAAGGGCCTAAGAACCCTAAAAGGTCAATTTTCCACAAATAAGTCCGAGCACGTACTCGTCACCTCGCGTACACGGACTACAATTAGCATAGAAGACTCAAATCCTAAGGGGTAGTTCCCCCACACAAAGTTAGGCAAGATACTTACCTCAAAGAAGATAGACTGATACTCAAAAATGAACTTCTCGAGTGAAATGGCCTCCGGACGGCTCAAATCTAACCAAAATAACTTCAAAGCACAACTAAAACTCATAAGAAACTATTTCGGATCATAAAGCTTCAATCTTTATAAAAATCTAAAAATCGACCCAAGAGTCGACCCCCGAGCCCGCACCTCGAAACCCGATAAATTTTACAAAACCTAAATACCCATTCCGATACGAGTTCAACCATACTAAAATTATCAATTTTTGATACCAATTCGTCCCTCAAATCATGATTTTTCATTTTGAAAGTTTTCTTCAAAAATCCCCATTTTCCTCAACTCAAAACACAAATTAAATGATAAAAATAAAGATAAAATCATGGAATATAGTAAATTCTAGGTGAAGAACACTTACCCAATCGATTTGGTTGAAAAACTCACAAAGAATCGCTCAAAACCGAGCTCTACAAATCAAGATATGATAAAAAATGGCCTAACCCTCGATTTGGAAGATATATTCTGCTGCCCAGGTGTTTATGCATTGTAATGCGGAAGAACAACCGCGTTCGCGAAGAAGAAAAAATGAGGGCTGCCAAGAAGACCCTTCGCGAACTCGAGTAAAGGGACGCGAACATGAAGAACAAGGGACATGAACCTATGCGAACGCGTAAGGAGACACGCGAACGCGAAGTGTATATGATCACCAGTGCCAAGGGCCTGGTTCCTACTACGCGAACTCGAGAAGGCAGTTGCGAACACGAAGAAGGGAAAGGCAGAACTTCGTGAGCGCGATGAATGCGAACGCGAAGAAGAAATATTTCATCCTCTAAAGTAACACTATGCGAACGCGAACGCGATGTAGGAAACCAGATGACAGAAAACAACAGTCCAAATATAGAAGGAAATGGCCCGTAGCCCATCTGAAACTCACCCGAGGTCCCAGGGACCCCGTCTAAACATACCAACAAGTTCCATAACCAAACACAACTCGCTCAAGGTCTCAAATCACATCAAACGACGCTAAAACTACAAATCGCACCATGAATTGAACTTATGAACTTTCAAATCTTCCAACTTCTAAAACTCGCGCCGAACCTTATCAAATCGACCCGGAATGATGTCAAATTTTGCAGCCAAGTCCCAAATGACATAACAGATCTGTTCCAACTCTCGGAATCGCATTTCGTCCCCGATATCACCAAAGTCAACTCTTGGTCAAACCTCTCAACCTTCAAAACTTCAACTTTTCCAACTTTCACGGAAATGCTCCAAATTACCCTACGGACCACCAAATCCAAATCTTGACGCACGCCTAAGTCCAAAATTACCATACGAAGTTGTTGAAATCATCCAAAACCCATTCCGGAGCCGTTTACACAAAAGTCAAATTCCGGTCAACTTTTACAACTTAAGCTTCCAAAACTAGAATCCTTCTTCCGATTTGACTCCGAATCATTCGGTAACTGAACTCGACCACGCACGCAAGTCAATACACATAATACGAAGCTGCTCAAGACCTTATGCCACCGAACGATACTTAAATTCTCAAAACGACCGGCCGAGTCGTTACATCCTCTCCCTCTTAAACAAACCTTCGTCCTCGAACATGCCAAGAATCGCCTCGAAGCCGTCAAATCACTGAATGCACACATCCAACATATACCCGCGGGTGACCCCACGTCACCCCAATCCATATAAGCCTGACGACACCATCTCAACTGTAATTTATCCCTTCCACAAACATTAATAAGCCTTAGAGTCAATATTTCCACCATCCGCTCGTCTTCAAATGACCCGATTCTAAATCCACACCCAGTATCAGTCTCAAGTAGATATAACCACTTATGCTTATACCCATACAGTACAACCACACAACATGACACGTCACACATAGGCCCATAATAATAGTTCTGATCACAATAGCTACCCGCAATCAAATCCAGCACCGACAATTAGCCTCATATCCGTTAGAACCCTGTTTCAAACTTCCACAATGCTGACAATGATGCAAGAAACATGAAGACCTCATAACTATACGCCCGGACCAACAAGTCACAACTAACACCACAGGGCACACACCCCGCAAGCTAAAACTCAAGAAGCACAAAACGAAAATGACTGAATATGTAAAGAGAAACACATAAGAGAAATATCAAACAAGCCCGAGAGGCACAACTCTCTATGAGTACCATCCTACAAATCAAATTACAAGGAAAAATCAAAGTACATGAACAAATCACAAGGATCTTATCCTGATATAGCTTCCACTGCGGCACACAGCCCGGCTCAAACATATCAAATCACATGGAATCACGAGGGTCTCACCCTCAACTCTAAATCACAATCAAATACACATCATACCAATTGAAACCTTCCACTAACTCAATTCTGCCAATAAAATCACAACAGTTACTGAACTCTCACCCCGGTAGAGTATCTAAATCACAACTTGTAACCAAATTACTCAGGAATCACATCAAAACCTACCATAATGGACAATAGGAATCCATTTCTAGTCTCATAACTCTCAATAATGAATAAAAACAACGATAGACACGACTACCACTCATAAAATCTCCCAACAGGGTAAACACATAAACAGAATACTAAGTCATGAACTCACCCATAGGTGGAGCAACAAATAGGGGAAATCGCCCCGATAAGCAGAACCGAAACAAAATACGAATGTTGCCCCTTTGTAACAAATTAAAAGAATACCTGTATGACATCATCTGGCACAGCGGCCTCAAGCCTACTATATGAAACACATCAACGGGCCGGGCCTCCCTCTCTTGGGCGCCCTCTACTCACCTGAGTACCCCGCTGTGACACATCTGTCCAGAATCTGGTACAATCTCTCACCATGTGGCTGGTATCTCCACACTCAAAGAAACTTCTCTGATGACATGGCTGTAGAAACAGTGCGGTACGGGTACTCTGAAACCCATGAGTACCTGAAACACCGTGCGAAGCCTGAAGTGCAAACTGAACTGGCTGGCCCACAAAACCTTTACCATGCCGTACCCTGTCTCCAAAATAAGGACCAATAGATCTCTCCGGTCTACGAGGCCTCCTCGCCTACCTATCCTCTCTCTCCTGACCTCGCATGTCCTCTCTTTCCTGGTCCCACATGCCCTCCACTCGGCGAGTGATCCTTACCACCTACTGAAACGATGCATCCGACTTCAACTCCCAAGCCATGCTGAACTGAATATCATGCCTGAGCCCCTTAATGAATCTACGGACACGCTCTCTAACTGTAGCGACCAGAGTAGGTGCATGTCTGGCCAAATCACTGAATCTAACGGCATACTCTGACACTGACATAGTGCCCTGGTGCAGCTTCTTAAACTCTGCGCGCCATGCATCTCTAAGGGACTGAAGTGCAAACTCTCTCAGGAACATCTCTGAAAACTAAACCCTTATAAGTGAGCTGACTCGGCCGGGCTACCCAACTCATACGCTCGCCACCACTGATAAGACGCTCCCCTGAGCTGGAACGTAACAAAAACAACCCTGCTTGTCTCTACAATACCCATAGTACAAAGAATGCGGTGACACTCATTCAGGAAACCCTAGACATCATCTGTCACCAATCCACTGAAGGTGGGAGGGTGGTACTTCTTGCACCTCTCAAGTCTAAGTTGTTCTTCCTCAGATGCTGCTGCCCTAACCACGGGTTGAACTGGAACCACAGGCTGTGTCACCATGACACCTGGAACCTGACCAACATGAACTCGCTGCTCTAGAGTGTGGGCGGCAGGAGTCTGAGCTCCTCCCCTGGTCTGTGAAGTAGCTGGTGCAACCGGAATCAACCCTGCCTGAGCCAATGTACCAAGCAAGCTCAGGAACTGTGCTAAGGTCTCTTGAAGTCCGGGGGTAACAACAGGCATATCCGGTACCTGCCCCCCAACTGGAACTACTAACGGCTCCTCAACTGCTACTCTAGTAGGTTCCCTAGCTGAGGCACATGCTCCTCGTCAGCCTCTGCCTCTGCCCCTAGCGATATATGCTCCGGGGGTAACAACATCAGTAACTGCAGCTCATGTCCTCACCATCTGTGAGAGAATGGAATGATAAAAGCTCAAACTTCGAGATCAATGAACTCGCACGATAGGAATGAAGGAAGTGAAACTGTCCTAATAGTTCTGTAGCCTCTCGAAGATAAGTACAGACGTCTTTGTACCGATCCTCAAGACTCTACTAAACTCGCTTATGACTCATAGCAACTATGAACCTAGAGCTCTGATACCAACTTGTCACGACTCAATTTTTTCCTCCGTTGGGTGTCGTGATGGCACCTAGTCTTAGGGACTAGGTAAGCCTAACATTAGCCAAATAACAACAATAATTAAATAACATCTAACAATTTATGAAATAGAAAGCGCTATAAAATTTATAATTCCCAAAATCGGTAGTACAAGTCATAAGCTCTACAGAGTTTGCTACAATTTTCTAATTACAACTGTTTGAAATAAAGTAAACAGTGTGAATACAAATTAGAAGCTGACTCCGAAGCCTACGAACACAACATCAGGTTTACCTTGAGTCTCCACAGCAACAATCCGCATAGCTAACTAATGATCAACTGACTTCGAAATACCTGGATCTGCACAAAAATATAGAGAAGTGTAGTATGAGTACACCATGGCGGTACCCAACAAGTATCAAGACTAACCTCTGTGGAGTAGTGACGAGGTACAGTCAAGATACCTACTGGACTAAATGACCTGAACAAGTATAAGTATATGAATAATAGAGTATGATATCTACATAAAGACTACGCGAAATGGCAAATAATACGGTAATTTCAGTAAGAAAGGAAAACGACAACTATCAACGGAATACCGTAATAATGACATAGTAGATGTACGGAAACACGGTCTAAATTCGGTGATCACAAATAAATGAAAGGCAAATAACAATTCAACAAAATGACCGCTTTCACACCGAGTTTTAGCCAATAAACTTCACGAGGTACCGAACCTCAGAATATTCACAACTCACGAGTCCCAATTCCTGAACCCTAACACTTAGCATCTTGTGCTCTCATTATAATTTATAACCGCACTGACGACTCACGTGCCAAATAGAGTCACATAGAAGGCAAGTAAACAAGGGTGTGTATCTATACTCAACAATATCAAGAAAACCTCTTAACCGATAAGAGTGCTTAACTACGTGTATGCTTGTGCAAGTGTCCTAACATATTTCACGCCAGCTAGTAAGTATAGGAAAAGAAATGGACAGCACGTAAAATATTTTCCCACAACTTTCCACAAGATAAATCTCACACAGGTAAGTGTACCATTACACAAATATCAACAACAAGAATGTCCTCAGACCATCACAAGTTATCACAAATCAATCCCTGACACATCCCACCTTGTCTCGCCACGTGTGCAATGGTAAATTGAATGCCCTCCTTGTCTCTTCACACGTGCATAATAATGTTCTCACCTTGTCTCGCCACATGTGCATAATAATGTTCCCATCTTGTCTCTCCACATGTGCAAATATCAATATTAACAATAGCACGACAGAAACCTCATGCAACCCAATATCACTCGCACGGTAGAAACCTCGTGCATCACAATAACAACAACCGCACGACAAAAACCTCGTGCATCACAATGACAACCGCACGGCAAAAACGGAGATTCCAGAACTCAGAGATTCCAGAACTTAAAGAAACGGAGGAACTAATTCACAAGGAGTAGTCACAATCAGGAATGCTAGTCATAATAAGAACAGCTCAACAAGAAAGGAAATACTGTGTAACAACAGTCCACAACATACAGTTCGACAACGAGGGAGCTAACACAAGTCGAATAATTCCAAATAAGGACAAGTCAACTAAAATATAGGATATCTAACTTCTTTTAAGGTTGGGCAATTAGGAAAGAGATACAACAAATTCAGCTAAGAAGAAGCAGCGGAAAGATAACCATAACCTCAATTAAGGCTAAATAATTACATAAGAGATAGTAATAATTTCAATTAAAGATAAGCAGTTAGGGAAAGGATAACATGGTAATAGAAAGGTAACAATTTCAGTTAAGGCACATATGAATCAAATAAGTAATAAGAGTAAATCATGAAGCAATTAATTCTAATTAAGCAGGTAGAGGTAAAACTAGTAATTAAGAAGCGTAATCATAACAAGAACAACTGCATATTCAGTGAATACAAGGGCGTAAGAACCCTAAAAGGCCAATTTTTCACAAATAAGTTCGAGCATGTACTCGTCACCTCGCGTACACGTACTACAATTAGCATAGAAGACTCAAATCCTAAGGGGTACTTCCCCCACACGAAGTTAGGCAAGATACTTACCTCGTCACCTCGCGTACCATTGCTTGAAGCAGCCTACTAGCAGAAAGAAGTACCTCTTGTTGGTCAGAAGCTAGACTTCCACCCACCATTTGCCTAGAGAAGTGGGCTTGCAACAGAGCCTTAGTCTTGACATGAGGATCTGTATATTTGGGATTTTCAAAAGAGAAGCACTGATGATTAATTAACCTTCGTAGCAACTCCTCTTCACCGGGTCTTATTGGCAGCTCTTCATACTCCGATGCTAAAGCCAAAATTTCAAGCAAGCCCTTTGCCTTCGTTTTGGTGGTCAAAGAAGAGCTAAAACGCTCTACAATTTTGTAACTGATGTAATAATATGATGCAATCATGCCAAGATTCAGGGGCGAAAGCGAAAAGTCATCTTCCATAGTAACACATTTGCTTGACTCCAAGTCACTGATAGTATTCTCGACAAACTCTGAGAGGTGATCCGAAAGATGCCTGTGACTAACTCCCTGCAGATTATAGTAGTTTGGATTCTGAGTGAGCCTTCTGTATATAAATGTCCATGTAAGGTAATCTACAGCTTCCTGCTTGTTCTGAATAACTCCAGCAGCCACCTCGGCGTTGAAATTTTCGTGGAAATAGTGCAGCAAATGGCTCTCAACTGGAAATGCTTCATACAAGAACTTCTTGTAGTAGTCTTTGCATGGTGCATGGCAGATGATGACACACTTCCCCGAGCTATCTACAAGAGGTCGACTAGCACGACCCATCACCTGCAATAAATCACTTACTGGATAATCATTGTCAACATTTTTCTTACCATCATGGCACTGAGTTCCCATAACCACCAGCAGATGGGCAGAGAGGGGAACTCCCCAACACATTGTACTGCTCATTACACATACTTGAATCTATCCAGTTTCAAACAATATCTTCACTATATCCTGATCTGTGCTAGATAAGCCTTCATGCAAATAGCCCACACCATACTTAAGTGTCTCTTTTAGCATAGGCTCGTTGATCCTCTCCATAAAAGGCTCCAGCTCTATTCCAGATTGCAGCAAAAACACAGGCACTTCTTTGCTGTCCATGCTTGAGTAAGCCATTAGATCCACCGCAGTGAGGTGTGCATGCTTCCTCGTGGGAACATACACTATTCCTGGTTTTCCTTTTCTTGCATGTTGTACTATTGCAGTGTACGTGGGTTTTGTCATGGCTTGCATCCTATCTTCAAAGTTAGAAATATCAACACCCTTAATATGTATTTTCAGTGACACAGGCCTGACACTAGGAGGAAAGTTAAAAAGTCCATGAGATGTAGCCCCAATCCATTCCCCCATATCCTTGCCATTAGCCAGGGAAGTTGACAAAGCAACGATGCGAATCTTGTTATCAAGCTGGTTTGAGATATATCGCATCCGAGATACAATCACCTCCAGCACCGGACCGCCTTGGCCACCAATCAGGTGCAGTTCGTCAACAATGAAAAGGACTTACTTTCTGAACATGCTTTCGCTGTTTCCAGCGACTAGATAAAGCATCCCATTTCTCAGGCGTGCTGATAATTAATTGACCCTTCTCTAACAGTTTCAAATCAGTCTCCGTTTCACCAGTTAATTCAACCACTCTCATTCCAAGAGAGTCTCTAAATTTCTTCTTCCAATTACTATACCGCTCCTTAGCAAGAGCCCCAAAGGGAGCTATATACACTGCACGTAAGATACTATCAGGTCTTTTCTGATGATTCCTTAATATGGCAAATTCGGCACAAATGGTCTTCCCACTACCAGTTGGAGCTGCGACCAAGACGTTGTCATCTGAGTTGTATAACACTGTAAACACCTGAGTCTGAACTGGATTGAAATGCTTAAAATCTTGATAGAGTGATTTATAAGCTGGATTTCTCAATGCGGTAACTGACAGAGGTTGCAAGTCTAGTAACTCGGTGGGAGGAGGATACTTCTCTGGTAAAATCAGGTGTCGAAAAGAAACTGATAAAACAGTCTCGGACCCTAGCCATCTATCAGACACAACACGGATGAAGTATTGAGGAGGCAATGGTTCATAAATTGGGACTATGGAGTTCAAAGTATGGTCCTTATCAATATACTGTTTCTTCAGCATGAAATATTCATAATGAAGAATATTGTCCCGATCATTATCTTCCACAATAACCCAAAAAGGTTCTACATAACCATGGACAATATCCTCCCACTGAAAATCTAGTGTAATAGTCAATTCTACATACAGGACCGAGCGTGTAATTGGTTGAACATGTGCTGCAAGGTTGAGCTTCGGGAACTAATGAATGCACTTGTGAAGATCTGTTTGCTTCTTTGGGAAACAGATAAGCTCCCCCAACTATTGTGATGAAAGATCATAATACAGCTCCCAAGCCAAATCTTTCTTCTCCAATCTCATCAAGATTTCATTTGGAATGCCATGGAATTGGAGAAGTGGTGTCTGCATGCTCCACATCCTCTTACTTATCATCTTGCACCATTTCAAAGGCTTTTCGTAACATAGCCCATCCTCTTTTCAGAACTATCTCAAAAAGGGCTCGCATCAGACATGTAACACTCTGAGTTATATAAGCCATGTCCGATGACAAAGACAACCCTTCAAGCTTCAGCTGCGAAATATATGCCTGCAGTAGAGCATTCATCTTGGCACAGGGATCCTCAAGACTCTCTTTGATCGGAATGGGAACATGATCCAGAAGCTTTGCCAATTCCATTTTCTCATCTTATCTTACTATTACATATTTGAACTCCTCACTGAGAGTGAAGAGTCTACAAAGCTCACTATTATCCATTGTCGGTTTTAAGTGCTCATTGTATGTGGAAATTGTCCCATGAGTTACGTAGTAATAGCTAGCAATGTGACCCAAATCAGTCGCCTGGAAATATCCACTTTTTGTATCATACTTAATCAAGTTGTTCTTGTCCAGTAATGTAGCTGCAGAATGAACTAAGTCAGCACACCTTTCCTCCAAATCACCAGCAGTTTTGAGAGCATCAGCAGCGAGACCATAAAGAGTGGGATTTTGTACCATGCGAAAATAAAAGTAAGTATAGCGGAGCCAGTTGCATGCCTCTTTGGCATTCTGCACTGTCCCGAGGACAATCTCTGCGTTCAACTGAACATGCAACTTAGATATAAACTGACTTTCAATAGGAAGCTATTGATTCATTAAAGAAAGATAATATTGCAGTTCGCTGTGTCCAGTTATTATGATTCCTTCACCATTAGTGTCATATTGAGGCCTTCCTGCTCGGCCAAGCATCTGCATAACATCAAGGGGACTGAGTTCAGTCCAGGCTGCCTTTTTAGGATTGTATATTGTGGTGCCTTTTATGATGACAGTATGTGCAGGTAAATTGACACCCCAAGCTAAGGTGGTCGTTGAAACCAAAACTTGCACATGGCCATCAACAAAAAGTTCCTCCATAAGTTGATGATCGGTCCTAACTAACCCCGCATGATGAATTGCGAAACCATATGGTAAAAGATCTTTGAGATCATTGCTCTTAACAAGCTCTGTTTGAGAATGAAGAATTTCCTGAGTTACACTATCCTCCTTCAAAAACTTACCAAGTGTGCCATTAGCACATGCAGTATCTCGTATTGCACGAGCTGTTCTAGCTGTTTCCTTCCTTGAGTGGACAAAAATAAGCACTTGATGCTTTCTAGCCACATTGATTACCTTCTCACAGCAAACATCATTCATCAGATGGAACCTCTGCAACCGATTCTTAACAGCAATTCCAATATACTGTTGAGCCAATGGGACAGGTCTATAACTATTGTCAAAATGGAAGAAGCCTTTCTTTAGATCAACTCTCAAAAACTCGGCCACATCCTCACAATTTGGAAGAGTCGCTGATAACCCAACCAGATAGATATGCTCTATCATGATCTGCTTTGTTTGATAGTTCTTGTAATTATACTTTCCAAAACAGGACCTCTGTTGTCATGCAGAAGATGTATCTCATCAGTTATAACAAGTTTAACAAGCTGCGTATATGTGCGATTACCCGACTTTCTGGTTATGATATCCCATTTCTCCGGGGTTGTCACAATAATTTGAGTTTCTTCAATCTCTTGACGAGTTAGTGTTTGATCTCCACTCAATTCCTTAACACTGACACCATAATGATCCAAACGCCTGGAGAGATTGCCAACTACTTCAGCAACAAGTGCTTTCATGGGTGCCACATAGACAATCTTATAATTGTTATGGTTGAAAGATCCATTATCTTCATTACGGTTCAATCCAATTTGCTGAAGTATAGTAAGCATAGCTACATTAGTCTTTCCAGCTCCAGTGGGAGCACACAGTAAGATATTGTCAGGGGAAAATAGGGCAGTTTCGTATACCTTACTCTGCACCCTATTCAATTGGAACATCCCACTGAAAGCTGGTTGTGCCCACTCCGGAAGGGAGGAGATTTTCACGAGCTCTTTGTCAGGAGCTAATGGCTTTGGCTTCAATGCTGGCACATGAACTTCCTCATAACCCTTCTTATGATTTCTATAAGATCCCACCGGAAGCTCACACTTTTTATGTGCTATCATCAGATCACTCTGTGGGAAGGCAAGGCTGTCAAGATCGAGCAACTGACGCTCGCCCATCAACCAACCATTATCAACATCTTGAACATCTGCTCCACCAGTCTCATCTTTATAATTGAGACGCCTAGCTTCTTCCCTAATGCTTTTCTCCAAATTCTTCTCTCTCTCCTTTGCAGTTGCCCCATTAGTAGCATGAAACTGCTCCAATATTGCAGCATGATCTGGCCCCAAACCCAACATCTCTTGTTGAATTTTCTTCCTCTTTTCTTGGTCTTCAACCCTTGCAAGACGAGTACACCACACTACCTTTATCCGGTTTCTCAGAAGATACTTAATGAGACTGAACTTGTCAAACTGCAGATGCACCAGCAGCTTGGTTTCCACGTCACGGTCATCACCACTTTCAGCAAGAATTATAAGAACCTCTTCAGCAAGCTTTTGACACTGTTGCGGATCAATCTTCTGCTCATGATAAGCTTGAGATATCTTTCTTTTAAGCCAATAAGCATCTATATACTGAACATCCAAAGCCATTCCCTCATTGGCTTCCTGCAATATATCAATGCCATTGCCCATCTGCATAGTGCTAGCAGTACCATTAGCTTCCTCTTTTTCATCATCTGGCACCAAATCAAGATCACTTTCTTCTTCTTCGTTCTCCTCAAAATCAACTGCTACACAAACATCATCATCATCATAAGTAGGAGGTTCATCACCTTGATAATCAGTGATGAGTTTGCCAAATGAAACAAACTGATCAAATACCTGGTCTGATATGGGAGCACTCAACAACTTCTGAATTTCTAGCTTTTTCTTGTCAGGGTTGTTGAAGTTAACACTATCATTCTTTAGCACAACTAAGATCTCATCAGTTACCGCAATGACAATGTTGAGGGGCTGTCCTCCACATAAAAGGTGCTGAATTATAGAGAGCATGGCTTCATAAGCAGCCCTAGTTTCCTTTTGTTTTTGGCTGGTAATCTCCTCCTCCTCCTCCTTCCAAAGTAAGAACACTTTCTTCATGAATCCTCCGTCTCTTCTCAGAGGGATCAGAGGCAAGTGGACGTTCTCGTTCCTTCTTCTGAATTTTCTCAGGAGGCTTACACCTGTAAACGCGATCCCCAAAAGTTTTGGGGTCAATTCTTCCAGACAGAGACTTTGCTTCACCAGAGGTCGAATATGTTGCATGTGAATATGTTGCCATCTTCAATCAGAAATCAAAACACCTAAAATCACTGCAAACAAGGACGTTGTTACGTTAATTACTACAACGCTAAAATAACCAAAGAAAGTACCCACAAAAATTGTACCAAAAAACTTCAATTGCAGGTAAAGCAAACTACAAAGAACAAAAGGGGTTGAATGAGTTTTAGTAATAGACAGTTTATAATGCTACAAAATCCTATTTATACACGGATTTGATTAATTAACAACTACCAAATCCTAATCAATTTAGGATTATTAACCTTGGTTTGATTCCAACAACCCTAAACGATTCGGGATTTTTCTGATTTTGGATTGAAACGTTAAAGCAAAGGCATAGCAGTGTCGGTGTTACACATTCGGTAAGAGATCAGTCGAAAGGGAATTAGTTAAACAAAAAAAAAACGAGTCCATGACTTTCTATTTGAATTCTTTTTTATTTGTTTTCATAATTGGCATGAGTGAGAATATTTGGCTGGCCATAGTGGCAAATCACTCACGTATAATTGAAAACGTCTATTCAGTTCAGTTACTAATAATTGGTGTTATAAACGATTGAATTCTTTAAATTCCCGCATTATGAAGTTGAATCAATTATATTATGTTTCACAAAATCGCTTAACAATGAGTAATCGCTATGCTATTATATAGCATAGGTCCGCCTCTAGAAATAAGTAGAAGAAAAAGAGATAAAAATCTTGAGCAGTGATGTGAGCGGAGCATATTACTTAACATGGGGTGAGGCATAAACTCCAAGACATGGGGCATAAGTCCCATGGTCTTTAAATTTTTAATTTATAATCTAATAAAATATTATAATAACCATAAAAATATAAATTACATTAAAAGTTTAAATAAAATTTAAAAAGATTAAAAAACCCATAGAAACTAAAATATCTAGTAGGAGTATTATTTCATAAATATAAACAATTCAATAGTGTAAAAGTTATTACTCCCTCCATTTCAAATTAGATGTGGTACTTTCCTTTTTAGTTTGTTCCAAAATAAATAACACATTTCTAAATTTGGAAATAATTCAACTTTAAACTCTTAATTTTACCCATTTTACCCTTAATGAGAAGCTTTTATAACTACACAAATGTCATGGCCCCACAAAGCTTTTACCCCTAAAACTTTTAAGACCACAAGTTTCAAAAGTCTTCTTCTTTTTAAACTCCGTGTCGAGTCAAATTACTCATCTAAATTGAAACGGAGAGAGTATGAAATAAAAATCAACTATAAAGTGTTATCTTTCAAACAACTAAGAATTTATGATTTCTTAAAAAATATTATATATCAAACTACACAATTTATATCTCTCTAAAAGTTAACATGTAATTAATAAATCTCACCAGTACCGTAATTTAAATTATTAATCCTTATGCGTAAATAAAAAATTACTTCTTAAATAGAAAATAATAAGAATTTAATAATTTTGAGAGACATAGAACTAAGATAAGAAGACTTATAGTAAGTGAAAATTTAAATCTTGGTTAGCTATTTAGAAGAAATATTTTCAATTAGTATATATGCACTACTATGGTTCATTATTTTGAGTTACTCTCAATCTTTATATTGTTATAGATGAAATACAACTTTAATTTTTTTTTTTTAAAAGAATTGAGGGTTAACAGTGCTAATTAGGGAATTCGACGAATGATTTGCGTTAGAAATTATTAGGCGAGCCCCAAGCGTTGAGTGTTAGGCATATTTCGGGCACACAGTCGGGCGCTTGGGGCGTATGCCTCACAGAACTAAGCCCCACACGTGAGCTTCGAGGCGTTTTGATAGTGCGACGCCCTGGAGCGAGTCCCGAAGCGAATCACCAAAAAACCTTTTAAAACACTGATCTAAACAAGCTTATACATCATTTTTGTGGAAGAGTTATACTCCATTTATCAAACAATTAAAATTTCAACCTTAGCGAACTCCTTAGCGGAAGTAAATTGTTTAAGATCGCTTTTCCATAGTTTTTCAAATGCGATGAAATTAACTTTACCATTACTTAGGCGATTGAGCAATCGTTCGAAGTAACTTAAAGAATAGTTTTTTTTTCCGGTTACCACCACTAATCTAAAGCGTAAGTTTAGTTGGGGAAAATTGCCTACTCGGTTATTAATTTAGTGTTTTAGACAATTTGAGAGACAAAATGGTCCATACACTCATAGACGTTGCAGAGCTTACGATCTCCTTTAGCAAGCCAACCATAAGATGAAAGTGCACTAAAAGAACCATCTGATTAGATATATTCATCCTTCAATAAAAACATGACATTGATATACTATGTCTCAAGATAGACCAGAGGCAAAATTTCAAATAGATTCGATGACGTTGCAGAACTTACAAATCTCGTTTACAAGCCAACCATAAGATGAAAAGGCACCAAAGAACTCTCTGATTGCAGTTTATACCATAGCAAACTAATCCATTATGCCTGAAAATATTATACACACTTCATATAGTAAAACAACCTTTTCATTCAAGCTTCCATCTTACTCGATCTATACGACTGGCTTTAGGCATAAAGTGAACAAGAGAATTTAATGGAGCAGTTTAACCTCTATTCTTCTTCTATCAGGCCATCTTCGCGTCCCATTCTCGATAACACCACTCACTATAAAAGGGGCTGAGACTTGAGCGAATAAAAGGAGGTGCTGTTTTCATCCTCTTTTGATGGCCAAGTCACTTGCACAGAAAGAATAAACAAAGAAACGTTGTTATCTGTCACGACCCAAAATTTCCACCGTCGGGACCGTGATGGCGCCTAACATTCCACTTGCTAGGCAAGACAACGTTAGAGAATTATTAAGCCAATCCTTATTCAATTCAGCAAATAACAAGAAATAAGCTAAAATGAAATGCAACGAGTGTGGAATAAAATAAAAACTTCATTAATTACTATCACCCAGATCTGGAGTCACAATTCACGAACTTTTAGGATTTACTACAAGTAAAAGTCTGAAAGAAATACAACTGTTTGAATGAAAGAAACAGTAAAAGAAAAGAACTGAAAAGATAGACGGGGACTTCAATATCTGCGAACGCCAACAGATCTACCTTGAGTCTCCGATGAATCAGTCCGAGCTGCTACGCCTCTCGATCAGCTGGGACCAATACCAAAATCTGCACAGAAAGTGCAGAGTGCAGTATCAGTACAACCAACCCCATGTACTGGTAACTGTCAAGCCTAACCTCGACGAAGTAGTGACAAGACTATGACAAGACACCTACATAACAAACCTGTGCAATTTAACAGTATATGTACAAATAACAGCTAAACATGTACTATTGGAAGGGGGAACATGCTGAGGGGAATACGAGATAGAGAACTACAGCAGAATGGTAACTTGAACAGCCAATATACTATGAACCAATAAGAACAAGTAAACACAGTAAAGGAAAAATACACGGCATCACCCTTCGTGCTTTTACTCTCAATCTCACCATAATATCAATAGAAATGGCACGACATCACCCTTCACGCATTAACTCTCATAACATGGCACGACATCACCCTTCGTGCATTAACACTCACAATGTGGCACAACATCACCCTTCGTGCATTAACACTCACAATATGGCACGACATCACCCTTCGTGCATTAACACTCACAATATGGCACGATATCACCCTTCGTGCATTAACACTCTCCCTTACCATAATGCAATGCATAAATAATAACAGTGAGATAGAATAACAAGTACAAACCTAACTTCAACATTTGATTCCATAATATCAACCTCAACTTTAGAATCAATACTCAATTATCACCAGAAGATCCGTAAATATGATAAGAACAATCAATTTAACAATACTAGTCTAAACATGGATAACATGAACAAAGGAAGCTATAATTGCAAGAAACCAAGCCCCGACCGCATGCTTTAACCCAACTACAATGCATAAGTACTCGTCACCTCACATATACGTTGTTTCCCCAATACTTAAACATATAGCAAATAGACAAACAAGTCGTATTCCCTCAAGTCAAGGTTAATCACAACACTTACCTCGCTCCAAAGGCCACTCAATGCTCAATTACCTCTTTTCCTCTAGAATCCACCTCCAAACCACTCGTATCTATTCACAAACGACTCAATAATATCAAATATTGCTAACGAAATTAATTACATTGCATAAATTTAGATTCCCGAAACTTTTTCCCAAAAAGTCAAAAATCGACCCCGGGCCCGCTTGGTCATAACCCGAGGTTCGGACCAAACTTTATTTACCTGTTCACCCCCAAGCCCGATTATATAATTAATTTTGAATTCCGACCCCAAATTGAGGTATAAATCCCCACATTTGCAAAACCCCCCAATTCTTCCTAAATCCCTAGTTTTCTACCATGAAAGAACAAAGATTAGAGCTAGGAATTTAATGGGTGATGATAGAAATGGAATAAAATGAGTTAAAGAGTACAAACCTATGAATTGATGTTGAGTTTTCTCTTCAAAATCGCACCTAGGCCGAGCTCTAATGGAGAGTTTATGAAAAATGGGTAAAATCCCGTTTTGGTTCTGTTTTAAGGTTTGGGCGTCAGGCCTTCTTCGCGTTCGCGAAGGGCCTGCCGTGTTCGCGATGAGTAGCAGCCCTAGTGGCTTTCGCGTTCATGAGACCTCCTTCGCATTCGCGAAGGCTGCACCCCCTGGCCTTCGCGTTCGCGAGCCCATGCTTGTGTTCGCGTAGAAGAATGACTGACCCCTCCCCCAGGTCCCTAAAGCTTCGCGTTTGCGAAGGGTAAGGCCCCCATTGCTTCGCGTTCATGACCCAGATACCGCGTTTGTGATTAAGAAAATCATCCTGCCCCAGTTTACTCTTTGCGTTCGCGAGAGTACCTTCGCGAACGTGAAGAAGATCACATCAGATAACAGCTGAAGCACAAAAAAACCAGATTTCTAAGTGCAAAAAGCTTCTGTAGCTTATCCGAAACTCACCCGAGTTCTCGGGGCTCCAAACCAATTATGCACACAAGTCCAAAAACCTCATACGAACTCGCTCGCGTGAACAAAATATCAAAATAACGCCTAGAACTACGAATCAGACACCAAATCAAATGAAATTTTCAAGAAAACTTTAAAACTTTTATTTTCACAACCGAACGTCCGAATCACGTCAAATCAACTCCGTTTCTCACCAAATTTTACAGACAAGTCATAAATATAATAATGGATCTGTACCGGACTCCGAAAACAAAATACGAACCCGATATCAACAAGACCAAACATCAGTCAATTTTAAAAATCATTAAACTTTCAAACTTTTAATTTTTCATCAAAATTCCATATCTCGAGCTAGGGACCTCGGAATTTGATTCCGGGCATACGCCCAGGTCCCAAATTATGATACGGACCTATTGGGACCGTTAAAATACAGATCCGGGTCTATTTTCTCAAAACGTTGACCGAAGTCAACTTAAATAAATTTCTAAAGAAATATTCTTATTTTTATCAGCTTTTAACATATAAGCCTTCCGGAAGAACACCCAGACTGCGCACACAAATCGAGGAAGGCTAAAATGAGGTTTTTGAGACATCAAAAGACAGAATTAGGTTCTAAAATATAAGATGACCTATCGGGTCATCACATTCTCCACCTCTAAAACAACCGTTCGTCCTCGAATGGACATAGAAAAGTACCTGATCTGGTAAAAAGATGTGGATATCTACTCCGCATATTTGACTCGGACTCCTAAGTAGCTGCCTCAACGGGCTGACCTCTCCACTGCACTCGAAATGAAGGATAACTCTAAGACCTCAGTTGTCAAACTTGCCGGACTAGAATAGCCACCGATTCCTCCTCGTAAGTCAAATCTTTGTCCAACTGGACAGAGCTGAAATCTAACACGTGGGACAGATTGCCGTGATACTTCTGAAGCATGGACACGTGGAACACCATATGAACTGCTGATAACCCCGGTGGCAACGCAAGCCTGTAAGCCACCTCTCCCACTCTCTCCAGAATCTCAAAAGGTCTGATATACCTAGGGCTCAACTTGCCTTTCTTTCCGAACTTCATTACACCCTTCATGGGTGATACCCGAAGCAATATTTTCTCCCCGACCATGAATGCAACATCACGAACTCTGCGGTCGGCATAACTCTTATGCTTGGACTGAGCTATGCGAAGTCGATCCTGAATAATCTTGACCTTATCCAAGGCATCCTGTACTAGATTTATACCCAACAACCGAGCCTCCTCCGGCTCGAACCATCCAACTGGAGACCGGCACCACCTACCATATAATGCCTCATAGGGAACCATCTGAATACTCAACTGGTAGCTATTGTTGTAGGCGAACTCTGCAAGGGGAAAGAACTGATCCCACGATCCTCCGAAGTCTATAACACATGCGTGGAGCATATCTTCCAAGATCTGAATAGTGTGCTCGGACTGTCCGTCCGTTTGAGGATGAAACGCTGTGCTCAACTCAACCCGCGTGCCCAACTCATGATGTATTGCCCTCCAGAAGTGCGAGGTGAACTGTGTACCTCGATCAGAAATGATAGACACGGGCACACCGTGAAGACGGACTATCTCGCAGATGTAAATCTCTGCCAACCGCTCCGAAGAATAGGTAACTGCCACATGAATGAAATGCGCTGACTTAGTCAGCCTGTCCACAATGACCCAAACGGCATCAAACTTCCTCTGAGTCCATGGGAGTCCAACAACGAAATCCATAGTGATACGCTCCCACTTCCACTCAGGAATCTCTATCTGCTGAATCAAACCACCAGGTCTCTGATGCTCATACTTTACATGCTGACAATTTAGATACCGAGCTACATAAGCAACTATATCCTTCTTCATCCTCCTCCACCAATAATGCTGCCGCAAGTACTGATACATCTTGGCGGCGCCCGGATGAATATAATACCGAAAACTGTAAGCCTCCTCAAGAATCAACTCACGAAGTCCATCCATATTAGGCACACAAACACGACCTTACATCCTCAAAACTCTGTTATCTCCAACATTAACTTGCTTGGAACCACAGTGCCGCACTATGTCCCTAAGGATTAACAAATGAGGGTCGTCATACTGCCGATCTATGATATTCTCAAACAAAAAAGATCGAGCAACTATACAAGCTAGAACACGGTTGGGCTCTAGAATATCCAACCTCACAAACTGGTTGGATAAAGTCTGAACATCTAATACAAGTGGAATCTCACCGACTGGAATGAACGCAAGGCTGCCCATTCTCGCTGACTTTCTACTCAATGCGTCGGCCACCACATTGGCCTTCCCGGGATGATATAAGATGGTGATATCACAGTCTTTCAATAGCTCCAACCACCTCCCCTACCTCAAATTGAGATCCTTTTTCTTGAACAAATACTGAAGGCTCCGATGATCCGTGAAAACCTCACACGACACACCGTAAAGATAGTGCCTCCAAATCTTCAGCGCATGAACAATGGCTGCTAACTCTAAGTAATGGACATGGTAATTCTTCTCATGAACCTTCAACTGCTGCAACACATATGCGATCACCCTGCCCTCATGTATCAATACTGTACCGAGCCCTACACGGGACGCATCACAATATACTATATAAGATCCTGAACCTGTGGGCAACACCAATACCGGCGTTGTAGTCAAAGAAGTCTTGAGTTTCTGAAAGCTCGACTCACACTCGTCTGACCATCTGAACGGGGCACCCTTTTGGGTCAACTTGGTCAATGGGGCTGCTATAGATAAAAACCCCTCCACAAATCGACGGTAATAGCCCGTCAAACCCAAGAAACTCCTGATCTCCGTAGCTGAAGTGGGTCTAGGCCAGTTCTGAACTGCCTCAGTCTTCTTAGGATATACATAAATGCCCTCTTCTGATACAATGTGCCCCAAGAAAGCAACTGAATCTAGCCAAAACTCACATTTTGAAAATTTAGCATATAACTGGCTGGCTCTCAGAGTCTGAAGTACAATCCTAAGATGCTGCTCATGCTCCTCTCGACTGCGGGAGTAGATCAAGATATCATCAATAAAAATGATCATGAAGGAGTCCAAATGAGGCTTGAACACTCGGTTCATCAAATCCATGAATGCTGCTGGGGCATTTGTCAGCTCAAAGGACATCACTAGAAACTCATAATGCCCGTACCGAGTTCAAAAAGCTGTCTTAGGGACATCGGATGCCCTAATCCTCAACTGATGGTAGCCATATCTTAAATCAATCTTCGAAAACACCTTGGCAGCCTAAAGCTGATCAAATAAGTCATCAATCCTCGGCAATGGATACTTGTTCTTGATGGTGACTTTGTTCAACTGCCGATAATCTATGCACATCCTCATCGATCCATCCTTTTTCTTCACAAACAACACAGGTGTACCCCAGGGTGAGACACTAGGTCTAATGAAGCCCTTATCAAGCAAATCTTGCATATGTTCCTTCAACTCTTTCAACTCTGGCGGGGCCATACGATATGGCGAAATGGAAATGGGTTGAGTTTCCGGAGCCAAATCAATAAAGAAATCAATATCCTATCGGGTGGCATCCCCAGCAGGTCTGCAGGAAACACCTCTGGAAACTCACAAACAACTGGTACTGAATCCATGGAAGGAACCTCCGCACTAGAATCACAGACATAAGCCAAATAAACTAGACGCCCCTTCTCGACCATACGCCGAGCCTTCATATAAGAGATAACCCTGCTGGTAGAATAGCCAAGAGTCCCCCTCCACTCTAATCGAGGCAACCCCAGCAAGGCTAAGGTCACCGTCTTGGCGTGACAATCCAATATAGCATGGTAAGGTGACAGCCAATCCATACCCAAATAACATCAAAATCGACCATATCGAGAAGTAGAAGATCTACATTAGTCTCAAGACTCCCAATGGTGAACACACACGAACGATAAACACGATCTACAATAATAGCATCTCCCACAGGTGTGGACACATGTATAGGAGCACTCAAAGAATCACGAGGCATAACCAAATATGAAGCAAAATAGGATGACACATAGGAATAAGTAGAACCCGGATCAAATAGAACTAAAGCATCTCTACTGCAAACTGAAACAGTACCTGTGATAACAGCGTCAGATGACTCAGCCTCAGGCCTGGCTGGAAAAGCATAACACCGGGGCCGGGCCCCATCACCCTGAACTATGTCCCCGAGACGGCCTCTAGCTAGCTGGCCTCCACCTCTAATGGCCTGACCTCCACCTCTAACAATCTGGCCTCTACCTCTGGCTGCCTGACTCCTGCCTCTGGCTGTCTGAGCAGGCGGTGCAGCAAATGGTGCCGAAACCATGGCACGAGAACCCTGATGCTGTGAGCTGCCCGATGCCCGATGCCTGAGGGCAAAATCTAACATTGTGCCTCGGATCACTATAAGTATAATAGGACCTCAGCTGATGTGACTGCTGACCCTGAAACTGACCCTGTCGACCTGAGTAACTACCTTGAAAACTCTGGAGCAGAGGTACACTAATAGGAGCTGGTGGTGCACTGTAGGCTAGCTGGTCGGAATAAGGCATATGAGGGCCACGACCACCTGAGGAAGCGTGGGATGCCTTGAGTGCTGAATGAAATGGCCTGGGAGGATGGCCTATACCAAAAGTACCCCTGCCTCCAGATGAGGCACCGCTGAACCCCCTGGAATGACGTGGTCTCTTGTCAGACCCCTGACCTCCCTGAGCAAGAACAATCTCGACTCGCCTGGTGATATTGGCAGCCGCCTGAAAAGAAATCTCACTCCCAGTCTTATTAGCCATATGCAATCTGATAGGCTGAGCAAGTCAGTCAATAAATCTCCTCACCCTCTCTCTCTCAGTAGGATGTAGAAAAAAAGTATGACGGGCCAAATCCACAAAACGGGTCTCATACTGAGTAACAGTCATACTGCTCTACTGGAGACACTCGAACTGACAGCGATGCTCCTCTCTCAATGTGATAGGGAGAAACTTCTCTAGGAAGAGCTTAGAGAACTGGTCCCAAGTAAGAGCAGACGATCCAGCTGGTCTAGTCAACAAATAATCTTTCCACCATTTCTTGGCGGAACCAGTCATCTGAAATGCAGCAAAGTCGACCCTATTGGTCTCCACTATACCCATGTTCCGTAGCACCTCATGAAAACTGTCAAGATACTCCTGGGGATCCTCTGAAGGAGCACCACTAAAGTGAACTGGGAAGAGCTTGGTAAACCTGTCCAATCTCCATAAAGCCTCAGAAGACATAGCTGACCCATTGTCGGCCTGTGCCGCAACAACCGGCTGATCTACTCCGGCCGGCTGAGCTGCTGGAGTCTGATATTGGGAAGCCATCTTCTCTGGAGTGTGAGTAGTAGGAGTCTGTGCTCCTCCTCCCGCCTAAGAGACGGCTGGTGCCATGGGAAATGTACCAGTCTGGGCCACACTCTCCATAAGGCCCACCAAATGGACCAAAGCATCCTGAAGCACTGGGGTGGTAATAAACTCCTCCGAGACCTGAGCTGGCCCGGCAGGAACAATCTGGGCTGGAATCTCCTCATCAAACTCTACCTGAGGCTCCACCACTGGTGCTGCTGCTCGAGATCTATACTAAGCTCTGCCCCTGCCTCGGCCTCTGGCACGACCTCATCCTTGACCCCTTCCCCTCGTAGGAGTTGCCACTGGAGGCCCTGGCTGCTACTTAGCTGAAGATGTGGCACGTGTTCTCGCCATCTGCGGAAAGAAAAGAATAGAAAAGTTCAATTAGCAATGATAGAATAAAATCGTACGACAGAGAAGAATAGAAGTGAAATTTGTTCCTAAAATTCATAGCCTCTGGAAGATAAGTACAGACGTCTCCATACCGATCGTCCAAACACTACTAAGCCTGCTCGTGAATTGTGAGACCTAGGCAACCTAGTGCTCTGATACCAACTTGTCACAACTCGAAATTCCGACCGTCGGGCCCGTGATGGCGCCTAACATTCCACTTGCTAAGCAAGCCGACGTTAGAGAATTATTAAGCCAATCCTTATTCAATTCAGTAAATAACAATAAATAAGCTAAAATAAAATACAACGAGTGCGAAATAATATAAAAACTTCATTAATTACTACCACCCGGATCTGGAGTCACAATTCACGAACTTCTAGGATTTACTACAAGTAAAAGTCTGAAAGAAATACAACTGTTTGAACGAAAGAAATAGTAAAAGAAAAGAACTGAAAAGATAGACTGGGACTTCAAGGTCTGCGAACGCCAACAAATCTACCTTGAGTCTCCGATGAACCAGTCCGAGCTGCTACGCCTCTCGATCAGCTGGGACCAATACCAAAATCTGCACAGGAAGTGCAGAGTAATATCAATACAACTGACCCCATGTACTGGTAAGTCTCGAACCTAACCTCGACGAAGTAGTGACGAGACTATGACAAGACACCTACATAACAAACCTGTGCAATTTAATAGTATATGTACAAATAACAGCTAAACATGTACTATTGGGAGGGGGAACATGCTGAGGGGAATACGAGATAGAGAACTACAGCAGAATGGTAACTTGAACAGCCAATATACTGTGAACCAATAAGAACAAGTAAACAAAGTAAAGGAAAAATGCACGGCATCACCCTTCGTGCATTAACACTCACAATGTGGCACAGCATCACCCTTCGTGCATTAACACTCACAATATGGCATGGCATCACCCTTCGTGCATAACACTCACAATATGGCACGACATCACCCTTCGTGCATAACACTCACAATATGGCACGACATCACCCTTCGTGCATTAACACTCTCCCTTACCATAATGCAATAAACAAATAACAATAGGGAGATAGAATAACAAGTACAAGCCTTACTTCAACATCTTGTTCCACAATATCAACCTCAACTTCGGAATCAATACTTAATTATCACCAGAAGATCCGTAAATATGATAAGAACGATCAATTTAACAATACTAGTCTAAACATGGATAACATGAACAAAGGAAACTATAATTGCAAGAAACCAAGCCAGCCCGCATGCTTTAACCCGACTACAACACATAAGTACTCATCACTTCACATATACGTTGTTTCCCCGGCATTTAAACATATAGCAAATAGACAAATAAACGTATTCCCTCAAGTCAAGGTTAACCACAACACTTACCTCGCTCCAAAAGCCACCCAATGCTCAATTACCGCTATTCCTCTAGAATCCACCTCCAAATCACTCGTATCTATTCACAAACGACTCAATAATATCAAATATTGCTAAAGAAATCAATTACATTGCATAAATTTAGATTCCCCAAACTTTCCCCCAAAAAGTCAAAAATTGATCCAGGTCGGCTTGGTCAAAACCCGAGGTTCGGACCAAACTTTATTTATCCATTCACTCCCGAGCCTGACTATATAATTAGTTTTGGATTCCTACCCCAAATTGAGGTCTAAATCCCCAAATTTGCAAAACCCCCAATTCTTCCTAACTCCCTAATTTTCTACCATGAAAGAACAAAGATTAGGGCTAGGAATTTAATGGGTGATGATAGAAATGGAAGAAAATGAGTTAAAGAGTACAAACCTATGAATTGATGTTGAGTTTTCTCTTCAAAATCTCACCTAGGCCGAGCTCTAATGGAGAGTTAATGAAAAATGGGTAAAATCCCGTTTTGGTTCTGTTTTAAGGTTTGGGTGTCAGGCCTTCTTCGCGTTCGCGAAGGACCTGCCGTGTTCGCGATGAGCAGCAGCCCGAGTGGCTTTCGCATTCGCGAGTCCTCCTTCACTATCGCGAAGGATATCCCCCCCGGCCTTCGCGTTCGCGAGCCCAGGCTTGCATTCGCGTAAAAGAATGACTGACCCCTCCCCCAGGTCCCTAAAGCTTCGCATTCGCGAAGGGTAAGACCCCCATTGCTTCGCGTTCGCGACCCAGCTACCACGTTCACGATTAAGAAAATCACCCTGCCCCAGTTTACTCTTCGCGTTCGCGAGAGTACCTTCGCGAACGCGAAGAAGAACACACCAGATTACAGCTGAAGCACAAAATAACCAGATTTCTAAGTGCAAAAAGCTTCCGTAGCCTATCTGAAACTCACCCAAGCCCTCGGGGCTCCAAACCAATTATGCACACAAGTCCAAAAACCTCATACGAACTTGCTCGCATGAACAAAACACCAAAATAATGCCTAGAACTATGAATCGGACACCAAATCAAATAAAATTTTCAAGAAAACTTTAAAACTTCTATTTTCACAACCGAACGTTCGAATCACGTCAAATCAATTTTGTTTCTCACCAAATTTCACAGACAAATCATAAATATAATAATGGACCTGTACCGAGCTCCGAAACCAAAATACGGACCCAATATCGATAAGACCAAATATCAGTCAATTCTAAAAATCATTAAACTTTTAAACTTTTAATTTTTTATCAAAATTCCATATCTCGAGCTAACGACCTCGGAATTTGATTTCGGGCTTACGCCCAGGTTCCAAATTACGATACGGACCTACCGGGACCGTCAAAACATAGATCCAGATCCGTTTGCTCAAAAGGTTGACCAAAGTCAACTTAAATGAATTTCTAAGGCAAAATTCTTAATTCTTTTAGTTTTTAACATATAAGCCTTCTAGAAGAACACCCGGACTGCACACGCAAATCGAAGAAGGCTATAATGAGGTTTTTGAGACCTCGAAATACAAAATTAGGTTCTAAAATATAAGATGACCTATCGGATCATCACATTTTCTTAACTCAAGTTCCCCACAACTAAGATAGGTACAAATACAGTGTCGCTAGGGTTAAGACTTACTTAGAAGAGGGTAAAAATATTGTGGAGTATATATATATGGATGGCATGGTAAAGTTTGAGTGGGGATAATCATATCCTGTCCAACTGCATTATACAATTCAAAACTTGTGATCACCTCTCACACGAATTAAATGACCAAATCTTATCACAACTATCATTTAGGATGTGAACCAAGAGTTGTTGAAGATGTTAATCCATGTGGTCTAAGTAATTTGACAACTGATATGCAGAGCGACTGACAAAAATAAGCTATTATGGAAATAGAGAATATCGGATAAAAACATAATAATGAGAGGAATGTGCAGTACTCAAGACCTAAGGCACACTTTTAGCAACATGATGGGGAATATACATCTTAGGATATCCAAGTATTACCCAGAGAAACCTCTTATCACCTTGATTTTAAACTTTTCCTTGAAACTTTCATCCATTTGAGTGGAACTTCACTTATTGACAAAAGGTCACATGTAATTCCTCAGGAGGCAAAAGAGATGTTGATGTTTCTCCTATCACCTTGATTTCAAACTTTTCCTTGAAATTTTCATCCACTTGAGTGGAACTTTATCACCTATTGAAAGAAAAGGTTCATAAGCAATTCTTCAGGAGGCGAAAGAGATGCATTAGCAGATCTGTCCTGAATATGCCAGTGACGACACACAATTTATTTTAGCTTACCCTGTTAGGGTGTTGGGATCCCAAGCTTGATGGAAGCAAATGTGTAGGTGGTGACATGTCATGGGTAACACTGGCTGATCCTAACTTTTTGGAATGGCTACTTTGCATGACCAATAACATTTTTCCAAGAATTTCCCTAAGGACTGTTGATATCATGTCACATCGAGTCAAAACATCAAGTGAACCAATAATTCCCTTTTTAACAATCGTAGAAAGAGTCGTTGACACCTCTTTGGAGATAATCTCCTTCCTCTCAATATTGTTGATACCCAATTTTGCCCTCATATTTTTCAAATAAGTATATATACTTTCAAAATATCATTTTTGCATCATTACTTAATTTACAAGATTTATACAAGCATTTTCCATAATTTGCAGAGCTTTTTCTTGCATTAAAATTACTTGAATATTTGCTAATTATTTCCTTAAATTATTTGCAATAACTCAATCATCCCAATTTATTATTTTTACACCACACACATGTTTTAAAATATTTTTATATCATTTCATATAATTATATATGTATTTCTAGTTATTTATGTAACTTTTTACAGTAATAGCCTATGTTCCTACATAAGTGCTCTTTTACTACATTATTTGTGTCAAAATAGTATTTTTATATTTTTATAATGCAAAATTATTATTTTCAATCATTTTAGTGCATAAATAATAATAATTATTTATTTATTAAGTATTTTTATAAATTATGTTTTTGATACATTTTGTGTATTTAAATAGTAGCCCAGTTTTAAGACAATATTTGGACCAAAATTGGCCCAGTAGCCTAGCCCAATAACCCCAAGCCCAAACCAGACAACCCCTTTCCAATTGACCCGGTCAGTACCCGCTTAAAAGACTCGCCCCGTTTCCCTTTGATTCTAGCCGTTGATCTCAAATGATCAACAACCGATAATAAATCCCTACCTTCCCTAATATCCCCTCACCCTAAACCCTAATCCCATTCCCACAACCCAGCCGCCTCTGCATTCCCTCACTCCTACATTAAACCCTAAACACCTCTTCCCAAATCCCCTCAAAACCCGGCTAAATCATGAAATTCTTTCACGATATGCTTACCTTATTTGTAGAATCTCATTATCATTCATTCGTTCATGGTATTACTTAATACTTGCCTGATTTTGGCAAATATTACCTCTCCGAATTGAGTGCAATCCTCTTCAACCCACAAGATTAAGACGAAAATCCGTCTGTATACACTTTCAACAAGGTCGTATTTGATTCACCGAGATTTTTGGCTAATTTTGACTATTTGACAAACTAGGGTTTGTCCGATCTTTACCTATTTTTGTTCGGAATAGGCTATGCATGTGACTTTCGTTGTTCCTACTTAAACTTGATTGATCTTCTTTCCTTATTTGTGTTTGAAAAATTTGTTTTCCATGTTTGCTTGTTCGATTTCCACACTATATAAATCCCTCCCACATTCCCATTCGATTGTCACTCTATTATTCTCTCATTCTCTTGTTCTATACTTTGGCTCTTGTCCGGCTGAAATCCAAAGCCACCAGAATTTGACTTTTTCAACTTTTCTTGGTGCGAGCACTGCCCAGGGTTCATTTGAAGCCTTTGGGAACTCTGACGCACAAAGATTCTAGGTTCTATTGTTCTTTGCTGATGTTCAGAGTATTGTGGAGTTTGTTTTTTCTTGTTTGTTTATTTGTCAAGTGATAACTGGTAAGTTCCTTAGCTTTTGCAATTTTATTCTCCTGTGTTCATGATTTGCATATTCATACCACTGAAACTTCATGACCTAATGTGTTTCTAGGCCATCTCTATGTGCAACCTTGTTGGCATTGAACTCGTTTTGTGATATGAACTTCTTTAGCATTTGATTTTACCTAAAATTGCCAGTTCTGAGATATGTTTATGCTTAACTTGAATAATTTGGACTCTTTAAGTTCGTTTAGCCTAATGTGTTGGTACCTGAATGTTTACATTTGCTGCTTGGCATGAGTTTGCTTCCCTGCTTTGTTCTGGGTTCCTGTAATGACTGACTCGTATCTATAATGTGTCCTAATCTATGTTAAGACGTTCACTCTATCAATGACCTGCTCCCATGCTATTTTGTCACTCATTATGTCTTCGGTTTGCCTAATCTTGTATCCCCTGGTGATTAGTTGGGACCTTTAGAGTAGCCATCTTAACGTGTGTTTCCTTATAATGTTTGATGCTGTTTTTTTCTTAGTGATATAAGTTGGCATGTCTTCTTTCTGGTGTTGTGATGGATATTCAACATAATTTGGACCCCTAGGCTTTAAATCCTTTAAGTTAGTGCACTACTTTAGACTCGTTTGGCATTATGCACCTTTGTATGTTATTCTTGTAGTCTCAGAAAACCTGATTCCCCTGCTTCTTACAAAATATTTTCTGCCCAATATGCTAAGTGTTTGAACTTGTGATATCAACCTGTCCTTTGAGTTTTTGTTGATTCTCTTTGCTTGTATGTTCTTTGTTTAATCACCCCTGCTATGTATGCTTCTAAAATATAAGTGCACCTCTTCAAATTCTATCACTTGATCACTATTCTCTCACTCTTATTTGTTACCTACACAATTCTGAATCTATCACTCTTGGTCGGCTAAAAGCCAAGGCCACCTGTAATAATTTGTAATAAACAATTGGGGTATTAGTGAAATTGGGGAAACAGTATATTCTAATGTTTGCACGAAAGGGTAGAAAATATGCCTATAGGATTCGTATGATTTACTTGTTATTTTATCCAACCTGCCATATATGCTATTTGAATTTCCATGTACACTAGTAGAAATCATGCCATTAGGGGAATCACACACTCACACAACTTGTTTACTATCAAAGCATGAACTTAAATACTCTATTTATTCCCATGTCCACTTCTATGTGTCACTAGACAACATGGCTATAAGAAACAAATGCCAATAACCATCCTTCAATTTGCATAATGGCAACATGTTCATTAGATACCATGCCTATAGGATTATACTAGCTTATTGTCTACTGGTTCTCATCTAGATATGATGTCCATAGGTTCTTAATTGATTCATCAACTACTATTATATCTATCGCTCGCCTAGAAAATATGCCTATAGGGATGAAGTGTTATAGAATCAGTTTTCAACTGCCAACTATTAGAACCTAGCTTTAAATTACTGCTACTTGCTTAGACAGCATGCCAATAAGATCAAACACGAGTAACTCTGAGTATTCCCAATGGTTTTCATTCCCCCTATTGCGTAAATCACTTAGAGACCATGTCTATAGGTTTAATAACTTATAATGTGTAATATTAATAAATAGCATAACAGTACCAGATACTCTTAAACTAAGTAGTTGTTTAGAGACCATGTCTATAGAGCTTAATGACTTCAATTTGCCTCAATTCTGAAACTGTCTAGTGCCTAACGTAGAAATATGTATGTGTGCATTTGTTGTCTAAGTGTGGAGGCTAACTTGAGCCTTTAACTGTCCTTAAGTGAAGTCATATTTGATTTGAATGTCGCTTAGTTTTATCATTTTGACCAGCCTAAGTAAAGTCTAGAACCACCCAAATATAGGTCCAACGCCTCCTGGACCATAGGTATGGGACGGGTAGTGCATGCATAGGACGCGACCTGGAATTGAATTAGAACGCTCTAAGTAAACAACTTCAACATAGTAATCGGGTAGCAGGAGATGATAGTCTGTGTCTGCTGAATAATATGAGCAACTTATATCTAAAAGGAGTTGCGAAGTATTATTTATGTTGCACGGGGCGATCCTTTAGGCTAAAAAACTTAGGACCCCCCTTTTTTTCTCTTTATACACTTAGTCATCTAATATAGGCCGTTATAGTTGTATCCTTGTAGTCCTTAAGATTTGTACCAATTCTCATTGTGTTATAATAAAACTCTTTGACCTTTTATTCTATTTGTTTATTTAATCATCTTGCCTAATTATAATCCACATAGTCTTAAGTCGGCTGGGACCCATAGTTGTGGACCTCGAAGAATGCCTAACTCCTTCTCTTTGAGGTAATTTGAGCCCTTACCCGATCTTTGGTGGCGTTGACTAGTCAAACAGAGTTATCTGCATAATAGGTACCCTAACGCACCTTAAAAATTATTAGGTAGTGACTCTTATTCTTTTAACACTCTATCTCCCATCCAAAAGAGTTGTCACGCGTCGAAGCCCGATTTTGCGAGAAAAAGGGGCGCGACAGCATGGTGACTCTGCTAGTGATTTACGCTTAGGCTCTTACCATAATGAACTTGGCTTATGTGGATTATTTTCTCTGTTACATGCTATGACATGTACATCCCTTCCCTTCTCCACCATTATTTGTTTAAATTTGCTATTACATGTACACCTCTTTCCCTATTCGCCTTTTATTCGTATAAATCTATTATGACATGCACATCCCTTCCCCGTTCACCTCTATTTGCTATGACTACTATTCATTGCTCTTCATTTTGCCTAAGACTGCCATATCATCCCTACTCCCTTACTTGCTTTATTACATTCTCGCATATACTCCACAAACTAACTTCTTCCTTTTGTCCTTTATTTCTATGTTTTTCATATTTTACCTTACTACTGTATTTACTGCTTTTACATATTTATCGTGCAAATACTTGAAAACGTGTTATTATCTCTGCATAAACTCATGCTCCACATCATACTCCACTCATGCCAATTATCAACATAGCGATGCTTGATGAGTGTTCACGCTCTTCCAAAATTACCTTTTTTCAAATCGGAAAGGCTTATTTACGGTGGACTATTCGATCAGCGGTGCAATCGACGGTCCCGTGCCTTTCCCTCTCAAGTTGTCCACTTGGGAGTACCAATCTAGGCCATTCTAGAAACCTTATTCCAATATCAAATGTACACGCATCATGTTAAACCTAGTACAGGTTAGAACGTTGTTAACATAATAGCCCGCTAAGATAAGCTTTGTCCAAAGTCCGACGAGATTTTTACAATCCCAATGGACACTACTATGTTATGTGCATTACTTGGAGAAAATGTGCGAATATGTTGATCATTATTGTGTATGTGGTCATATCTAGAGGGAAAAAAGGCTAACTTTATTTGCTTGCATAAAATGAAACACGAAGTCCCCAGGTTCGGCATGGTCTAAAATATCCCACCTCTGCTACTTGACTGGTGGAAAGACCTTGCGCCTTGCGACAAGAATCATGTGAGAAGAGTACTTGGTGACTTGCCGTCTTTGCTTAATATCCAACCAAATAGAGCTTTGATTGAGGCTACTACCATGTTCTGGGATGAGAAAAGAGCGGTCTTCCGATTTGGTGACATAGAAATGACTCATCTCTTAGAATAAATAGAACGTTTTGCTAAGCTGCCATGGGATAGTCTGGGGTTACTAATACCAGAGAATCGCACCCCTCGTGGTTTTCTAAAGATGTTGGGCTTTAAGAAACATGAAGAATTACTTTGCTTAAAAAATCCTACATCCCTTTTGGGTTTCTTTATGAGCGTTATGGGCATAGTAAGTCGTACTGTCTTCATCATGAGGAACTTGCCATTACCTCCTTAGGTTGGACGCACCACCGAGTTTATGTATTCATCATTTGCTTCTTGGGTTTGTTGATATTTCTAATGAAAAGGGAAAGGATTCACACTTGTTTAGCTATGGTTGCAAGAACTTTAATGGAAGGCATCGAGGCACAAACCTACACCATCATCCCTATGATTATAGCTAAACTGTACCGCGCTCTAGACCGGTGCAAGCAGGGGTTCGGACATTTTGAAGGTTGTAATCTATTACTGCAAGTCTGGCTATTGGAACACTTTCAGAGGGAAAAATATCGCCAAGAGCTTCTGCGATGGCCATTGAATGACTACATAACTTATCACCATCCAACGAAAATGACATTCATCCCAGATAGGTTTGTACAGCCCGAAAGTGCTGTAAGTTGGGTACGTTTCTTCAGCAATCTGATAGATGAGAAGGTACATTGGATGTTTGAGTGGTTTCCTAACAGTGAGTTCATCATCAGGTCGAGGGATACTACTCATTTGGTATTGATCGGGTTGCGAGGCATTTATCCTTATGCTCCTATAAGGGTAATGAGATAAGCAGGAAGAAAATAGGCCATACCTCGAGTTTCCAACATGGTCCAGTACAAGGCATATTTCAAAGGGGACATCATTCCTTTCAAGTTCGAGGCGCAACATATGTGGAACCAGAATGTCATTGTGGAAAGAGAGACTATCGAGCCAGACAGGTACCATGCTGGTCATGTGTATTTCTATCCATCAAGGTTGGTAGATGATATAGCGGGAGATGTCAAGCCAGGGGTCAATTTGGAAAATAAGATCATTGATGATGATGCTGAGGCACAGGTTAAGTATATAAGGTTTCGTAAAAGGGTTTTTGAGTCTGAAGCTAGACATCTGGAACAACATAAAGTAGACATGGAGGCAATTAATGAATGGAAGGAATCGCCACTAAGTCCACCAAGAGATTGGAATATCTAGAACAAGGATTGATGGAGCTTGAGGAAAAGATGAGAAAGAGGCTTGCGAATTGTCAAAACACGGATGGCAATGAAGGAGAGCATCTAGCAAAGGCTTATTTATTATTGGATATGCGCGACTTGGGGATCTTGATTGATGGAGTCAAAAGAGCCAAGCACGGAGAAGGTCCTTCAGGGACCAAGTAGACTAGCAAATAATGTCCTTTATTATTTTCTAGCTTAGTTTCAGATTTCAATTGTAATAAGGCTAAATGTCATTAGTAGCTTTATTATTATTGTCGATTTAGTGAAGGTTTGGCTCATTTTCACATTAATGAAATGACGCAAATTATTGGCATCAATTTTCTCCAAGTCTTTGTGTCACTTAGGCCTACCTCAGGCACAACGAGGTCCCCAAATTAGGACGGGAATTATTACATGATTTTGCAAAACATGTCTAATATTGCAAGCATTCTTTCAATACCCCTTACTAACTTGAGTACCTTTTGCTTTTTCTTTCTTTTTTGATTATTTCCACTCCCCAAGGCTGGTTGGTGCATACTGGCATCATCAACATATCACACTAGATCTAGAGGTCCTCCACCCCCTCCTCCACCAGGCGATCCTAAAGGCAAAAGCAAAGGGAAAGGGAAAATGGACGATTTGAGTGGTATCAGGAAGGACAACACTACTATAGTAGAGAATGTCGAAACTTCAGATGGTTGAAGTAATCCGG
The DNA here is from genome assembly GCF_000715075.1 of Nicotiana tabacum. Lineage (NCBI taxonomy): Eukaryota > Viridiplantae > Streptophyta > Magnoliopsida > Solanales > Solanaceae > Nicotiana > Nicotiana tabacum. The sequence goes on from NC_134102.1 coordinate 93,637,258, forward strand.
CACAGAATGAACTGGACTTAAGTTTGGAATAGAAAATACTTGAGCTACAAGGAGAACTTGAGAAGGTCCGAAACTTGGCAAACCTTTCTCTCACCCTCAATGTCCCTAATATTAACCAGCAAAATCCAACTACCCAAAACCAAGCACCACCACAAAACACACAAAACCAAAATCCACCGCCAAATCCTTCTGCACCATACCAGTACCCCACGCCTCCTCAAAACCATAATCCTCCACTAGCACTTACTCCTCAAAAACACCACCATCATCCAACTCCATACCCATAAACTACCACTTATCACACTCCCCAGAATGCACTGCAACCCACTCCTGATCCCCAAAACTCAACCAATGATCACCCTTATGCCCAGATTCTCGGAGTTCATCAAAGTAATCCTATATACGTGGAAACCTTACCCCACATCCCGAAACAAACCCTATACATACCTGAATCAACTGAAAAAAACATGCTCATTAAGATCTTGGCGTAAGAACTCAAGAAGCTCGATGGCAGAGTTCAGAGTGTCGAAGGTGGTAAAGGCATTGAAGGTTTAAACTATGGACCTGTGCATTTAGTCAGATGTGGAACTGCTGGAGGGTGACAAACCTCCCAAGTTTGAAATATTCAATGGAACTGGTGATCTGAAAGTGCATCTGAGCAAATATTGTGACAAACTTGTAGGAGTGGGCAAAGATGAATGAATTCGTATGAAGCTATTCATGCGAAGCCTCACCGGAGATGCGTTGTCTTGGTATATCAGTCAAAACTCGAAGAAATAGGTTAATTGGGTAAGCATGGCGTCAGATTTCATGGACAGCTTTAGGTTCAACACAGAGAACGCACCAGACGTTTTCTACATTTAAAACCTCAAGAAAAAACCAGCAGAAACCTTTCGCGAATATGCTATTCGGTGGAGATATGAAGCCGCGAAAGTAAGGCCCGCACTTGAAGAAGAACAAATGAATAAGTTCTTCATCAGAGCTCAAGACCCGTAGTACTATGAAAAGCTTATGGTTATTGAAAATCAAAAATTCTCCGACATCATCAAGCTGGGAGAAAGAATAGAAGAAGGTATTAAGAGTGGGATGGTGACAAATTTCGAGGCACTACAGGCCACGAATAAAGCATTGCAATCGGGAGGTATTTCGAAGAAGAAAGAAGTGGGAACCGTAATGATGGCCCAGGGTCACAAGTCTCCTCTTACATACCAAAGACCTCCACCTACATACCAAACACCTCCACCCACATACCAGCCTTCACCTCCCTAAATACCGACAACCTGCTACCACCTGCCACTCCTATAACACTCGACCCGCATACTACCACTCTCCACCACCCGCCCGCCAAAACTACCAAAAACCACGACCAAACTTCGACCGCAAACCACCTATACTATACACCCCAATCGCTGAGACCATAGACCAATTATATGAGAGATTAAAGGCTGCTGGTTATGTCACTCCCATCCCTACCGTTGCTATGGAGAATTCCTCTCAGTGGACTAACCCGAAGAAGACATGTGCCTATCATTCAGGCATGAAAGGTCATATAATTGATGAGTGCCGCACACTGAAAGATAAGATTCACACACCAATCGACAACAAGGTCATACAGGCAAAGGAAGTTGCACAAAATGTTCGTAACAATCTTCTCCCGGATCACAGTGGTGAGTGAGTGAATGTGATAGCGACTGACGAGGAATGGGATCAAGAGGGTTCAATCGGACTCATTTGGGAGGGGGATGATCCTAAAACATCTTCGGTCACACTCACACATGTTGTGGTACAAACCCAAGCACCATTTAAAGTCGAGGTAACCACACTAGCACTGTTTGAAGTCGAGGTAACCACACCCTTCACTGTGATGGTATCTCCCACGCCATCTTACAAGTCTGATGCTATCCCATGGGATTATGTTGCGGGAGCAAGGAGAAAAGGAAAAGCAAAAATGGAGGAAACAGGTGTGGCGCAAGGCATGACTAGAACTGGAAGAGTCTATACACCTGAGCACTTGGGAGAAACAAGCAAAGAAGCTACATCTAAGCAGCCTGTTGTTGAGACTGGCCCTGATAACCTTTGGAGAAAAGTATAAGCAAGGGAATATTCTGTCGTCGATCATCTGAACAAAACTCCCGCTCAAATATCCATCTTGTTACTACTGCAAAACTCCGAGACACACAGGAATGCCTTGATGAAAGTGCTGAATGAAGCTTATGTACCTACCAACATCACTAGTGGGGAGATGGCCAACATGGTCGGGCAGGTACTGGAAAGCCATAAAATCACCTTTCACGAGGATGAATTACCACCAGAAGGACTAAGTCATAACAGGGCACTACATATCACAGTGTAATTTGAGGATAAGTTCATCGCCAGGGTCCTGATAGATGGGGGTTCAAGTCTCAATATATGATCACTGACTACTCTGAAGAGGTTGGGTAAAGACATGCACGAGATATGGATGGGAAGTATGAATGTAAAGGAGTTTTATGGATCCCAAAGAGCCACAATCATAGAAATCAATCTCAACCTATAAATGGGCCCGACCTGGTTCGATGTTGAGTTCCAAGTGTTGGATATATCTACTACCTATAATCTATTATTGGGACGACCCTGGATACATGCCACTGGGGCAGTGGCTTCTACTCTGCATCTGGCTGTGAAGTTTGAATGGAATCATCAAGAAGTGATTATCCATAGGGATGGAAGTAGCCCCATCTACACCAATCAGACCATTCCAGTCATCGAGAATAGGAAGAAGCTGGGTGGAGAAACATACCATCGCATTGAGCGAGTCAACGCAATTGAAAAGGATCGATGGTGGAGTAACAAGATAAAAAGGATATTAATATGGACATGATATGAACTTGGCAAGGGTCTCGACAAAAACCTCCAATGGATCACCAAACCCATACAACCGCAGCGTCATGGCACAACCTTTGGGCTCCGATATGAATATACTTGGCAAGGGTACCAGGATTGGTCGTTGCCATGGCGTGGTCCTTATTATCCGCTGGAACAATCAGTACCACCTCTGCACCAGACATTTCATCTAGCTGACATAATATGGGGATCTGAGAAAGATGATGTCTTAGCTGGCATGAGGAAACTATTTCTGGATGAAGAAGATATGGATTGTAGTGTGATAGTTGAGGAGGAGGAGGAGGAGGAGGAGGAGGAAGACCTTACCATTCAGACCGTGGGGAAAGGAGCTGTTCTCAAAAACTGGACTTTTGCACCATCCCGGGCCCGTCGAGTTCCTGGGTAGCTTGGTAGATTAGCATCAATTATTTTTAAGCATTTGAGACATTTTTAGTATTTTGCTTTGAAATAATTGCTCGAGTCATCGAGCCGCATTTGTTAACGTTTTAAAGATTTCAATTAATGCATTGCTACTTTTCGTATTTACTATTATTCTCTACATTTTCTCTTTTTACAGCATTATTATTACCTATCCCGATGAACCTGTGACTGTGACATGTAATGAGACAACGCAACATAAGGATAGTGATTCAGAAGACCTGGAGGATGATACGATACCTGAGGAAATCGTCAAAGTGGAAAATTTATAAAACAAGCCAAAGTCCAATTTGGACGAAACTGAAGCAGTTAACTTAGGGGATTCCGAACTGGTCAAGGAAGCACGCATAAGCATTCATCTACCGTCAGAGAAACAAGAGTACATCATATTCCTAAAAGAATATGAAGATATATTTGCATGGTCCTACGACGATATGATGGGTTTGAGCACATCCATAGTAGCTCACAAGTTACCCACTAATCCTACATGTCCACCGGTAAAGCAGAAGCTAAGAAAATTCAAGTCGGATATGAGTTTGAAGATAAAAGAGGAGCTCACCAAGCAAATTAAAGCCAAGGTTCTTAGAGTGGTCAAGTACCCGACTTGGTTGGCCAACATTGTGCCAGTTCCGAAGAAAGATGGGAAAGTAAGAGTATGTGTTGACTACCGAGATCTAAACATAGCAAGTCCCAAAGATGATTTCACGTTGCCTAATATACACATATTGATCGACAACTGTGCCAAACATGAATTCTAATCCTTTGTGGATTGCTTCGCGGGGTACCATCAGATCTAGATGGATGAGGAGGATGCTGAAAAAACAGCTTTCATCACGCCATGGGGAATATATTATTATAAAATGATTCCATTTGATCTGAAGAACGCCAGAGCCACCTATATGAGATCCATGAAAACTATTTTCCATGACATGATACACAAAGAGATAGAAGTGTACGTGGATGACGTTATCATCAAATCCAAAAAGAATACGGATCACATAGCGGATCTGAGGAAATTCTTCAATCGGCTTCGAAGGTATAATCTAAAACTGAATCCTACAAAGTGTGCTTTCGGAGTCCTTGCCGGAAAATTGTTAGGATTCATCGTCAGTCGTAGAGGAATTGAGTTAGACCCATCAAAAGTCAAAGCAATCCAAGACTTGCCACCTCCAAAGAATAAGAAAGATGTAATGAGCTTTTTAGGGCATCTTAATTACATCAGTCGCTTCATAGCACAATCAATAGTGATATGTGAGCCGATCTTCAAAATGCTGAGAAAAGATGCTGCAACAAGTTGGACTGAAGAATGCCAGAAAGCCTTCGACAAAATCAAGGAGTATTTATCCAAACTGCCCGTTCTAGTCCCATCAGAGCCAGGAAGACCATTGCTACTTTATTTTTTGTATTGGATGGAGAATTTAGTTGCGTTTTGGGACAACATGATGAAACCGGAAGAAAGGAGCAGGCAATATACTATATGAGCAAGAAATTCACACCCTACGAAGCTCGGTACTCTTTTCTGGAACGTACCTGCTGTGCTTTAACATGGATAACTTAGAAGTTGAGGCATTATTTCTGTGCATAGACTACATATCTCATATCGAGGATGAATCCACTGAAATATATCTTTCATAAGCCCATGCCTACGGGTAAGTTAGCAAAGTGGCAAATATTGCTGAGCAAGTTTGACATCGTCTATGTAACTCAGAAGACGGTCAAAGGACAAGCATTGGCAGATCATCTGGCAGAAAATCCCGTAGACGGAGAATACGAACCATTGAAAACATATTTTTCCGATGAGGAGGTGTCGTTCGTGGGAGAAGATATCACTGAAACATATGACGATTGGAGAATTTTCTTTGACGGAGCATCAAACTTCAAAGGAGTAGGTATCAGAGCTGTTTTGGTATCAAAAACCGGCCAACACTATATGATATCTGCAAAACTCAGGTTTCCATGTACCAACAATATGGCAGAATATGTGGCTTGCATCTTGGGACTCAGGTTGGCCATTGACATGAATGTTCAGAAGCTGTTGGTAATTGGAGATTCCGATCTGTTAGTGCATCAGGTTCTAGGAGAATGGGCTACAAAGAATACCAAAATATTGCCATATTTGCATTGTGTACAAGAGCTGATCAAAAGGTTCACAAAGCTAGAATTCAAACATGTTCCGAGAATTCAAAATGAGTTCGCAGATGCATTGGCCACTCTATCTTCCATGATACAACACCTAGACAAGAACTTCATCGATCCTGTCCCAATAGGAATTCATAAACAGCCAGCTTATTATGCTCATGTTGAATAAGAGAGCGATGGAAATCCGTGGTTCCACGACATCAAGGAATATTTGGCAAAAGGAGAATATCCAAAGCACTCTACCCATACTCAAAAGCGCATGCTTCGAAGATTAGCCAACCATTTTTTTTCAAAGGGGAGGAATTCTATATAGAAGAACTCCTGACTTGGGGTTACTATGAAGCGTCGATGCCAAGGAAGCATCTAGATTGCTTGAGGAAATACATGCCGGAACTTGCAGACCGCACATGAATGGCTTCGTCTTAGCCAAGAAAATACTAAGACCAGTGTATTTCTGGATGACTATGGAAACAGACTGCATCAAGTATGTTCAGAAATGTCACCAATGCCAGATACATGCTGATATGATACGAGTGCCACCCAATGAACTCAATGCAACAAGTGCACCCTGGCCTTTCTCCACTTGGGGCATGGATTTCATCGGTCCAATCGAACCCGCTGCTTCAAATGGGCATAGGTTCATTCTAGTGGTGATTATTTCACAAAATGGGTTGAAGCCGCATCTTACTAAGTTGTAACTAAGAAGGTCGTCACAGATTTTGTTTGGGATCGCATTGTTTGTCGGTTCGGAATGCCAGAGTCAATCATCACCGACAATGCTGCCAATCTCAACAGTTACCTAATGAAGGCCATGTGTGAAACTTTCAAGATCAAGCATAAGAATTCCATGGCATACAGGCCGCAAATGAATGGAGCTGTAGAGGCCACCAACAAGAACATCAAGAAGATACTAAGGAAAATGGTAGATAATTACAAGCAATGGCATGAGAATTTTCCATTTGCTCTGCTCGGGTATCGTACCACGGTTCGCACATCAACTGGGGCAACTCCTTACCTATTGGTTTATAGCACTGAAGTAGTTATTCCTGCCAAAGTAGAAATCCCTTCTTTGATAATTATATAAGAAGCTGAGCTCAGCGATGCAGAATAGGAACAAAACTGCTATGAACAACTGGCTCTCATTAATGGAAAGAGAATGAATGCAGTATGTCAAGGTAACTCTACCAGAACAGAATGGCAAGAACTTTCAACAAAAAAGGTCAGACCAAGGCAATTCACGCTGAGGCAGTTAGTGCTAAAGCGGATCTTCCCACATCAGGTTGAAGCCAAGGGGAAGTTCTCAACCAACTGGCAAGGTCCCTACATGGTTCATCAAGTATTAACAGGAGGAGCACTCATACTTGCACAAATGGATGAAGAGATTTGTCCAAAACCTATCAACTCAGACGCATTCAAGAGATACTATGCTTAGGATTGTTTACATTTCTTCACTTGATATAACTGAACTACGCTTGACATGATTCCCGTTTAAGAGGGGATACATAGGCAGCCCTGTGGGTTCGATCACACCTTAATAAAATCTTCATTTTCCCATGGTCAGAAACTAGGGACAAGATCGCAAGTTCAGTTGACTTCGTCGTGTATGGAACAACCAAAAAGTATTGTCAGAAGTATGCATTTAAACTGCGGCAGAATTTTGAGGAGGATCCTCAAAATTTTAAAAAAGAAACAAGGAGGTTGCAATGTCTCTAAATGTGTCACAATCACCGACTCATCTAAATTATTTGATCTTACATACTACAATACATTTCAAGCAATTATATTTTTGCAAATAATTTGTCAAATGCATACATATTTTTCAAAAACTTTGTTTCTATAACAGTTGGATGCTACCCAGGGTAACTCAAACAGGACTGCAACACAAGAGTGAAGGTGAAGCAAGGAATCAAGAGCGCGAACCAACCGTCCCCTGCAAAACTCACAATTTTCCTTTGAATGCAGGTACGATAGACACAACAGTAATATTTGCAAATACATACGCATAACAAAATCACTACCTCCATGGCTACAAGTTGTTAAACGCAAACACATCAAGCTAAGAAATACTTTACTTTCTCGCAACTGATTATTCTTTTTCTTGCGTAAGGATAAGCACTGCCTTTCTCTGCATGAGACTAAGCATCGTCTTTATTTCTTGCATGAGGCTAAGCATTGCCTCCGTAATTGCATAAGGATAATCACTGCCTTTCTTTGAATGAGACTAATAATTGTCTCCATTTCTTGCATGAGGCTAAGCATTGCCTCCGTAATTGCATAAGGCTAAGCACTGCCTTTCTCTGCATGAGACTAAGTATTGTCTCCATTTCTTGCATGAGGCTAAGCATTGCCTCCTTAATTCTGTAAGGCTAAGCACTGCCTTTCTCTGCATGAGACTAAGCATTGTCTCCTCTTCTTGCGTGAAGGCTAAGCACTGCCTCCCTAATTGTATAAGGCTAAGCACTGCCTTTCCCTGTATGAGACTAAGCATTGTCTCCTCTTCTTTCATGAGGCTAAGTATTGCCTCCCTAATTGCATAAGGCTAAGCATTGTCTTTCCCTGTATGAGACTAAGTATTGCCTCCCCTCTTTGCATGAGACTAAGCATTGTCTCCTCTTCTTGCATGAGGCTAAGCACTGCCTCCCTAATTGCATAAGACTAAGCACTGCCTTTCCCTGCATAAGACTAAGCATTGTCTCATCTTCTTCCATGAGGCTAAGAATTGCCTCCCTAATTGCATGAGGCTAAGCACTGCCTTTCCCTGCATGAGACTAAACATTGTCTCCTCTTCTTGCATGAGACTAAGCACTACCTCCCTAATTGCATAAGGCTAAGCATTGCCTTTCCTTGCATGAGACTAAATACTATTTCCACTACGCTACCTAAGACCTAGCACTATCTCTGTGGTCACCTAGGGCTAAGCGTCGCCCTCATCTCACACAAGACTAAGCCTTGTCTTGTCCCGTCCTCGCATATGACAATACATTATATCTTTGTATTTCATGGGATGAAACATCACCATTTTGTCCAAAGGCGTTGTAGTCCGAAGGCATCATCCTCATAGCCGGGAGACACCATTCCATGGCCTGAGGATCTCTCAAAATTGCACATCATTATTCAAAGGCGTCATATTCCAGAGGCACCATCCTCATGGCCTGAGGACACCATTTCATGGCTTGCGAATCCCTTATCATACGCTTCATGGACCAGGACGTCATGGTCTAAGGACATCATCCTCACTGTCCAAAGACAACCTTCATGGTCCAAAGGGAATTTGCATCACGTTTAAACTTTCGCAATAACCCATATATATATTCACACGCACCGTGTTTTAAGTTTTGCAGGTAATCCAGGAGGTAACCGTTCTACAAACGGGAGCAATCTTCGCTCCGGTTTTTGTTCATAACATTCAAATACTTCAATTGTTTCAAACATAACCAACTACCAGTAATTTCCTACCTTTTACTCTGTGACCGTTCAGATTTCTGCCTTGTGACACATCCGTAACGTTTCAAATACACATTCACAACTCCGCATAAATTCATCTGATAATATCATACCCCAAAGAACCCTCTCTGAAACATACAAACATTCCTATAATAACTCCATCGGTTTCGTTCACCGTTGGATCTAGAACTACACATGGCCTGATTCTCGTAACACCGGGGATATGAAGGAAACTTAGGAACCAGGGTTCGACCCCATTTTTTCTTTTCAAATCACATAATTCCCACTCAATTCGGCCAAAAATGATCATCATTTTTCTTTACCCGACAACTCTTCCATCATTCCCGGGTAAAGAGGGGCAGCTGTTGATATCCAATTTTGCCCTCATATTTTTCAAATAAGTATATATACTTTCAAAATATTATTTTTGCATCATTACTTAATTTACAAGATTTATACAAGCATTTTCAATAATTTTTCATAATTTTCAGAGCTTTTTCTTGCATTAAAATTACTTGAATATTTGCTAATTATTCCCTTAAATTATTTTCTATAACTCAATCATCCTAATTTATTATTTTTACACCACACACATGTTTTAAAATATTTTTATATCATTTCATATAATTATATCTGTATTTTTAGTTATTTATGTAACTTTTTACAGTAATAGCCTATATTCCTACATAAGTGCTCTTTTACTACATTATTTGTGTCAAAATAGTATAAATAGTATTTTTATAATGCTAAATTATTGTTTTCAATCATTTTAGTGCATAAATAATATTATTTATTTATTTATTATGTATTTTTATAAATTATCTTTTGATAAATTTTGTGTATTTAAATAGTAGCCCAGTTTTAAGCCAATTTTCGGACCAAAATTGGCCCAGTAGCCTAGCCCAATAACCCCAAGCCCAAACCAGACAACCCCTTTCTAATTGACCCGATCGGTACCCGCTTAAAAGACCCGCCCCGTTTCTCTTTGATCCTGGTCGTTGATCTCAAATGATCAACGACCCATAATAAATCCCTAACTTCCCTAATATCCCCTCACCTTAAACTCTAATCCTATTCCCACAACCCAGCTGCCTCTGCATTCCCTCACTCCTACACCAAACCCTAAATACCTCTTCCCAAATCCCCTCAAAACCCGACTAAATCATGAAATTCTTTCACGATCTGCTTACCTTATTTATACAATCTCATTATCATTCATTCGTTCGTGGTATTACTTAGTACTTGCCTGATTTTGGCAAATATTACCTCTCCGAATTGAGTACAATCCCCCTCAACCTACAAGATTCAAATGAAAATCCGTCTATTTACACTCTCAACAAGGTCGTATGGGTTTGATTCACCGAGATTTTTGGCTTATTTTGACTATTTGTCAAATTAGGGTTTGTCCGATCTTTACCTATTTTGATTCGGAATAGGCTATGCATGTAACTTTCCTTGTTCCTACTTAAACTTGATTGATCTTCTTTCCTTATTTGTGTTTGAATAATTTGTTTTCCATGTTTACTTGTTCGATTTCCACACTATATAAATCCCTCCCCCATTCCCCTTTGAAATGGACTTTTTCACGAGATTCACTAAAATAACTAAAGGCTGTCACTCTATTA